>NW_026526721.1:45658754-46858754 GCF_024362965.1 Panthera pardus | reverse complement strand
CAAAGCAATCTACATATTCAGTTCAGTCTCTATCAAAATAACACCAGCATTCTTCACAGAGCTAGAACAAACAATTCTCAAATTTGTATGGAACCAGAGAAGACCTTGAGTAGCCAAAGCCATGTTGAAACAGCAAAGCAAAGCAAAGCAGGAGGCATTACAATTCTGGACTGCAAGCTGCATTACAAAGCTGTAATTATCAAGACAGTATGGTACTGGCACAAATCAGACACATAGATCAGTGGAACAGAATAGAGAACCCAGAAATGGACCCACAACTGTATGGTAACTCATCTTCAACAAAGCAGGAAAGAATATGCAATGGAAAAAAAGAGTCTCTTCAAAGCAATGGTGTTGGGAAAACTGGACAGTGACATGCAGAAGAATGAAAATGAACCACTTTCCTACACCATACACAAAAATAAATTCAAAATGGATGAAAGACCTAAATATGAGACAGGAAACCATCAAACTCCTAGCAGAGAACACAGGCAACAACCTCTTTGACCTCAGTCGCAGCAATTTTTTGCTCAACACATCTCCAAAGGCAAGGGAAATAAAAACAAAAATGAACTATTGGGACCTCATCAAGATAAAAAGCTTCTGCACTGCAAAGGAGACAACAAAACTAAAATTCAACCAACAGAATGGGAAAAGATATTTGCCAAAGCAAAAATCTTTAAAAGTCCTACAAAATATCTACATGTCCCCATTATTTCTCTGACCTCCTCTTCTAATATCTTCGCTACTGGTCACCCTGCTGTAATCATACTTACCCTCTTGATTTCCTTCCAATGTACCATCACTACTTGTATTTTTGGAACTTTGCCTTAATTGTGTTTTCCCCAAGGATACATTTCCCCTAATAACTACATCACTGATAATCACCTCTTTCAATTACACTTTCACAATGAGGCCCACCCTCACCATGGTATTTAAAATTGTAGCCCACCTTTTCATCCTGGCACCCTTGACACCCTTTAACCTGGTATGCTTTTACTTTTCTACATAGCACTTATTACCTTCTAACATATTATACCATTTACTTATTTGTGATGTTTATGGTCTGTTTTCTGACTCTAGAATCTAAGAACCTGGTATAAAGAATAAATATTTATTGAATAAATAAATAAGTGATATTTAAAATGGATATTATAATATCTAATGTCTAAACTAAAGTTTTAAGAGACAAAATGGAGATTTCATAAAGCATAAGAGACTCTTAAAAACTGAGAACAAACTGAGGGTTGATGGGGGGTGGGAGGGAGGGGAGGGTGGGTGATGGGTATTGAGGAGGGCACCTTTTGGAATGAGCACTGGGTGTTGTATGGAAACCAATCTGACAATAAACTTCATATATTGAAAAAATAAATGATTTTTAATTGAAAAAAAGAACTTTAGATATGAGAATTTTCTTATCAACTGTCATTTGAAACTTATTAGTTATGGGACCACATATCTTTTTATTTATAACAATAATTTCTCTTAAAATACAGTATATACTCTAACCTCCTAGTATCTGTATTGTCCATATCATTGAATTATTGTTGTTATTTAGTAGATTGCTTTTAATTAATCTTTTTTTTCTCTAGCTCATTGGCCCATAGAAAGCAGTATCCTTGCTGAAATGCCTTTTTGCACTTTGTGGGTCACTGAGTAATCAATTCAGTGTTCACTCAGACTTGATATCCAACATCCCTCTAAAACTTCTATGTATTCCCTTTCCTCAGTTTACAATTATCTGAGAAAAGCCTTTCTGGGGAAGGACTGGAGAAGTTCTCTGTTATTTACTTGGTATTCTATGGCAATGTCCTTCTTCAAGGGATCTGGCTTCTTTGTGGTTTATATGTTTTTTGCTTTTTGTTTTTTAAACAAATTAGCGTGCATCTCCTGTAGTCCAATACAGTAAGATTCAGCCTTATTCATTCTCCTTCAATACTGTATAGTGCTTAGCTCACTGTTGGAGTTTTGTTACTCATCTTTAAGATAGAAAAAATGAAAACGTTAACATTTAAAATTTGTCTTGGGGTGCCTGGGTGGCTCAGTCAGTTAAGCGTCTGACTTTGGCTCAGGTCATGGTCTCGCAGCTCCTGCGTGGGGCTTTGTGCTGACAACTCAGAGCCTGGAGCCTGCTTCAGATTCTGTGTCTTCCTCTCTCTCTGCTCCTCCCCCGCTCATGCTCTGCCTCTCTTTGTCTCTCAAAAATGAATAAATGTTGAAAAAATTAAAAAATTAGGGGTGCCTGGGTGACTCAGTCACTTAAGTGGCCAACTTCAACTCAGGTCATGATCTTGCGGTTTACAAGTTTGAACTCCGCATTGGGATCTGTGCTGACAGCTCAGAGTTTGCAGCCTGCTTCAGATTCTGTGTTTCCATCTCTCTCTCTCTGCCCCTCCCCTGCTCACGCTCTCTCTGTCAAAAATAAATTCTTAAAAATTTTTAATTAAAAAAATTAAATAAAACTTGTCTTAAAGACCTTGTCTATAAGGAATGTCACTCTTATAAGGAAAAGTTAATGCATAAATACAAATGACATAAATTTCACTTTATGATGTTGAATTTTATGAGTTGTTACATTAAATCAAGTTTTAGTTCTTTCTAATGACAGTCAAGAAAATGTACTTTGCATTTCCTGTTCTTCTTTCTGTGAACCCACTTGTGTTCTTCCTTTCTTCCTCATTTTTTATTTTATAAATACATGAGCACCAAATATGCACTGACTATAGGTTAAGCATGGTGCTAGGCTTGAAGAACACTGGTAAGTCCTGGAATGTTGACACACATCTGGACAAAAACATTCTTTCTCATACATTCAGCAGGTTGGCAATCAATTTCTGCAGCAGACACTTGTACAAACAGAATCCTTGAATGGAGTGGGGACCACATGTCTGAGAGACTAGTGATGCTTTAGATGAGATACATAAGGTTTAGCTATTTTGTTTTATATTACTGCCTAATGCATGACAATTAACAACCAGCCAACAAAGAGAAATACACACACTAAACTGTGAGAAGAACATTTTATAAACAGCCTGCATACCTCTGTCTATATGCTTGAGTGCAGGCAAACACACCCAGAGGAGAATTCCATAATTACGAATGAACTGCGTTCAAACATGGATCCAGGAAAGAGCCAATTAGAATTGCAGAAGAAAAACACATATAGAGAACACAAATATAGGAAATATTTTGCTTAAGTTTTCTCTTTGTTTTGGCCAGATGAAGCAAACTAATAAATCCAACATGTATACTTTTTATTAATATAAAATTATGGGGGTTTGCCCCATAAATTAATGGACAAGAAATATTTTATTTTAAATATTTTAACTTTATTTATTTTGAGAGAGAGAGAGAGAGAGAAAGTGCAAGTGGGGGAGGAGCAGAGAAAGAGTGAGAAAGAGAATCCCAAGCAGGCTCCACGCTGTCAGCACAGAGCTCAACATGGGGCTTGCTTGATCCCACAAACTGTGAGATCATGACCTGAGCTGAAACCAAGAGTCAGACGTTTAACCAACTGAGTCACCCAGGTGCTCCAACAAGAAATATTTTAAAACTATAATTTTGAATTGGCATTGTGATTGGCAGTATGGCAGTCCCCAAAAATGTTCATGTCCTAATCCTGAGTACCTTTAAATATGTTATATTACATGGCAAATGAGACTTTGCAGATGTGATGAAATAAGGCCATGAAATAAGGATATTTACTGGATTATACAGGTAGCCGGGATTTAAACAAAGCGGTTCTTAAAAACAGAATTTTCCCTGGTTGGAAGCAGCACAACAGACACTAAAGAGAGGTGACAAAAGAAGGAATAAGAAGAGAATTGAATGTGAGAATGATTCAGCATGCTTTTGCTGGTTTTAAAATGCAGTAGCCACATGCAAGACCTACGGAGAAGCTTCTAAAAACTAAGGGAAGCCCATGGGGACAGCCAGCAAAGGAGCAAGAACCTCAATCCTAATCTGCAAGAAACTGAATTCTCCTCCAACCTAAATGAGCTTGGAAGGAGCTTATTCCCAGAGTCTTCTGATAATAGCTCAGCTGGCCAACACCTTGATTTTGACCTTGTGAAACATGGAGCAGAGAAACTAGTGTGATAATAGATTTGTGTTTTTTTAAGTTGCAACAATAGACACCAATTCATTAGTATTTCCAAGACACCTAGCTTGAAAGAGTTCCAAACATTCAACTTTCTGTCAATTTGGAGGGGGGGGGGTCTTATAATCTATTTATAGTACAGATAAAGGCTTATTGAACATCTATGTCCCTAGACAAGCTCATAAAGCTTTGATTTAACCTGTATCATGCTTTTAAGCATAGCACTTGTATTTGAATCATGTCTAGCCATTCTGTATACCATTATTTCTGTCAATAAATTCATACCAAGTCTCAACACATCTTTTTCTCGATAGCAACAGTTTTTCTGAAAAGGCATTGGAGAGCATCGTGTGTGTTGGAAACCTGCTTGGGTAGTAACTCATGAATTCAAAAAGAATTTCACTAGAGGGTATATTCTCTCAGTGTTCTGAATAGAACAATAAGGGGGTAATTACTTTTGCATGAGAAATTAATCCCTTGATAGTTTATTAATTAGATATTTATTAACAATCTATTGCATGCTAGGAGTTACCTTAAGGATTGTGGAAACAGAGATGTATTAAAGATCTTGTTCATGGTCTTTGCCTTCACGGAGGTTACAGTTCAGATGACAGACACATACAAAGAATAAAAATGTAGGAGAAGGATTTTATTAGTCTCTTGGGATTGCTCATGGAAGCCTTCTCAGAAGAGATGGTTATTAAACTCAGACTGAAGGCTCATAGAGGAATGACATATGGATAAATAGGATTTGGGTTTGTTCCAGGTAAGATGTAAATCATGTTAAAGACAAGCAGGGGAGAGGGACTACAAGAAGCTCAATGTTTCTGGACTGTAAGGGGAGGAAGTGAATGAGAAAAGAACGGATTAGTTGCAAGATGCCAGACCATGAAGAGTCTTGTGTGCTATGCAAAAGTCTTGGTAGGAGTTTAGAAATGTATAAACTAAGTTCTTGTACATTTCTCTATATCTTTGAAAGAGTCTTTATATACTCATGTATGCACATGTATACCTGTGTATATAATTGTATACATGTGTTAGTGTACAGAGTAGATGCACACTACATTTTTGAAGGAATGTTTGGGAAAATAAAGTCAGAAAGTAAGGAGAAAAAAGGAAGAGAACAGAGTTAAAAACTGGAACCTATTTTTGAAAGGAAGTTATAGTTCCTGAATCAAAGAAACAATTCAGGGAGAAATGGGATCAGAAGCAGATTTTGATTAGGTAGACCCAATATCAAAAAGAAATGATCCAAAGTGAATCATGGGAACTGGCTCTAAATTTATTGTTTAGATAATTTATACATTATTGTATAATGACAATAATGTATGCAGTTTGAATGTAATCTCAGGGAATGAAAATTGCTTGTGCCCATACTCAGTAAATTTATAAAGTATTAAGTGTTCATATTAGACTCATCTAATATCTTTTTTTTGGAATTTGGCATTAATATAAATGCTGTTCTATAGGAAACAATAGACATTGAAGTCAATAATCATTCTTTTCAAGCTGGTAGGCAACCACCTCATTTTTAAATATGGTAGAGTTTTATGACTTTGTCTGAATGTAAAGGTTGGCTCCAATTTATTTTAACACTTAAGTTAGATTTAGTATGCCAGAATATCAAACTATTGCTGAACAAAGTTAAAATGTCAGAATATGATGATTTATCTCATCTTACCTAAAAAAGCAAACTAAAAACAAAAATTATAGCCAGTCCAGACAGACACACTTATGTAAAATAACTTCCCTTCTTATCATTCCAAAAGCAATGATTTCTTAGTGGAAAACCTGTCATTCTCCTCCTTGGGGAGGGTTCTATAAATGTGGTGGATTACCTCAGCCTAACATTCCTGGAAAACAAAGGAGTGTTTTATTCTCTGAAGAATAAAATCTGACTGCCTCCTTTTTAATCAAGCTCCAAAACAGCTAGAATTGAGTCAATGGGCAGAACAGACACAATTGACCTTGCTTCAGTGACTTATATAATTTAATTTTAAAAGACAGTCCATGGAGAGGCTTTTTGGTTTTAAAATACAATGATTTTCACTTGGGCTATTTCCCCAATTTGGCTATTATAAATAATGCTGCTATAAACATCGGGGTGCATCATCCTTTTGAATTCGTATTTTTGTATTGTTTGGGTACTTAGTAGTGCAATTGCTGAATCACAGGGTAGTTCTATTTTTAACTTTTTTTTCTTCCAAGGGTTTTATATAAAATCAAGTTAGTTAATACATGGTGTAGTATTAGTTTCAGGAGTAGAATTTAGTGATTCATCACTTACATATAACACCCAATGCTCATCACAATAAGTGCCCTCCTTAATACCCATCACCCATTTAGCCCATTCCCCACCCGCCTCCCTCCAGCAACCCCATCAGCTTGTTCTCCATATTTAAGAGTCCCTTATGATTTACCTCCCTCTCTGTTTTTATCTTATTTTATTATTCCTTCCCTTCCCCTGTGTTCATCATTTTCTTTCTTAAATTCCACATATGAGTCAAATCACATATTTGTCTTACTGACTTATTTTGATTAGCATAATACACTCTAGCTCCATCCACATTGTTGCAAATGGCAAGATTTCATCTTTTGATGGCTGAGTAAAATTCCATTGTATATATTTATTCCACACTTTCTTTACTGATTCATCAGTCAATGGAAATTTGGGCTTTTTACATAATTTGGCTATTATTGATAATGCTTCTATAAACTTTGGGGTGCATATGCCCCTTTGAATTAGAATTCTTGTATCCTTTGGGTAAATGCCTAATAGTGCAATTGCTGGGTCATAGCATAGCTCTATTTTTAACTTTTTGAGGAGTCTCCATACTGTTTTCGAGAGTAGCAGTACCAGTTTGCATTCCCACCAACAGTGCAAAAGGGTTCCCCTTTCTTGAGGATTTCCCTCAAATGGGTCAATATGGTTACAGCAGAGTGACCAGTGACAAAGATAGTAGAAGATGAGGTCAGAGAGGTAATGGAGAGGTCAGATCGTGTAGATACTTTCTGGACTTTTAAAGACCTTTGCTTTGTCTGAGGGAAACAGGGATCCATGATTAGATATTGAGCAAAAAAGAGCCATGATCTAACTTATGCTTTCAAAGGATGTCCTTGAATTCAGTTTTTGTAATGAATTGCAAAGGGACAAAGATAGAAGGAGGGAAACTGGTTTGGAAGCCACTATAACTATTCATATGAAAAAATGATAATAGTTCAGACCCTAGCAATACAAAAGGAAGTGGTAGGAAGTAGTTATGTTACATGTATTTTGTGGCTTATCCCAATAGGATTTCCTGATGTCTACTGAGCATGAGAGGAGGGGGCTCAAGGACTCAAGTTCTAGTCTAAGCACCTTGAAAGATGCTATTAACTAAAATGGGGAAGGCTGCAAGTAGAATATATATGGGGCAAAAAACCAAGAGTTTGGTTTTAGACATGTTGAGCGGGACATGTTCACTAAGCATCCACGTAGTGAGGGCAGATAGATAGTTGTATATGTGACTTTGGAATTCTAGAGTGAATTTTGGTCTAGAAATACAAATTTAGAAGTCTTCAGCCTGTAGTTGGCATTTAAAGACATGGGATAGAATGAGAGTCAGGAGTCAGGAGTCAACATACATGAAGAAGAGAACAGACTTTCAGTACGCCAGCATTAAGAGATTGGAATGATAAGGAGAGACTGACTCATGACTGAGAAAGAACAGCCAATAAGACCAAAGGGAGGCAGGGGGCGGGAGGAAGTATGTTGGGAACTGGAAGTCAAGTGAAGGAAATTCTTTTTTTAAGAAAAATAGAATTACAACTGTGATAGGTCACATAAAGTGAGAAATGCAAGTTGACTATACTTTTAGTAGTGTGGGAGATTATTGGTGACATGAGTAAAAGTAATTTCAGAGGATCAAGGACAGTGACAGCTTGATTTGAATGAGTTTAAGACAATGAGAGGTGAAGAGTGAAGATACTAAAAATAAAGGGATATTTTTTATACGTTTGTAGTACACTTTAATATTTGACCATATAAAATTTAAATCCAAGTTAGTTAACATACAGTATAATAATGGTTTCAGGAATAGAATTTGGTGGTTCATCACTTACATACAACACCCAGTGCTCATCCCAACAAGTGCTCTCCTTAGTACCCATCGCCCATTTAGCCCATCCCCTCACCGAACACCTCTTCAAACAACCCTCAATTGTTCTCTGTATTTGAGTCTCATATGGCCTGCCTCCCTCTGTTTCTATCTTATTTTTCCTTCCCTTCCCCTATTTCATCTTTTTGTTTCTTAAATTTCACATATGAGTGAAATCATGATACTTAGATTTCTCTGATTGATTTCACTTAACATAGTACATTCTAGCTCCATCCACATTGTTGCAAAAGGCAAGATTTCATTATTTTTGATCACCAAGTAATATTCCATTGTGTATATTGATTCCACATCTTCTTTATCCATTCATCAGTGAATGGACATTGTGGCTTTTCTATAATTTGGCTACTGTTGATAGTGCTTCTACAAACATTGAGCTGCATGTGCCCCTTCAAATAACCATTTTTGAATCCTTTGGATAAATACCTACTGGTGAAATTGCTAGGTTGTAGGGTATCACTACTTTTAATATTTTGAAGAAACTCCATACTTTTTTCCAGAGTGACTGCATACTCACCAATAGTGCAAAAGGGTTCCCCTTTCTCTGCATCCTAGCCAACATCTGTTGTTTTCTGTGCTATTAATTTTAGCCATTCTGACAGGTGTGAGGTGGCATCTCAGTGTGGTTTTGACTTGTATTTCCCTGATGATGACTGATGTGAGCATCTTTTCATGTGTCGTTAGCCATCTGGATGTCTTCTTTGGAAAAGTGTCTGTTCATGTATTTTGCTCATTTCTTCACTGGATTCTTTGTTTTGGGGGTGTTAGTTTGAGAAGTTCTTTATAGATTTCGGATACTAACCCTTCATCTGATAATGCCATTTGCAAGTATCTTCTCCTATTCCATAGGTTGCTTTTCATTTTGTTGACTGTTTCCTTCACTGTGCAGGTTTTAATCTTGATGAGGTCCCAGGAGTTCATTTTTGCTTTTGTTTCCCTTGTCTCTGGAGACATGTCTAGTAAGAAGGTGCTAAGGCCAAGATCAAAGGACTTGTTGCCCGTGTTCTCTGCTAGGAGTTTGATGGTTTCCTGTCTCATATTTAGGTCTTTCATCCATTTTGAATTTATTTTTGTGTATGGTGTAGGAAAGTGGTTCATTTTCATTCTTCTGCATGTCACTGTCCAGTTTTCCCAACACCATTGTTTTGAAGAGACTCTTTTTTTCCATTGCATATTCTTTCCTGCTTTGTTGAAGATGAGCTACCATACAGTTGTGGGTCCATTTCTGGGTTCTCTATTCTGTTCCACTGATCTATGTGTCTGATTTGTGCCAGTACCATACTGTCTTGATAATTACAGCTTTGTAATGCAGCTTGCAGTCCAGAATTGTAATGCCTCCTGCTTTGCTTTGCTTTGCTGTTTCAACATGGCTTTGGCTACTCAAGGTCTTCTCTGGTTCCATACAAATTTGAGAATTGTTTGTTCTAGCTCTGTGAAGAATGCTGGTGTTATTTTGATAGAGACTGAACTGAATATGTAGATTGCTTTGGGGAGTATTGACATTTTAACAATGTTGGTTCTTTTGACCTACGAGCATGGAATGTTTTTCCATTTCTTTGTGTCTTCTTCAATTTCTTTCATGAGTATTCTACAGTTTTCAGACGACTTCTTTACCTCTTATTTAGGTTTATTCTAAGGTGTCTTATGATATTTGGTACAATTGTAAATGGGATCAATTCCTTACTTTCTCTTTCTGCTGCTTCATTATGGGTGTATAGAAATGCAACTGATTTCTGTGTGTTGATTTTTATATCCTGTGACTTTGCTGAATTCATGTATCAGGTCTAGCAGTTTTTTGGTCGAGTCTTCCAGGTTTTCCACAGAGAGTATCATGTCATCTGCAGAGACTGAAAGTTTGACCTTTTCCTTGCCATTTGGATGCTTTTTATTTCTTTTCGTTGTCTGATTGCCGAGGCTAGGACTTCCAGTAGTATGTTGAACAACATTGGTGCATGGACATCCCGGTCATGTTCCTGACCGTAGGGGGAAAGCTCTCAGTTTTTCCCCATTGAGGATGATATTAGCTGTGGGTCTTTCATATATGGCCTTTTTGGTGTTGAGGTATGTTCCTTCTATCCCTACTTTCTTGAGGGGTTTTATCAAGAAAAGATGCTGTATTTTATCAAATTCTTTTTCTGCATCTATTAAGAGGATCATGTGGTTCTTATCCTTTCTTTTATTAATGTGGTGTATCACGTTGATTGATTTGTGGACACTGAACTACCCCTGAAGCTCAGAAATAAATGCCACCTGATCATGGTGAATATTTCTTTTAATGTATTGCTGGATTTGATTTGCTAGTGTCTTGTTGATAATTTTTGTATCCATGTTCATCAGGGATATTGCTCTATAATTCTGTTTTAATGGGGTCTTTGTCTAGTTTTGGAATCAAGGTAATGCTGGCCTCTTAGAATGAGTTTGGAAGTTTTCCTTCCATTTCTATTTCTTGGAAGAGTTTCAAAAGAATAGGTATTAACTATTCTTTAAATGTTTGGTAGAATTCCCCTGAGAAGTCACCTGGCCCTGGACTCTTGTTTGTTGGGAGATTTTTGATTACTGATCCAATTTCGTTGCTGGTTATGGGTCTCTTAAATTTTTCTATTTCTTCCTGTTTCAGTTTTGGTTATGTGTTTCTTCCAGATTGCTCAATGTTGGTATATAATTGCTCATAATATTTTCTTACAATTGTGTGTATTTCCATGTTGTTGGTTGCAATCTCTCCTCTTTCCTTCATGATTTTATTTATTTGGTTCCTTTGTCTTTTCTTTATATTTTTTTAATGTTTATTCAGTTTTGAGAGACAGCATGAGAGCAGGAGGGACAGAGAGAGAGGGGAAACACAGAATTGGAAGCAGGCTCCAGGCTCTGAGCTGTCAGCACAGAGCCTGATGCTGGGCTCAGATTCACAAACCATGAGATCATGACCTAAGCTGAAGTCAGCCACTTAATGGACTGAGCCACCCAGGTGCCCCATCTTTTCATTTTGATAAGTCTGGCTAGAGGCTTATCAATTTTGTTTAATTCTTTCAAAGAAACGGCCCCTAGGTTCATTGATGTGTTCCCCTGTGTTTTTGATTTCCATATCTAATTTATTATTTTCCCCTTTTCTGCTGGTTTGGGGCTTTATTTGCTGTTCTTTTTTCCAGCTCCTCTAGGTGTAAGGTTAGGTTGTATATTTGAGATTTTTCTTGCCTCTTGATTAAGACCTGTATTGCAATATTCTTCCCTCTTATGACTGCCTTTGCTTCATCCCAAAGGTTTTAGACTACTGTTTTTTCATTTTCATATGCTCCCAAGTATTTTTTATTTATTCTTTAATTTCCTGATTAACCCATTCATTCTTTACTATGATGTTCTTTAACCTCCATATATGTGTGGTCTTTCCAAATTTACCTTGTGATTGATTTCAAGTTTCATAGCACTGAGGTCTGAAAATATGTATGGTATAATCTCAGTCTTTTGGTGCTCATTGAGGGCTGAGTTGTGACCCATTATGTGATCTATTCTGGAGAGTGTTCCTTGTGCACTAGAACTAATATGTATTTTGCTGCTTTAGGATGAAATGCTCTGAATATATCTGTTCAGTTCATTTGGTACAGTGTGTCATTCAAAGCCATTGTTTCCTCGTTGATCTTCTGCTTAGATAATCTGTTCATTGTTGTAAGTGGGGTGTTAAAGTCCCCTACTATTATTGTGTTATTACCAATGAGTTTCTTCATGCTTGCTATTTTTTCTTTTAGTTTTTTTAATGTTTGTTTATTTTTGAGAGAGAGGGAGGGGGGGGAGGGGCAGGGAGAGAGGGAGACAGAATCTGAAGTAGGCTCCAGGCTCTGAGCTGACAGCACAGAGCCCAATGTGGGGCTCAAACCCATGAACCACAAGATCATGATCTGAGCTGAAGTTGGATGCTTAAGCAGCTGAGCCACCCAAGTGCCCCCTCTTGATGCTTGTTATTAATTGATTTATATATTTGGCTTCTGTCAGGTTAGGGTCATAAATATTTTCAATTGTTATATATTCTTGTTAGATAGACCCTTTATTATGATATGCCTTTCTCCATCTCTTATTACAGTCTTAGGTTCAAAACCTAGTTTGTCTAATAGAAGTATGGCTACTCCAGCTTTCTTTTGTAGTCCATTTTCATGATAAATGGTTCTCCATCCTCTCACTTTCAATCTGCAGGTGTCTTTAGATCTAAATGAGTCTCTTGTAGGCAGCATATGGGTCTTTTTGTTTTTATCCGTTCTAATATCCTATATCTTTTGATTGGAACATTTAGTCCATTTATACTCAGCTTAATTATTGATAGATATGAATTTAGTGCCATTGTATTACCTGTATTACTTTACAGGTAGACAACCTGTAGATTGTCTCTGTTCCTTTATAGTCTTTGTTGCTTTTGGTCTCTCTTTCCCACTCAAAGGGTCCCCTTTGATAATTCTTACAGAACTGGTTTAGTGTTCACGAACTCCTTTAGTTTTTGCCTATCTTGGATACTATTTATCTCTCTCTCTATTCTGAATGACAGCCTTGCTGGATAAAGGATTCTTGGGGATTATTTTTCCCATTTAGCACATTGAATATATCATGCCACTCTTTTTTGTCCCACCAACTTTCTGTGGACAGGTCTTCTGCTAACCTTATGTGTCTACCCTTGTAGGCTAAGGACCTCTTGTCCCTAGCTGCTTTCAGAATTCTCTCTTTATCTTTGTATTTCATAAGTTTCACTATGACACATTGTGGTGTTGACTTATTTTTGCTGATTTTGAAGGGAGTTCTCTGTGTCTCTTGGATTTTAATGCTTGTTTCCTTCCCCAAATTAGTGAAGTTCTCAGGTATAAATTGTTCAAATAAACCTTCTTCCCCCTTTTCCTGCTCTTCTTCTGGAAATCCCATGATGCAGATATTATTGTGCTTTATGGAATTGCTGAGTTCCAAAATAGTATATTCATGATCTAATAGTTCTTGTTTCCTCTTCTTTTAAGCTTCATTATTTTCCATAATTTTGTCTTCTATATTACCTGTTCATTCCTCTGATTCTTCCATCCTCATGATTACATCCAGTTGGTTTTGCATCTTAGTGAACAGAATTTTTAAAATTTTGACCTGACTAGTTTTCAGGTCTTTTATCTCTGCCACAAGGTTTTCTCTGGTGTCCTGTGTGCTTTATTCAAGCCCAGCTAGTATTCTTATGACTGTTGTTCTAAATTTTTGTTCAGATACATTGTTTATATCTGTTTTAAACAAATCCCTGGCTGTGGTTTCTTCTTGATCTTTCTTTTGGGGAGAATTCCTCCATCTTGTCATTTTCTCTAGGTTTCTGTCTTTTTCATGTTATGAAAGGTATTTTGTTTCCTGCTCTTGAGAGTAATGGTATATTACAAAGGGGCTATACACTGTCCAGGGCCTGGTGCTTCAAGAAGTGTTTCTGGTGTATGCTGTGTGCACTCTGCTGTTGTGATTTGGCTGCTCTTTCCCCTAAGTCAGTCCTCTGCAGAGTTCCTCCTTTCAGTAGGGTGCATTTGGACCTTTAACTAGATATGCTTTGATTTGTTTGTTAAAACAAGCCTGATTAAAAAAAAAAAAAAAGCCTTATCCAAAAAAGGAGGAAAGGAGAAGTAACAACAACAAGAAAAAGCAAACAAAAAAAAACTATAATCCTGACTCCAAAGAAAAACAGAAAAAAAAAGCCTGATCCAAAAAACGAGAAAAGAAAATGAAAAACAAACAAATGAACAAAAAACTGTAAGCCTAATTCCAATAAAGAAAAAAAGAAGAAAACCTGGTCCTATTTCCACTAGAACTGAAGCTGACGCCTTGGAGCACTCTGATCAGTAGACTTTTTGCATGCAGGGTGCCTTTCTTGGTCCTCTGTGGGGGAGGCCCACTGTGCTGGCTCACAGTCAGACTTGTCCTAGTAAAGGTGTCCCTGCCAAGCACGGGGGTTGGGGGGAGGGGTTTAGTGTAAATGCCCCCAGCCTCCACTAGGGGTGTTGTGTCAACCGTTTTGGTGGACTGTGGGGAGGATGGTGTCACCCTGTTCTCTCTCACCCTGCTGTTCAGGGACTCCTCACAGAAAAGTGAACAACCTCACATCTTTTGTTTCACGCTTCCATCAGATCCTTGCCCTCAACTTTTCTGTGCCCATGCCATCAACATGTCACCTACCAAAGCTCTCCTGTGTTTTATCTCTGGTGCGCAGATGGGATTCAAAACTCCAAATCTTAAAGAACTTAACAAGGTCCAGACCCACTGCCCTCCTCTAGGGGAGAACCTTGAAGTGCTGTTCCTGGTGTCATTCTGTCCCAGAAAGACAGCTGAATGCCCACATAGGTGCCTAGAGCTTATGTTGAAGCCCAATGTAAAGCTGCAACCAGATAATCTGCCTTCTGTGTGAGCCTCTGTCCCTTGCTATTGAATTGCCACTCAAGGGTGCCAGCTGGACCTTTGTCCTTGGAGAGGCAATATACCCTCTCCCAAATGCACTCCAGGAAGGGGAACGTTCTCTCACAGTGTAATCCAGGGTAACCCCACAACTCGCTGTCCACAGTCTCTTCCCAGAACTCCATCCTCCTTCTCCCCAGGGGCACAGCTGCCTGTTCAGATTTACTCTGGTGAATGGCTGAATGGTGTGGACCTTCAAAACCTCGGAATCTGAACTCCACTGTTTGTAGTAACTTGTGATAGTTCCTCCCGATACCCCATTCATTGGTTTTGGAGGAGTGACTTTCTTGTGCAAATCCAACCATCTACTCTCACTCCCCATCTCTCTTTTTCCTCTCCACGAAAAGAGTTCCCTCCATTCCACAACACCATGGCTTTTCTGTCCCTCAGTTCATGTCTCTGCACCTGTGTCTGCTGTGTTTTCTACCTCAAGATACATAGATTGTTCTCTTAATCCTCCAATTGATTTCCTAGGTGTTCAAAATTATTTGATGTTGCCCTACTGTGTTCAAGGGATGAGGCAAGCCCAAGGTTCCCTTACTACTCTGCCATCTTAACTCCTCCTCCTCCTTTTTTTAATGTTTTGAGTAACCTCCACACTGTTTTCCAGGGTGGCTGCATCAGTTTGCATTCCTACCAACAATGCAAGAGGGTTCCCCTTTCTCCATATCCTCGCCAATCCCTCATTTCTTGTGTTGTTGATTTTAGCCATTCTACCAGGTATGAGGTGATATTTCGTTGCAGTTTTTATTTTTATTTCCCTGATGATCAGTGATGTTGAGAATCTTTTCACATGTCTCTTGGCCATCTGTATGTCTTCTTTAGAAAAATGTCTATTCATGTTTTCTGCATATTTTTTAGTCATCAACTGATAAATGGATAAAGGAGGTGTGTGCGTGAGTGTGTGTGTGTGTGTGTGTGTGTGTGTGTGTGTGTGTGTGTGTACAAAACATATATAAATGTTGCTATTTGCAATGACATGGATGGAGCTAGAGAGTATTATACTAAGGGAAATAAGCCCATTAGAGAAAAACAAATACCATATGATTTCACTCATGTGGAATTTAAGAAACAAACAAATGAACAAAGGGAAATAAAAGAGAAAGAGTAAGGCAATCCAAGAAACAGACTCTTAACTGTAAAGAATAAACTGATGGTTACTAGAGGGGAAGTGGGTTGGGAGATGCATTAAATAGGTGATGGAGATTAAGGAGAGCACTTGTGTGTTTTTTTTTAATCTTTTTTTTAAAAAGTTTATTTTGAGAAAGAGAGAGAGCAGGGGAGGGGCAGAGAGAGAGGAGAGTGGGAGTCTCAAGCAGGCTCCATTCTGTCGGCATGGAACCTGACTTGGGGCTCAATCTCACCAACCATGAGAACCTGAGCCAAAATCCAGAGTCAGTCAGAAGTTTAACCAACTGAGCCATCCATGTGCCCCAAGGAGTGCACTTGTGATGAGCCCCAGGTTGTATGGAAGTGTTGAATCACTGTATTGTACACCTGACACTAATATTATACTGTATGTACAAACTTGGGGTGCCTGGATGGTTCAGTTCATTAAGTGTCTGACTTTAGCTCAGGTCATGATCTCACGGTCAGTTAGTTAGAGCCCTGCATTGGGCTCTGTGCTGACAGTTAAGAGCCTGGAGCCTGCTTTAGATTCTGTGTCTCCCCGCTCTCTCTGCCCACCCCCCACCCCGCAGCCCACTCACACTCTGTCTCTCTCTATATATATTTATATATAGTGATTTTTCTTTTCCAATACATCCCTTTGTATGGAGGAGGAGAATCTTCACCTGCTGTTGCTCTAACATTTTCTAAAGACAGTTCACCATCTTCGTGTAATCTCTCACATTAAGGGTGGATACTGATCAATATGGGTCACCACATTGCGCCATATTCAGCACCCCAATCATCCCATGTAGTGTTCTCTTTCAGAAACATATCATTTATAAAAATGTATCTCTTTTTAAGTTCAGAATGAAGGGAAGTGAATAGAGAGAGGAACTAATAGCAAGAGGAGTTAGAGGGGTTTGGCTCGCAAAACTGTGGTATTCAAAGAAAGAGGGCTACTAGCTATCCTCTCCAGTAGACTATTTTTCTTATACCATGATGCCAACATGTTTTTGGGGTATTCTGCCTTTTAATTGACATACTCGTGGAAATGAAATGACATTTCCTTCTGAGTTTTTAACCATGCCCCATTCCCAAAATTGGGTATTTAGGTTCCTTTAAGTGAACTTGGAACTTCACTTCTCTGAGCTTCCATTTCTTTAACTGAAAAAAAACTGAAAAAAGAAATGGTTCATTTCTTCCAGCTCTATGAGTTTTTGTCTAACTGCAGACCTTAAAACTGGGATCTTCAGGTACTGAGCAAAAATTCTTAAGAAATGGATCAAACTTTAGACAACAAAAGGAAATCAAAGGCATCAAAATTGGCAAACATGAAGTCAAGCTTTCACTTTTTGCAGATGACATGATACTATACATGGAAAATCCGATAGACTCCACCAAAAGTCTGCTAGAACTGATACATGAATTCAGCAAAGTTGCAGGATACAAAATCAATGTACAGAAATCAGTTGCATTCTTATACACTAACAATGAAGCAACAGAAAGACAAATAAATAAACTGATCCCATTCACAATTGCACCAAGAAGCATAAAATACCTAGGAATAAATCTAACCAAAGATGTAAAAGATCTGTATGCTGAAAACTATAGAAAACTTATGAAGGTAATTGAAGAAGATATAAAGAAAGAAATGGAAAGACATTCCCTGCTCATGGATTGGAAGAATAAATATTGTCAAAATGTCAATACTACCCAAAGCTATCTACACATTCAATGCAATCCCAATCAAAATTGCACCAGGATTCTTCTCAAAACTAGAACAAGCAATCCTAAAATTCATATGGAACCACAAAAGGCCCCGAATAGCCAAAGTAATATTGAAGAAGAAGACCAAAGCAGGAGGCATCACAATCCCAGACTTTAGCCTCTACTACAAAGCTGTAATCATCAAGACAGCATGGTATTGGCACAAAAGCGGACACATAGACCAATGGAATAGAATAGAAACCCCAGAACTAGACCCACAAACATATGGCCAACTAATCTTTGACAAAGCAGGAAAGAACATCCAATGGAAAAAAGACAGTCTCTTTAATAAATGGTGCTGGGAGAACTGGACAGCAACATGCAGAAGATTGAAACTAGACCACTTTCTCACACTATTCACAAAAATAAACTCAAAATGGATAAAGGACCTGAATGTGAGACAGGAAACCATCAAAACCCTAGAGGAGAAAGCAGGAAAAGACCTCTCTGACCTCAGCCGTAGCAATCTCTTACTCAACACATCCCCAAAGGCAAGGGAATTAAAAGCAAAAATGAATTACTGGGACCTTATGAAGATAAAAAGCTTCTGCACAGCAAAGGAAACAACCAACAAAACTGAAAGGCAACCAACGGAATGGGAAAAGATATTTGCAAATGACATATCGGACAAAGGGCTAGTATCCAAAATCTATAAAGAGCTCACCAAACTCCACACCCAAAAAACAAATAACCCAGTGAAGAAACGGGCAGAAAACATGAATAGACACTTCTCTAAAGAAGACATCTGGATGGCCAACAGGCACATGAAAAGATGCTCAACGTCGCTCCTTATCAGGGAAAGACAAATCAAAACCACACTCAGACATCACCTCACACCAGTCAGAGTGGCTAAAATGAACAAATCAGGAAACTATAGATGCTGGAGAGGATGTGGAGAAACGGAAACCCTCTTGCACTGTTGGTGGGAATGCAAATTGGTGCAGCCACTCTGGAAACCAGTGTGGAGGTTCCTCAGAAAATTAAAAATAGACCTACCCTATGACCCAGCAATAGCACTGCTAGGAATTTACCCAAGGAATACAGGAGTACTGATGCATAGGGGCACTTGTACCCCAATGTTTATAGCAGCACTCTCAACAATAGCCAAATTATGGAAAGAGTCTAAATGTCCATCAACTGATGAATGGATAAAGAAATTGTGGTTTATATACACAATGGAGTACTACATGGCAATGAGAAAGAACGAAATATGGCCCTTTGTAGCAAAGTGGATGGAACTGGAGAGTGTGATGCTTAGTGAAATAAGCCATACAGAGAAAGACAGATACCGTATGTTTTCACTCTTATGTGGATCCTGAGAAACTTAACAGAAACCCATGGGGGAGGGGAAGGAAAAAAAAAAGAGGTTAGAGTGGGAGAGAGCCAAAGCATAAGAGACTCTTAAAAACTGAGAACAAACTGAAGGTTGATGGGGGGTGAGGGAGGGGTGGGTGGGTATGGGTACTGAGGAGGGCACCTTTTGGGATGAGCACTGGGTGTTATATGGAAACCAATTTGACAATAAATTTCATATATTGAAAAAAAAAATAAATGGACCAAACTTTATACTTTCCTTCCTTCCTAATGACTTATGTATCTACCACATGTCAGACTTTGTACCATCTCCTTCTTTTCTTCTGCTTTAAGTTTTATGCCACATACTTTAGGTTGTTAGGGATGCCATAACAAAGCACCACTGAGTGGGTGGCATGAACAATGGATATTTATTTTGCTACTGTTGTGGTGGTTAAAAAGCTGAGATCAAGGTATTAGGAGTTGATTGCTTTTGAGGCCTCCCTCCTTGGCTTGTAGATGGCAATATTCTTCCAATGTCCTTTGTATATGTCTGTGTCCTAATTTTCTCAGACACAAGTCATAAAGACACAAATCATATTGGATGAAACCCTATTCTGATCACCTAATTTAACTTAATTGCCTCTTTAATCATGTTATCTCCAAATACAGTCATGTTATGAGATACTAAGAGTTGGAATTTCAACATGTAAATTTTGGAAGGACATAATACAGCCCATAATACTACATATGGACTCTGTACCTTGTCCTCTTTTTGCATATCGAAGTCTCTTAGCTGGGTGCATACTGAATACTGTTCGTAAAAATAGTTCAACTGTTACTCCTGAGAAAATTTGCATGAATATGATACACATAGGGACTTTTGTAGATGATACTGATAGCAGAATGTGTGTGTTTATAGAAGTATCTATGAAGGAGAAAGGTGGATATAAGAAGGAATACAAGGGGCAAAGATAAACTTTGTTCTTCCCTTATCCTCAGCCCTGATCAAGTGTTCTTGAGCCCATAATAAGAGAGTTTTTTAGGCAAACACTCATAAGACTAAGATAAATTCATCTTTTTTTTAAGCTATGAAGATAAAAATGCAACATTTCTTAGAGAAATAGTGTTTCTTCTTCATAGCTTCCCCCGACACCTGATCTGACCACTCTGTCACAGATCACAGGACAGCTTTGGTGTTTTGGGGCTTAGTATAGCCCCAGCAGCAAATTGCCATCCATCACTCTGATGGAGAGAGGGAACAGAATGAAGAGGCAATATTGAGGCTGCTGGATGAGGATACCACAGTGGAAGAAAATGGAAACCATCTGAAATTGCAGGCAGCCTATAAGAGGATGGAATTGAAGTCATTCTTTCCAAAGATGCTAACATCTACTAAGAAACATGGAATGCTTGGAATTTATGTAAAAGAAACATCATCTATACCCCCAACTGGTGAAGCAATGACCATTTGGGTCACATTTGTTAACAATTGCTTGCTTCAACCATTTTTTTCTCCTTTTTTTTCACATTGAATTTTGGTAAAAGATCTGTCACTTCCAAATTCTATGGAGCTACAAGCAAATAGTGCCTTTGGAGAATTCAACTTACCCTCTCATTCAGTGTTTTCTTTCAGTCATTTATTACATGTGAATAAATTGAAACCTTAGTATATGGTAGACTGCTTCCTCGTTTTCAAAAGTTATAGATAGTTTTAATGTTAATAGCTTCCTTTAGAAGGGGGACAGATATTTAGGTATTTCGTATGTTCTAGAAACTATTCGCAAATTAATTAGTATCAAAGAAAAAGTCTAAGTTATTTCATTTCTAGTCATTGAAAATCAGCAGGAAATATGTATAAGCCGTAACATTTATCCTGACATCTGAACTATCAACTAAACAGCAGCAGATTAAGCTTCAAACATAGGATTCCAAGCTGGACTTCATGGTAGACAATCACCTTATGGTGTAGCAGATGCCTTTTTAGCCTATACACAGGTATTAAACCTCAAAGATGGACAATTTCATGAAGGAAATCTTGGGGGGGGGGAGAAATTTTACTAAATCCCTATGTTAAATAGCCTAGAATGCCCTCAAATGAATATCAGATTAAGAATATCTTTTCTCCCACTTTCTTTTGTGTTCACTTGACACCAATAGAAAGTAAATCAAAGTAGCTAAATTAAATATAGACAAAGCTTGGCGTAAGGTTTCATGTATTACAAATGCATTGAGTAGTATAAGTTGAGAAACATGATGAGGGAAGGTATTTTCTATAAACAGTAGTGGGTGTCTGTTATTGGAGATGTCAATGAAAATCCCATTTTTCTGAGTAAGAAGAAAAAATGGGGAGCCAGTTCCTTTCATATTTTATTCAAAAGAAAAGATGTGAAAGGAATTGACTGAATATACATAATCTGACTGTAAAGTCCATCTGAAAAAAAGATTCAGATGTTTCTCAAGACATGAGTTTTTAAAGTAAGTGACTTCAGAAGTCAAAATATGAATTAGGGAGTTAGTTGTAAGAACTTTCCAAAATTGAATATATGACCAAGGACTTAGGATGTTTTAAAATTTGACAGCTAATTTGTATTAAAGTATGTTATGGATGCCAGACCCAAATAAGTAGAATAGATTTTAATGTTTCTTTTGAGTGAGATTCAGCACATTGGACAGGGAGACCAGTACTGTCTAGAAAGCTTTTATTTATATAATCAACTCTTTATTATGGAATAATAACTGGAGATATTGAACCATTAGGGTAGATTAAAGAATCATAGGAAAGAAAGTTATCTTGGTTAAAAGAAGTTTTTATTGGGAACAATAGAGTTTTGATTAGTGTATACTCAACTAACTGATGCTTTCTTAGACCATTATGGAGTACTATGAACACTAGAATTTTCCCAGGGTTTTTTTTTTTTTTTTTTTTTTTTTTTTTTTAGTGTGGTTCTTTCCACATTCATTGTTCTGAGAATACTCAAATTCTATAATCTGTAATTTTGTGTCCTTCAATTATGGATATTTTCTTTGATAATTTATTCATTAAAATCTCTTTCTTTTAATTACTATTAGTTAGATGCTGATCCTATAATTTTTATATATTTTTTACTGCCATATTCCTCTTCTTTGCATTTTAATCCTACTTTCTGGGTGATCCTCATACCTTGTTTTTCTACATCTACATTTTAATTTTTTTTTTTAAGCATTAGCTGTTTGACTTTAATTTCTAAGAATTCTTTCTTGTTTTGATTTTCCTCTTTTTGTAACATATGCTTTTATTTGAAGATTACAGCATCATCTTAACTATCTGAAGGTTTTAAGTATTTATTTGAATATCTATTTGCATTATCTCTATTGTCTCTGTTTCTTGTATTAGATTTGCTTGGTTTGCTTTGGTCTTTCTTTTCCTTATTGGAAACTTTCCTTGAATATGTGTTGATATTTGTTTTGTACAAGAGTGTGGAACTGAAAGCTGACTGAAGTTCTGTGTGCATGGGTGTGACATGCCAAGTAGTGAGCCTCCTTTAGAACAACTGGATGAATTTCCGTGTCAGATGCAACAAACGTCAGTGTTTGTATATCAGGTTTCTAGCTCCTCTAACCTGTTGCTTAGGGGCTGTGAGCCTTACTGCTGATGTTCAGGAAGCAGGTTTGACAAAGAGGCTGGGGTCTCACTACTTAGTATTCACACTTACACTTAATGTCTTATCCTCATTCTGGAATCTCATGCTTTCCCTCCTCTGTGCTTAGTGTTTCAGTCTCTGGAGCTTTGCTGACCCAGTTTCTCTGAAATAAATTCCTTCTTGTTCCTGGGATTGAAAAAGGGAGGCAGTCATCTGACGCTACAGGTTGGAGTTGTTATTAAGGGCCTAACAACTCCATATATAGGCTTTCAGACCCCAGGCTCCCAGTGAGTCTTGATTTTTGGCCTAAACATCATACTGTCTTTGCTCTTTGATTTTTATTTAAAAATGGTTACATACTGAGTCCTACTAATAGAACTTCCATATTTCACTGGTCCTATCACTAACGTGTCCTGTTCTCCACAAACTTCCACTCTCCTCAAACTTGTAGACCTGTCATCTCCTCATTTATACTTAGTGGATGGCATCACTTTGGACCTCCAAGCCATCAAGTTTCCAATTCTTCCGACTTCATCACATGAAAACTTTGTTCCCTCCTTTCTCCATCTGGAAATACAGGGTCCTGGATTTCATCCTTTACTGCTTCCTCAGTACCCTCTTTTTATTATTTCTTCTTTTTCCTTTCACTTTTCTTTGCCCCATCTAATCAACATTTTAACATGCTTTAAGCCTCTGTCTTGAGGGAAAACTGACTTTTCTTGAGGGAAAACTTTCTGAATTTCACATTTCCCTCCAATTACTAACTTACTTTTCTCTTTACCATCACGGAAAAGCTACACTTGTTCTTTCCACTTCCTTACTTCTTATTTACATGGAAACCTATTATAGTCTGATTTTATACTTATCACTCTATAGAAACTATCCTCATTGAAATAAAAAAAAATTAAAAATGGCTTTTCTGTAGCCTGATACAGTGGACATTAGCCCTTAAAGTATTTAACTATATTCAATTTTTAGCAGTCTTGAGTAATCCTGTATTCTGGAAACACTTTTCCTTTGGTTTTCATGATAACCCAGTATCAGTCAGGATGCGTTACCTTATGCTACAATATAAAACATCCTTTATATTCATAGCAGATTGAGTTGGGTTCTGATCTGCCTTGTCTTTACTCTTAGACACAAGCTGATAGAGCAGACATTATCTGGAACATGGGCAACTATTAAATCAAAGGGAAAGTGAGAGCATGATAAATCGGATACTAGCCCTTTTAGCCTCATTTAGAAATTAACATATGCCACATCTGTTCACATTCCTTTGGCCAAACGTGTTGTGTGATCTCAATTATCTCCAAGGAAGCAGAGAAGTGCAAACTTACTAAGTACTTACTGGAAGTAATTTGGGAAAAGCACTGAAGAGAACCATTACCACCTTTTTCCATAAAACTGCCCTAAATATTTATATCTAGGCAAGCGATATAAACCAAAATACACAATAGTTGGAAGTGTCATTTTAGCCATTTTACCAACTGAATGAATCAATCATGATTAAGTAATAGCCACATATATTAGGAATAAATATGTTTAGAATACTGCATAAATTGTAATGAAATCTAAATACATACCTCCATTTATTGTATTTCCACTAAGTACTTACTGTATGCTTGGCACAGTGACAAATGATGAAGAGTAAACAAAATATAATAGATATAGGGAAATACTGCATAAATCCTGTAATTCTTGGTTTTGTTCCTTATTCATCAATGAATTACAAAAAGTGAACTTATAAAAAGTGAACCTGAAAATACAGTTACTGTTGCCCACAAGATAGAAATTTGAGCATTAGCTGGAAATGGGAAGCTCTAGCCGGCAAGAGCAGAGAGCATTCCAATTGTAAAAATTCTTTAAAGTTCCTGTTTAAAAAAAAAATCACAAGATTTTTCAAGTGCTTCTTGAGAACATGCTGAGATGGAAAGAAAGTTAGATGAAAGATAGTGACTGGGAGCAGACAGTAACTCAGAAGTCTAGTTATAAAATACTTTTTAAGGTGGAAAAACCATGCTAGCACTTCCAAAATCAGGCCAAATTCATTTTAGCTTATGCAGTTGTTTCCTACTGAGTCAGTGCACTATAGAAGGCAGAGACATCCAACACTTCTGTAATAGGTCAAAGAAAAGAATGTGTGACTGGAGAAAAGAGCGTGAGGCTCTTATAGCAAGGAGGGCTGCTCCAAGATCACCGCATGGAGACCTTACAGGGTGACTTTTTTATCTCAATTGCAGAAAAAATGTTATGACTCAATTTACATGGTTAGGAATTCATTTAAACAGGTCTGTCTTTGGTTACTTTTTGGAGGTCCATGATTATTTTAGTTGGATCTTTAGGACTACAGGTGCCCTTCAACTGGAGGACATTTGAAAAAGTGAAACATTGATATTTATTAAATAAAAAGGGTAACTTGAGTTGGAGGACACATATACCTACCTCATGGGGCAAATGCAACTGTTATCAAGATGCTGTGTGATTGTCATGTTAAACAATCAGCATTGTCCATCAACAGGCTCTCCAGTCTGCTTTATCTGGGATTCTCTTAAAGGCTCACATAGGTGTTCGATATAGAAACAGCTAGTCAGCTGGGTAAAATAAGGAGAGTTCTGGCTGACTTCCTTTACCAAAGCCAGTCTCTGATCTCACATCTGTCCTTTATGCAGGAATATCCCTGGCTCTGTTTTTATATAGCTCTTCAGTAGACCATTAGAGTTGACTCAGGGGAACCAGAGGAAAGTGGCACATGTCCCACCTAGACCTACTTCTTTGGTTATTCAGTTGTTGGGGAAAGTGTAAAGGCATGATCTCCTGTTGAGACTTGGCTCATGATAAATAGAAGAAAATATCCATATTAGGAGAGTAGTTGCAAAGTCCAAGTTAAATATGACACCCTTCCTCCCCTCAGGTTCCCATATGTGGATATGTGTGCTTAACAGAAGGACTAAAACATTTCTAGTTTCATTTGGCTTAATTTGGCACATGTGAACACAGTTTCTCTTCTTGGAGTGGTTGCTGCTCTCTGGCCAGGTTCCAATGATCTCACAGTAGAAATTTTCAATGTTAAATTTTATGTGTGTGAAATATTTTAGAGATTTAAAAAATTTTTTTATTTACTTTAAGAAAAAAATGACAACAAGAAATAAAATACTAGCACTTCTATTAACAACTTGAACTGAATCATACACATAATATAGTAATATAGATGATATCAAATTTAAGCAAATACAGCCACTATCACACTTTGCCCCAGATACTTTTTGGTATATGCAAGATGGCATTTCTGTAAGAGTGGACATTTAAAATGTGACTGGCCTTGCATTCTGTCTACAAACTGAATATTCAAATGAAGTGAATAGCCGCAAAATGTATTTCCAGTTGTTCAAGTAAACCCATGTTTACCATAATTCAATTCAGTAAACACACAGTACATACCTCAAAGTGCGCAGCTCAGGGGTTAAAAAGATGGACAGCTACTACTAATTTTGCCATCTTAAGCAAGTTATTTCACCTTCTGTGTCTCATTTTCCTCTTCTGTAAATAAGGATAATGTAACTACCCAGAGTTTCGGTGAGGATTAAATGATTTAACATATGTAAAAAAAGTGCTTACAGCAAGGCTTGGCACCTAGTTAAGGCTCCATAAATTGTGGTTATTGCTGCTATTGGCCTATTCCAAAAATTGCCCTAGGTGCTGTAAGACAAAGATGAATGAACAATAGTCCTTACCTCCAAGGTGTAGAAATCTAAGAGGTATGTAGTGAATTATAATTCAACTCAGGCTGCTATAAGGGCTCGAACAGAGACACAAAGTATAGTTGACAGTATAGGGGAAGGTCAGGCTGATGACAAGGGCTACATTTGATTTGAATCTTAAATGATGGGTAAGATTCTGACAGGAGAAAAAGGGAATCATCAAACATTCTAGTCAGAGGATACAAACAGGATATAAACTTATAAAGATAGATAGAATGTAGCATATAGTATCAATGTAACTGACAATTGTTTCCTTTGCCTGGTGGCAACCATGGCTAATCTATTTCAAAATCCTTCCCTGCTGATCCTGATTTGCCGGAGAGTTCTTAACATAGGGCTCAAGAAACAGCTACTTTTGACCATTTTGGTTTGAGTAATGAAATCTGTTTGCCCCCTCAAATATATGATAGCTTAGTGGTAGGAGTGAGTGTAGTAGTAGATAAATTGGGAAAAGTAAAAAAATAAATAATAATGACTACCATATATTGAGTATTCATTATGTGCATTCATATGTGCTAATTTAATTCTCACAACAAATATGTAAGGTAGGTATTCTTCTTTCTATTTTATATGTAAATAAACTGAGACAGAGGGTTAAGAACTATTTCCAAGTTCACTTAGCTAGAAAATGTTGCAGTTTGGGGTGCCTGGGTGGCTGTCATTTAAGTGACTGACTTCGGCTCAGGTCATGATCTCACAGTACATGGGTTCAACACCCACTTCGGGCTCTGTGCTGACAGCTTGGAGCCTGGAGCCTACTTCAGATTCTGTGTCTCCCTCTCTCTCTCCCCTTCCCCTGCTCATGTTCTGTCTCTCTCTCAAAAATAAATAAACATTAAAAAAAAAGAAAGAAAAAGAAAATGTTGGAGTTAGAGTTTAAAACCAGGGCTTTTAAAATTTTAAAGCTATATTCTTAATCACTTTACAATATTGGATCTCTTTAAATAACAAGGAATTAAGCCAGCATTTAATTTCATGTTAAATTTTTAAAAAGTCTATTCTGCATATAGAGGGAAGCTACTGAAAGCTTCTGAACAGAAGAGTATCTTGATTGCATTTGTGCTCTAGGAACAAAACTCTGGTGGCAGGATTAACAATATTGGAAGTAAGGATACTGGAAATGGAATGATCAATTTATTGGGAGAAAAATGGGGATATGAATGGAAGGGAGGTAATAGAATCAAATTATAGCTTCAAAGTGAAAGTCCTAGGGCTTGGATGCATGGAAAGAGGGACATTTATGAAATTTTACATGTGGCAACTTGATGATTGATATGGGCAGGAAGGCAATAAATTAAGTTTGAGATATTGGTAGAATATAGAGAAGGGAATTTTTGGTCAGTTTGACTCTCTTTTTCTTTCTTTTCTTTCTTTCTTTCTTTCTTTCTTTCTTTCTTTCTTTCTTTCTTTCTTTCTTTCTTTTTTTCTCTTTCATTTGTATAAATAAGGTTTAACATGGTTGGTTTTGTTCTTGTCAAAAAATAGTGGATACTGTGCTAATGAAACTCTAAATATCTTTTTTTTTTAAATTTTTTTCAACGTTTTTTATTTATTTTTGGGACAGAGAGAGAGCATGAATGGGGGAGGGGCAGAGAGAGAGGGAGACACAGAATCGGAAACAGGCTAAATATCTTTAATCTACATCAAGAATGGGCACATTCCAGGGCTCCTGGGTGGGTCAGTTGGTTGAGCATCTGACTTCAGCTCAGGTCATGATCTCATGGTTTGTGAGTTCGAGCCCTGCTTCGGGCTTTGCGCTCACAGTCTGGAGCCTGCTTTGGATTCTCTACCTCCCTCTCTCTCTGCCCCTCCCTTGCTCTCACACTCTCTCTCAGAAATAAATAAACATTAAAAAGACTTAAAAAAATAATGAGCACATTCCTTAATAATATTAAACAATACGTGTGTGTGTGTGTGTGTGTGTGAGAGAGAGAGAGAGAGAGAGAGAGAGAAGGAGAGGGAGAGAGAGAAGGAGAGAATAGAGTTGTAGGACCTAATTTAAAAGGGCTGTTTGATATTATCAGATAAATTCTCCAAATTTCTCATTAAATCACTTCTTTATAAGCAACAAGGTAGATTTATTATGTCGTTGTCATTCTTCCATGGTAGAGAGTCCTTGCCCAGTCAGAAATAAAATCAGTGCCAGGGCTCTCAGCAGTCTGACCTACTTAGCTAGAATTTTTATTGGGTTTGTAGCTGAATTCTGCTGAGAAGGTGTCGGAATGGTAGCTCCTGAGGCAGACAGACAGTAGAATGCTTAGTGTTGTTGGAAAGCCCAGTCAGTGCAGGTTCCTAAAGCTTGGTTCCTCTCTTTCTTTAACCATATTGGAATCCCTTGAATTCAGTAGAGCATGGCAAAATGTGAAGGGTGTTTATGTTTTTATACCAACTTTAAACAGCAATTACAGTTTATATTATCGTGATGCCCAGGAATTTACCGTTCTAAATAGTATTTCCATACAGCTGGTAGATAATGCATGGATTGTCCCATAGAAATTTACTCTAGTAAAGCAGTCAACACAGATGAGGAAACATTAAGGAGAGAGCAATCATATAGTAAAACCAAAAGCAGTATATAGACATGGAGATATCATTAGATTGTGAGGAAACAACACCCACTAATTCTTATACTGAACTTCAGGTGTGGTCATTAATAAACTTAATTTTTATATTACAAATGCTGGAATTCCTAATAACTAAACATTTTTTTATTAAAACAATTAAAATCGTTTATAATTCAGTGAGAATGAAAAGTAATTTGTCTTTCTTACAGACAGCTGTTAAGCAGCCAGTGGACCTTAGTGTAAATTACTTGCAAAAAGTTTGTCATGTTCACAGAGACTTAGGGCTCCTAGTAAGGAACATGCTCACTGTTCTTAAGGAATTTAGAAAGTAAAAAGAGTCAAGGGAGATCTGTAATAACCATGAATGCTTTAAAAAATTTTTTTTAACGTTTATTCATTTTTGAGAGACAGAGTATGAGCGGGGAAGGGGTTAGAGAGAGAGGGAGACACAGAATCTGAAACAGGCTCCAGGCTCTGAGCTGTCAGCACAGAGCCCGACGCGGGGCTTGAACTCACAGACTGCAGATCATGACCTCAGCCAGAGTTGGATGCTCAACCGAGTGAGCCACCCCGGTGCCCCTTCATGCTTTTGTGTCGAACAGTAATTAAAGGGAGTTGGAGACCTAGAGGCAAATTGCTTATGTAGAGGTGATGCAAATATTTATTAGAAAAAAAAAATCTCCCCTGAAAATTTCAGGTCCTGATCTCCATGCTGAAAGGATTCAAGAAAGGAGTTCGTCATCCACCTCCTAAAGGAGCAAGGTTTCAAAATTGATTAGTGTTCTTAGTGCTATTGAATTTCCATATGATATCAGCATAACTTTAACTGAGGTATCATTAGTTTAGAAAACGTAAGCAAATTAATGACTAAAGATTGAGTAAAATGTGGTTGCCAATAACTTTATGAACATCTGTCTTCAGAAGCACGTGATTATCGGTTCAAAATTGCAGGGAAAAAGTGACAAGTAATCGGGGTCTTGGCTGTAATTTTCATATTTGGGTTGGGAGCCAGCTTCCTCGGAAATCGGCTTGGTAGTTCCCTCTCCTTCCATGTCCTTGGCTCAAGGAGCAGTTGCTTGTCTCTGGAGTCCAGCTGTGAAGAATTTAAGGGAGCCCTCTCCAGGAGTGCCAGCCCCAGGAATGTTCTCCATATACACTTCTCCCAGAAGCTTAATGTGGCAAAGCTCACCACAGGACCATCTTTTTATTTAGACTCTCCAACAAATGTAAAAATATTTGGCATGCTCTTTCCACCTTTGCTACTATTCATTTAGTCTTTGCCTCTGAAAAGTATTGCCAAGAGAAAAGTTTCCTGTGTTTATTTTATTTCTAGCATGACATCTTGCTTTGAAAACTTTGAGTATGTGTATAGGCCGAGAAAGAAAAAATTAGGCTCCACTTTTTCCCTCTTTGCATTAATACACAGTCTAAAGAGGAAATTCAAGATAAATAATGAAAGTCATAGCCTTATAAAATCTGTAGAGTATATATGCTCGCCTGATGATAGATACTTCATTGCACTTTCAAAGGTGCCCTGATGGCAAATAACCTTGGAGGGAACCTTGGTAAAACATTAAAAAGCAAAACAAACAAACAAACAAAACACTAAAACTCAAGTTTGAGTTCTTTATTCAGAAATTGGAAAGATTTGTATGCATTTTTTTTTAATTGTTGTTGGGGTAGACGGGGAGTAGCAAGAAGTGTTAGGGGCTTTTTGTTTGTTTTTAATTTTGGTACCCAAGACGTTATATTCAATCATAGATAACAAAAGAAAGAAATAGGTTCTGAGGTTGAATGCTCTTACAATGATGAAGGATCTGGATATCTTGATGTGGAGTAGAGGGATGATATTATCATGAGCGAACCTGTCCCTGGGGTTTGACATAGTAAGTATATCAGAAAGAGGCATTAGATAGAGAGAAATTTAAACTGGTCAGGAAAAGGCAATAAGAAGCCTTCCAGATACCACTTAGTTTGCCCCATGGTGACCAAGGAGCTCTACATAAAAGAAATGCTATGATCTCACTAATTGTAAAACCTACAGTTTTAGAAAACTAATGGATTTTAGTGAAAGAGAAATTCATAGCTGAAGAAAATGACAACCATGATAAGATACTGAAAAGTCAGTTTTTCTACAGCAGGTAGCATGGACTCTGTAATGAACTAAATACTGGGAAATTTAATTTGAATTTTCCAAACTGCGTGCCCAGATATGTCTGACTGAAACATATTTTCAGAAAGCTATAAAGCAACCATATTTCTTGACGAGGACTGATAGTCTGCTTACACAAAGAACTTTTATTATTATTTTTTAATCTGAAGGCTTCAAAGGATAATTATAGAATTCATTATCATATTACCATTTACCATTAGAATGAATTGGTGGTGGGAAAATGATTAATCTGAAAGTTCCATTGAGTCAAAAAGTTCATATTTTCTACTTTTAATCTAGGATTGTTGTGTTTCTTTATTGTTTTAAAGTTAAAAGAAATTTAGTTATATTTATCATAGAATATGCCAATATTTACAGCATTTGATATTGTATTTCAAATGATGAAAATATTACCAAATTGTATTTGTTTTGAAAAATACTTGAAACAATAAAATTCCAAGACAGCAAAATGATTCTGCTCACTTTCTGGATATCAAATCTGTGACCATATGACCATACCGAAAGATTTTGTCAATACAGTAAGGAAAAAGAACAAAACGTAGCCTCAGAGAACTGATTAATTTAAAGGAGTAATGCCTGGTATTAGAGAACCTGAGAAAGTACAAGACATGTTTGCCAAAAGAGTGCAGACCTAGAGAGGATTGTATGGGGCATGACACATGAAACCCAAATACCAGAAAGAAGATGTGGAGAAGGGGGTCCTGGATATAAACGCTAATTTTAGAAGGAGCAGGACAAGAACATTAAAGACAAGTATTGTCTACTTTGGAACTCTGTCTAGTTTGTGGTGTGCCTACGTTAACATTACAGGAGCCAGAATAGACTAGATGTCCCAGCCTTCATTACCCCCATCATGGCTCCGTGAAGAGATTCAAAAGAAAGACAGTAATCCCTGCCCTGTTTTAGCTGCTGAAGTCATTCCCTGAGCCCTTAAAACTGTCAGACGTGGCGCTGAACCCTTACTTCTCAATTTCATCTATCTTCCCACTAGTCTAATTATTGTGAATGATATCTCCCACCTGACCACCCACCCTGTTTTTTGTTTTTCGCTTTTTTTGTTTTTGTTTTTTTAGCAGAAGATACTGAGACTCTTGGTTTAATGACTTCAAGTTCAAACAAAAAATAATAGAACAACTGGGGTTTAAACCTCAAGCTATCTGACTGGGAGGTTCTTGCTGTGTCCCAGTGCCTTGAGACACAGGATCTATCAGAGAAATGTCTGGAGAACTTGATGCTGTTTGGTCTCCAGGCTCTGAGCACAGCCCAGAGCAGCAGACCTCTCTCTCTAGCTGGGGCAGGAATTGAACGAAAATTCCTGGGACTTCACTTCCTCTAGTCAGTCTCAGGCCCTTCTCTTCTGCTCTCTCTCATCAGACTCTAAGATGCAAATATCCTACTTCTGCTTCAAAAAGAGAAAATGGGAATTGGAAGGAGAACACAAGTCTTAAAGAGACAAGGCAATGAATGCCCATGGAAGTTTCTCCATTTCCTCAGCCTCTCACTCACTGCCTAGCTCCCGGCATCAAAGAGCAGGTAAGGAAAATCAGGGTTTGGAGGGACAGGGGCTCTTCACCCTCTGCTTTGTTCCGTATATCCCCAACTCGTCTTGAAATTCATTGTCTCTTTCTCTAGCTATGACATAGCCCTTTAAAGACAGATTTCTTGTTCTTGGAATTTGGCAGGGAAGAAGGCAAGACTTCATAACCAGGTGAATTAATTATTATATCCTGTAAAGATGTCTACACTGCAGTTCTAATTGTGGCGATTGCTACTTATAAAGTAAGGTGATTTTTTTTTTTAAATTTTTTAAATCAAGCTCCTGAAAATCCTCAGGGCAAAGAAAGTTTATAAATGACAGTAATTGGAATGAAGCTACTTCTAAAACTTGTCTTAACACAGAAGGATTTTTCTTCTTCTAGAGCATCCAGTGCTTTACCCCAGATAGATAAGATAGTTAATCCTCTTTGCTCACTTACTACTCTTCTGCCCTGTCTATGAACACACTGACTAACCTTTCCCTGGGGCCTTGGCCCAAACCAAGTAGAGGCGGTGATGTGGAAGGATAAAAATTACTCAGACACTTGACGAAAGTTTCTAGCAGTTGGCAATACTCAGTCTGACCTTTATGTTGGATTTTGCCATCATTTTAATCACTTTACCATCACTTGCAGGAGAGAATGTGTCTTTAAAAGTGCCCTATTTAGGGATAGCTTCAGAGCCAGGGCTAAGTGTACATTCTCATTATTTTACATGTTGTCAAAGTAACCAATACAGTGAAATGACAGCATTTTGAAGAAGATAGGTTTGTGCAAAGCTCTTCGTTAATGTAGGAAGGCATTATATTGCAATTATTTATATTTGTTATACAAATGTGTTAATCTTGTTTGGCATTTTTATGTATATGCAGTAATAAATAGAATATATGGGAGGTTATTGCATCCAAAATTTTACTTTTAATTCCCTATCACTATTGGTCAAAGCTCTTGTAAATGTCTGTTTTTTGCAAGAGTTTTCACCCAACGGTTTTTGGGGTATCTACTATAGTCTTCGTTTCTGTGTATTTGACTAATTATTTTACCATAGCTCCTTTGCAAAAGACTAATTTACACATAGCATGCTGAAAGAATGTTCAGTATACTTATCAATGGAAAGTAAGCTTAACTTTTTTTCTGTATGATGTCTAACACCCCCAAGGATAAAGCATTTGACTTTATATTATTATTGTTGTCATCCATTTTGTTTACTTTTTCATTTTTATGTTTTACAAAATATCAACCCTACAGAAAAGTTGCAAAAAAAGGAACTTTCAATCAAACTTATTAATTAACTTTCAGCCACTTGGGAGTTAATTGTAGACACCATGAAAATCAGTCCAATACCTCACCATTTCTCTCCTAAAACAAGGACATCCTCCCATAAACTGCAATATAATTACCATAAGAAATTTTAACGTTGACATGAAGCTTTCATCTAATAAACACAGTTAGTATTCAAATTTCCTAAGTTACCCCAACAAAATTCTCTATAACTATTTGTATACCTCCTTCCAGGATTCAATGAAGAATCATGCATTGCATTTAGTTATCAAATTTCTTTATGCCTTTTTAATCTAAAATAGTCCCCAGCTATTTTTTCTCTTATGGCATTAACACTTTTAAAGAGACCAGATCGTTGTTTTGCACAATATCCCTAAAATGACTATTTTCTCCTAAATAGATTCAGGTAGAATATATTTGGCAAGACAACAACAGTTGTGATGTTGTGTCACCACAGAGATTCATATCAGGAAGTACACAATATCAGTGTATCCTAGTTTGGGAAATTAAGTTTTATTATTTAGCTAAGGTGGTGTCTGTTGCATTTCTTCATTGTACAGGCATGCTTTTCTTTTGTGGTTAATGAGTACTCTGCAAGGTGATATTAAGACTGTATGAATATTTTGCTCTCCAATGATCTTTCCCTCAATGGCTTTGGTATCCATTAATACATATTCCTTAGATAAAGTATTACCCTGGTACCAGCAAAATGATGATTTTTCCAATTTTATAATTTCCTCTACATTTGTTTGTTGTCATTTTTCTGTAAAAAAGGACATTTCATTCTCCCTCTCCCCAACACTTGAAATTATTATTTTTGGGTATCAGTATGAACTGATGGACTCCTTTTTTCCAGTGTATTGTGATTTATCCAACTCCTTATTTGTTATAATGCATGAGCTGTTCCAAATTTGACCAGTGGAAGCACTGCTAACCTCTGTTCTCCATTATAATTCTCCTATTCATTTAACCTATTTATTAGAAATAAGCTTTGAAGATAATTCAAAAATAATTTTTAGTCTATTTACTTGTAGCAATACTTCAACTACCTTATCACATTTATTTTTACTTGTGAAAAAACTGTATAAAGTCTCAGCTTCAATGACATATGAAGAGTTTGGAAACTATCACTCCTATCTTCACAAGAAAAAAAGCTGAACATACTGAAAATCAGTGATTTTTGGACACAGCAGCAAACTGAGGTCTCAGGTCAAGCTGCTATCCCCAAACCATGCAAATTCAGACAGTCACAACAAAGATCTGCCTAATTGGAACAGAAGTCATGGAAGCCATAAACTTACAGCAACAGTTAAATGGTAATTTTAGTTAATTGCTGGATGCTGAGTATGGACTAACATGAGAATGAGAAACTGCTAGGGCATATAGACTTAGGGGGAGTCCCACACTTTCATGGTGTTTGCCTCCAGGGACCTCACCATCCTCCTAGTAAAAATGCAAGAAAGATCTCCTGTGCCTCTGACAGGGGAAGGGAAAAGGTAAAATTTTAAAACTTACTGAGGGGCGCCTGACTTAGTTTGTTGAGTGTCTGACTTCGGCTCAGGTCACGATCTCACAGTCTGTGGGTTTGAGCCCCACATCAGGCTCTGTACACAGCAGGCTGACAGCTCAGAGCCTGGAGCCTGCTTCAGATTCTATGTCTCCCTGTTTCTCTGCTCTTCCCCTGCTCGTGCTCTGTCTCTCAAAAAATAAGTGTAAGTAAGTAAGTAAGTAAATAAATAAATAAATAAATAAATAAATAAATAAAACTTACTGAGATCATTCACCACAACAAAGACCTCTTCTCCAGGGTATAAGACTTTACCAGAGCCTTAACCCCCTGGAGGAAGGGCATATATACAATTGTGGTGCCATCTTGTTTTACCTAAGAGGGCGAGTAAAGCTAAGAAATATTGGTGAAGGTTACAGCCCAGTGACATAGGCCCACTAAAAGACAGATTTTCTTGTAAGATTATAGAATGTTCCTCTTCCCTCCCCCCCATTTTATTCTCCCTCCCCTGACACACAGCAATAAGGCTCCAGTGTAATAACAGTTAGTTAAAGCTGAAAGGGCTGCAAAACAGACTATCGCTGAGGAGGTGTTCTTAGGGAAGCTCAAAGTGATAGGGAAGACAAAAACAAAAGCAAGGAAGGTATTTGAAGCTATAGTATGTAGAGGCTAGTATGTAGAGGCTATACAAAATATTGAACACAGCCCAGTTTCTAGATAAATTAACATAAAACTTCACACTAAAGACCTGTTTACCTCAGTTCATATTACGTAATACATTATGTATGTTTAACATTCAACAGAAAGTATAAGGCATGCTAAATGGAAAAATATATATATAAACAGTGTCCTCTATTAATGAAGACATTTTTTGCCTTTACCTGAATTAAGACGAGATAGCCCAGAAAACTCCTGCTATGTTTGCGTTGTGAAATTGCATTGCGAATTGCAATATCTGAAATTGCATTGTGAATTGGAATATCTGATTTTTGTCTTAAAAAGTCAATATGGTGACTCATTTACCATAAAGAGAAACTTATTGATTTAGTACTAGATCAAATAATATGTACAATTAAAGAAGTGCAATTGAAGAGTACAATTAAATCAACAGACAAAAACAAACAAACAAAACCCACAAACCTGCCTATTTTCCTTAGGAACAGAGAAACCAAAGTGAAATATTTGCATTAAAGAGACCTGCTGTTTTTATGGTCACATCTGCTAACCAGTCTGTATCCTTGGCTCACAGAGATCCCCATGACTGCTGAAAAAAGTGATTCTTTCAGAAACATTTCCCCTTCATGTACCCTAGCATATTTGAGCAGTCTGTGTTCCCAAAACTCGTGGTTGAAAAACACTCAACCTCATGCCTACGTTTCCTGAAAAGAAGATCAGTCCAGAGGTGATTCAGTAACACATGAAGCTTCCTCTCCAGACATAAATATGAAATACAAATCAGAAAACACTGGCATAAAAATGACAGAAACCTCATCACATTGAGTTGGGAAGTCAATCTTATTATTAGTTAACAGAAGTGGAGTGTTCTTTGGCATTCAATGGTGCCAACAAAGGGCTACATGCTGTAGAGAACACAGAATTAGACAAAGTTCTTGTCCAGGGGGCTCATAATCAAATTAGACAAACCAGACACCAACACAGTCCAGCAGTCTGGAGTGGGGAAAGTTGGGTTTATACAGGGAACCTAAGGTTACTCTGTCCATTAGCTACTCAGTTTGCCTCCAACCTTGCTCTCTTGTGTTTCTCCCAAACACAAGAGAAAATCTTAACATTCTTTCTCACGATTTTCCTTTCAACATCACCTAGGAAGTCTCTTTTGCAAGAAAGGACAGTTGGGTTTTCATTGCCATGTGACAGGATCTAGGGTAAATTCCTTCTGGAGAAGGAAGGGTAAAACTGTGAGGCCAGTGTCACTAGAAAGAGAAGTTATGTAGGAGACCATTCCTTATGGAGGCCACATTTCTGCTGAGCCTACAATACACATTCAGCCATTTTGTGATGGGCATATTCTTACCTTTAGTCTGTCACCAACATCGAAGGTTGCACAAGCAACCTTGACAAGTGAGTAAACCTGCTTAGCACCAGGAAGTCTGGCTTTGAATTGTCAGGGTATTTTTTTTTTTTTTTTTTTTTTTTACATTAGATGTCTGGGTATACCAGTTAGCCATCAGTTGGAAAACTTTGGACTCATATGATATTTTCAATATGGGAATGACCCTGTTCACATGAGGTCTGGATTTAAAAAGCAATAACATACATGTGAAAACTCAGGTCAAGTTTGGGCTAGATGATTTCCAATGTCCTCCACTAGCATTTATACTTACCTTCCTCACAGAACTTAGCCTTGTGTTGTGATCAGTACCTTTTTGCCTATAAACGCCCCTCCAGCATCTATACAGTACTTGACACATAGTTAGGTCCAATAAAAATTTGCAAATTAATAAATGCCATAAAGGATGTAAACCAGCTCTAATTTTGAAATCCCAAGGAAAACTCAAGTATGACAACTTGCAAAAATCTTCACATACTCTCCAAACCCCACTAAAGTTTTTTTTTAACAGTCTAGGGGCCCTATAATTATATTTAAGCATGTATAATGATTTCCATGGTTGATTAGTTAGAATCACAAGAGTGGCCCCTCCCAAACCTTCATGTACTCCATAGTTTTATGTATATATCATAAAGTATACATTACACATACAGAATTACATCACCCTTTTATTTTGTGCACATAGCACTACTAATATAAGTTGAACTCAGAATAGTAATATAACTGTTTTAAGGAAAACTTTTGTGAATTTAAAAGCCATGTGGTTTAAATAATAGTTTTGCTTCTTTAAAGTTTCTTGAAGACCTTGTAGATTTTTTTCTCTTTTTTTAAAAATTTATTTATTTAAAGTCATGTTAGTTAACATACAGTATAGTATTGGTTTTAGGAGTAGAACTCAGTGATTCATCAGTTATATAGAGAAAGTAAGTTTCAAAAGTCATTGTGCACGTATAGTATGTTACACACTAGCTTCCAGCAAGAGCAATGGATTTATATCCAGACTGTCTTGGGGGTCCGTCAGCTGGTGACAGAAGACCAGAAGAGGTATGCCCCAACTAGCATGTAGACATATTAGTCTTATAACTAAGCTAAACCCAACATTGCTGAAACCAGAATGAATTAAAGGACCTGCCACATATATGTGGGTTATCTCTCCTCCATGTAAAACAGGGTTTGGGAAAAGTTTGGTTTTCTGAAAAAAGATTTTAAATTGCAAGAATGAAAGTATTTCTTTGGTCCTCTGATAGGCTGAGAAGGTTGAGTTTTTGATTTAATCTTAAACCAGTTTCTCATCTCTAACATTATGGGGAAATGCCATCTTGGTCTGGGTGGAGGACACTTTTTAGAGATTTTACATTAATGAGCAAGAAGATTGATCTTTTCCAGGTGCAAGATCTCCATACTTGGGTATATCTGTTTTCTCAGATTTGAAATAATCTCCATGCATTCCATTTCAGTGGTATAGAGAATCATATATTTCACGGAAGTACTCTTTTCCAGGAAATAAAAATCTATCAAAGAATCATATAACTGGAACTTGATTTTAGAGGTTAATTTATCTAATCTACACATTTTACAAATTAGAAAACTATGGTTCTTAAAGTTGAAGTGACTTACTCAAAGTCATAGGCTCCTGAGTGGTGATCCTGGACAAAAACCTAGTTCTTCTGAATCCAGTGCTATGTTCTTTTCTTTTAAAAAAGTATTGTTTTCCAAAGTTTTTATTTTTGTGATAATTATAGATTCACATTTATTCATAAAAATTATACAAGGAGAGCTCATGTACCCTTTATTCAGTTTTCCCCAATGGTGACATCTTGAAAAATTATAGTATGATATCACAACCAGGATATTGAAATTGCTACAATCAAGATATGGACCATTTACATTATAACAGATTCTTCATGTTGCTTTTTTTAAGTTACATCCACTTTTCTCTAACCCTCATCCCCTCCCTTAATCCATGACAGTTAATTTGTTCATTTCTATAGATTTGTTATTTCAAGAATGTTATATGAATCATACAGTATGTAGACTTTTGAGGCTGATTTTTTTTTCACTTAGCATAATTCTCTGGAGATTCATCAAGGTTTTTCTGTGTATCAATACTGTGTTCCATTCCCCACCCCCTGAGTATTCCATGATATAATTATACCACTGAGTTTATTTAGCCATTCATCTATTGAAGAACATCTAGGCTACTTAGTTTTTGGTTAATACAAGTCTGCTGTAAACATTCATATAGAACATTTGTCATTTTGTGTGAACATAAGTCATTATTTTTCTGGATAAATAAATGCCCAAGAGTGCAACTGCTGGATTGTATGGTAGGTATGTTTTAGTTTTAGAAGAAACTGCCAAACTGTTTTCATTGTGACTGTACCATCTTATATGCCTACCAGCAATATATGAGGAATCTGATTTCTCTGTTTCCTTGACAAAATTTGGCGTTGGCACTGTTCTTTTAGTCTTTCTAACAGGTGTGTAGTGATATCTTATTGTGGCTTTAATTTGCATTTTCCTAAAGACTAATGATGTTGAATATTTTTATGTGCTCATTTCCCATCTCCACATCTTCAGCAAGTGTGTCTTTACCTCCTTTTCCCATGTTGTTTTTTTTAATTGTTGAGTTTTGAAGTTCTTTATATATTGTGCATACTAGTCCTTTATCAGATATGTGATTTGCAAATATTTTCTCCTATTCTGTAGCTTGTCCTTTCTTTCTCTTCACAAGATCTTTCGCAGAACAAAAGTTGGCTTTGATGAGGTTCAATTTATTGCGTTTTCTTTTTATAAACTATGATTTTGGTGTGAGGTGTAAGAATTGTATTAAATATTCAGAAACTCACATATTTAATTTTTTTGTGTGTGTGGTAAGAACACTTAAGATTTATTCTGTTGGCACATTTCAAATATGAAATACAGTATAATTAATAATACCTATCATGGTATACATTAGGTCACCAGAACATATTCATCTTTTGTACTGAAATTTTGTATCTTTTGACTAACATCTCCCTTCTACCTTCATCCTCCAGGCCCTGGAAAACACCATTCTACTCTCTACCTTCAAGAGTTCAAATTTTTTAATTTTTAGATTCCACATGTAAGTGAAATCACGCATATTTGTCTGCCTGGCTTATTTCACTTAACATAGTGCCTTCCAGGCTCATGCACAAATAGTAGGATTTTCTTCTTTTTTAAGGCTGAATAATATTACATACATATACTACATTTTCTTTATCCATTCATCCATTTACAAACATAGGTTGTTTCTCTCTTGGCTATTGTGAATAGTGCTGCAATAAACATGGGAATGCAGATATCTCTTTGAGATTCTGATTTCATTTCTTCTGGATATATACCCAGAGTAGGATTATTGAATAATAAGGTAGCTCTATTTTTAATTTTTTGAATAACCTCTATACAGTTTTCTATAATTGCTATATCAGTTTTGATCCATCACTGTACCATATTTCCCCTTTCTCCACATCCTTGCTAACACTTGTTTATTTTTTATTTTAATAATTACCATCTTAACGGGTACGAAGTGATATGTCATTGTGGTTTTGATTGACATTTCCCTGATAATTAGTGATACTGAGCACCTTTTTGTATACCAGGTGGCTGTTTGTGTTTTCTTTTGAGAAATGTCTATTCAGGTCCTTTGCCCATATTTTAATCAGGCTATCTTTTATTTTATTTTTGATTGAGTTGTAGGAGTTTTTAAATACATTTTAGATATTAATCTCTTATTAGATGTTTGATTTGCAGATATTTTTTTCCATTCTATTGGTCGCTTTATCATTCCATTGATTGTTCCCTTTTTCTGTACAGAAGCTTTTTAGTTAGATGCAATCCCAGTTGTCTGTTTTTGTTTTTGTTGCTTGTGCTTTTGGGGGCATATCTGAATCATTGCATAGACTGATGTCGAAAAACTTTTCTACTTGTTTTCTTCTAGTAGTTCTAAAGTATCAGGTCTTAAATTTAAATCTTGAATCCATTTTAAATTGATTTTTTGTATAAGGTGTAAGATAGGAGTCCAGTTTCATTGTTCTGCAGGTAGATATCCAGTTTTCCCAACATTTATTGACGGGATTATCCTTTTCCTTTTGGTGTTCTTGGCACTGTTGTTGAAGATCACTTGACCATATATATTTGGATCTATTTCTACCTTGTTTATTCTGTTCCATTGGTTAATATATCTTTTTCTAGGCAGTACTGTACTGTTTTGATTACTGTAGCTTTGTAATATATTTTAAAATCAGAAAGTATGATGCCCCAGCATTGATCTTTTTGTGTTAGATTGCTTTGGCTATTTGGGGTAATTTATAGTTACATATAAATCTTAGGAATTTTTTCTATTACTGTGAAAAATGCTGTTGGACTTTTTTTTTAATTTTCATTTATTTTTTGAGAGAGAGAGAGTGCAAGCAGAGGAGGGGCAGAGAGAGAGAGAGAGAGAGAGAGAGGGAGACAGAGGATCTGAAGCAGGCTCTGTGCTGTCAGGGCAGAGCCTGATGTAGGGCTTGAACTCACGAACCATGAGATCATGATCTGAGCTGAAGTTGGACATTTAACCAACTGAGCTACCCAGGCATCCTGCTGTTGGACTTTTGATAGAGATTATATTGTATCCGTAGATTACTTTGGGTAGTATGGATAGTTTAATAATATTAATTCTTCCAACTCATGAACAAAGGATATTTTCCCATTTCTTTGTATCTTCAATTTCTTTCATCAACATTTTACAATTTTTAGTGTACATATTTATTACCTCTTTAGTTAAATTTATTCCTAAGTATGTTATTATTTTTTTGGTACTATTGTAAATGAGATTGTTTTCTTAACTTGGTTTTTAGATAGTTCATTGCTAGTGTATACAAATGCAATTGATTTTTGTATGCTGATTTTATATCCTGCAACTTTACAGAATTTGTTTATTAGTTCTAATAGCTTTTTGGTCAGGTCCAGAGTTTTCTATATATAGGGTCATGTCATCTGCAAACAGAGACATTTTTACTTTCTTTCTTTCCAATTTGTATGCCTTTTATTTCTTTTTGTTGTCTAACTTCTTAGGTTAGGACTTCTAGTACTATGTTGAAAAGAGAGTGAGCACCATTGTCTTGTTCCTGATCTTAGAGGAAGAAAAAAAGCTTTCAACTTTTCCTCACTAAATGAGATGTTAGCTGTAGGATTGATATATATGGCCTTTATTATTCTACCTATACTTAATTTGTTGAGAGTTTTTATCATGAAAGAATTTTAAATTTTGTCAAATTCTTTTCTGCATTTATTGAGATAATTATATAATTATTATCCTTTTTTCAGTTAACACATTGGTTGATTTGCATATGTTAAAATATTCTTGTATTCCAGGGGCAAATCCTACTAGATCATGCTGTATGATTCTCTCAATGTGCTGTTGAATTTGGTTTGCTAGTATTTTGAGGAGATTTTTGCAGTTGTGTTCATCAAGAATATTAGCCTGTGGTTTTCATTTGTTGTAGTGTCCTTGTCTGGGTTTGGTAGCAGGGTAATACTGCCTCACAAAATGTGTTTGGAAGTATTCCCTCTTCTTCAATATTTGGAAGAGTTTGAAATGGGTTGATGTTAATTCTTCTTTAAGTGCTTGGTAAAATTCACCAGTGAAACCATCTGGTCCTGGGCTTCTGTTTGGGAGGTTTTGATTATTGATTCAATATTCAGTATTCTGTTCAGATATTCTATTTGTTCATGATTTAATCCTGGTAGGTTGTGTGTTTCTAGTAATTTATCTACTTCTAGGTTACCTTATTTGTTGATAGTAGTCTCAAAATTCTTTTTATTTCTATTGTGTCAGTTGTAATGTCTTCTCTTTCATTTATAATTTTATTTACTTGAGTCACCTCTTTTATTTTCTTATTCATTCTAGCTAAAGGTTTGCAAATTTTGTTTATATTTTTAAAAACCATCTTAGTTTCATTGATCTTTTCTATAATTTTTCTAGTCTCTATTTCATTTTTCTGCTCTAGTCTTTATTACTTCCTTCCTCTGCTAATGTTAGTTTTTCTTTTTTTAGTTCTATAAAGTGGAAAGTTAGGTGTTTTATTTGAGATCTTTCTTTTTTCTTAAAGTAGGCCTTTATCAGTATAAACTTACCTCTTAGAACTCCTTTTGCTGCATCCCCTAAGTTTTGGCATGTTGTGTTTCTACTTTCATTTGTCTCAGGTAGTTTTTTGTTCCTTTTTTGGTTTCTTTTTTGACTTATTGGTTGTTCAGGAGTATGTTAATTTCCACACATTTGTGAAATTTTAATTTTCTCCCATTACTTCTTTCTAGTTCCCTACATTGTGACCAGGAAACTACTTGACATAATTTCAGTTTTCTTTAATTTGTTAAGACTTATTTCTTGGCCTAACATGTCTATTCTAAAGAAAATATGTGCTTGAGAAGGATGTATTTTCTGTTGCTATTGGATGAAATATTCTGTATATGTCTGTTAGGTTAATTTCATCTATGTGTTATTCAAATCCTGTTTCCTCACTGATTATCTGTCTGGATGTTCTATCCATTTTTAAAAGTGAAATATTAAAGTCCCCTATTTTATTTATTTCTGTCTATTTCTCTCTTTAGTTCTGTTGATATTTGCTTTATATATTTAGGTGCTCCAATATCATGTGCATCTATATTTATAATTGTCATATCCTCTTTTTTTAATATGAAATTTATTTTCTAATTGGTTTCCATACAACACCGAGTGCTTATCTCAACAGGTGCCCTCCTAAATGCCCATCACCCACCCTACCCAACCTCCCCACCCTCCAACCCCCCATAAACCCTCAGTTTATTCTCAGTTTTTAGGAGTCTCTTATGGTTTGGCTCTCTCCCTCTCTAACTTTTTTCCCCTTCCCCTCCCCCATGGTCTGCTCTTAAGTTTCTCAGGATCCACACAAGAGTGAAAACATATGGTATCGTCTTTCTCTGTATGACTTATTTCACTTAACATAATACTCTCCAGTTCCATCCACGTTGCTACAAAAGGCCATACTTCATTCTTTCTCATTGCCAAGTAGTATTCCATTGTGTATATAAACCACAATGTCTTTATCCATTCGTCAGTTGATGGACATTTAGGCTTCTTCCATAATTTGGCTATTGTTGAAAGTGCTGCTATAAACATTGGGGTACAAGTGCCCCTATGCATCAGCACTCCTGTATCCCTTGAGTAAATTCCTAGAAGTGCTATTGCTGGGTCATAGGGTAGATCTATTTTTAATTTTTTGAGGAACCTCCACACTGTTTTCCAGAGTGGCTGCACCAGTTTGCCTTCCCACCAACAGTGCAAGAGGGTTCCTGTTTCTCCACATCCTCTCCAGCATCTATAGTCTCCTGATTTGTTCATTTTAGCCACTCTGACTGGCGTGAGGTGGTATCTCAGTGTGGTTTTGATTTGCATCTCCCTGATGAGGAGTGACATTGAGTGAACATCTTTTCATGTGCCTGTTGCCCGTCTGGATGTCTTCTTTAGAGAAGTGTCTATTCATGTCATATCCTCTTGATGAAATTGAGTCTTTATTATTATATAATGACCTACTTTGTCTCTTATGACAGTTTTTGACTTAAAATATATTTTGTCTGATGTAAGTATAGCTACTCCTGTTCTCTTTTAATTATCATTTCCATGTAATAGCTTTTGAAACCCCATAATTCTCATTCTTTATGTGACCTTAGAGTTAAAGTAAGCTTTTTATATGTGGTATATAAAAGGGTCCTTTTTCTTTTAAATCCTTTCAGCCATTCCATGTCTTTTGATGGGAGATTTCAATTCATTTACATTGAAATTAATTCCTGATAGATAAACTTACTATTGATGTTTTGTTTAGTATTTCCTATTTTGTTGTTCCTGTTTTCCTTCTTCCTCTCTTGCAGTCTTCCTCTGTGATTATGATTTTTTGTAGTCATATTCTTTGATTCTTTACTCTCATTTTTTGTGTATCTACTACTTTTCTCTTTGTTCTTACCATGAGGCTTATAAAAAACCAGTTATAACAGTCTATTTTAAGCTGATGACTTCATTCACATATAAAAACTACACTTTTACTCCTTCCTTCCTGCATTTCATGTTATTCATATCATTATCTATCTTTTTATATCCATTAATAAATATTGTAGATATAGTTATTTTTAATACATTTATGTTTTTATGTTGCTGATTAGCAGCCATTAATTTGCTTTTAAAATTTCTTGTAAGGCAGGTATAGTGGTGATGAACTCCCTCAAGAGGCAGGCTCTTTATTGATTTTCACATCCCGGTTGCTATAATTTTTCCTGCTCCTAGCTGCCCCTAGACTATTCAGACATGTTGAGCCAATCCCTTCTGTGTCTGGAGTAAGGTGAGAGATAAGTGAGTCTCTTGGATAGCATCCTGCATGGCTGGGAAATCCAAATGCTCATTATGTTCTCACTTTCCCCTGTGGAAGAGATTGCAACCAAGAAGGTCTCTCTTGGTGCTGAGCTGTGCCACCTTAGGGGAGGGGTTACATGGGTAAAGTGAAACTAATCTTCTTACCTTTGTCAATGCATCTTGGAGTTTTTGGTCCAGTAGAGTGCTGAGACCTCTCTACTAGACTCCCAGGATTCCACAAAGGTATTCTAATCTGTGGTTAGTTATTACAATCAGTTTTTCTGGTTGGGGGGAGATGGAGATGATGGCTGAAAAGTCCTATTCTGCCATCTTGTGATATCACTTTACAAATTTGGAAAATGTTACCATTATTTCTTCAATGCTATTCAGTCTTGCTCTCTTTTTCCTCTCCTTGGAGTATCCTGATGATACAAATGTTAGATCCTTTGTTATTGTCCCACAGGTTTAAAAGGGTATGCACCTTTTCTTTTTAGTTTACATTTTCTGTGTTGTCCATAATTGGTGAATTCTATTGATGAGTCCCCAAGTTACCTGATTTTATCCTCTGGACATTTTCATATTATGTTCTGAGATTCTGGATCTTATTATATTTTCTGTTTTAGCTAGCTTTTTGGACACCACTTGGATAGAGGAAAGGAGGATTGTACTTCATTATTGTCAGATGGAGGTAAAAGTACATGTTCCCCTCTCTTGGCTTCTGTTGACACTTTGGAGGGAGGGCACTGCTTATTACTGCTGGTTTGATTGCGAGTTCTGGCTCTCCATATGGTCTCTACTGACACAGATGTGAGGTGGACTTACTATTCTGGGTGATAGCAAAAGTCCTATTCTTGACCAGGCCTTATCTGATACTGCCCTAACAGGTATGGGGAAAGGTATCTCATTACTATTAAGTGTGGAAATATAAGCTTCCCACTCAGCCTTTGATATCATGGTTATGGGTAAAACCATAGTTTTTCTGTGGTGTTTGTCTACAATAAAATGCTTATTGTCTGTCAGGCCACTTTGTCCCTTCCCTAGTCCTTTGGCTTGACAGACTTTTATCAGAATTTTTTTTTTTTTTTGGTCTGTGTTCATCAGCATTTCTACGTTCTGACTTCTTTAGCTCCAAGTCCAGGATATATGTGATGAAAAGAAAATCCAGGAAATTCATTTGTATATTGTTCCTTCTGTGTTGAAGTCCCACATCTTTTTCTCTTCACCTTTCAGAGTCTTCTTATGTTGTTTTGCACATAATATCCAAGGATTTTAGTTTTGCTTAGTGGGAGGAATCAGAAAAAAATATACCTACTCCATCTTTCTGGAACTGGAAGTTCTGCTGTTTCATTTCAAAATGAGGCATGAAGCGGTAGCCTGAGTTGGTGCTTGAGACAGTAGCAAATTGACTTCAGAAATACAAAAAATGTGGGTCTCTCCAAAGTGGGCCAACTCTCTTCTCAATCTATTCTCAGTAGGCAGTTATTTTGTTACAAACAGGAAATTTTATGGTGAGGATGGGGGTAGGTGTGTGGCCATTGTGGGGGAAGAAGTACGTCTTTTGCCTCTTTGTGGCCTATTCAATGTCTACTACCGCTATAGGTGGTCTAGTGTAATGGCTAAAGTCAAGGCTCTGAAGTCAGACTGCATGGATTCAAAGTCTGGTTTAATCACAAGATAGATTATATGAACTTGGTGAGTTTCCTAACTTCTCTAAGTTTCTCAACTGTAAATAGAGATAATAGTGATATCTCTCTCACCAGACTGGATGGGAATAAATGGGATAAAGCACCTATGATAAGTGTGCAGCAAACAATAGTTTTTTATTAATGTAATATCCAGATATGCTGTGTATAATTAAGATAAAAACAATAAGTGCTTGTTGAATATATCTTGTCTCTTTTCCATTATTCCTTGATTTTAAGCATTGCCTTGTAATGTATTGAAACCTTGTTTGGTATTTCTTCTAATGGAGAACTCACATAATCTTGGATGGTGAGGACTCTTGCACTGTGTCACCATATTCTAATGTGTTATTTTGGCCAACACATTCCAGCTGGATGGTGGGTAGTGAAAACAAATTCAGTTGGTTTCCTAAAAGACAAAGACTTTGTCAGAGAGGAAACCCTTTTTACATAAAAATGAACAATTTCTGATAATTCAGGTAGTTCCAGACAGACGAGGCAAATTTTTATTCTTAGGATTTTTCAGAGGAGCTCTCTATACTATTCAGATTTATCTAATTTTCTCTCTTGCTTTAGCAGTATAGATGTGATTCTAAATATACCATGTAATTAGCTGTATATTTGGTTCAAAGTTTATTCTATTTGGTTTAAAAGGCACCAAAATCATTAAATACACATTGATTTAGAAGGAAGAAGAAAAAGAACTCAAATGAAAAATTATTTTTATTGTCAAAACCTGAATTCTCTTTTAGTGATTAACTGACTAACACCCAAGGCAGGCAAGAGGCAGGTATCTTTTATGTTCTAGGTGTAGTGACGACATGAATCATAGTGGGAACAAAATACAACGTTTTTAAAGGTTCTGGCTGGTTTAGAAAACAAGAAATCAGTTTTCAATATCAAGTTTTAAAAATGTTCATTTGCAAGTCTTTCTATTTCTTCTTGCCCCCTTGGTTTTGAATTAAATCTATTTGTTGAAATGACAGGTTTTCAGAATACTCTTGTTACCATTACACTTTATACTTATATACTTCCAATACATTGGTGTCTCATTTTATCCTTTATTAGTTTCCAGAAGACTAGGTAACTTTTCTTCACATATACACTGAAAATAAGGTAAGACTCATTCCAAGTTGTGCTATTTTGATCAAACCAATATTTTGGTCAAGTAGTAATGGGCAAGAAAAATAATTAATAACATACCATAAGTTGCCCTGATAAGGCAAAGCAAGAAGTGACTGTGGGCTAGGATAAGCAAGCACATGCTGATAGTACAGTAAATAGAGAAAGCAAAACCATTGACATTTTTAGGATGTTAATTTTTAATGTTTTAATTTTACTCTTTTTTAACATTCAATATTAGCAAAGAACTTATATCATGTTTCTAAGTACAGGAAAATATTAACCTGTACTTTATATTATTCCTGCTAAGGGCCTCAATATAATTTGAAGGGCCTGTGTGTTATAAATATTAAAGCCTAGATGCTACTTCTCTAGAATAGTTTTTGATCTATTACATAAAATATTAATATGTTATTTACGTAGAAGTGAAACTTGGACATTAGAAAAATGTTTTTTAAAATATGAATGTATTAATAAAATAAAGGTAAACTATAATCCCTTAACCAAGTGATAACCAAAGTTAGTGTTTTATAGTATATCCTTCCATTTATTTTTCTGATTTTATATCTATATCTATATCTATCTATATCTACATACATATATATGTAACCAGAAAAATATAATAATATAATAAATGTTTAATATAATATATAATATATATTATATAATTATTTTTAACAAAATGAGATAATACTGTAAATTATTCTATAGTTTAATTTTTATTTATTTTTTAAATTTAATTTTATTTTAATTCCAGTGTAGTTAACATGCAGTGTTATATTAGTTTCAGGTGTAAAATATAGTGATTCAGTTGTTCCATATGTTATTCGATGCTTATCAAGATAAGTGTATATCCTTAATCCCCTTGCCCTATTTCATCCATTCCCTACCCACCTTTCCTCTGGTAACCCTCTGTTTGTTCTCCTTATTAACAGTGTGTTTTTTGATTTGTCCCTGTCTTTCTTTTTTTCTTTTCTTTGTTTTGCTTCTAAAATTCCACATATGAGTGGTACTATGTCATGTTTGTCTTTCTCTGACTGACTTACTTTACTTAGCATTATATTCTTTTGATACACTCATATTGTTGCAAATGGCAAGATTTCATTCTTTTTATGGCTGAATAATATTTCGTTGTATATATAGCACATTTTTATCCACTCATCTATCAACAGACACTTGGGTTATTTCCATAGTTGGCTATTGTAATAATGCTGAAATAAACACAGGGTGCATGTATCCCTTTGTGTTGTGCATTTTTGAATTTTTGGGGGTAAATACTCAGTAGTGTGATTCCTGGATCATAGAATAGTTCTATTTTTAACTTTATGAGGAAGCTCCATACTGTTTTTTCCACAGTGGCTGCACCAGTCTGCATTCCTACCAACAATGCAAGAAGTTTCCCTTTTCTCCACATCCTTACCAACACCTATTGTTTTTTCTGCTTCTTATTTTAGCCATTCTGAAAAGTGTGAGGTGATACCTCATTGTAGTTTTGATTTATATTTTCCTGATGATCAGTGATGTTGAACAACTTTCATGTGCTGTTGGCCATCTGTATGCCTTTGGAGAAATGTTTGTTCGTGTCTTCTGCCCACTTTTAAATTGGATTACTTGTTTTTCTGGTGTTGAGTTGTATAAGTTCTTTATATATTTTGAATACCAATATTTTATTGAATATGTCATTTGCAAATGCCTTCTCTCATTCCATAGGTTGCCTTTTAGTTTTGTTGATTGTTTCCTCTGCTGTGCAGAAGCTTTTTATTTTGATGTCTCTATAGTTTATTTTAGTGTCCCTTGCCTCAGCAGACATCTAGAAAAAAAGTTGCTACAGCCAATGTCAGAGAAGTTACTGCCTGTGCTGTCTTCTAGGATTTTTATGGTTTCAGGTCTCACATTTAGGTCTTTCATACATTTTGAGTTTATTTTTGTGTTTTGTGTAAGAAAGTGGTCCAGTTTCTTCCTTTTGCATGTAGCTGTCCAGTTTTCCAAAAATCATTTATTGAAGAGACTGTCTTTTTCCATTGCATATTCTTACTTCCTTTGTTGAAGATTAATTGACCATATATCTGTGGATTTATTTCTGGGCTTTCTATTCTGCTCTATTGATCTATGTGTTTATTTTTTTTGTGCCAGTACCATACTATGTTGACCACTAAAGCTTTATAATATAACTTGAAGTCTGAAATTGGATGCCTCTCCAGTTTTGTTTTATTTATTCAAGATTGCTTTGGCTATTTGGGGTCTTTTGTGGTTCCATATAAATTTTAGGATTGTTTGTGAAACAATCCTGTGAAAAATGCTATTGGTATTTTGATAGGGATTGCATTGAATGTGTAGATTGCTTTGTGTAGTATAGCCATTTTAACAGTATTTGTTCTTCTAATCCATGAGCATGGAATGTCTTTCCATTTCTTTCTGTCATCTTTAATTTCTTTCATGAAGGTTTTATAGTTTTTAGAATATATGTCTTTCACCCCTTTGGTTAAGTTTATTCCTAGATATTTTATTATTTTTTGTATAATTGAAAATGGGATTGTTTTCTTAATTTCTTTTTCTGATGCTTCATTATTAGTGTATTGAAATGCAATGGGTTTCTGTGTATTGATTTTGTATCCTGCAACTTTACTGAATTCATTTATCAGTTGTAGTAGTTTTTTGGTGGAGTCTTTAAGGTTTTCAATATATCGTATCATATCATCTGCAAGTAATGAAAATTTTACTTCTTTCTTATCAATTTGGATGCCTTTTATTTTGTTGTTATTGTTGTTGTCTGATTGCTATGGCTAGGACTTCCAGTACTATGTTGAATAAAAGTGGTGAGACTGGACATCTTTTTCTTGTTCCTGATCTTAGGAGAAAAGTTCTCAGTTTTTCACCATTGAGTATATTAGCTGTGTTTTTTCATGTATGGCTTTATTATGTTGAAGTATGTACCTTCTAAACCTACTTTGTTGAGAATTTTTATCATGAGTGGATGTTATACTTTGTCAAATGCTTTTTCTCCATCTTTTGAAATGATGATATGATTTTTATCCTTTCTCTTACTGATGTGATGTATCACATTGATTGATTTGTAAATATTAACCCACATTTGCATCCCAGTAATAGGTGCCACCTGATCATGGTATTGGTTTTATTTTTTTATGTTTTCTTGAATTCAGTTTGCTAACATTTTGTTGAAAATTTTTGGATGTATGTTCATCAGAGATGTTGGTCTGTAGTTCTCTTTTTTTGTGGTATCTTTATCTGATTTTGGTAGCAGGACAATGTTGGCCTCATAGAATTAATGTGAAAGTTTTCCTTCCTCTTCTATTTTTTGGAATAGTTTGAGAAGAATACGTATTAATTCTTTTAAATGTTTGGTAGAATTTGCCTGTGAGGCTGTCTGGTCCTGGACTTTTGTTTGTTAGGACTTTTTTGATTACTGATTCAATTTCATTGCTGGTAATCAGTCTGTTCAAATTTTCTATTTCTTCCTGCTTCATTTTGTTAGGTTATATGTTTCTAGGAATTTATCCATTTCTTTGAGATTGCCCAATTTGTTGGCATATAATTTTTCATAATATTCTCTCACAGTCATTTGTATTTTTGTGTTATCAGTTGTTATTTCTCCTCTTTCATTTGTGATTTTGTTTATTTTAGTTCTTTCTCTGTCTCTTTGATGAGTCTGGTAGAGGTTTATTAATTTTGTTGGCCTTTTCCAAAAGCCAGCTCCTGGGCTCATTCATCTGTTCTAATTGTTTTTGTTTGTTTGTTGTTTTGTTTTCTTTTGTTTTAAGTTTTTATATCACTTATTTCTGGTCTAATATTTACACCTGGTTTTTGAGTTTGGTTCTTCTTTTTCTAGCTTCCTTAGATATAAGGTTAGATTGTTTATTTGAGGTTTTTCTTGCTTTTTGAGTAGGACTATATTACTATAAATTTCTCCCTTAAAACAACTTTGACTGTATTGCAAAGATTCAGAACCATTGTAGTTTCATTTTCATTTCTCTCCATGTGCTTTTTGATTTCTTCTTTGATTTCTTAGTTGACCCGCTCATTGTTTACTAGCATGTTATGTAACCTCATGTGCTGTTTTTAAATTTTTTTATGGTTGATTTCTAGTTTCATAGTGTTGTGGTAAAAAAAGATGCATGATATGACTTCAGCATTTTTTAATTTGTTGAGACTTGTTTCATGGTCTATGTGACTTATTCTGGAGAATATTCCATCTGCACTTGAAAAGAATGTTTATTCTGATGTTTTAGGGTAGAATTTTCTGAATACACTGTTAAACCTATCTAGTCCAGTGTGTTATTCAAAGCCACTGTTTCCTTGTTGATTTTTTTGGTTTGGATGATCTGTCCATTGATGTAAGCAGGGTGTTAAAGTCCCCTACAATTATTATATTATAGTTGATTAGTTCCTTTATGTTAGCATTAACTGTTTTATGTATTTGGGTGATTCCATGTTGAATGCATAAATATTTACAATTGTTATATATTATTAAAGTGTCCCCTTTATTATTACATAATGCCCTTCTTTTTCTCTTGTTACAGTCTTTGTTTTAAAGTCTATTTTGTCCTATCCCATTGATTTGCTGCTCTGGTTTTTCAGTTATATCAGCAGTTATACACATGGGAAAGAACAATTTTAGGCCATTATAAATGGAGATGGAGTAACCATTTCATCTGTTCCGCATAGTCCAGACATTGTTTCCATGTCTGAATAAACCATGTAAGCAGAATCAATCAAGGTGCTTATGGTGAATTTCTATGTATATTTATTTTATAAAAATATTGATTAGGGACACTTGGGTGGCTCAGTCCATTGAGTGTCTGACTCTTGATTTTGGTTCAGGTCTTGATCCCCAGGTTGTGGGATTGAGCCCTGTGTCAGGCCCCATGCTGAGTGGTGAGCATGCTTAAGATTCTTTCTCTTTCCCTCTGCTGCTCTCCCCCACTTGTGCTCTCTCTCTCCCTCCCTCCTTCTCTCTTTCTCTCTCCATATATATATATATATATATATATATATATATATATATATATACATATACATATATATACATATATTTTTTTCTCTCCCTTCTCCTTATGGGATCCCTATAACCTTTGATAGAGTTGCTGAGTTTCCTAAGTCTATTCTCATTTTATATATATTTTTTCTGTTACCTGTTCGGCTTGATTACTTTCCATCACTCTGACCTCCAGGTCACTAATTTGCTCCTCTGTTGCCTCTAGCCTGCTATTTATTCTCTTTTGTGTAATTTTAATTTTGTTTATTGTGTTCATCTCTGATTTGTTTTTTTTTTTTTTTTTACTCTCTTTGTAAAGGGCCTCACTGATGTCCTCTACTCTTTTCTCAAGTCCAGTGAATATCTTTGTGAGTATTACTTTAAATTCTCTATCAGGCATATTATTTATATGTGTTTCACTTTGGTATCTTGCTGTGGTTTTGTCCTGTTCTTTCATTTGGGACATATTCCTCCATCTCCTCATTTTTTTCTAACTCTCTGTGTCTGTTTCTGTGTATTAAGAGGGTCTGCTATGTCTCTCTGCTCTGGAAAGTAATGACCTTACGAAGAAAAGTTCATATAGTGCCCTGCAATGCAGTTTCCCCAGTTACCCAGAACCTGGCACTTCAGGAGATGTCTCCTATATGTGTTACATGTGCCCTGCTATTTTGTCCTGGCCAATCTTCCTTCATTCCAGTCATCTGCAGAGTCTCTCTTTGCCTTTATGGACAGGGTTTGGTCCCCAGCTGAGATGGGGCACCCAGTTTTAACAAGTTGTGGCTTGAGCCTTCACAGGGCCCCTGTTCTCACTGCTACCACCAAAATGCACAGGTTGGGAGATACACTGTTGGCACTAGTCTTCTGAGGGAGGGAACCTGCAGCATGAGTAGGTAGGCTGAGGTAGGCATGACTGAGAAGGGTGGACCCACTGAAGAGCTGGGAAGCAGGGCTTGATGTAAGCAAGTTAGGTAGTGAACATGGGCACTGTGTGACTTCTATAGGTGACCATGTGTTTGTCCTGAGGAGCAGGGGAGGGAGACGTCACCTGCCAGCTCCTTTGGTACTGGAGGAATCTCCCTCTGAGGTGAGTAAATAATTATCCCTCCAATATACACCAGGAGTTTTTCAAACTGCTGCTTCTGCCCTGTATCTCTGTGGGCTGTTTCTTGTGCTGCCTATTTAAGGTAGGGGACTCTACTTCCTATCACACTCCAAGCTCTCCTGGAACTGAGCCCACTGATTTTTAAAATTCCAGACTTTCAGTCATTTGGTTTTAAGAACTCACAAAATCCAGCCCCTCTCACTTTCAAACCCAAATATTATGGGGGTTCATGTTCCTCGTTTAGGGTTCCTGGTGTGATAATCTGCTTCTCATCCTTCTCCTTGCCCGCAACTCCCTTCCAACCACAGACAGCCACGGTCTGTTTCATTCCCCACATCTCCACCCTCCCTACCCTCTTCAGTGTGGCCTCTTCTCTACCTTTTGTTGTGGACTTTGTTCTGACAGTCTCTGGTCATTTTCTGGGTTATTTCTGCTGATATGAGTGTTATCTAATTGTGTCCATAGGATGAGGTAAACTTAGGGTCCTCCTACTCTTCCATCCTCCCAGACTCTCTTCTGTAGCATAATTGTTTAATGAATAACAATGACCATTTAAATGTCAATGTATATACATTTTTTCTCATTTTTAATGGGTACAAAACATTTATCATAATTTAACAAAATATCAAATAATGGACAATTAAGTTTTCTGGGGAGCAAGGACTGTTAGAAAAATGAGATACTATGCATGCATCTTTATGTAACTCCTCTATTATTTCCTTAGGATAAGCTACGGGGAATGGGATTGCTGGATCAAAGAGGAATCTTTTTTTCAATATAATTTATTGTCAGGTTGGCTAACATACGGTGTATACATTGTGCTCTTCATTTTGGGGGTAGAGTTCCATGATTCATTGCTTACAGACAACACCCAGTGCTCATCCCAACAAGTGCCCTCCTCAATGCCCATCACCCATTTTCCCCTTGCCCCTGCCTCCCCCAATCAACCCTCAGTTTGTTTTCTGTATTTAAGAGCCTCTTATGGTTTGCCTCCCTCCCTCTCTGTTTGTAACTATTTTTTCTCCTCTCCTTCCCCCATGGTCTGTTAAGTTTCTGAAGTTCCACATATTTATCCAAAGGATACAGGACTGCTGACTCATAGAGGCACATGTACCACAATGTTTATAGCAGCGCTTTCAACAATAGCCAAATTATGGAATGAGCCTAAATGTCCATCAACTGATGAATGGATAAAGAAGATGTGGTTTATATATACAAAGAGGAATCATTTTTAAAGTTATTGGCACATATTGAGTAATTGTTCCCCAGAGAGTTTGCATTTACTCATGCTTCCAACAAAAGTGTACAAAGGTATCTGTTTCTTTATATGCTATAATTATGAACTCATCATTCAGCTTTTTATTCCTTGCTAAACGGGTGAGCAGAAAATAATAGGACATTGCTTTGGAGTGAAGTTTCTATTCTAAAATTATATTTATTCATTCACTATTTGATTATTGGTCTTAATAATTAAATTATGCAGCTCATGCTTGATTTCAAGGGCATATATAGACCTACACATATCTTAAATATAGAAAAATTACTTTTTTCTAGTCTGTCAAATTCTTTCAAATTCAAAATATCCAATAGACTCTTGGGGGAGAAAATATACATTCATTTAAGGACACTTGTTTTGTCCACTGGAAGAAAAAGAAAGATTAGATAGTAAAATAGTAACTTTATATCTTGTTTATATTTTATTATTTATTGAGAGCTCTGTGTTCCAGGTGCTGAATTAAACTTTTTACATGAATCGTCTGTTTTCCTTACCCATTCTTATGTAGTAGTAGTAAAGTATTCCCACTGTTAAAAGTGTCATGGCTCTAAGTGATAATAACATAATTTGAGTCCATGTTTGTGCAGGACCAGAATTACTAATAACTGCAATATACTAGTTTTTGTAAAGTGGTCTTATGTTAATGATGATATGAATCAATTCTGTCTTGATGAATGAAGAATAAGATAATTAATGTCATCACATCATACATCTGGTAGCGATGTTTTATTCCTTCATCAGAAAGTTAAAGAATGAGAAGGGAGGGGATTGTCTGCTATTTTTTACTTTGTTCAGCTCCCTTTCTTGATGCCAGATTTCTGTTTAAGCCAGTCACTTAGGGCACAGTGGTTTGTGTGAGAGCTAATACTCTTCTTTTCCCATGGGCACTTGTCCATCCCTCTTCTGTTTCTCTTCATCTCTTCTTGGGGCAACATGTAATCTGCCAGGCCTAACTCATAACTCACTCTGGGACCTGTATATTTGCCAGAAGTCAGAACACTGGCCTTGGTGGTTATGTGGTCCTTGCTCTCTGCCCTCTGGAGTCTAGGGTGAGAGATCCTGTCACATTGGAAAGCATTAATCCTGCTGTCTCTCAAACTACCAGCCCTGCTATATTAGACCACAAGCTGAGTTTTCTTCTCTTTCTATAGAAAGCAGTAGCACATTAGCCAGGATATGGCCTGGGTTTCTGTTTTTTATAGACTTGCAGAGGCCATGGGGAGGCATAACTGTCCACAAGTATCTCCAAATGTTTCTTACAATTTAATCTTTGTTTTCCTTTATGTGACTAAGGTTTTCACTGTGCAGATCTGGATCTCTAACAATGCTTGCATAAAAGTTTACATTCACCCTGATATTTTTCCATCTTTTAGCCTAACAGAATGGGAACTCGATATAGCCAGAATTATATTGCTTTACACAGCAAGAGGGACTTTGTTCATTTGTTCCTTTCACAAATAGTCAGTGAGGGCTAAATGTATGCCAGACACAAGGAATAGAGGAGTGAACCAGACAGACTAGATCCTCCCTTAATTGAATGACATTAGGGTAAGAAGGCAGCAATGAAAAATAATCAAATAAATGAGATTTTTTGAATGAGGTTTTTGATGCATGCTACGAAATAAATAAATGTAGTATGTTGTAATAGAAAGTGATGGTTTAGGGTGGTGGAAAAGGCTATTTCCAATTGAATGTCAGTGAGGAGGTAACATTTGAGCTAATACTGGGTGACTAGAAGGCACCAGCTATTCAGAGATCTAGAAACAGACGACTCCAGCATGAGAGAACAAGGACAAAGACCCCAGGGAGGAAAATATTTTGGCCCATTCTAGAAAGGCAATGTTGCAAGAGCATAGGGAATGAAGGGTAAAGGTGGGAGAATTCACAGGTAAGGGAAAGTCAGATCAACTGGGATCTAATGGGCCATGGAATTTAGATTTTGTTCTAAATGGAATAGAAGACTACTGAAGAATTTGATGTGGGAGTTGGAAAAATCTGTTTTATATTTTTAAAGCATTACTCTGGCTTTTATGTAGATTATAAAGGAGCATAAGTAGAAGGGAAACAACCAGCTGGGAGGCTTTTGCAGGAATTAAAGCTGGAGTTAACAGTGACTTAGACCAGGATAAAAATAGTGAAAATAAAGAGAAGTAAACAGATGTGGAATATGTTTTTTAGGTGGAGATAAAAGTATTGTTGATGGATTGTATGGTAGTAGTGATGGTGTTGAGGTGAAGGAAATACAAGAATCAATTCTAGATTTTTCCCCTAGATAACTCTATATTTTTCACCTGAGAAATTGGATAGAAAGTGATGACATTTACTGAGTCAAGGAAGATTCAGGAAAAACAGTTGTCATGGAGTGGAAGTTAAGACCTCTGTTAGGCAAAATTATAATTGATATGCCCTTTAAGATACACAAGTGAAAATGTCAGTCAGTTAGTTGGATTCTGTGGGATTTAGTTGAGATTAAAGAATCCTCTTTTAATTAATTGAATCTGATGAACAAAATTATGTAGTTTTGTATGAGGAAAAAAATTCTCAATCTAGCATCTCTATTTCTGTCAATGATGCCATTTTTCTTTTTTCTTTTTTTTAAGTTTATTCATTTTGAGAGAGAGAGGGAGAGAAAAAGAGAGTGCACACGAGTGGGGGAGGGGACAGAGAGGGAGAGAGAGAATCCCAAGCAGGCTCTGCACTGTCAGTGTAGAGCTCGATATGGGGCTCAAACCCATGAACCACGAGATCATGACCTGAGCTGAAGTTGGACACTTAACTGATTGAGCCGCCCAGGCTCCCTGATGCTATTTTTCTCATTACCCAATGCCTTAGTCTGTTTGGGCTGCTATAACAAAATGCTGTAGATTGAGTAGCTTATAAACAACAGAAATTTTTTCTCATAGTTCTGGAGGCTGTGAAATCCAAGACCAACAAGATTATGTACTTAAATACTTCATTAAAGCACAAAACAAAACAAATGAAACCTAGGTGGGGATTGAATTAAAGAAAGAACATGGGCTTTGGAGAGAGAAAGTTCTTGGGGATTTTGTGAGTTTTCACTAAGAAAATGTGTATAAAAATTCTTTACACCCTATAAAGTACCACCTGAAATCATTCTTAGCATCAGAAATTTATAAAATGAAGCACTATTAAAATGAAGCACCATATTGCAAATTTTCTTGGCTTGGCTGTTACTATACCTTTGTCTCTGGCCACATAGGACATTTTCTTGTTTTCTGAAATCCTTTCATTTCTAACCAGAATGCTTGGAATTAAAGAACTGAAATTTGTCACTGTTGAATTAAAGTTTTATACTATTCCTTTGGGTTTCTTTTAAGTTTATTTATTTTGTTCACCCTGTTTGAATTGGAAGAAAAAGACACACAAATTGAATTAGTGGCAAGCACGTTCAGTTGCCTCTGAAGTATGCATGCTCAGGCTCCTTTCTGAATCAACCTACCAAACACTCTCAACCAGCTTTTGAAGAAGCCTGATTAAAAACACTGCCAGACAGCACCCTTAGAATCATGACAACTCGCATGTCCTCTCAGCTTCTTTGAAGCTTCTTTGAAGAAACCAGAGAAAGAAAAAAAAAAAAATCACGTTTCATATTTTGTTGTTTATTCACAACAAAAGAAACACTTAAGAATTTAGATAACATACATACATGCTGCCTTGAATTTAGGCTGTCAATTTATGCAGAGTGAAAGCAAAACATACAGCCTCTGTGTGAAGAATGTACTCTGGTACTCAGGCAACGGGCAACCAGACAGAGCTTGACAGTGTGGGCCAGATGAGCCAGTATCCTGCAAGAGGCCCTAACAACATCTACTGCTCCAAGTGCATTTCACTTTCACTCTGCCGCTGTTGGACTAAACAATCTCGTAAAAGTTAATGGCCTTCTCCAGGGCTGGCAGTGAAATTGCTGGTATTGCAGAGAGTAATTTTTTAAAAGTCATTAAACACCAGTAGAGTCTATTTCAGGTTTCCAGTCCTTTTCCTAAGGGACAAAGTTAGCTTTCAACAAAATGAAATCGCAAGTAGAAAGACACCATGATTTTCAACTTACAGATTTTTCTGAGAGTGTGTTGAATAAAACACTTCACATATTTTTTGGTGAGATGTTTCTTTCTATAGTCTCCTGCCTGCCCTACCTCCCATTCTGGAGTCATGAGTCAACTTGGCTATCATCAGACGGAAGAGGAGAGCTCAGTTCTTCACTATTGGTTTAACTGGGTCTGTATGTGAAGAGTGTCTTCTAATCGTTATCACAAATGTTCTATTTTAACTATGGAGTGAAGAGGGCCTAAAAAGAGACCAAGTAGATTTAGCAAGTTTTCTGCGATTATTCTGAATTGCAGAGGAAATTAGACCCAAATAGACCAAAAAATTTATTTTTATGGAGGTTTTCTGTTTACTAACTTAAGGAATGCCAGACATATTATGTCATCATTTTGCAACCACAAGCAAATTAACAGTTCTAGGTAGGTAATGGTCACCAAGGACTACTAACATCATAAAAAGAGGTGGGGGGGGGGGGGGTGCGAAAAACCTTTACATTATAAAACCTATGAGGTGTCTTGCCAAAAATATTAAATTTGAATCTGTTCAGTCTTCTATATGTAAGTAATATCATACAGAAAATATACTGAGTGGAGGAACATGTTAAATGACAGCATGGGGATGTAATCAGCAAAAATGAAACTGCAAAAATTATACAGGAAAAACAACCTGCTCTCTTCAACAAATTGGAAAAACAAAAACAGAAACAAAAAACAACCAGTGAGGAATTTATAGATTTAAAGGAACTTACATTGTGACATATAGACCTCATTTGCATTCTGAGTTCAACAAACAAATTTAAGAAATGATTACAAAATGGAGGAAAGTTGAATTCTGACTAGAGTATGTTATGACCTTATGGAACTGTTTGTTTTTACTTGAGTGGTATTCTACATGAGAGCCCTTGCTCTCAAACTTTTGGGTCTCAGGATTTCTTGTAACTTAAAGAATCATTGAGGACCCTAAAGTTATTTTGTTTAAGTGGGCTATATCTATTGATATGCATGTATTGTAAACAAAAACACAAAAATTAAAATAAAATATTAACTCATTTAAAATAAAAATAATCAGGGCGCCTGGGTGGCTCAGTCGGTTAAGCGTCTGACTTTGGCTCAGGTCGCGATCTCCCGGTCCGTGAGTTCAAGCCCCGCATGGGGCTTTGGGCTGATGGCTCAGAGCCTGGAGCCTGCTTCCGATTCTGGGTCTCCCTCTCTCTCTGCCCCTCCCCCGTTCATGCTGTGTCTCTCTCTGTCTCAAAAATAAATAAACGTAAAAAAAAAAAAATAAAATAAAATAAAAAAAAATAATCTAGTTACACATTATTTTCATAAAAATAGCTATATTTTCCAAAACAAACTAAAAAAAAGTAGAAATGTGGCACTATTTTACATTTTGCAAGTCTTTAAAATAACTTTCTTTATAGAAAACAGATGAATTCTAATATCTGCTTTTGCATTCATTCCTTTGTGATATCACATGTCGTGTAGCCTCTGGAAAACTTCACTGTCTACTCATGAGGATAGGAAAGAAAAAGGCAACCACAATCTTAATGTTATTTGAAAATGAACTCCTTGAAAGAGTGATGGGGACAACCGTGGGTCAATCGGCCCATACTGTTAGAACTACTATATTAGAGATGCATTCTGATGTACTAAAAATGAAAAAAAAAACAACAAACACATATTTTTAGTATTAACTTCATTATAATCTGGGATGGAGATTATATTTGATACACTACTTTTTATAATTTGGTAATTGTTCAAACTGGATAGGCAATGCATCAGATTCATTAAACTAAGCCTGGTAAGTTTAAGCTTACCATGACAAAAAGGAAAAAAAAAAATCAAGTGAATAACAGTAAAAGTGTTTTGTAAGTGGGGCAATTATTTGACTATAATACAACTATGATTAATTACAATATTGAAATTTTGGACAAGAGAAGTAATAAAAAAAAGATAAGTAGGAATGGGGTCTGCTAGCATTGTCTTTACAAAAACATGAATGAATATACTGTGGGTGAGATGACAATATTTGAACATTAAGATTTTTGGAAAGATACATAGTTTTCATCTTTTAATTGACATTGGTAAGTTTTTGTCATCAGAGTGTCAAGTTACAAAGTTAATATAAGTTTTTAAAGTTGGATGAAAAAGAGTTAAGAAATTGTAGGTTTTAATTTCCTAGGTTATGTGTTTCTTATAGTAGAAATAAAAAAGTAACTATTGGTGAGAAAATTTTCCCACAGAGAAAACATCAATTCTGAATGGTTTTACACATGAGTAATAATAAGCTTTCACTGAGAAGATCATCTAATCTTATATAAAATCTTTAAAAGTGTCAAGGACTACTGGAAAATGTCCCTAATTCATTCTATAAGGCATTATAAATTTGATATCAAAACCAGACAAGGGTAGAAGAAATGAGAAGTATTGGCCTGGGATGTAGATGCAAAATTTCTCAACAGAACAATAGAAAACTAAACATAAAATAGTGTATAAAACACAAAATATATATGATGAAGTTAAGGTTTACCTATGGAACTCAAGGAAGATTTAATATCACAAAACTCTTTAAACATCATTTACCATACCAATGAAGTAAAAGAGAAAACCTTAAGACTACCTCAGTAGATGTAGAAAGCAAATCATGATAAAATCGTTAGTAAATTAAGATCGGGAAGGACATCAGCAAGATGGAGAAATAGGATGTCTCAGCACCATACCTCCCATAGAAACACTCATTTTTAACAACTATTCCCAAATAAAAACACCTTTATGAAAGGCCAGGAGAACACCTGCAAAGTTCCAGTACCTTGGTGGACCAAAAAATGTGAGACTAGATGCATTGAAGAAGGTAAGAGCAGTTTCACTTCACTCATGTCACCCCTGTCTCGAGGAAACACAACTCTAGGGAAAGAAAAATGCCTTCAGGTCTTGATTTTTCCCATGGGGTTAAATGAGAGCAAAATGTGACCCCAGCTTTCCTAATCTTTTAGAATGTTGCCCAGGAGATCCATTTCTGCCTTGCCCTACCCAGAACACTGAAGGGATTGAAATGGCTGAGAAATCTCAGGACCATTAGAAGCAGAGAGAAAGGTGGGGCTCACAGAACCCAGGGGATCTTAACAACAGGCCTCCTGCTGAAGGTCTCCACCAAGAGCCCCACCCACAGCTCTGTAGGACGCTTCATCTGACAACTCCTGACTGTGAGTGGATGCACACTCCCAGCAACCTTCACTCCCCTGCAGACTGAACACAAAGAAGCCTCCTTGGATGGCACGTGAGAGCCACCACAGACTTTATAGAAGCTCCCACATGCAACACACAAACATTAGCTGGCTCAACTCTGTCCGATGGGGAAATGGCACATGACCTTGACACTTAAGGGCACTGTTGTGGAGAAAATAAACAAGAGACTCTCAGTACCCAGCCTGGCTTTGCAGAATTAAGGCAAAGTACACAATTCTAACTCTTCCCTCCAAAGAATGAATAAGAGGAGTGGAGCAGTTGCACCATTAGGAAAGGTCTGAGAGACTATCAGAATCTCTAACCAGGCTGACTGGTTAAGGTCTTTTTTGAAGCCAGTCAGTAAGATTGGAGAAGGTAATTGCTTCTTCAAATGTGAAGACAATAATACATAACTTTAAGGATATGAAGAAGTATTGAAAACTATCAAGATTGAACCACCAATAGATAGAAAAATTGAACAGACCAATAATAAGTAAGAAGACTGAATCAGTAATCAAAACCTTCCAACAAGGAAAAAAGCCTAAGATCCGATGGCTTCACAGGTGAATTTTACAAAAATTTAAATAATTAATGCCAATCCTTCTCAAACTCTTCCAAAAAAACTGTAGAGGTGAGGACATTTCCAAACTCATTTTATGAGGCCAGCATTAATGTTATACTGAAGCTCAACTATGACACTAAAAGAAATTAAAACTGCAGGTGATTGTACCTGATGAACACTGTTGAAAAATTCTTGATAAAATACTAGCAAACTAAATCCAGCAGCACATTAAAAGGATCATACAGCATGGTCAAATGGGATTTATCCTTGGATTTAAGGATTATTCAACACATGCAAACCAATCACTGTGATATGCTATGTTAACAGAATGGAATATAAAAATCATGTGACCATCTCAGTAGATACAGAAAAAGCATTTGACAAAATTCCTAATATTATACTCAACAGTGAAAAGCTAAAAGCTTTTCTTCTAATATCAGGAACAAAACAAGGATGCTCACTTTGACCACTTCTATTCAATATTGTAGTGTAAGTCCTAGCCAGAACAATTAGACAAGAAAAAGAAATAAAAGATGTCCAAATTGGAAAGGAAGAAATGAAATAGTCTCTTTTTGCAAATGACATGATCCTATGTGTAGAAAACCCTGAAGACTGCACCAAAGCAAACAAACAAACAACTTTTAGAATTAATAAACAAATTCAAGGAGTTTGCAGGATACAAAAATCAGCATACAAATATCAGTTGTACACCTATACATGAACAAAAACTATCTGAAAAAGAAATTAACAAAAACAATCCCGTTTACAGTAGCACTATACAAGATAAAATACTTAGGAATAAATTAAACCAAGGAGGTGAAAGATTTGTACACTGAAAATTATAAAACACTGGTGAGACTGAAGAAAATGGAAGTCAAAGATAGCTCATGTTCACAGATTAGAAGAATTAATATTAAAAGTCTGTAACCCTCAAAAGAACGTACAAACTCAATGCAATCTCTATCAAAATTCCAATAGCAGTTTTTACGCGCGCGCGCACACACACACACACACACACACACACACACCCTAAAATTCATATGGAACCACTGAAGACTCCAAATTGCCAAAGCAATCTTGAACAAGAAGTAAAAGGCTGGAAGCATCATATTTTCTGATTCCAAATTATGTTACAAAGTTATAAAATCAAAACAGTATGATACTGGAATAAAACTATGTATCTAAAAACAGATCTGTAGAACAATGAAACAGAAGAGAAAGCCCTGAAATAAACCTGGCATCGTCATCTATTCTTCAACAAGGGCACCACAAATACATATGTCTCACACCGTATATAAATATCAACCAAAATGGATTAAAGACTTCAACCTAAACCTAAAACCATAAAGACCTAAAACCATAAAACTCCTAAAACAAAGCAGAGAAAAAGCTCACTGAAATAGGTCTTGGCAATGTTTTTCAAACATAACCCTAGAAACAGGCAACAAAAGCAAAAATGGACAAGTGGGATTTCACCTAACTAAAAACTTCTGGACAGCAAAGGAAACATTTGACAGAGTGAAAAGACAACCTATAGAATGAGAGAAACTATTTGAAAACCATACATCTTATGAGAAGTTAATATCCAAAATATGTAAGCAATTTTTATAACTTAATAGCAAAACAAAACAATACCAGCAGCAAAATTATCTATCTAGTTCCATTTAAGTGTGTGAAACATTTATGGTCCATTGAGAGCCATGATTCTTGTGAAAATTTGCATACAAATGCAAATGCCTAACAGGGTAAAAAACCATGATCAAATGGCATAATCAGCTTAGTTTGCATGATTCAAATAAGAAATAAAAAACATAAAAGGCATGTTTTTTTAAATTTCTGATTCCTCTTCTCAAATACTCCTTGGTCTATTAATATTATTAATAAATAATATAGGCAGAAACCAGAATTGCCAAGTAGTTAAAGCCATGAGTTCACCAGGAAAACTGCCCAGGACTGAATTATGTTTCTATTATTACTAAATGTGTGACTTGGGACAGGATATTTAGCATCTCTGTGTCTCAGAATCTTCATCTGTGAAATGGGAGTAATAGTATCACCCTCACATAATTTTAATAAGTTGTGGTATGGTTTGCATATTGATGAGGAATGTGGTTCTAAAGCCTGAAAAATTTCTACTGCCTCTCCTGTACAGAAGGAACCCAAGAAGTTCTTTCCTTAGGTTATGTCTAGAATAGTTTGAAGTTTCTGCATAGTTTTAAGTGATTCCTTGATTGTGGCATTCAGAAAAAGTGTCAAGCATTGGCAAAAAAGCAGTTCAATGACTCTCAACTATAATACATTTTCATTTTCCTAAATGCATGATAAGCACCAAGGGAAGAATGTACTGTATATAAAACCAATTTCCCTGAGCTGTTCGTTATTTATAAACAATTTAACATAAACTCACATGCTGATACTTATTTCCTTAGGTATATTTTATATTAATTGTTTTGTTTGAATTGTATTTGGATTAAGTTTTCAAATTTTAGTGTACTGGAAAGTATTTAAATATTGCTGACAGCTAAAAATTTCAGTTCTCTGTTCAATCCTTTGACCAGTTACCATGGTTTACTGATTAACAGCAATGCATGATTGATTCCTTCTTCCACCACAGGGAAAGTGTCATAACAAGTTTCATCAGATATATGGTACTTCTGGGGTGCCTGGGTGACTCCTGATTTCAGCTTAGATCACTATTCCAGGATCAAGCCCATTTCAAGCTCCACATTGAGTGTGGAGCCTGCTTTAGACTCTCTCTCTCTTTCCCTCTCTCTCTTCCATGCTCACATGGTCTCTCTCTCTCTCTGTTCTCTCTCTGTTTCTCTCTCTAAAATAAAAGTTAAAAGAAAAAATATGGTACTAATAGGTATCAGGGCTCACTAGTTCTCTTTGAAGACTGCAGGGATTTGGATCTAAGTTAAACTGAATTCAGATGTTGAAGTTAGACCAAGAAATTTGCTTCTGAACTTTGTTAATTCTTTAGTTCTAGGAAGTTGATATGTCAATGATTACTAAAAGATTTCTTATTGACTCTAAAAAATGCATAGTGCAAAATCAGAAAAGTCACATTTAGCACAGTAAATGTTGATGAAAGAAACTGCATTTTTTACTTTTGTGAGTCATCGATATTGCAATATTTCAGTATCTTATAGTTCTTGTCATAGGGACAAAGGAATTTAGCAAGCATTTTGGCTGACTGGATGATGATATGATTTGTATGCAGAATATTTTTAGGTAAAGTCCTTTTGGGAATAACACCTACTGAGAAAGGAAAAAACAATATTACATTAATACAGCAGATTACAAAGGGTTAACAGAAATTCTTGTCCTGAAAAGTTATATTGTGCAGGCTCATAGATCAAACTCAGAAGATGGTGAGAGGGCTTTGGCTCTGCTGGCCATTTATCCACAGGAGGATCAGTTTAATAAGAAGTTCAATTGTAGGGTTGGCTTTACTAGAAACATACCAACTCATTCTATTATTCTAAATATTATGGCATTCCTTCCTCACTTGTAAAATTGGAAGAGATTTTCTTGGGAAGAAATAAGTAATTGTCTTGGATCTTTAGAAACAATTGTGAATTACACTGAAGGCAGCTGCAGTAATGTCAAACTGTTGAACACTTGAGATGAGACATTTCTTGGGTAGATTCCATTTTCTTAAAATGTCTGCTTAATCATAAATCCAAGAACTCTCTTGGCTCTCTAAGTTTCTTTGCCACCAGGGTGATTCTGGTAGGTGTATAGAGGTTTAGACTTACCCAAAAATGAATTCAGTAGTAATGGGTATAGTGGATGCTATAGTGTGCAGTCCAGTTACTACCCTTCTGGAACCACAGCACTTATTGCCCCAGTTTACAGAAGTGCTGGTTACTAATAACTCTTAGCTAATTCTTTCTCTAGAAATTGCCCTTAGTTAGAAGAAGCCACCTCATCGAAGTTTGCTCTCTTCCCTGAGGCAGCCTGTATCTAATAACTGGTTATTGAAGAAGATACAAAGGTCCAACCTCATCACCTCCATTTGAGACTACTTTGAAGCGTCATTCCCAGCTTTACAACTTCCCAGAGTTCTGGATGGGACTTCTGCTGGAGGACTGCATTGCGGTTCAGCTTCTCTGTCTGCCTAATACTGCCTTCCCTTCCTCAGTAGGTGTTGTTCCCAAGAGCACTTTACCAAAAAATATCCTGCATACAAATCTTCATTTCAGAGTCTCTCTCACAGGGAACGTATCCTCTGAGTTATGTCAGGACAATATCCTCTGATTATCTCAGGAGTGGTTCCAAGAAGTAGACTATGAAGTGAGTTGGATCTCCCTTTGGCCAACTGGTAATGACTCCATCATTGTTGGCAAGTAGAGTACTCATAGACCTCAACATGTTGTAGTGGTATATAGTTAAAACATTCACTAATGGTGAACTAAAATGGGATGCTAGTGAAAGGAAATGCCCCATTAGGAGAATATCTCAGGCATTTGAAAAGTTTTGGGGGATAGTAATTATAAGAACTATGGAATCAGACAGCCTTTGCTCAGTGCTATTGGTACATTTAAGAAAGTCATTCAAATGCTGAGGATAATTAATAATTAGTTAATTAGTTAATGTGAGCTCTGAAAGCCAAAGGGCCTTTTTAGTATCACAAAAAGATACTTTCAAATCCTGAAGCTGGAAGGGAAGAAAGAACCTTTCAAGAGTAGTAGGGCTCCAGAGAAAGTTGACTTTTTAACTGTGGACAAAACTGAAATGCCAAGATCAGAAGCCTAATGGAAAGACATGGAATCCTGGGTCTAGGGATGGGGCCAACTGGGTCACTTTATCAAAAAATCTTAAATTCTTAAATTCTCCAGTTTCCTATGAGGGCACAGAAGTTGTCCAAACATCCCTGTTAAACAATAGGGCTTCCTCATTCTGCTTTGCAAGACAATATATATTCCTCTCAGGATCTGTCTCCACCTCCTCTCCTGACCATCAGACCAATATCTAGGGTCATAGGGTATAACCCAACCAGGGAAAGGCTAGGTTTTCTAAAAAAAAAAAAAAAAAAAAAAGAATATATATCAAAGAATCAGTAAGGCCTGGTTACCATATTTTAGCAGGGGCAAAGAGAGTTTTTATAGGATTACTTCTTGAGGTGCTGGATTAGGGAGGGGAACATAAAGTTGGATATGTGAGTTTATTTCCCACTTTTCTGGGATATAGGATTAATTCCCTGGCAAGACTTTAGGGAAAAAGGTGTTAGGATACTACTAGGATGATCCTTGGGAGCTTAGAAAAAACAAATGGCTGTTCTAAATGAAGTGGAAAGTCTTAACCTGCTGTGACTAATAGCTGAAATAGGGATCAATAGGCAGAGAGAAGTGAAGAGAGAGGGGATACACTATGTACACCCAGAAAACCTACCAGCTAACAGTGTGGGATTTGTAGGAGGTCTGTGGAGACATTTTGGTTACCAAAGCAAAAAGGATTGTATTGGTGAGAGGGACATTCATGTCACTGGGAAGCTCAATGATATCTTTCCCCTTTAGTAAGGAATGATAGAAAGGTACTATTACCAGACTGGAAAAGGGGGTGATGGAGGCTGGGTACTTAATCATTAGAAGCAAGCTGTGCACAGCTATTGTAATGAGAGGCAGGACTGGAGTGGCAACTCAGGGTCTGACCTTCAGAGATGTGAGATGACTAATAAGGCACAATATTATTAGGAAGAAGATAAATGAACAACCAACAAGGATATTGCTTAACTTATGCAACCAAAAGAAATGAAAAATCTATGATTAGGAGGCTAAGGGAACCAGCCCTATGTGGGAAATATGGCGACTCTTTGCCCACGTTCTAGACCTGAGCCAAGTTTCAGGCCCTGAGCCTACTGACTGAAGGAAATCCTGAGTCCACAGGAGGAAGGACTCTATATGGCAACAATTACCTCAATTATTTCCCCAAAGGAATGTATCACCACTTACTCAGTTAACCATATACTGAGGGAAAAAAGAATATCCAGACATTTCAAGGACTCTGGGATATAGGATCTGAGTTGAAGTTGATACCCAGAAATCTAAAGCATCACCCTGGAGCCCCCCTAACTATTAGGAGCCCCCCTAATAGCCCATCCCTATTAAAATGGGGATATAAGGTAATAAACAGAACAAAGGCCTAGGGATGACTCACATGGGTTGCCCTATCTCCAAACATATAACTAATAATTGGTACAACTCCCACACGAGTTCCTCGGCCTGTGGAATAAATGCTATCATAGTAAGGAAAGTTAGGTGGAAGTCATTGAAACTGGCTACCTCACCCCTAGTTGAGATGGTAAAAAAATAAATAATGTTGCATTCCAGAAGGAATGGCAGAGATCAAGACCTAAAAGAGGCAGAGATGGTTGTACCTGTGATTTAATTTTCCACTCTTACCTTCATGAACATCTTAGATCCTGTTGCATAATGATACACTACTGCAGGCTTAACAAAATTGTAGTCCCAGTTGCAGCTGCTGTGTAGGGATGCCAGAGCATATTAACATAGACTCAGGTATATGGTTTGCAGCCATTGATATGGCAAAGTATGGTTATTTTCCACCATTGTTCAAAAAGTATATTAAAACTATTTTGTATTCATATGAAATAGAAAATATTTAACATATATGGTCTTGATTCCAGCTATGTTAACTTTCCAACTGTCTCTTAAAATATAGTTCCACGAGACCTCAACCATTTGGATACTTTGCAGTATCACATTAATCCCCTATATTGATGACTCATATTAATTGGTACAAATAATTAAGAAGTGGTGAATATGTTGGAGGCTCTGATAAGATACATGTATGTGCTCCTTGATAAGACATGAGTTATTTAAAAAATAACTTCTAGTTTTTCATAAAATATCTTGAGGAAAATAATAATAATCTATAATATTATTGACTTGCCTTCCATATGTCAACTCTGTGCTTACTACTGTATGTATATTACCATATTTTAATCTTACAACAGACCTATTACTGTTTTCACTTTACCAATGATGAACCTGAAGCTTATAATAGTTACATACTTGCTCAAAGTTTATACACTGGTAAGAAGATTCAGAGCCAGAACTCAGGTCTGTTTGACATCAAAACTCATGCTTACTTACTTCTCTGTTATTGCCCAAATACACAAATGGTTCCCCAAACCTGTAGTTCAGAGTTGATTCTGTAATACTCTTCTGTGGTCCTCTTCACTTCTTTCTTTTTGCCTTGTCACTAAACAGGAAATAACTCATTATTTTAGCCAGATGGCGGCCAATCACACCTCTCTGAGAAAAAATTCACTGCATTTACTTTAAATGATACATAAATCTTAATGTTTAAATTGCCCTTTCAACATAGTGCCAGGAAAAAATACAAGGGAAATGATTGAGTGTGGAGAGATTTGAGGCTTTCAAAAATGGAAAGGATACATCAGGCTGTTAGACATCCTGCTTTAGGCTGCTGGTTGAAAGGTGACACCTTCTCAGAAAAGGTGCACTTGAGGAGTCTTAAAGATATTTCAAGAAGTCATGATACCAAATGGAATTGCGAACCTGGCCAAAGCAGCATTTTCCCAGAACATTAACTATTATTCTCCCATTTGTCATCATGAATATATATTTGCTCCATAAATGTATATGTAATGGAAACATTCTAATAATGATGATTACCTACTCCCAAATAAAATTCTCCTTTGTTCTTAGAGCTGTTTCCTCTGTATCTGTTGGACTTATATTTAGCCTGAACTACTGTCCTGTTGGAGAACATAGAACATGTCTTTATAGCCTGGATTTTCATCAAAGAAGTCAACCAAAATTGTTATAGAATTATTAATTCAATTTAGGCCTTAAACATAAAACAATATCCTTTGTTGGCTGCTATCACTGGATAGTGACAGAAACCAGAAAAGGAGAGATAAGGATTTATTATTAACTTTGCTTCTTAGAAATAAAAATACAGGCAGTATACCAAAGAGGCTTCCATTTATGCTGTAAGAAGTAAATGGAAAACTATAAATGAAATAACTTTTGTTATTTGAGTTTTATAAAGTTTGTAACTTAGTTCTGCCAAAAGGCTACTTAAACTTAATTTACCTCTATAGGGACCAGAATTTCACATTTCACAGCGAACAGAAGGTTTGCTGAACTTTACATTGAAAAACAGAACTAAAAATTATAAAAGTATATTTATTAAACCAAGTACTATAATTAGGTTATTATATCAAACATACTGTAGCTAATATTAGGAAGGAATTAAGTATAAATCAAATTCCCCTTTTTTTGTGGGGAAATCAGACAAAATCATTTTGTGTAATGTTATAACATCCTTCATTTTACATTTGACATTTTATAGAACAATAAAGGGTCTTTTTTTGTAAAGACATGGAAATTTCATCAATTTTTCCAAATGGTCTTTTCAATTTGTTATTGAAACCATTCTCTTTTATTTATTTTTATTTTTTAATTAAAAATTTTTAATGTTTATTTTTGACATAGAGTGTAGGCGAGGGAGGGCCAGAGAGAAAGGGAGACAGAGAATTTGAAGTAGGCTGCAGACTCTGAGCTGTCAGCACAGAGCCCCACGTGGGGCTTGAACTCAGGAATGGTGAGATCATGACCTAGCCAAAGTCAGACATTTAACCAACTGAGCCACCCAGGTGCCCCCAAACCATTCTCTTTTAAAGTGTTTATTCTGACATCATCTTTATCATTGTTTTCTTCTTCACTTTTAAACTAAACTAACTCATCCAGGTCACTATTTTTCAATAGTTTTGCCTGTGATTCTCCTGCACCTATTTTTATATTTATAAAATTGGATAATCATCTATAAACTGATAGAGTTTTATAGAATGGGAAAAGGATTAATGCAATTGCTGAACAGAAAAAGATGTTTCAAGTGGGAACTAATATTTAAATTAATACTTTTGTGCTTTGACTTTTGCTTTCCTAAACAATAACATGTCCACAGAGACTTAGTGAATAAGAATTCACAGAATAGAGGAGTGGTTTAAAGAAAAGCCTGTGGAATGAGATAACATGTGTATTAGTCTATTCAGGCTACCATAACAAAATACCACAGGATGAGCAGCTTAAACAGCTGAAAGTCCAAGATCAGGATGATGTCAGGATTGGTTTCTGGCGAGGCCTCTCTTCCTGGTTTGGCATTTCCCCTGTAATGAAAAAGAGCAAGAGAGATATCTAGTGTCTCCCCTTTTCTTATAAGGATGCAAATTGTAACGGGTTAGGGCCTCTCTTATGATCTCATTTAACCTTAATTTGGTCTATAAGGCTCTATCTCCAAATACAGTAATATTAGGAATTAGGGCTTCAGTATATGGATTTTGAGGGATAAAGTTCAGTCCCTAGCAACATGTGTTCATATGTAACTCCATTGCTTCCCTCTTGTTTGACCTGGGATAGATTTTAAACATCACTTAGCCTTAATTTGTTAATCTATATAATGTGGATAATTACTCACCTCATAGGATTTTGACATGGTTCAAACAAACAATGCATACCTGGCATAGAATAAGTGCACAATAAATATTGATTGTTATTCAGGGGTTCCTGTTGATACCCCAGTGCTAATAAAATCAGAAAAATGAAAAGGGATTGTCTCATTTTCTTCATGACACTAAGAAATGGGGAAACTGGAAGAGATCAGGAAGATAGCAGAGTAGGAGGTACTGAAGCAACAGTTACATCATGCAACAAACTCTGAAAATGATCTAGGGACTGGCAAAGCACACCTTCCACAGCTAGTCATAGAGAGAAGTCCACATAGAAAAGGGTAGGGAAGTGGAGATAAGTTCAGGAATGAAACCTCTGGTACAACTAACCATAAGTGGGAGGGACATCACAAGCATGGAGGAGGAAGAGGATCAGACTCCACACCAGGCACCCCGGTCTTGGAGACCTTCACTGGGGAAACAAGTCCCCATAACATCTGACTATGAAAATCAGTGGGGCTCAATTCCAGGAGAGCCAGAGGACTATAGGAAACCAAGTCTTTGCCCTAAAAGGGCAAGTACATTAAGAAACTCAACCTTAGACACAGTACAGAGGCGGTAGTTGAAAAACTCCTGGGGTTACGTGAAGAAATTTTTTCACCAATTTTAGAATGTTGGCCAGAGAGGCACAGATATGCAGATTTCTCCAGGAACAAAACTGCCTTTTTTTTTTTTTTTTTTGGCCCTCCCTAAGCCTGGGTGGCCAGAGGCTGGCAGGAGTCAAGTCTAACATTCTCCACCTACCTTTCTAGGACCATGTGCCCTGCCCTAGGATTCCTCTGCAGACCCACCCCATACAACCTGCTTTCCTATGCAGGCATCCCTCCAAAGCAGCTTCTGACTCACCACAAACCCTGCCCTTTGGTGCCCCCATAGCTGACACAGCAGCTAATTGCAGACAGCCAGGCTAAGCACCAGTTATTTCTACTAGTGATCCTTCAGAGGCTTCAGCTGGGTCTCTCAAATGTGTGGGGAGCAAACCCTGCCCACTGTACCCATGATAGGTGAAGTGGGTCATTGCAGCCACCTGGGTTGAAGTCCAGCTGTCCCCCAGCATGTTTACAGCAATCGCAACTCAGCCACAAGAGGGTGCATGGAGTCCACATAGGGGACACCCCTAGAACAGCTGGCTCTGTTGACTGAGGTGTGTGGGGTACACTATAGAGCACCATAGAACCTCTTCTACACAAGGCCACTACTTTCAAGACCAGAAGATGTAACTTATCTACCTAATGCATGGAAATAAACAGGGGGTTAGTCAAAATGAGGAGACAAAGGAAGATGTCCCAAGTGAAAGAAGAAGATAAAATTACAGATAAAAAAAGAACTAGAGACAAGCCTGATAAAGAGTTCAAAGCAATAGTCATAAGGATATTCAGCAGACTTTAGAGAATAGCAGATCAACATAGAATTTCAACAAAGAGATAGAAAACACAAAAAATAACCAATCAGAGCTGAATAAAATAACTGAAATGAAAAATACACTAGACGGAACCAACAGCAGATTAGAGGTGGCAGAAGAATAGATGACTGATCTGGAAGACAGGATAATGGGAAACAACCAAGCTGAGCAGCACAAAGAAAAAAGAATAAGAAAAAATTTGAATAAGTTAAGGGACTTCTATAATATTATCAAGTATAACACATTATAGGGATCTCAGAAGACGAAAGAGAAAAGAGGGCAGAAAACTTATTTGAAGAAATAATGGCTGAAAACTTCCCTAATTTGAGGAAGAAAACAGACATTCAGGTCCAGGAATCAAAGAGATCCCCAAACAAGATGAACTCAAGCAGATCCACACCAAGACGCATAACAATTAAAATGGCAAAAATCAAAGATAAAGGGAGAATTTTAAAAGCACCATTAGGAAAGAAAATAGTTGCATACAAGGGGAAACCCCATAAGGCTATAAGCATATTTTTCAGCATAAACTTTGTAGGCCAGTGGGAGTGTCATGATACATTCAAGGTTCTGAAAGGAAAAACCCTACAACCAAAAATCCTCTACCTGGCAAGGTTATCATTCAGAATTGAAGGAGAGATATAGTGTCCCAGAAAAACAAATCACCCCTAAATCAGCCTTACAAGAAATGTTGAAAGGTATTCTTTAATGGAAAGAAAAGGCTGTAACTACAAGTAAAATTATGAAAGGAAAAAAAAAAAAAACTTCACTGGTAATACATTAATCAATTATAAAGCCAGTATGGAGGTTAAAAATACAAAAAGTAGTAAAGTCAATTATATCTACAAAAATTACTCAAGGGTCACACCAAATCAGAAGATATAAAGTATGAGATCATATACATAAAACATGAAGGAGGAAGTAAAAATTTTATGCTTTTAGACTGTGTACAAATTTAAGTGACCATTAATTTTATATGAACTAATATACATGTAAGATGTTATATATGAGCACATAGTAACCACAAATCAAAAACTAAAGAGAAAAGAATCCAGTATAACACTAAAAATGATCCATCATCATAAGGGAAGAGAGCATGAGAAGAAGAAAGAAAGAACTACAAAACAAACAGAAAATAACCCATCTATATGCTGCCTACAAGAGATTCACTTCAGACTGAAAGACACAGACTGAAAAATATATTCCATGCAAATGGAAGCAAAGAAAAAAAAAACTAGAATAACAATACCTATATCAGACAAAGTAGACTTTAAAACAAAGTCCGTAACAATAGACAAAGAAAGGCATTATATAATGGTCAAGTGATCAACCTAACAAGAGGATATAATAGTTGCAAATAACTATGCACCAAAAATAGGACCACTTAAGTACATAAAGCAAATATTAACAGGGATATACTGACATTCATACCATAATTATAGGAGATTTTAACACCCCACTCACAGGATTGGATAGATCATACAGACGGAAAATAAGAAAACAGTGGCTTTGAGCAGCACATTAGGCCAGATGAACTTAACAGTTATATACAGAACATTCTATCCAAAAAAGAGCAGAATACACATTATTTTCAAGTGCACATGGAACATTCTTCAGGATAGATAACAAGTTAGGCCACAAAATAAGTCTGAATAGATTTAAGAAAATTTAAATCATATAAAGTATTTTTTCCAACCATAACAGTATAGAACTAGAAATCAATGACAAGAAAAAAACATCAAAAAATACAAACACATAGAGGACAAAAAGCACATTACTAAACAACCAATGAATCACAAAAGAAATCAAAGAGAAAATTAAAAAATACATTCAGACAAATTAAAATGAAAACAGAATAGTCCAAAATCTTTGAGATGCAGCAAAAGAAGTTCTAAGAGGGAAGTTTAGAGCAATACAGGCCTATCTCAGGAAATAAGAAAAAGCTCAGGATGCCTGGTTGGCTCAGTTGGTTGAGTGTCCAACTTTGGCTCAGGTCATGATCTCACAGTTTGTGAGTTCAAGCCCTGTGTCAGGCTCTGAGCACAGAGCCTGGAGCCTGTTTCAGATTCTGTGTGTCCCTCTCTCTCTACCTCTCCCCCACCCACACTCTATCCCTTTCTAAAAAATAAACATTAAAAATAATAATTTAAAAAAAAAGGAAATAAGGAAAAGCTCAAACCATCTAACACCTAAAAGATCTAGAAAAAGGAAAAAAAAAAACAAAATCCAAAGTTAGTAGAAGAAAGGAAATAATAAAGATTAGAGTAGAAATAAATGAAATAGAGACACCCCCCCCAAAAAAAAAGAAACTAGGAAAGAAAGGATCAATAAAACCAAGAGCTGGTTCTTTTAAAATGTAAACAAAATTGATAACCTTTTAGCCAGACCCATAAATAAAAAAAGAAAGAAAACCCAAATAAATTATAAATTGAAGAGAAATAACAACTGATACCACAGAAATAAGGATTGTATTAGAATGCTATGAAAAATGACATGCCAACAAATTGGACAACCTAGAAGAAATGGGCAAATTCCTAGAAACACACAATCTTCCAAAACTAAATTAGAAGGAAATAGAAAATTTGAATAGACTGATTACTAGTAACAAAATTGAATCAGTAATCAAAAAAAGCCTAACAAATAAAAGTCAAGACCCGATGATATCACAGGTGAGTCCTACTAAACATTTAAAGGAGAGTTAATACCAGGGTGCCTGGTTGGCTCAGTCCATTAAGCGTTCGATTTTGGCTCAGGTCGTGATCTCACAGTTTGTGAGTTCAAGCCCCACATTGTGCTCTGTGCTGACAGCTCAGAGCCTGGAGCCTGCTTCGGATTCTGTGTCTCCCTCTCTCTCTGCCCCTTCCCCACTCACACTCTGTCTCTCTCTCCTTCAAAAATAAATAAACATTAAAAAAATTTTAAATAAAAAAAATAAGGGAGAGTTAATACCTATTCTTCTCAACCTATTCCAAAAAATAGAAGAGTAAAAATAAAACTGCTAAATTTATTCTGTGAGGGCCGCATTACCCTGGTATTAAAACCAGACAAAGACACTCCAAAAAAGAAAACTACAGGCCAATATCCTGAGGAATAAATGCTACAGTCCTCAATAAAAATTAGCAAACCAAATTTAACAATACATTAAAAGGATCATTCACCACAATAAAGTGGTATTTAATCCAGGGAGGCAAGGATGGTTGAATATTTGCAAATCAACCAATATGATACATCACATTAACAAGAAGTATAAAAACCATATGATCATCTCAAAAGATGCAGAAAAAACATTTGCTAAAATTCAACATCCGTTCATGATAAAAATCTGAACAAACTGGGTTTAGAGAAAATATACTTCAACATAATAATAGTCACATATAAAATTCCACAACTAACATAATACTGATGAAAAAATGAATGCATTTCTCTAAGATCAGGGACAAGACAAGGATGTTCACTCTCACCACTTTTATTCAACATAGTACTGTAAATCCTAGCTGCAGCAATCAGATGAGAAAAAGAAATAAAAGCCATCCAACTTGGTAAGAAAGAAGTTAAATGGTCCCTATTTGCAGATGACATGATACTATTTATAGAAAATTCTAAATACTCCACCAAAAAACTTTTACAACTAATAAATTAATTTAGTAAGGTTGCAGGATACCAAATTAATGCACAGAAGTCTGTTGCATTTCTATGCACTAGTAACAAAGTAGCAGAAAGAGAAATTGAGAAAAACAATTCTATTTATAATTGTATCAAAAAATTAAAAACCTAGGAGTAAGTGTGACTAAGGAGGTGAAAGACCTGTACTTTGAAAAATGTAAGACATAGATGAAACAAATTGAAGGTGACACAGACAATGGTCATCAATTGGAAGAACTAATGTTTTTAAAATGTACACACTACCCACAACAATCTACAGAGTCAGTAAAAACACTATCAAAATACCAATAGTATTTTTCACACACGTAGAACATATAACCCTAAAGTTTGTATGGAAATGAAAATGATCCCCAATAGCCAAAGCAATGAAGAAAGAACAAAGTTGGAGGTATCACAATCCCAGATTTCAAGGTATACCATAAATCTGTTATAATGAAAACAGTGTGGTACTGGCACAAAAACAGGCAAATAAATCAATGGAACAGAGTAGAGAGCCCAGAAATAAACCCAAGTGTATATGGTGAATTGATTTACAACAAAGGACGTGAGAATGTACAATGGAGAAAAGACAGTCTTTTCAATAAATGGTGATGGGAAACTGGGTAGCTACATGCAAAGAAATTAAACTGGACCACTGTCTTACACATTATACAAAATAAACTCAAAATGGATTAAAGATCTAAATATGAGACTTGAAATCATAAAATACCTAAAAGAAACATAGGCAGTGAAATCTTGGACATTGGCTGTAGCAACATGATTATGGATATGTCTCCTGAGACAAGAGAAACAAAATCAAAAAATAAACTGTTGGGACTACGCCAAAATAAAAGGCTTTTACACAGGAAAGGAAACCATCAACAAAACAAAAAGGCAACCTACCACTGAATTGGAGAAGATATTTGCAAATGACATATCTGATAACAGGTTAATATCCAAAGTATATAAAGAATCAGTAATGGAAAATACTCCCAACAAACAAAAGTCAGGACCAGATGACATCACAGGTGAGTTCTACCAAACATAAAGAAGACTTAATACCTATTCTTCTTAATATATTCCAAAAAAACCCAGCAATAGCACTGCTAGGAATTTATCCAAGGGATACAGGAGTACTGATGCATAGGGGCACTTGTACCCCAATGTTTATAGCGGCACTCTCAACAATAGCCAAATTATGGAAAGAGCCTAAATGTCCATCAACTGATGAATGGATAAAGAAATTGTGGTTTATATACACAATGGAATACTACGTGGCAATGAGAAAAAATGAAATATGGCCTTTTGTAGCAACGTGGATGGAACTGGAGAGTGTGATGCTAAGTGAAATAAGCCATACAGAGAAAGACAGATACCATATGGTTTCACTCTTCTGTGGATCCTGAGAAACTTAACAGAAACCCATGGGGGAGGGGAAGGAAAAAAAAAAAGAGGTTAGAGTGGGAGAGAGCCAAAGCATAAGAGACTGTTAAAAACTGAGAACAAACTGAGGGTTGATGGGGTGGGAGGGAGGGGAGGGTGGGTGATGGGTATTGAGGAGGGCACCTTTTGGGATGAGCACTGGGTGTTGTATGGAAACCAATTTGACACTAAATTTCATATATTAAAAAAATAAATAAATAAAACTACCAAATTTATTCTGTGAGGGCAGCATTACCCTGGTACTAAAACCAGACAAAGACACTCCAAAAAAGAAAACTACAGGCCAATATCCTGAGGAATAGATGCAAAAGTCCTCAATAAAAATTAGCAAACAAATTCAACAACTTAATTTTTGGTGTTAACTATATAATTTAACACCAAATAATGATGATAATAATAATAATAATAATAATATTAATATTAATAATGGAGTTAAAGAATGGCAGAGGACCTGAGTAGACATTTTTCCAAAGAAGACATACAAATGGCCAACAGATACATGAAAATATAGTCAGCATCACTAATTATTAGGGAAATGCAAATCAAAATTACAATAAGATATCACCTCACAGTAGTCAGAATGGCTACTATCAAAAAGATAAGAAATAAGTATTGGCTATGATGTGGAGAAAAGGGAACCCTCATGCATTGTTGGTGGTAATGTAAATTGGTGCAACCACTCTGGAAAACAGTATGGAGATTCTCAAAAAAATTAAGATTAGAAATATCATATGATCCAGTAATTCCACTATGCAGTATTACCCAAATAAAATGAAAACATTAATTTGAAAAGGTATATGCACCCCTATGTCTAATGAAGCATCGTTTATAATAGCCAAGGTATAGAAGCAACCCAAGTGTCCACCCACAGATACCTTTAGATAGATGTCTTTATTTAATAGATAAATAAGATATGATATATATGTATATGTGTGTGTGTGTGTGTGTGTGTGTGCATACACAATGGAATATTACCCAGCCATTAAAAAAACCGATATCTTAGGGGCACCTGAGTGGCTCAGTTGGTTAGGCAACCGACTTTGCTCAGGTCATGATCTCGCAGTTTGTGAGTTTGAGCCCCGCATTGGGCTCTGTGCCGACAGCTCAGAGCCTGGAGCCTGCTTCTGATTCTGTGTCTCCTCCTCTCTCTACCCCTCCCCTGCTCACGCTCCATTTCTCTCTGACTCTCAATAATAAATAAACGTTAAAAAATTGAAAAAAAAAATGAGATCTTGCCATTTGTGTCAATATGGATGGACCTAGAGGATATTATGTTAAGCAAAATAAGTCAGACAGAAAGGCAAATATGATCTCACTTATACACAGAATCTAAACAACAACAACGGGGGGTTCCGGAAGATGGCGGCGTAGGAGGACGCGGGGCTCACAGCGCGTCCTGCCGATCACTTAGATTCCACCTACACCTGCCTAAAGAACACAGAAAACCGCCAGAGGATTAGCAGAAGGGAGTCTCCGGAGTCAAGCGCAGACCAGAGGCCCACGGAAGAGGGTAGGAAGGGCGGCGAGGCGGTGCGCGCTCCACGGACTGGCGGGAGGGAGCCGGGGCGGAGGGGCGGCTCGCCGGCCAAGCAGAGCCCCCGAGTCTGGCTGGCAAAAGCGGAGGGGCCGGACGGACTGTGTTCCGACAGCAAGCGCGACTTAGCGTCTGGGAGGTCATAAGTTAACAGCTCTGCTCGGAAAGCGGGAAGGCTGGAGGACAAAGGGAGGGAGAGCTGCTGAGCCCCCGGACGGACGGCAGAGCTCAGCTTGGCGGGGAACAAAGGCGCCAGCGCCATCTCCCCCGCCCATCCCCCAGCCAAAATCCCAAAGGGAACCAGTTCCTGCCAGGGAACTTGCTCGCTCCGCGCAAACACCCAACTCTGTGCTTCTGCGGAGCCAAACCTCCGGCAGCGGATCTGACTCCCTCCCGCTGCCACAGGGCTCCTCCTGAAGTGGATCACCTAAGGAGAAGCGAGCTAAGCCTGCCCCTCCAGCCCCCGTGCACCTTGCCTACCCACCCCAGCTAATACGCCAGATCCCCAGCAACACAAGCCCGGCAGTGTGCAAGTAGCCCAGACGGGACACGCCACCCCACAGTGAATCCCGCCCCTAGGAGAGGGGAAGAGAAGGCACACACCAGTCTGACTGTGGCCCCAGCAGTGGGCTGGGGGCAGACATCGGGTCGGACTGCGGCCCCGCCCACTAACTCCAGTTATACACCACAGCACAGGGGAAGTGCACTGCAGGTCCTCACCACGCCAGGGACTCTCCAAAATGACCAAACGGAAGAATTCCCCTCAGAAGAATCTCCAGGAAATAACAACAGCTAATGAACTGATCAAAAAGGATTTAAATAATATAACAGAAAGTGAATTTAGAATAATAGTCATAAAATTAATCGCTGGGCTTGAAAACAGTATACAGGACAGCAGAGAATCTCTTGCCACAAAGATCGAGGGACTAAGGAACAGTCACGAGGAGTTGAAAAACGCTTTAAACGAATTGCAAAACAAAATGGAATCCACGATGGCTCGGCTTGAAGAGGCAGAGGAGAGAATAGGTGAACTAGAAGATAAAGTTATGGAGAAAGAGGAAGCTGAAAGAAAGAGAGATAAAAAAATCCAGGAGTATGAGGGGAAAATTAGAGAACTAAGTGATACACTAAAAAAAAAAAATATACGCATAATTGGTATCCCAGAGGAGGAAGAGAGAGGGAAGGGTGCTGAAGGGGTACTTGAACAAATTATAGCTGAGAACTTCCCTGAACTGGGGAAGGGAAAAGGCATTGAAATCCAAGAGGCACAGAGAACTCCCTTCAGACGTAACTTGAATCGATCTTCTGCACGACATATCATAGTGAAACTGGCAAAATACAAGGATAAAGAGAAAATTCTGAAAGCAGCAAGGGATAAACGTGCCCTCACATATAAAGGGAGACCTATAAGACTCGTGACTGATCTCTCCTTTGAAACTTGGCAGGCCAGAAAAGCTTGGCACGATATCTACAGTGTGCTAAACAGGAAAAATATGCAGCCGAGAATCCTTTATCCAGCAAGTCTGTCATTTAGAATAGAAGGAGAGATAAAGGTCTTCCCAAACAATCAAAAACTGAAGGAATTTGTCACCACGAAACCAGCCCTACAAGAGATCCTAAGGGGGATCCTGTGAGACAAAGTACCAGAGACATCACTACAAGCATAAAACATACAGACATCACAATGACTCTAAACCCATATCTTTCTATAATAACACTGAATGTAAATGGATTAAATGCGCCAACTAAAAGACATAGGGTATCAGAATGGATAAAAAAACAAGACCCATCTATTTGCTGTCTACAAGAGACTCATTTTAGATCTGAGGACACCTTTAGATTGAGAGTGAGGGGATGGAGAACTATTTATCATGCTCCTGGAAGCCAAAAGAAAGCTGGAGTAGCCATACTTATATCAGACAAACTAGACTTTAAATTAAAGGCTGTAACAAGAGATGAAGAAGGGCATTATATAATAATCACAGGGTCTATCCACCAGGAAGAGCTAACTATTATAAATGTCTATGCGCCAAATACCCGAGCCCCCAGATATATAAAACAATTACTCATAAACATAAGCAACCTTATTGATAAGAATGTGGTCATTGCAGGGGACTTTAACACCCCACTTACAGAAATGGATAGATCATCTAGACACACAGTCAATAAAGAAACAAGGGCCCTGAATGATACATTGGATCAGATGGACTTGACAGATATATTTAGAACTCTGCATCCCAAAGCAACAGAATATACTTTCTTCTCGAGTGCACATGGAACATTCTCCAAGATAGATCATATACTGGGTCACAAAACAGCCCTTCATAAGTTTACAAGAATTGAAATTATACCATGCATACTTTCAGACCACAATGCTATGAAGCTTGAAATCAACCACAGGAAAAAGTCTGGAAAACCTCCAAAAGCATGGAGGTTAAAGAACACCCTACTAACGAATGAGTGGGTCAACCAGGCAATTAGAGAAGAAATTAAAACATATATGGAAACAAACGAAAATGAAAATACAACAATCCAAACGCTTTGGGATGCAGCGAAGGCAGTCCTGAGAGGAAAATACATTGCAATCCAGGCCTATCTCAAGAAACAAGAAAAATCCCAAATACAAAATCTAACAGCACACCTAAAGGAAATAGAAGCAGAACAGCAAAGGCAGCCTAAACCCAGCAGAAGAAGAGAAATCATAAAGATCAGAGCAGAAATAAACAATATAGAATCTAAAAAAACTGTAGAGCAGATCAACGAAACCAAGAGTTGGTTTTTTGAAAAAATAAACAAAATTGACAAACCTCTAGCCAGGCTTCTCAAAAAGAAAAGGGAGATGACCCAAATAGATAAAATCATGAATGAAAATGGAATGATTACAACCAATCCCTCAGAGATACAAACAATTATCAGGGAATACTATGAAAAATTATATGCCAGCAAATTGGACAACCTGGAAGAAATGGACAAATTTCTAAACACCCACACTCTTCCAAAACTCAATCAGGAGGAAATAGAAAGCTTGAACAGACCCATAACCAGCGAAGAAATTGAATCGGTTATCAAAAATCTCCCAACAAATAAGAGTCCAGGACCAGATGGCTTCCCAGGGGAGTTCTACCAGACATTTAAAGCAGAGATAATACCTATCCTTCTCAAGCTATTCCAAGAAATAGAAAGGGAAGGAAAACTTCCAGACTCATTCTATGAAGCCAGTATTACTTTGATTCCTAAACCAGACAGAGACCCAGTAAAAAAAGAGAACTACAGGCCAATATCCCTGATGAATATGGATGCAAAAATTCTTAATAAGATACTAGCAAATCGAATTCAACAGCATATAAAAAGAATTATTCACCATGATCAAGTGGGATTCATTCCTGGGATGCAGGGCTGGTTCAACATTCGCAAATCGATCAACGTGATACATCACATTAACAAAAAAAAAGAGAAGAACCATATGATCCTGTCAATCGATGCAGAAAAGGCCTTTGACAAAATCCAGCACCCTTTCTTAATAAAAACCCTTGAGAAAGTCGGGATAGAAGGAACATACTTAAAGATCATAAAGGCCATTTATGAAAAGCCCACAGCTAACATCATCCTCAACGGGGAAAAACTGAGAGCTTTTTCCCTGAGATCAGGAACACGACAGGGATGCCCACTGTCACCGCTGCTGTTTAATATAGTGCTGGAAGTTCTAGCATCAGCAATCAGACAACAAAAGGAAATCAAAGGCATCAAAATTGGCAAAGATGAAGTCAAGCTTTCGCTTTTTGCAGATGACATGATATTATACATGGAAAATCCGATAGACTCCACCAAAAGTCTGCTAGAACTGATACATGAATTCAGCAAAGTTGCAGGATACAAAATCAATGTGCAGAAATCAGTTGCATTCTTATACACTAACAATGAAGCAACAGAAAGACAAATGAAGAAACTGATCCCATTCACAATTGCACCAAGAAGCATAAAATACCTAGGAATAAATCTAACCAAAGATGTAAAAGATCTGTATGCTGAAAACTATAGAAAGCTTATGCAGGTAATTGAAGAAGATATAAAGAAATGGAAAGACATTCCCTGCTCATGGATTGGAAGAATAAATATTGTCAAAATGTCAATACTACCCAAAGCTATCTACACATTCAATGCAATCCCAATCAAAATTGCACCAGCATTCTTCTCGAAACTAGAACAAGCAATCCTAAAATTCATATGGAACCACAAAAGGCCCCGAATAGCCAAAGTAATTTTGAAGAAGAAGACCAAGGCAGGAGGCATCACAATCCCAGACTTTAGCCTCTACTACAAAGCTGTCATCATCAAGACAGCATGGTATTGGCATAAAAACAGACACATAGACCAATGGAATAGAATAGAAACCCCAGAACTAGACCCACAAACGTATGGCCAACTCATCTTTGACAAAGCAGGAAAGAACATCCAATGGAAAAAAGACAGTCTCTTTAACAAATGGTGCTGGGAGAACTGGACAGCAACATGCAGAAGGTTGAAACTAGACCACTTTCTCACACCATTCACAAAAATAAACTCAAAATGGATAAAGGACCTGAATGTGAGACAGGAAACCATCAAAACCTTAGAGGAGAAAGCAGGAAAAGACCTCTCTGACCTCAGCCGTAGCAATCTCTTACTCGGCACATCCCCAAAGGCAAGGGAATTAAAAGCAAAAGTGAATTACTGGGACCTTATGAAGATAAAAAGCTTCTGCACAGCAAAGGAAACAACCAACAAAACTAAAAGGCAACCAACGGAATGGGAAAAGATATTTGCAAATGACACATCGGACAAAGGGCTAGTATCCAAAATCTATAAAGAGCTCATCAAACTCCACACCCGAAAAACAAATAACCCAGTGAAGAAATGGGCAGAAAACATGAATAGACACTTCTCTAAAGAAGACATCCGGATGGCCAACAGGCACATGAAAAGATGTTCAACGTCGCTCCTTATCAGGGAAATACAAATCAAAACCACACTCAGATACCACCTCACGCCAGTCAGAGTGGCCAAAATGAAGAAATCAGGAGGCTATAGATGCTGGAGAGGATGTGGAGAAACAGGAACCCTCTTGCACTGTTGGTGGGAATGCAAATTGGTGCAGCCGCTCTGGAAAGCAGTGTGGAGGTTCCTCAGAAAATTAAAAATAGACCTACCCTATGACCCAGCAATAGCACTGCTAGGAATTTATCCAAGGGATACAGGAGTACTGATGCATAGGGGCACCTGTACCCCAATGTTTATAGCGGCACTCTCAACAATAGCCAAATTATGGAAAGAGCCTAAATGTCCATCAACTGATGAATGGATAAAGAAATTGTGGTTTATATACACAATGGAATACTACGTGGCAATGAGAAAAAATGAAATATGGCCTTTTGTAGCAACATGGATGGAACTGGAGAGTGTGATGCTAAGTGAAATAAGCCATACAGAGAAAGACAGATACCATATGGTTTCACTCTTATGTGGATCCTGAGAAACATAACAGAAACCCATGGGGGAGGGGAAGGAAAAAAAAAAAAAAAAAAGAGGTTAGAGTGGGAGAGAGCCAAAGCATAGGAGACTGTTAAAGACTGAGAACAAACTGAGGGTTGATGGGGGGTGGGAGGGAGGGCAGGGTGGGAGGGAGGGCAGGGTGGGTGATGGGTATTGAGGAGGGCACCTTTTGGGATGAGCACTGGGTGTTGTATGGAAACCAATTTGACAGTAAATTTCATATATTAAAAAATTAAAAAAAAAAATAAACAACAACAACAACAACGATTAACAAAAACAGATTCATAAATACAGAGAACAAATGGGTAGTTGCCAGAGGGAAAGAGGATGGGGGTATGGATGAGATAGGTATAGGGAATTAAGAGGTACAAACTTCTAGTTATAAAATAAATAAGTCATGGACTTAAAAAGTACAACATAGAGAATACAGTGAATAATATTTTAATGACATAGTATGGTGACAGATGGCTATACTTATCGTAGTGAGCATAGATAAATATGTAGATTTATTGAGTCTCTGTATTACGTGCCTGAAACTAATATAATATTTTATGTTTACTATACTTTGATTAAAAAAAAGAAATGGGTTGGGGCCCCTGGGTTTTTCAGTCAGTTAAGTGTCCAGCTTTTGATTTCTGCTCAGGTCATGATCTCATGGATTGTGAGGTCAAGCCCTGCATTGGGCTCTGCGCTAACAGTGTGGAGCCTGCTTAGAATTCTCTCTCTCCCTCTCTCTCTGTCTCCTGTGTATACGCACTTTCTTGTTCATTCTCTAAATAAATAAATAAATATTTATATTTTAAATAAAAAAGGAAATGGGGGAGGTGGGGTTTGTAGAGAGTGAAGAGTGGGAAGAAGTAGCTACTAAGAGAAGAGAAAAGTTTTAATCCTAGTTATCATATGGTTTTCCTAAAGAAGTAAGAGATCTGTATTCTTAAAACTATAGAGCACTTATTAAATACATTGAAGATGACACAAAGAAATGGAAAAACATTCCATGCTCATGGATTATGAGAACAAATATTGTTAAAATTTCTATACTATCCAAAGCAATCCACATTTAATGCAATCTCTATCAAAATACCACCACCATTTTTCATAGAGCTAGAACAAAAAATCCTAAAGTTTGTATGTAACCACAAAAAACCCTGAATAGTCAAAGCAGCCTGAAAAAGAAAAGCAAAGATGGGGGAATCATGATTCTGGACTTCAAGCTATTTTGCAAAGCTGTAATCACCAAGACAGTATGGTACTGGCACAAAAGACACATACATAGATCAATAGAACAGAATAGAAAACCCAAAAATGGACCTGTAACTATATGGTCAACTAATCTTTGAAAAGCAGGGAAGAATATCCAATGGAAAAAAGACAGTCTTTTCAACAAATGGTTTTGGGAAAACTGAACAGCAACATGCAGACTACTTTCTTACACCATATACAAAAATAAATTCAAAATGGGTGAAAGACCTAAATGTGAGATAGGAAATCATCAAAATTCTAGAGGAGAACACAGGCATCCACCTCTTTCACCTCAGCTGGAGCAACTTCTTACTAGACACATCTCTGGAGGCAAGGGAAACAAAAACATAGGTGGACTATTGGGACTTCATCAAGATAAAAAGCTTCCACACACCAAAGGAAACAATCAACAAAACTAAAAGGTAACCTGTGGAATGGGAGAAGATATTTGCAAATGACATACCTGATAAAGGGTTAGTATCCAAAATACATAAAGAACTTATCAAACTCAATACCAAAAAACAAATAATCCAATTAAGAACTGGGCAGAAGACATGAATAGACATTTTTTCCAAAGAAGAAATCCGGATGGCTAACAGACACATGAAAGGATGCTCAACATCACTCATCATTAAGGAAATACAAATCAAAACCTCGAGATACTACCTCATACCTGTCAGAATGGCTAAAATTAACATAGGAAACAACAGATGTTGGTGAGTATGAAGAGAAAGGGGAACACTTTTGCACTGTTGGTGGGAATGCAAACTGATGCAGCCACTCTGGAAAACAGTATGGAATTTCCTCAAAAAGTTAAAAATAGAACTACCCTATGACCCAGCAATTGCACTACGAGGTATTTACCCAAAGGATACAAAAGTACTGATTTGAAGGAGCACATGCACCCTGATGATTATAGCAACATCATCCACAGTAGCCAAATTATGAAAAGAGCCTAAATGTCCATTGACTGATGAATGGATAAAGTAGATGTGGAATATATACACAATAGAATATTACTCAGCCATCAAAATAATGAAATCTCACAATTTGCCACAAAACAGATGAACATAGAGGAAGGGAAATAAAAAAGAGAGAAGCAAATCATAATAGACTCTTAAACATAGAGAACAAACTGAAGGTTGTTGGAAGGGAGATGGGTGGAGGTTGGGCTAAATGGGTGATGGGTATTAAGGAAGACACTGTTGCCATGGGCACTGCGGTTTTATGTGAGTGATGAATCACTAAATTCTACTCTTGAAACCAGTATTACCCTACGTGTTAATTAACTAGAATTTAATAAAAACTTGAGATGAAAATAAAGAAGAAAGAAGAGAAAAGTAGTCTGAGTCCCTGAGATTTTGAATGGTAGTAAGAAAAACATCTTTGTCCAACAAAAAGCCTTGATGCTTAATTATCCGAAAATCTATGAAGTCTCCCAATCTATCTGTCCCAATAGGCTCAAAGCTCAAGGAGAAAAATGGCCAAGTTTTATGCACTTTTGTATTCCTGATATTATCTGGCATTGATTGTATTTTACCTGTAGTCAATGGCCAATACGCTTTTATAGAACTTATATGATGTTTAATTATTTCACTATACATATTTAATTATGATAAGCATAGCTCTTTGCCTAACCTGTATTTCAGGGATCTAGCCACCTTAGATGATTGATTGGGTCATCTAGATCATGCTGAAGTATTCCAGTTTTCTGGAGTCCTAGAGGAGCCACACTGTGTTAGTTTAAGTCAGAGATGATCATAACAGTCCTTAAATTACTTAAGGGAATGTTGAAACGAATTTAATATTTTATTGTGGATAGAAAACAAAAGTTTTCTATATAAATACCCAACTTCTCTTTGAAGTCATTTCTTCTTTAGCCTCCTTTAAATTTTTACATAGTTATTGAAATTGGTGTGTTTTAGTGGGATTTCTCTTTCATGTGTCGATTTTGCTCATCACCGCTATTCTGTGGTTTCTAGTCTAGATTAAAAAAATTTTTTTCAAGTTATTCCACCAGGTTGCTCTCTTATTTAGTTTTCCTCTTCTTTCTTTCTTTTCCAAAACTATAGAAATTAAAGATGAAAAAGACACATTGCTCATCAAATCCCTCTTCCTTCAGGGTTGAATCCTCCTCTTTAATAGAGCAATTTTTCCACTTAGCTGAAAATGATTCAAGTGATGGTGTTTCCACCACTTCCTGTGAATGACTATTCCACAGACTGACAGATCCCATTACGTGGTCATTTTCTCCCTCAAACTCTGCCTGCATTTTTCTTTGCTCGATTTAATCCTGTTTCTCTTAGTTATACCCCTTTCGAGAATTCAAAGAAATTCCTCACCTCTTGTTGCTCCATATTTCCCTCAAATATTTGCAGATGGTTATTATTTCTCCTTAGTCATTATCTGGTCCAACCATTTGAATTAGGTCTTTCATCTTTTCCTGTTATCCATTGCCTTTAGCTATTTCAATTTTTAGACATTTGTGTTCAAAACTTGTCATTTTAAAAAACGTTTTAACTCTTTTGGAATGGGGAGGTCCCAATCTCAACATGAGACTTTTCTCTCAGAAACCTCAATGTGATATCCACACGCAATGCCGGACAGAAGTATTTCAGGGCCTCTTCTACCTGTAACTTCAGTTGCAATATTAAGCAATGGTGCTCCTTCTTGGTTCAAATGCTCCTGGTTCAAGTCTTATCTCTTTCATGAAACCTCATTCACAGCACTGGACTCCTTAGAAAGAGAACCAATACTGCACTGTCTGAGGGAAATGAATGCTTCTGTCGCCAAATATTTAGAAACATCCCCCAAAGGGCACCAGTTTCCTGAAAGAGGGATACAGTTTTTTAAAATGTAAAATTTTAATTAAAAATTTTTTTGCCCTCTAAAATTATTTGCAAACCTAATTTACTCTCCCAAAAGGCCCTCAGATCTCCAGGTTCATTTGTGGTAGGATCCTTACTAGCCAGTGCTAGAAATACCATTTGAACATGATGTTTTAAGAAATGGATAATTTCTTTAGAACTGCCATATAGCTGTTACTTTATTAACAACATGAATAAGGATGGTATGAAAAAATATATATATATCAAATGTGAAAGGGCTAAAGGTCTGGAGTATTCCTGGACATCACAAATTCCCTGAATCTCTTCCTTCTTGATCTCCTGAGTGGTCATTGAAGGAGTCAGATGTCCTTTTCTCATATCCAGTGCATTTTTCCTTTTGTCAAAGACTATTGCCATGAAATGTCATTCCTGTTTCTTTTCCATTTATTTTTGTTGCTACTCCTGATATTTTACAGTGCTAATTGAAGCTGTGAGGGTGAGTTGTTAACAATATTTGCTGTATTATCTGACTTTAGAAATCATGAAAATGTGAGGCGCCTGGGTGGCTCAGTAGGTTAAGTGTCAGACTGTTGATTTTGGCTCAGGTCATGATCTCGGCTCAGGTCATGATCTCATGGTTGTGGGACTGAGCCCTGCACTGAGCTCTGTGCTGAGAATAGAGCCTGCTTGGGATTCTCTCCCTCTCTTTGTCTCTCTGCCCTCCCCCCACCACACAAAAAATAAATAAATAAAACATTTTTAAAAAGAAATGATGAAAATGTAAGATGGGTTCTTGTTAATTTGAAATGTCTTCAGTACAGATCTGTTAGGATCATAGATGAAAGCCAAATATTAGTATAGAAATACATGGGCATTACAGCCAGATGGCCATTTCTCTTTGCCTTGCTGTAAAATCTAAAGCAGGTAACTTCTCATGTTCTTTTTCAAATATTTCTCTCTCTCTCTGACTTGGAAAGTGTGACTAGTGATTTACTAGTGAGTGCTTTCTAATTTTTAATAACTAAAACTAATTTTAATAGTTAGCTCTATAAAGAATATAAAAACTAAATAATGTTATGATCCCTACTCACTGTATTTGTTTGGGAAATTATGCCCATCACCTTCACAGAAACCAGAGCTTTAGTATGGTTATGTTTTCCAAATAAATTTTTTACCTGTCTTCCAACTCCTGAGTTTGCTGAAGTAGTATTTTGCTTTCTTGTTAATATATTTTCCCCTGATGAAGGTCGGTTTTATGGAATAAATACTTGCTTATTATCTATATTATAATTTTCAATTGCATTAAAGCCATTTCTTCGGATTTTACTATGACTGTTATCAGATTTATTGCTCACAGTTTTCTTCTATAAACACTTATTCTATCTAGAGAGTTCATGCATAATTTCTTGGTTAGAGTGCTTTCTCAGGTAATTGGTTTAATGATTGAATAAATGGAGATAAAGGATATATAATCTTTTAATCCTTATGAGATATAAAAATGAAGGATATCTTGGAGAAGGATAATAATCTTTATAACAGTACTTTTTTTCTCATTAATAACTCTATAGCTCTCCCTTTTTTATTTTCCATTGCTGTACAGAGGGAAGCTGATGCTAGATGGGTAACTTCCCCAAAGTGCATGATCCAAGAGAAAGTAAGATGGAAGCCACATTGTCCTTTATGACTTACATGAGGGATGAATACCAGGGGCAGGCTCTGTATGAACCAACTTGGAGGCTGGCTAGCACAGTAGTTTACCTTTTTTGTTTAATTGAGATTTTTACTGAGATAATTGTAGATTTAGATACAGTGACTATGCAGAAATATCAGTCCACATTTTGCCAAGTTTTCCCTAATGGTAACATTTTCAAAATGGTAGTATAATATTACAGCCAGGTTATTGACTTTAATAAAATACACCAGTTGTATTCAGCTTTCAGTTTTACTCCTATTCATGTGTGTGTGTTTATATATGTTTGTGTGCATTAAATTCTGTACAAGTAAATCACAAGTGTTGATTCATATATCCACTACCTCATTCAAGATTATGAACAGTTCCAATACCACAAGAATCCTCCCATGGCTATTTTTATTTTTTATAAACAACCCTTCCTCCCTCTTGTACCAACCATATACCCTGGTAATTACTAATCTATCCTCATTTCTACAGGTAAGTGGTTAAACAAATGGTAGAGTATATATATATATACATATATATATATATATATGTATATATATATATAAAACAAGATCAATATCAATAAATATCAACAATATCAGTAAATCGATATCAATAACAATTGATATAAATAACAACTTGGATGACCCTTCAAGGAATTATGCTAATTGAAAAAAAGAAAAAACAAGGTTCCTTCAGCCATGTTTTCTCTTTCATTCTTCCTTCATTTCTTCCTTCCTTTCTCTTTGTTTTCTATTATTTTCTTTTCTTTCTTTTTCTTTCTTTCTCTTTCTTTCTTTCTTTCTTTCTTTCTTTCTTTCTTTCTTTCTTTCTTTCTTTCTTTCTTTCTTTCTCTCTTTCTGTCTGTCTGTCTGTCTGTCTCTTCTGTTTGAAGAACTTCCTTTAGCTAATCTGTAAGAGTAGGTTCCTTTAGAGGCACCTGGGTGGCTCAGTCAGTTAAGTGTCTGACTTCAGCTCAGGTGATGATCTCATGGTTTGTGCGTTCAAGACCCACATTGGGCTTTCTGCCATCAGCACAGGGTCTGCTTTGGATCAGCTGTCCCCCTCTCTCTCTGCGCCTCCCCTGCTTGTGCTCTCTGTCTCTTTCAAAATAAATAAACTTAAAAAAATTTTTTTACTTAAAAAAAGAACAGGTTTTCTAGTGACAAAATTTTTTAGTTATTTTTTTCACTTGAGAATGTTTTTTATTTCCCCTTAATTCCTGAACAATTATTTCTACAGATATAGAATGTGCAATGTTTATTTTCTTTTAGCACTTGAAAAATATTGTGTCACATACTTATGACTTCCATGACTTTCAATGAAAAATTAGCTGCTATTTAAATTAAGATTCTACTAGAGATAATGCATAGTTTCTGCCTTGTTGCTTCCAAGATATTTTTCTTTACCATTAATTTTCAAAAGTTTATGATATGTCTTAATTTAGATTCCATGGAGTTTATACTATTTCAGGAGTTTGCTCAGCTTCTTGGATCTGTAGGACTATATCTTCCACCATATTTGGAAAATTTTCAGCCATGATTTCTTATTTTGAGAGAGAGAGAGATACGATTGGAGGAGTGGGGGATCTCACAAACCATGAGATCATGACCTGAGCTGAAATCAAGAGTTGGACACTCAACCTATTGAGCCACCCAGGCGCCTTCAGACAGGATTTCTTCAAATATTCTTTCAGTCACACTTTCTTTTCCTTCTTCTTTTGGATTACCAAACGATATGCATCTTGATTTTTGCTATGGTCCCCTAGATCTCTGAGACTCTGTTAATTTCTTTTGGACTGTTTTCTTTTGCTATTCAGATTAGGTAAACAACCAATCTACTGTTTTGTCTTCAAATTCACTGACCCTATTCTGTGTCATCTCCACTCTACTGTTGAACAATTCAGTGAGTTTTTATTTTTATTATTGCATTTTCAGTTTTAGAATTTCATTTGATTTTTTAAATAATTTCTATTTCTTAGCTAATATTTTCTATTGTTTCATTTGTTTCAAAAGAATTTGTAATTAATTGTTGGAGCATTTTTATGAAATTTCTTTATAATCTTTGTCAGATAATTCCAACATTGGATTCATCTTTGTTTTGGTGTCAGTTGATTGTCTTTTTTCATTCAAGTGATTTTCTTGGTTGTTCATGGGTGATTTTGTATTATATTCTTAACATTTATGTTAGGGGACACTGGATCTTATTTAAATCTCTTATTTTTCTAAGATTTACTTTCTGGGCTGTGGCTCCAGTGGTAGTTTTGTTTTTATAGATTTTGTGATGTTAGTTTAGTTTATTTGGTTTACCTGGTGATGCTGGGGCACCTGTTGTTCCTACCAATGTTGCCTAGGGGTGGAGAAGGGGTGTCCTAAGGTGAGCTGCTGAGCATCTCTCAGTAAGGAAGGGCTGATAGCTCCTTGTTGTCCAGATCTCTCTGGGCAGGGATAGGAGATTCTCAGGTATTTGGGACAATGAACTTTCCAGACTAGGCTGAATCTCTTTTACCAGTTTCACTTCATATCTACTATGGAAAGGCTCATCAAGGAAGGAGAATACTTCCTCAGGCCCCTTACTTTAGATTGGGCTCCTAATCCTTACTTAAGCAGTCTGGCTTATGTGATGTTGTCAGGGAGACTTCTACTCAATCCATGGAAGGGAAGAGCCTGCCTCAGTTGCCTTCTTTTGTTTGGTTGGGTATCTGGAAATTTGGGGCTGGGTAATCTTCCTCTGTTGGGTGGAGGTATGCAAGACTTCCTGGTATTGTGCAGTTCCACCAGTCCTGGGCCCCAGAACTAGCTCATAATCTCTCCATCTTTTAGAGTTCTCTTTTCTTTGTGCCTTATACCATTTCCAAGGTTTGTAGTTGTACTTGACAGAGAGATGCAGGGGAAAATGGCTTTACCTCATCTATAAATATAGCTTTAAAATCTTCAGTCTAGGTAAATTTTGTTCTATTTATTTATTTCTTCATTTGTTCATTGAACATCTACTATGGGTTTGACACCATTAAAGATATTGGCAATGATAAAGAAGTGCAAGATTTCTGTCCCTATTGAGTTACCTGCTAATATTTCTTTTTTTCTTTTTGCATTTAAGAAAATGTTTATTATTTATTTTGAGAGAGAGCGAGTGTGTGAGCAGGGGAGAGGCAGAGAAAGAATCCCAAGCAGGCTCTTCACTCCATCTGGAGTCCAACGCAGGGTTCAATCTCACAACTGTGAGATCATGACCTGAACTGAAATCAAGAGTCAGGTCAAGGTGACTCAATTGGCTGAGCCACCCAAGGGCCTCTATATTCTAATATTTCTATAATTATCACTTTTACCACATCTATTTTGTTCTTCTTTATATATCTTATTTTTTCATACATTATTTTACTTTCTTGATACTTTGTTATTTAAATCATAAAACCTAATTTTCAATGGCAGACCACTTATTTTCCATTTTTCTAATTTTTAAGTTTATTTTTTTTGTTCCCAAAGCTCTTCACATGTATGTGCTATAATTTAGGTTTTATTTTAAAAAAAATTAATGTTTACTTGTATTAGAGAGAGAGAGAGAGGGAGAGAGAATGAATCTGAAGCAGGTTCCAGGCTTTGAGCTGTCAGCACAGAGCCCATCACAGGGCTCAAACTCACAAACTGTGAGATCATGACCTGAGCCAAAGTCAGAAACTTAATTGATTGAGACACCCAGGAGCCCCTATAATTTATGTTCTTAATAAGATTAAGATTTTGGTTACAGTTTTCTCCTTTTTCTTCCATTAGTGGTGCTTCCACTCTTTTCTACCATTTTCCCGTAAGTAATTAGGTCCTCTTAAATAGCTCCATTACCTGCTCTTATCAATAGGCATGGGTGGGATAAGGAGTTTTTCTCCAGGTAATTGGTGATGAAAATTACCAATTGCCTGGAGAAAATTGAAACTTATCTGTTGGCAAATTGAAACTTATCTGTTAAGGAATTTCAGAAGAAGGCTTTTTCTACTTAAGTCAAAGTAGAAATAACATGTAGTTTCTTTTGGGGGCAGTGACATTAAGAAAATGGTTTGCTTTTTCCAGAGCTGTATGTAGCAAGCAATATTTTTCCTCATTCCAATAGGCTTACTTTAATGGCTAGCCAGATACCCTATATGATTCCCACACCACAATACATAGAATAGGTGTGTTTGTTTGTTTGTTTTTGAAGTAAGCTCAGTGCCCAACATGGGGCTTGGACTTAATGACCCTAGGTCAAGAGTTTAATGCTCTACTGACTGAGACAGCCAGGCGCCCCTTGGTGTTTTGTTTTTGCAGAGAAACAACACTTTTTCCAAGACACTGGGTTCTTAGTTACATCCCATACATTCACCTCATCCATGAGTATATAAGGTCTGAGATGTGTCTGCATTCTCCTCAGCCATAATCCTTTGGGTAGTTATGTCCTCCAACAGGGAATTTTTGGGAAGGGTTCCATTTAACTAATCGTCCTGCCAATTGGTGGAAAGAGAGAGGAAAGAACTAAAGCATCTGTAGATGATGTCTGGATTCATATTGGAGTATACAGGGAGTTGCTAGCAGTAAAATAAAAGAATGTTAACAGTAAAGGTGAGGTTGGGGCACCTGGGTGGCTCAGTCGGTTAAGCGGCCGACTTCAGCTCAGGTCATGATCTCACGGTCCGTGAGTTCGAGCCCCGTGTCGGGCTCTGTGCTGACAGCTCAGAGCCTGGAGCCCGTTTCAGATTCTGTGTCTCCCTCTCTCTCTGACCCTCTCCTGCTCATGCTCTGTCTCTCTCTGTCTCAAAAATAAATAAACGTTAAAAAAAAAAAAAAAACAGTAAAGGTGAGGAACTACAGCATCTGTAGATGATGGCTAAATTCACATTGGAGTGTACAGGAAGTTACTAGCAGACAAAAATGAGTATTACAGTAAGGGTGAAGAAATAGAGTGTGAGTGTTTATATAGACAAAGCTTAGAGCATTTGTGTTTAGAGCATGAAAGGAAGAGACACTTGGAAAACAACTTACAAGCATAGGGGTTACTGACATCAAAAGAAGTGGGGGTGCCTGACTGGCTCAGTCAGTTAAGCATCTGACTTCAGCTCAAGTCATAATCTCACAGTTTGTGAGTTTGAGCCCTGCATCGGGCTCTGTGCTGACAGCTCAGATCCTGGATCCTCCTTTGGATTCTGTGTCTCCCTCACTCTCTGCCCCTTTCCCACTCACACACTGTGTCTAACTGTCTCAAAAAAATAAATAAACATTAAAAGAGGTGGGAAAAAGGATACCTTGAATTATGATTAGAAATTCCCCTCACTCTGGAATTTTCTTGAGAGACAGTAATATATATTTAATCTTTAAAAAATCATGTTTTTTAAAATACTTTTTTTAATATTTTTTATTTTGGGGGAGAGTGCAAGTGGGTAAGGGGCAGCCAGAGGGAGACAGAGGATCTAAAGTGGGCTCTGTGCTGACAGGCTGAAAGCAGTAAGCCCTATGTGGGGCTCAAACTCACTGAGGAGCCAGTCGGACACTCAATTGACTGAGCCACCCAGGCACCCCTAAAAAATCATGTTTAAATGTTGTATTAAAGTTTCTCTGAGTACAACACTTAGTCAAGATAAAACCACCCATGTATATTAGAAGAGAGGCCATAAATTAAAGAGCAAAAATCAGATTTTGGAGGTAGGCAGTGCTTGTTTAAAACCTGGCTTGACCAATTGTTTGCTGGATAAATAGGAACATATGTATCCTCTCTAGACCAATTTTTGTATCTGTGAAATGAGGATAATACTACTTATGTAAGGATAGGATAGGATTTATCTTAGGATAAGTTCTGAAGTCCTAAATATATCTTACAAAGACTTTTATATTATGACCACTGCTTACAACCTCCTCTCATTGCACTCACCAGGTCAGGGAAACCAGGACTCATTGTACTTCCTTGACTGAATACACTACAATCTTTGTTTTGGTTTGTGATATTCACAAAGGCAGTTGCCATTGCTTATGCATTACTCACCTTGTCTCTCTTTTCCTGCATAACTCCCTTCATCCTTCAGGTCTCAGCTTAAACATAATTTTCTCTGTCTTCATGTCCCTTAGCCTAGTTCTCTTTCTGTTCTCCCAGAGTGCCCTGTTTCTTACTTATAACATTTAACACATTTTATTATGATTATGTGCTTGGTTTTTGTTTATGTCTTCTTCACTGGTTAAAAACTGAAGTCTTGACATTATAGCTTCAATATTTAGCAGAGTATCCATCGCATAGTAAGTACTTAAAAAATATTTGTGAAATGTATAAATGAATGAGCAAATGAAATAAGCTGTCCAATAAATAGTATTAATATAGGATCCTCTCAACTACATACTTTGCCTAACTGTATTAGTGTAAAGATGGCTGAAAAAAAAGAGAGTGCTAGAGTTCCTTTAATCTCAATATATCCTTTGTTACAGACTTTCAATTCCACAAAGTAAAATAAAAAGCACTATTTTTTTTTTTCATTTAACACAGATAATAACTCACATATCATGTAGGAAGTGAGCAGCCTTTTTGCTAAAATTTATTCCATGTTTCATATCAACATTTAGTCACACACCAATATTTTCTAATAGACTTAAAAGAAAACCTAGCAGTTACTTCTAAACACCATGAAATTGATAATGTGGAGAGAAAAGCACTGCTTGTCATACTTGAAATCCCGGGAGTCAATCAGATTTGTTGTTACCATATAATTTTTCCTTTGCAATCCTTCCTGACTACAGAGCCCACACATATGAAAGAAAATAATTCCCTTTTGTAAGAGTGCACAAAATAACCATAGAAAATTCTGCTGTTTCCCACAAACCAGAACTAAGGTAGCTAAGACACATTTATCAGACTACTGGGTAAGTTGCCAGGAGTCAAAGTACTTTCCAACTACTTAGCTCAAAGGGCAAGTTCAAGAGCCCACCAGATCCTCTTGAGATGTAGGAAAAATAACAGATGAAGACAATTCCTGTCAAGGTTGCTTTTGTTCCAACTCATCACTCTCACTGCCGAATTAGAAAAGAGATTGAACAGCTCCTTAGAAATCTAGTGTGAAGAACATTATTCTCTCAGGACCATTAATCTTTGAATAATGTTCTGGCCATGAAGATGGATCTGGACATGCCAGACAAATTAAAATTAAGAGAATGTTGCTTAAATAAAAAGAACAAGGGCCTGGATATATTGTGAATTAGAAAGTATGTTTTGCAAGCAAGGTACTTCATCTTTCTTGCAGATGGGGAATTGGGAAGACTTCTAAACTGGGTGATAAGAACCCATGAGCTACAGATTCCATGTAACCAGGCTCTGACATCCAGATGATTCAAAGGCTCATTTCAGTACGACTATTTCAATCTCAGACTCACAAGTATCTTTTGTAATTATTATTTGCTTTCTGTATTTTCCACTGTCTTGTAAGTTCTGTGAGGTCATGAACTGTCCGTTTGCCACTGGAGCCTTGCAGCCTTTTCAGGCCCATATCTCATGTGAAATTCTAGTGTCCTCATTTTGTCTTTGGCAGGCCAACCAGCAGCCCAAGGCACTAGAACTCATCTCTCTCATTTAGAAATTATTTTGCAGTTCACAGTGATTACAAAAGAAGCTTTAAGTTCCCATTAAATTAAATCACTGACTCTCCTTTCAAATACAGGGCATGCAATGTTCTCTCCTCTACTGGAGACACAAACCACATCTCCATACTGTTTCCAATCTCTTATGGTGAAGGGATAACAATCAGGCTCTTTTAAAAACTGAATTTGATTTATGAGATATCCTTCTTTGGACTCTCTTTACATTTTAATGTCAATAGAGGTGGATGTAATTTTAAAATACGTGTTCTTCAGACAATGCCAGGCGCTGGTGACAATATGGAAATAGAGTAGAAACCCTCCTATTCAAGTAGATTACATATAGACCATCTAGTGAGAAGAAATCAGTTAAAACAACTATAGGTTCATCACGTGGCCCAGAAATTTCACATCTGGATATATACTGCAGAAAACATCGCACATACGCTTACAGAAGAACGGTGTTGTTTGTGGCATTGAAGTATTGCGGCCAAACTTGCTGTCTGCCACTGGGGAGTGTGGGTTAGTGCACACCATGGAATAAATGCAATGAGAGAAGAAATCCTTGACGTGTACAGAGAAACATGAACAGATCTTTTAAAATTAATACTGAGTGAAGAATGTTGAAAACATGGTATTTAAGATGCGCATTTGCGTGAGTACATGCACACACACACACACAGTCAAAGTAGCTATTCTAAGAATACAAGTGAATAGGAAATAAATCAAGCACACATTAGATTGGAGGCCCATGGAAAGGCAATAAATGGGAGTTTAAAAAACTAAAGCGAGATATGAAATGGTTCTCGCATGAACCAATGGAGACAATATACTACGAAAAAATAGAATGAACTCAACCTGAATTCCTCTCTTTACCCGAACAATACAGGCATGCGCGCGCACACACACACACACTCACACACACCCCACATAATCCATATGTGCAGTAATTCTGATAATTTCTCAAGACTCTCAGACTCCTAAAGACAGACGTAAGAGTCAGAAATCTTTGTGGAAACCATAGACATCTAATGGGGTTGAGTGAGGAAAGTAGCTCAGGAAAAGTTCACAAATAAAAGTTGCCTAAAATCTGTTTTCTAAATTGGCTTAGTCACTCCCTCTCAAAATCCTAGGTCTCTGTTTTCTCATCTACAAAAATGAGCATATTGGGGCACCTGGGTGGCTCAGTTGGTTGAGCGTCCGACTTCAGCTCAGGTCACGATCTTGCAGTCCGTGAAGTTCGAGCCCCGCGTCAGGCTCTGGGCTGATGGCCCAAGCCTGGAGCCTGCTTCCGATTCTGTGTCTCCCTCTCTCTCTGCCCCTCCCCCATTCATGCTCTGTCTCTCTCTGTCTCAAAAATAAATAAATGTTAAAAAAAAAATTAAAAAAAAATGAGCATATTAATACTTATTGTATAGGTAGGTATTAATGAGATAACATATTTATAAAGACCTTAACATATGTTTGGCACATACTGTACATTCAAATAATATAATTTTTATTTCTTTTCTTTCCATCCTTCCTGCTTCCTTTATTTTCTGTTTTATTTTCCTATTTAAAATGAAAAGCTGACCTATGATTTATTCAAATTGGAATAATAATGATCAACTTTTGAACACTCCCGTATGTTACTGTGTTTCATATCCAGTATTTTATAAATAAGATACAATATTCTGATAATTCTGCCATTTGATATTAATGTTGTCTTTTTCTAGTTGAGAAGATGGAAGCTCAGAAAGCCTAAGAAATTTAGCCACAGTTTAAATGGATATTATCTAAAAGAATTTAACCATACTTCCTCCTCCTTACAGAGAAACCAAAGTGTTTGAGCACATAATTCTTTTTAGGTATAATCCTCAAACTTCAGCTACTCTGTGTATAGCCAAAAGAGTGTTATTAAATGGACACAGTGCAACATTGAATTTTTTCCTATTTTTGAGTGGGCCAAAAGTGGCCACAAACTGAAAAAGGCATGGAATGAGAGATAAAGGGAAGATAACAATTCACCTTTGTGTAATTGTGTAAAATTTAGATTCAGTTGTGAGAAATTTATGAGGCAGTTTTGAATATATTTGTATTCCTTTCATGGATTTAGACTAAAAAATCCCTGAGAATAATTTATCCTTGTAAGCCATGCTAACACATCTCAACATCTACTCATTGGTCAATTAAAGGAGGAAGCAGATTGGTCTGAAACCCATCCTGGTGGACAAATCTCAAAGACAACTGGGCTGGAAGGGCCCGTGCTCTACATGAGCTGAGATGTGGGACCTCTTTAAGCAAATCTCTTTTCCTCCATTTCATTCTTTGGAAACTGGACTGTGACAGTCATTACTGTCTAGTGGAATATCTCAAATGATTGCTTTAGAGCTATAATTCTTAAACCTCACTATACTTTGCAGTTACCAAGGAACTTTAAAAAATCCTAACGTTTGTGTTCCACCATGCAGAGATTCTGATCCAGTGGTGATATCAGAATTTTAGAAGCTCCTCGGATAATTCCTGCTCAGTTTGAGGACCGTTGTCCTAAGCTTGTTGTGCCATACAGCCTTGTCTAATGGCACTATGGAAAATGAGAAAGGATAGGGTATTAATTGCATCTTGTTCAACCTGATTGTCTTCAGTTAAGAAGAAGCAATAGCCTTTCAAGTGGAGGGGGCCCAACAGATCTGGTTGGTAACCTGCACCAGGAAGAGGACAATCAGAGGTAGAAGCAATTTTGAGAAGCACAAAGACCGAAGAGCAATATTCAAATAGAGATAAGTCAGGAGCCACTTTCAAATAAGTGAAAGTAAAATCTCTGGTTTTTTCAATGCATATAAATGGAAGCTGAGGTTATAGTGGCAAAATCAGAATTCATCTTAAAATCTGGACTCATTCCACTGTACCACAGTCTTTTTCCATGACTCATGTCCCAAATCTCAAATATATATGTCTCAAGCCCAGTGGTCAAGCAGTTACACTCATCTCCTTGTAGTCTCTGAGGTTTTTACTGCCTGTGCACTCATTTCACACTCTCTTATTTAATGCCTCCCACCGCCATTCAATTCATCAAGTTCTAGGTCAAGCCCAATCTCCCTCTGAGGTCTTCCTACCAAATACCCTAGTCTACATAGCTTCCTCTCATTTTAGAAATCATGTTACACTTCCAATTGGTATCCCATAGACAATTATTACTTAATGTCTGCATTTATATAAATTCTATTTGTACAATTACAGTTTAAGTTTTATGTAAGTAGACACAATGTTTTACTTCTTTTGTGGCTCTTATATTTGTTGGCACACTGCCAGACACATAATGCATACTCCTGTAATATATAATCAAGTGGTGTATTATAAATATTAATAATCCTCAATGTTTTTAAGGAAAGAATATAAAAAGCAAGTGAGACAGATTCCAAGGAGGAAATGTGATAAATAATTATCATGTTAAACTTGATAAATGGATCTTTTTAATGAGAGTGTATCCTTTCAGTACACCTGTGTTCAAGAAATGTGTAATCAGACTAGAAGCACAAGACACCTGCCACCAATTTAACATTTAGACACGACATCATTCTTTCCTATGATTCAGATAAGTTATTTGACCATTCAACTATCTAAGACTGTTTATTCCAGAGGTTTTTTTTTTCTTTGTCTAACCATCTCCTTGACCTTCCTTCTTGTTTGAAATCTGCAGCTTTGATACATTCTCTTCTTTACTGGAAATTCTAACTCTAAATATCCCAGTACAAATCTGGAGTTTAAAAAAGAACTTCTGGGGCATTGAGATAATTTTTCCCTCCTTTCCTAGAGCCAAGTTTCTTCCTCCATATTTTCCCAAATGCCACAGCCAATTATGACCTGAATACCTCAATGAATTCCAAGGAAAAATGCCACTTTGCTTGACTGACCTCATTGTTGGGACTGTCTTGCAAAAGGGATACTTGAACATTTGTTTTTCTCCTTTTGAGAAAATTCTACCATTAGACTATTTAAAATAATTTGTTTTTACTCCAAACCTTTTTTAGCTACAATTTCAAAAAGTTTTTTTTTTTAATTTGGTTTTGTGTGTGTGTGTGTGTGTGTGTGTGTGTGTGTGTGTGTGTGTGTAATATTACCTTCCTATGTTTCACCAGTCCCTTTATTTTTATTTAGGAGAACTGGAAAGAGTGGCTTCATTGAGACAATGAAGGCATTATGGATTCAAGATTCATACCTATTCTATGAAGGATCAGTGAAAGGTTGGCCATAGTTCACCTATGTGGAAACTTGGGGTTTTGATTACAGAACATTGGTCATCAATTCTGGTGTGCATTCAAATGATCTATGGACCTCTTTCAAAAATCTCTGTATCTGGCCCATCCTCCTGAGATGAACTTAAGAAAACCCTGAACACCATCAGGTAATAATTTTGTCTTTTTAAGAAAACAGATGAGTTCAATAAACTGTGACCATTGTTTTTAACTCCCTTAGATCTCTGCCCCCCTTTTGTTGAAAATAAACTACATATTACAACAGGAGAACATGCAGTTCCATCTCTATTTAGAATTGAGTGCTCATTGTTTTAGGTTTCTGTTAGATAATACAGGAAAACAAGGCCCTCAGAGCAAAGAATGAAGAAGATTATGGTATAATATTTTCATGAAACATCAAATTCTAGTTATGCATACAAATATATAGACCTCTCCAACATAAAAACAATTTTTCAATTTCCCATTGTTCTTCCTCTACCAACAGAATTCGATTGTCACCTGTGAGCAGAATTTCCCTGGGTGTACTCTGTTGCATGGGAAGCTAGATCTGTTTATGGTCCAGAACTATAGTCATTCATGTCAGAAGGCTGGAAAGTTTTGAGTATCATTTGTTTAATTACTTAATACCTTGTTTAATAGGGGGGAAAAAAGAGAGTAAAACCATTTGGTTTCTGTTCTTTGATGTCCTGAAACCTGTGTTTCACTAGGATTCAAAGATTCATGGTAAGACCTCACCCAAAGAGGGGCTACAACGATCCCTTACAACAGGGGTCTTACAACAGCAACTGTATATGCCACAATATGGCCAAGGTGTCTGAATTTTGTTTATTGAAGAATAATTGGCATACAATATTGTATTTATTTTAGGTGTACATCATAGTGATCCAGTATTTATATATATCATGAATTGGTCACCACAGTGAGTCTAGTTACCATCTGTCACCGTAAAAACTAATTACAGTGTTAATGACTGTTTTCCCTATGCTGTACATTGTATTCTTGTATTTTACTTATTTTATAACTGGAGATTGTACCTCTCAATCACCTTCACGTATTTTGCCCATCCCCTCTGACAATCACTAGTTTGTTCTATCTAGGAGTCTGTTTCTCTTTTGTTCATCAGTTTTATTTTTTAGATTTCACGTACCAGTGAAATTATGCAGCTTTTGTCTTTCCCTATATGACTTGTTTCACTTAGCATGATACTAAGCCCATTCATGTTGTTGCAAATGGCAAGATTCATTTTTTATGGCTGAGTAATATCTCATTACGATATTATCACCTCTTTATTCATTCATCCATTGATGTGTATTTAGGGTGTTTCCATAACTTGGCTATTGCAAATAATGCTACATTCAACATAGGGGTATACATGTCTTTTGAATTAGTATTTTCATTTTCTTCAGATATACTTAGAAGTGGAATTGCTGGATTATATGGTTGTTCTAATTTTAATTTTTTGAAGAACCTCAATACTGTTTTCCATAGTGGCTGTACCAATTTATGTTCCACCAACATTGCATGAGGGTTCCCTTTTCTCCACGTCCTCACTAACATTTATCATTTGTTATTTCTTTTCTTTTTGATAACTGTCATTTTTCTTTTCTTTCTTTTCTTTTTGATAATTGTAATTCTGACAGGTGTGACGTGATACTGGATTGTGGTTTTGATTTGCATTTCCCTGATGATTAGTGATGTTGAGCACTTGTGTGTTGGTCATCTGCATGCCTTCTTTGGAAAAATGTCTTTTCAGATCCACTGCCCATTTTTTAATCAGATCTTTTTTATGTTGAGTTTAATGAGCTCTTCGTATACTTCACATGTTAACCCTTTGTTACATATATCACTTGTGAGTATCTCCTCTCATTCAATAGGCTCTGTTCTCATTTTTTTGATGGTTTTCTTCACTGTGCAAAAGCTATATAGTTTGATGTAGTCCCATTTGTTTATTTTTAGTTTTGTTGTCCTTGCTTGAGAAGACAGATCAAAAAAAAAAAAAAAATCACTAAGACTGATGTAAAAGAACTTACTGTCCATGTTTTCTTCTAAGGGTTTTATGCTTTCAGGTCTTACATGTAAGTCTTCAATCCATTTTAAGTTTATTTTTGTGTATGGTGTAAGAAAGTAATCCAGTGTCATTCTTTGGTATGTAGTTGTCCAGTCTCCCAACACCATTTATTAAAGAGACTATCTTTTCCCTATTATATGTTTTTGCCTCCTTTATTGTAGATTAACTAATATATAAGCATAGGTTTATTTATGAGCTCCCTATTCTGTTCTATTGATCTATGTGTCTGTTTCTGTGGCAGTACCATACTGTTTTGATTATTATAGCTTTGTAGTATAGTTTGAAATCTGGGAGCACAATACCTCCAGCTTTGTTCTTCTTTCTCAAGATTGCTTTGGCTAACCACCTTTTGTGGTTCCATACAAATTTTAGGATTATCTTCTCTAGGTCTGTGAAAAATGCCATTGGCATTTTGATAGTGACTGCATTTAATCTGTAGATTGGTTTGTATTATGGACATTTTCAACAATATTAATTCTTCTAATTCATGAGTATATCTTTCAGTTTATCTATGTCATCTTGAATTTCTGTCATCATTGCTTTAGAGTTTTCAGAGTATAGGCCTTTCACCTCCTTAGTTAAATTTACTCCTAGGTATTTTGTTCTTTTTACTTCAGTTATAAATCGGATTGTTTTATTTTTCTCTTTCTTATAGTTTGTTGTTAGTGTATACAAATATAACATATTTCTGTATTAATTTTGTATCTGCAACTTTACTGAAATCATTTATTTGTTATTTATAGTTTTTGGGGTAGAGGCTTTATGGTTTTCTACATATAGAATCATGTTATCTGTGAATAATGACAGCTTTACTTCTTCCTTTTCAATTTGGATGCACTTTTTTTCTCCTTTATGCCTAATTGTTCTGTCTGTGGCTTCCAATACTATGTTGAATAAATATGACAAGAATAGGCATCCTTGTATGGTTCCTGATTTTAGAGGAAAAACTTTCAACTTTTCACCTTTCAGTCTGATTTTGGCTGTGAGTTTGTCATATTTGGCTTTTACTCTGTTGAGGCACTTTCCCTCTATATCCACTATATTGAGAGTTTTTAATCATAAATAGATGCTGAATTTGTCAAATGCATTTTCTACATCTATTGATATGACTATATGATTTTTATTCTTCATTTTGTTACTGTAGTGTATCAACCACATTGATTATTTTGTGGATATTGAACTATCATTACATTCCTGGAAGAAATATCACTTGATCACAGTATGATTCTTTTAATGTACTATTGCTATTGTATTGGTTTGCTAATATTTTGTTGAGGATTTTTGTATCTATGCTCACTAGGGATATTGGTTTGTAGTTTTCTTTTTTTTTTTTTATAGTGTCTTTGTCTGGTTTTGATATCTATATGATGCTGGCCTTGTACAATGAAGTTGGAAGAATTCTTTCCTGTTTAATTTTTTGAAATAGTTTGGGGTGCCTGGATGGCTCAGTCAGTTGAGCGTCCAACTTTGACTCAGGTCTGACCTCACTGTTCATGAGTTCAAGCCCCCCACTGGGCTCTGTGCTGATAGCTTAGATCCTGGAACCTGCTTCAGATTCTGTGTCTCCCTCTCTCTCTGACCCTCTCCTGCTCACACTCTGTGTCTCTCTCTCTCTAACATAAATAAACATTAAAAAAATTTAATTTTGAAATAGCTTGAGAAGCCTAGGTATTAACTTTTTAAATGTTTGGTAAAATTTACCTGTGAAGCTGTCTGGTCCTAGACTTTTGTTTTTGGGGAGTTTTCTGCTTAATGATTCAATTTCATTAATAATAATAGTTCTGTTCATATTTTCTATTTCTTCCTGATTAATTCTTGATATATTGTATACTCCTAGGACTTTATCCATTTCATCTATGTTGCCCAATTTGTTGGTGTATAATTGTTTGCAGTAGTCTTCTATGACCCTTTGTATTTCTGTGGTATTGGTTGCAACTTTTTCTATTTCATTTTGTATTTTATTTATTTGGGCCCTCTGCCTTTTTTTCTTGATGAGTCTGGCTGAAGGTTTATCAACTGTGTTTATCTTTTCAAAGAGCCAGCTCTTAGTTTCATTAATATTTTTTATTATCTTTTTATTCTCTATTTCATTTATTTCCATTCTGATCTTTATTTTTTCCTTCCTTCTACTAACTTTGGGATTTGTTTATTTTTCTTTTTCTAGTTCTTTTAGGTATAAAGTTAGATTGTTTATTTCAGATTGTTCTTATTTCTTGAGGTAAGCCTGTATTGCTATAAAATTCCCTCTTGGAGCTGCTTTTACTGAGTCCCATGGATTTTGGAGCATTGAGTTTTCATCTTGACTTGTCTCAAGGTATTTTTGGATTTCCTCTTTGATTTCTTTATTCACCATTGGTTGTTTAGTAGCATGTTTAGTTTTCACATGTTTGTGTTTTTTTCCAATTTTCTTCGTGTAAATGATTTCTACTTTCATAGCATTGTGGTTGGAAAAAATGCTTCATATGATTTCAATCTTTTTAAATTTATTGAGTCTTTTTTTGACCTAACGTGATATATCTTGGAGAATATTCCATGTGCACTTGAGAAGAATGTGTATTCTGCTGTTTTTGGATAAAATGTTCTCTATGTATCTATTAAGTCCATCTGGTCAAATGTGTTCTTCAAAGCCCCTGTTTCCTTATTAATTTTCTGTCTGGATATCTATCCATTAACATAAGTGGGGTATCAAAGTCCCCTACTGTTATTCCATTACTGTTATTTTCTCTATTTGCATCTGTTAATATTTGCTTTATAAATTCAGGTGCTTCTATGTTGGGTGTATAAATATTTGCAAATGTTGTATCTTCTTGTTGGATTGATTCCTTTATCATTATATATCCCTTTTTTTTTCCCTCTTGGTACAGCCTTTGTTTTAATGTCCATTTTGTCTCATATAAGTATTACCATACCACTTTTCTTTTCATTTCCATCTACATGGAATATCATTTCCATCCCTTCACTCTCTGTGTGTGTCTTTAGATATCAAGTGAGTCTCTTGTACGCAGCATATAGATGGGCCCTTTTTTAATCCATCTGGATGTCTGAATTTTATTTTTTTTAATATTTGAACACATAGTGTAATAATGATTTCAGGAATAGAATTTAGTGATTCATGACTTACATATAACACCCAGTGCTCATCCCAACCAGTACCCTCCTTAATGTCCAACACTCATTTAGCCCATCTCCCTACCCAGTACCCCTCCAGAAACCCTCAGTTTGTTCTCTGTGTTTGAGCAGCCCTTATTGTTTATCTCCCTCTCTGTTTTTATCTTATTTTTGCTTCCCTTCCCCTATGTTCCTCTGTTTTGTTTCTTAAATTCCACATATGAGTGAATCATTTGATATTTGTCTTTCTCTGTCATTTGCAGCAACACGGATGGAACTAGAGTGTATTATGCTAAGTGAAATAAGTCAGGATGTCTGAATTTTAAAAGTTCCACAACAGAGGTGCCTAAGTGGCTCAGTCAGTTAAGCGTCCAACTTCCGATCGGGTCATGATCTTACAGTTCATGAGTTTGAGCCCTACATTGGGCTCTTTGCTTACATCTTGGAGCCTGGAGCCTGCTTCAGATTCTTTGTCTCCTTCTCTCTCTGCCCCTCCCTTGCTCATGTTCTGTCTTTCTCTGTCTCTCAAAAAAATAACTAAACGTTAAAAAAAATTGTAATAAAAATGAAAGCTCCACAAGGGATGTAGATATGTCTTAAAGGTTAAAATTTCTGGCTAGAATGACTTAAGGAGTTTATCAAAATATATGCTGTCTTATATTTTTGTCAAGAGCTGCATGGTAATGGAGCATATAGGGAGAATACCATTCCTTCATTTCCCAATTATTTTTGAGTTCCTCCTATTGCAGGCATTGTATTTAGTGCTAGGTATGTAGTAGTGTTGTTAGCATCCCTAGCTCTTGTCCTTCAGAGACCTAGGATCTAGTATCTTTTTCTTGGAGGGTATTAGAAAAAAAGATGTATGAATTTCTAGTTATTCTTTGACTTAAATTTGGGCACTTCTTAGTTCTAAGTCATTGAATGTATGGCACCTTGATTTCCTCATCAGTGAGGCAGAATAATAAGAGTTTCACAGCATTGTTATAAATATTAAGCATGATTACACATAAATATTCATGTGAAAATATAAGATATTATTTTTATTGATTCCCACTTGTATTCAGTTTTTTTCCTTCTTTCATTTTTTTAAAACTTTTCCATTTAGTCAGAGACACTTTGGCAATTACAGTTTCATTGGACCCAGTTTCTTTATCTTGCTAAGGACTCCAGGAATGCTATACAAATAAATTTTAAAATTAAAACAAGGTTTTAGATAGCATGACATTCAGCATCAGTAGGACTCTATCACAAATCTATCGTTTTGATCCAAGAATCTTACTTTTGGCTGTGTCATGACTTTGGAGACTTTCTTTTGGGTATAAACTGTTCAATGCAGGGTTAGCTGGTTTGCCAGTTTCTCATCTTGTACAAGTCGCTCACCCCATACGCATGGTGTCCTTAGCTCTGTGCTACAGCGCTCCCAGGAGGATGAGGAAGACATAATAATGCTGTTTTGATATGGGTGTTATTTGTTACAAATCCAAAAGGAATACAAATCTGAACTAAGAATGATAAGGGTAAGAGAAGATGAAAAATAGTCGGTTTTGTCATGCTAATGTTCACTTAAGATCTCATTCCTTTTATATCTCTTCTATATCAATTGGCACTTTCTAACTTGTATTAAATTTATGCATCATTTTAGGTGTTTATCGCTACCGTAAGAAATTACCACAAATTTAATGACTTAAAACAACACACATTTTCTACCTTATAGTTCTGGAGATTCAGAAATCTGGCATGGCTCTCAGTTGGCTAAGATCAAGTTGTAGATAGGACTATATTTCTTTCTGGAGGTTCTAGAGGAGAATTCTTTCCTTGCCTCTTCCAGATTCTAGAGGCCACTCAAATTCTCTGGCTTATAGTCCCCTTTACCATCATAGCCAGCAACATTGATCATTTGCATCTCCTGACTATAGATGGAAAAGTTTCTCTGGTTTTGACGAATTACGTGATTAGGTCAAACCCATTCAAATAATCCAGGATAATCTCTCATCACAAGATCCTTCATCTTAATTACAAATCCAAAATTTCTTTTGCTAGGGTAACATATTCACAGGTTATAGAGAGTAAGGAGTGGACACAATTGGGTGACTATTCATCTGCCTACCACATGTATGTATGTCTCATTTCTTCTACTAGATGTAAGCTTTGGAGGCCCCAAAATGTGTATCTGATGTGTTGTTGTATTCTCCACAGAACCTATCCAAGTGTATTGCATAAAACAAAGGGTTCAACCAACATTTGTTGCATGGTCCAGGAAAACTCAAAAAATTTAAAAGATTTATTGGAGGCAATGGTAAACTTGTGGGGTTTCTGTAAGAATGGCTATTTCGATATATCCAAATCTCCTGGAAAATTCATGAACACTTAAATAATTTTATAAGCATAAGATTACAAAAATGATTTTTTATTTTCAGAGCTTACATGTGACTATAGTATATCACATATTCCAGGATGCTTTGATGGTGTTAATTTCCAGGTGGATTCCTGTCTGTCAGTAGAACTTATGCCTGAGTGTTTTGCAGTGATGATAAGCACAAGCCAACAATTAGAAATCAGGTGCCATAGGAAAGACTGAGTATTGCCTATCAAATATCAGTCATAGAAGGGTCAAGGGGAAATTAAACATTATAGAGCTGGCTTGGGTTCTTGCCCTGGGCAATTAACTTGCTGATAATTTGCAATGTTCCTCTCTTATAGAATTTAATGTGATGTGTTGCTTGACTCCCCAAAGGAGTAGATTTTAAGAAATGTGTCTTGTACGGTTTGTATCACATAGAGTTCTGCAAGTTGTGCAAGGCAGCCACAGACTCTGGAATCTATAGCTGGCAAGAGAAATAAATATTTCCGCATTGCATTTAGCAATTGCTATGTATTAAGGCAATTTTGTTTAAAAATTATTAAGGGCTTTGTAGCACAAAGACCCTGTTAAATTACACAGAAAGGATTAGATTTAGGGAGTGGGGTAGACTGGGGGATATTGGATATGCAAGCACAGATGGTCTTGATCGACTCATGAACATACCAGAGCCAAATGGGAAATATATGTTTTGCGTGGTTACATATGTTGTAAAGAAAATTGCCCCTGGTTCTTTCCTGTAAGAAAGTATGAGGAGTGAAGGGAAGGGGTGAGAACAAGATCATGTGGGGAAAGATGAAGCAGACCAGCATATGTAGCAGATGTCTGGCAAAGAGAGAGCAAAGAGAGGGTGATGAGGCAGGAGAGCCAAATTCCTTCCTTGGAATGTGAGTAACCAATGAGGGGAGGGATCTTCCATGTCAAGCACCAAAGTCACTGAGTGGGTATCTGTTTTATAGATAGTTGACTTGGAATCTAGGTGTAACTCTCCAACCATGCTGTCTGGTTTAGGGTACAGATTGTCTTCCCATGAGAAATGGGTTGGTGCAGAGTTGCTTCTAATCCACCCAATTCCTTCCTTTTCCACAGAGACCTCAGATACTGGGAAGGGTGTAGGCAATCTGTTATTCTGAGCTCTGTTCCAAGCCCTTTACAGATCTTACCTCATGTAATCGCCACAAGAACATTAAGTAGTAGTTTGTAGAGTATTGCCCCATTTTACAGACTAAGAAACCTAAGCACAAGGAGGTAAGTAACTTGCCCAGGGTCATACAGATAATTGGTATTGGTGCAGGATTTGTAAGTGAGCAGTCTGGCTTTAGAGTGCCCAACTTTAACCCTTCACTGCATGCATCAATACTCTATGGTCTTACCCGTTCAAACTAATGAATCCCTTGAGAACAGTAATTACACGTTTTCATCTTTTATAGTCCTCATAGAAATTAGCAGAACATTGATATACAAAATAGGTGTTTCATTTCATAGTAAATAAAGTATTAGAGTTCTAATATCACTTGTCAGAAACTGGAAAAAGCTTGATTCTTGTTTCCCTGTTAACAGAGTTGTGTTGTAAGAAGGAAATGAGCCAGTCTCAGTAACTCCAGAGCCAAACTGACAGAGAACTGGAGAGTTAATCAGAATGCAACAGTATTTTTAATATCTTCAGCTCTGGTGATACATGGCAACCCCAATGGTATTCTGCCATGTTCATGGTTCATTTTTCCTGCTTCCTTGTTCTCTATGTATTTTTTGCTGCCTTCAGTCTTCTACCCCTTGGTGTGTCTTCTACTCTTTCCTTTATTTCTCAAATCCTTTTCCCACTGCTCACTCTAACTTTGTACATCTCCCAGTCAGATTCCAAGTGAGAGCTTTGATGGGATCAGTCATTCCACCATTTGGTTGAGTAGATTTCCACAGCTGGACCCTTTCTTGGCCCTTGCCTAGTCTATGGATGGCTGTCTTTGGATTGGACACACATTCTTTTGCTGCAGAAGCTGCAGTCAGAGTTGGGGGAGGGGTGAGGATCACAGGATATAATGTATAGCAATCTATGGATGGAGAACCACCCTAAAGGGAGCCATGGGCTTGGCAGAGACCTCAAGGCTTCTCAGAAAGGTACATTATTTGGCTTGTCTTATAGAGTCACATTCATGAAAATGGGCAAAGTTATAGCCACATTAGTTTGAAAATCTAAGAAAATGTGGTGCCCCCGGTCTGCATAATAAGACAATAAGGGAGACTAAGAACAACTTTTCAAACAGTGCTCTGGATCCTAGACTTTAAAATAGTGCTAAACATGCTTTCAAAGTGTTGAGATGAAACAGATGATTTAACCTCCAAGCCTCATTTACGGAATCTGTCAATCAAACCTAAAAACATAGCAAAAGATAAGAACTAAAAGCCTATAACCTACCATACATACAGTTATTCCAGTTGCCAAGGGAATATATGTTGTTGTTGTTTTTTTAATCACACTCTTAGTGATAAATATGATATTTTGTCTTGGCACAATATAAATCAAACTCATTTAAGAAGTTTAGAAAGTTACGGAAATAGTTACAAAGAGCATTCTTTTTTGTCACAATTGTAAATTTGTAATCCCCTGTTCCCTTTCAGAATGCCATATGGAAAAGAAACAACATTTTAAATGGGTTTCTGAAGAACTACAGTTGACATGAATACCAAAAAACTTCATAAAACCACTAAATATTTGGCTGGTGTGGAGTCTACTGGAGGTTTTAAAAAGTCTGAAGACAAATTGTTATGTTAAGAGAAAAAGTCTTCAGACCATGGCTGACCTATCAACTGACCAATAACTTTCCCCAATGAGCATTTAAATCACCCAGCCTTCAGAACTACAGACTTCCCTAATTAAGCAACTTTTCCCCCAATGGTTTGGAATGGGTCAGTGTATTGCTTTGGCTTCCCTGGCATGAGCACGCACAATGTCTGGTCTGGTCAGCCTTCCAAACCGCTTTCCCATACATCAAGGATCCAAGATAATTTCACTAGACACTCTAAAGTGCAATTGCAATTTGCCAATTTCCACTCACGTACCTTCCTAGAAAACAGAGATCTACATACAGCCCATGATATTTTTGCACATAGACTGAGATATAGATCTTGATAGTTGTCTCAGAAATCTGGGAATGGATATGCTGCTAGCTATGGTAGTAAATGAAGCATCTTTCATATTTGGCATTGGTGCACAATTACAAGGTGAATAATAAAGAAAAAGGGGTTCATATTTGGGATTACAGTATGAACGTTTTTGAAAAGGCTTCTAGAGGTAAGAATATAGTGAATTCAGAATCAGAGGGCAGTATGGCATTACAGCAATAGGGGTATAATGGACTTTCCTGAAGCCATAAGTCCTTATAGAATTTTCAGGTAAAACATATTTACATTCAAATTCCAAGTCAGCAGTTTCAGTAAAATTGTGTGTGTCAAAAGAAAATATATCAACAGTGGGTTCATATTCTGATTTACTTGGACTTTGCAGTGGTGAGAATTCTGCTATTCTCCTTATGCTAGCCAGGGCCGAAAAATACTTGTTATAGAATTTCAGATGGTAACAAAGCCAGTCTGGTTTATTCATAACAAGTGCTGTGGGAATTGAAGGCAAGCCACTTCAACTGAATAGAGAAAAATGGGGCATCTTTCTGAACATCAGTGGAGAAATCTGTAAATACTTAGCTGTTCTTCAATCTGTGGTCACATGTACACCTTCGACTTCATTCTACTTTATGAAAAGAACTGTTTGTCTTTTGGGCATAGAGGGAACAAGCTTCCCCTCAGATTCTCTCCCTTTCAGATTCTCTCCCTTTCCCTCCCAGATCAATATATGCTGGTTACTCTTATCCCCTAACTTCATGGGGCTGCTGAGAGTTGAGTTTCCCTTATGTTCCTATGTCCATTGATGACAACTCAGGATCAGCAGCTGGCCAGAGAACAGAAAGGTCAAGGCCACTGTCAGATCCTGCCCCTATCTGGCACATTAAGCCCCAGATTTGTCCCACATGTATCGTCTCCTACTCAGTCTCTGGGGCTTGTAAATCCCAGGCTCTATTGACTTGTAGTGTATCTGACAGTTCTAGCACTGTAATTTTTTGAAATCTAGCTATATTTCATCTGGCTAAGAATTTCTGTGGTATGAGTAGACTGTGTATAAGCTGAAGCTAGTACCTAATAAATTATAAGACTCCACTAGTGTTTGTGGAGGAGTACATGAAGTTTATGTGATACCTATTACTTTTGTAAGGCTAGAGGGAAATGAAGCTTATTTCTTGGGGGACAACATTTAAGTCAGTAGCCTTGGATAATCATGTATGGCATAAAGACACATACTGAATATGGTAAAATATAGTGAGGAGGACAGCTGGGCATTGGGGTGGGGAAGACTGAAAGGATAAGGAATGGATGAAAAGTTTGCAGAAATAATTTTACCCTATTCCATGGCTACTTGTGCTCTCCTAGTCAATCCCTCATCTTGGACTGATCAAAGAGCCCCAGAATAGAGGGGAGCAGTGGGAGGAGACTGGTGAATCCTTCTCCATTCTGTACTTTCCCCAACTGTGTGAGAAAGCATTCTGGAGATAGAAGAATATATGTATTCATGTCTCTAATAGCTACCAAGGCAGAGGAATATTCTTCATCTTATTCTATATTTCAAAGTTAGATTATTTGTCAAAACCTCTTTTTAGCTCTATCAGTCCATGATTTCATAGTTCTTTGTGCCTTCAGTGCTCCTTTTATTTTATTTTTTTCATTTGTATTCTTCATAGCATCCTGGTGATCAGTACTATTATTTCTGCCTAAAAGATGAAAGTGGGGCTTGAGAAACTATACGACTTGAGCAATTCATCCCAATAAACAGGGATAGAACCAGGAAGCAAGCTTAGTTTCTGGAACATGTTCAATTGTGGAAGCTACTAGACCCCAGAATAGCCTCCTCTTACCAGTTCCTACTTTTTGTTTCATTTGCATTCATTCAAGATCTATCTATTATGTGGGTCCACTGGCATGTTATTATTCTAAAGTAGAAAGTCTTAAGCCTTGCTGTTCACTCCAAGTTTAGCAGAGTGTCTCTGGGGAGTGTTTTAAGAGAATAAAGTATGCCCTGTAACTGTTGCTGAAGAAGAGACACAGGACTCAAAGCCAGGAGTTCCTTGCCAAATATAAGCTTCATGACATGAATGAAGCCTCTTGGTGCCTAAGTTTCTCCATCCGTATTCTCTGCCTGCCCCAACCTCACAGGAATATTATGTGCCTAAATAAAAGGAAAATATCTTGACCTACTTAGATTTGATGAGCTCTAAGTTCTCTTCCAGTTCTGAAATGCTATCACTCTTTACAATGAGTAGAGAAGTTGAAAAAGGGAGCCCAGAAGAGATTTCTAGATGATCTACCAGTAGATTTTTACTTCTACCAGTAAACAAATGATGACGGTTCTCCAGCTCCTATCTCATCCTTGTCAATAAGAGTCATTTAGGTGTAGGAATTTTATCCCTAGAGATATTAATTTGTGATAAAAATCAATGGTCTTCTCAGTCCAGCTACCAATGCTATAGTTTCAACAAATGGTATGTGCTTCAGTCGAGAATTTGAAGCAGAATCTAGGGTGATTCCACCCTTTCTTCAAGGAAGATTCTGTTGTCCCTGTTTCTTAGTGTTAGTTTACTCCTTTCTTTTCTTCTTTTATTCTTTCTCCCAGTGATCCTTCCTTATTCTTTACTTGTGCAGGCAGCTCATTAGAGCTCTTTCCACTGAAGTTCAGTTCAGCTATAAGATCCATTGTCTAAAGATTACCGACCTCTTAGTCCAAACTCTTACCAAATGGCATCTGGATAACTTAATCAAGTCTTCCTGGGATATGGGCCCATTCTAGTTAGAATCAGCTGTAGGAAGAAGAGAGCATGGGCAGAAAACATAAGCATGGATTTCCAGTCGGGGTCCACAAGCAGTGCAAGCAATAACAGGCAGGTCCACACTGGTTTCGAATCTATAATAAAAGAGCTCCTCGACCAAGCTCAATACCTAGTTTTGGATATAGATGATAAAAATTTTACTTTGAACACATGATATTTTTGGAGTCGGGAAGTCTTTGTTCATGATGTTGGCTCTCTACCTCTTACAAACTATGTGACTTTGTTATTACTTAACAGTTTTACCATCTGTAAAAGGGAGAATGACATTCGTATCTTCTATCCACGTCACAGAACTGTGTGAAGAAAATACGCCAAAAATGTTTATAATTTTGCGAATTTAGGCGATGTCATGAATGTTTATCTATTTTTCCAGTTTTATTGAGACATAATTGACATACAACACTGCTTTAGTTCTAAGTGTACTATATAATGATTTGATACAGGTTTACATTGTGAAATGATTACCACAATAAGTTTCATTGACATCCATCACTTCAAATAGTTATAATTTTTATTCTTGTGATAAGAACTTTTAAGATCTACTCTCTTAGTAACCTTCAAATATACGATACAGTATTGTGAACTATAGTTACCATGTTGTACGTTACAACCCCAGAACTTATTTATATTATAACTAGAAACTTATACCTTTTTTTCCCAGAGAGAGAGAGAGAATACAAGTGGGGGAGAGGGGCAAAGGCAAAAGGAGAAAGAGAAAGAGAGAGAAAGAGAAAGAGAGAGAAAGAGAAAGACCTTCACCCATTTATATTTTTAAATTTTTTGTATTTTTAAAATTTGTGTTATCTTCTCTAACAAAATAAAATCATACTCTATGCTCCTAACTTTTATTTGGCTATTTGACTCGTTGAAATTATTTCTCCCACACACCCACACCAGGGAGGTTTCCTTTAACAACTCATCTAATGAGCACCTATGTTGTAGCTTCTTTTTCTGCTTTGTTATTACCCTCAGCACCTATATACTACATGTCATTCTATCCTATATTCATGTGTTTTATTTTCTTTTCCTGTTTTTAGAATTTGAGCTCCTGGAGGGCAGGGGCTTTATCTGTCGTCTTCATTTCTGTATTCTTCGCACATAGTAGTACTTTCTCTGAGTAGCAGATCCTCAGTAAATGTTTGTGAGAAAATATTGATTAATATGAGTGAATGCCCAACAAATAATAATTGTTAACTTTTCTCTCCGCTTCTGGTTCTGCTTTTGGGTTCAAGTGAAGTATTTTTATAGAAATATCAGCATAGACTAAAGCAGCAAACCATCCTACGGTCACTGTAAATGCATTTAGAAGAAAAAGGTAACCAAATTTCTATGATTTTGAAATGTCATTTAAAACTCTGTTTTGTTCTAGATTTTGAGAACTTGACCCTATAGGTCTAGGTTTTACTACCAGGGTCAAATCCTTTGCATGGTAAAACTTCACCAGTTCATCTCCACCTGCAAAGTTTATAGTTGTTATTCATTCTTCAAGTGAGCATGTAAGACTCATGGTCTGGTGGTATGCAATTGAAATTCCTGTTCCACACATGTAGTGTGTGATATGATTTCTCTTTCCATGAAAGTAAATGCCCAGAGGAGAAATAGCAGGCACAGTTCTTTGGTCAGGACATGAGTATTTTCTTTTCTAGTTGTTGACAGGCATGTTTAGACAGAAATACGTGAAGAAAAATCAAAGCCATGCTGTCACATGCAGGCTGCTCTACAAGTGAAACAAAGCCAATACCTGTCCTGCCTTAAAAACTTGCCACTATCTGGGGTGCCTGGGTGGCTCAGTCGGTTGAGCAACCGACTTCGGCTCAGGTCATGATCTCATGGTTTGTGGGTTCGAGCCCTGAGTTGGGCTCTGTGCTGACAGCTCAGAGCCTGGAGCCTGCTTCTGATTCTGTGTCTCCTTCTCTCTCTGCCCCTCCCCTGCTCATGCTCTGTCTCTCAAAAATAAATGTAAACAAAAAAAAAAATTTTTTTAAAGAACTTGCCACTATCTGACCTTGGTTTTGCTTTTGTTTTTGTTTTTGTTTTTGTTTGCCATTTGGGACCAGGTATCTCAGAAGGTAGAAGCTATGAAAATCATTTATAAATATAAATGAGAGAAAAATCTAAACTTCATGAGGTCAGCTGTGTCTAAGGAACACAAGGAATGCCAGACTTATTTATCCATGATAGTTTTTCCTTCTGACTCAGAACAGATGCCCAGTGTATTCCATGGGGTTCTGTGACATGCGTCAATACAAGGAAAGTAATAAAACATGTTACAAAAAAACTAAATAAGAAATTTGTTTTCTCGTAAAAGAAAAAAAAAAAAAAAAAAAAGCCCTTCATTGAATACAGAAGAGTGAGACTTTCTATGGACCTGTCCTCAACTTTCTTTTGCAGTTCCACTCCCTCTGCCTGCTGAGAGCTCGATTCCTGAAGGTCATATAGATCTCAGGGAGCAGCTGCATGAGGCCATTAGTCTCTGCTCTAAATGGAGAATTTACTCCAGATCACATCTGCTATTTGGAACTTGTCCCTGCTGCTTAGTTCCTAAGTGGACTGATGTCCACTTGCATGTTTAATACCATATTTAAGTACCTCTCTGGCTGCCATTCCTTACACATGACACAACAAGTTAGATAGTTCCAGAGTTGGCAGTACATGAAGCCAGGGGTTTGTGCACGGTAGTGGCAGCGGCTGGAAGCATTATTACTTGAGTACTGAGTAGAGTAGAAGAGATACAAAGAGTCCAAAAATACATGGAGATTTCTTCTTAGTTGTACGACAGACTTCTTTGGCATTATTGATTTGGGGAAGGTCCAGAAGACCAGGGCTTCCCCACATCTTCTCCAGAGGTCTAGAACAGGAAGCCTGATGTGAGGGGGTCAGGACAGTTAGATTTCCTCAAGGACTCTTACCAGCCAATGAACAGTCCTGGTTTCCTCAAGGCCAGTGTCCTTGATAATTACTATATAATATATTGGCTTCATTTAGTTATTCATATTAGTAAAACAGTTCCCAGGAGATCCTACTAGCTGATGGGTCTCACTATCTGGAGAGACAGTATTACAACAGCATGATTGCTCTATACAATATTCAGCTGGGAGCAAACAATATCACTTGCCAGAGCTGTTGTTCTTGTTATTAGATCACATTTCAGGGATGGAGATGATTCTAGGGATGTTATTCAGAATATTTAAAAGTCTGAGTGGCTGAGACCCATCAATCAAAGTGGAGGTCTGACTAATAAGAGTAGACAGCCCTTCACCCCCAAGAAAAACCCAGTGGGTTATACTGGGATGGGAAGATGGTCATGTTTATTTCCCACCAGGAGCTCAGGTTCTTGTCCTGAGCTTCTAAACCCTATCTTACAATAATTATCATATACTACAGACCGCTAATCAACAATTGCAGACATGTCATGTTAAAAAAATATTTGATTACTTTTATCCTTAATATCACTCAACATTAAGAATTTAGCTAATATAAAAAGAATTCCACTAACATAGAGTTATATTTCACCTCCAATTCTCACCTCATTCCCAATATTCTAATTAAAGATTAACTACTGCTCCAAAAGAAATATCACTTGAACATCTCTCATACTAACTTCCCTTTATAGTTATGTAGCTAAGGCCTCAGCCTAGATCATAGCCTGAATCTGATGCTCCTCTAGAGTTCTGAAACAGCCCTCACCACGTGCTGAGACTTAGATGAACCTGGAATTTTCCTTTTACATATACTATAAAGTTTACTTATTTTGAGAGAGAGAGAGTTCCCATGAGCAGGGGAGGGGCAGAGAAAGGGAAAGAGAGAGAATCCCAAGCAGGCTCTGCACTGTCAGCACTTAAGTGTCCCTCCTTTTAGACACATTAGTACTAATAGACTCATCCCTTTGTCATTCCTTATCATTCCCCACTTTGATTCTGTTATCATTCTATTCCAGACCACAGTTTGTCAGTGTCCTGTTTATAATGTTAAAACTACTGAAGCCATTTATTTATTTGTTGCTTATTCATTTATTTACTTACTGTCATTGAGTATATCAGAACTGGTTAGACTATTAGATTAAGAGATATTCATTTGACTTTTTTTTTTTTTTTTTTTTTTTTTTTTGTATCTCTGTGAAAAGTCCCCCTCTGGGAGGGTATCAGTTGCTTCAAAAACATAAAGCAAAGGAAGAAAGAAAAAAGCAAAATAACAAAAGACAGATAAAATCCTATCAACAGTAAAACAAGCAAATCTTATTTACCTATATCAGCTTTTTAAAATCCATTCTTGCTTCCTAAAAGTCTTATAATCTCAGCACAGGGAAAAACAGCAGATAAAATAACACTTTGTCAGTCTTCCTTTCTATTTGTATCTATTTTCTCCTCTGTTGCTCTTGACCAGGGCCTCACCTTTCTTGTGCTTTGTTTGCATACTGTTTCTTATCGCTCAGGGTTCCTGATTTCTGCCTAACTTGTCCATTGAATCTGGAAACACGTGTGGAGCTGAAGTAGTCAAGGGAGGTGTCCAGACTTGCCTTGGGCATTCGGGCATTGCTTCCCAGAACTCCAAGGTGAAAGGTGAATGGAAGCCCCCACCGGCCCCACCCATTTATCTCAGCTTGTAGTCTTTCCCTTCAAAGCTGCCTTAATGCTGATTTCTTCTATAGGAAAACCTCATTGGATGGGGAAGGGGAACACCATGTCTTCCCAGCCCTTATTTTCTACCTTTTCCACCATGACAACTTGCAGTGGACCCGGTGGCATTCAGTGGAAACAGATGTTTCCTCTTTCTCAAATGATCTTTCCTATGTTAATATCACTCCCCAGGAAGCCGTCCTTAGACATCCCAGAGCATTTAACATACAATGTAAATACAACATTGCAGTTGAAATCTCCTACTGGACAGAAGTGTTTGCAGCCCCTGTTTTATTGTACTTACTTCTTAAATTTTATTATTATCTTTTAAATCTGTTTTCTCAGCACTTGTTCCAGAGCTTTTGCTCATGATAGGTTCTTAGTAAATATCTTGTGGAATGTAAAAATAAATTAATGACTCGATAAAAATGGAGGGGCGGCTGGGTGGCTCACCTGGTTAGTTGGTTAAGCATCAGACTCTTGGTTTTGGCTCAGGTCATGATCTCCAAGTTGGTGAGATTGAGCTCTGCCTCGGGCTTTGTGCTGATGGTGCTGAGCCAGCTTGGGATTCTCTCTGTCTCTCTTTCAAAATAAATAAATAAACTTAAAAAATAAATTATTTTAAAAAAAGAATGGAGTATGAGCATTTTCTATCAGTTCAGAAAAACTCTTGGTACTTCCTCCTCTTTACGGGCATTTTTTTTCCTTATCTGTAACCTGGGGAAGAGCAGGGGTGGAGTGGGGACTAGTCACCACTTATTATCAGTTATGTAGGGTTAAGGTCTAAGAAGTAATGAGAAGGAAATTCGTGGAGACAGATAATATAATTTGAAGTTGTGTGTTCATTTATGGAACTGTGGGACTCTCCTTTATTGAACAGGGCTCAAAAGGACTTGGGAGAAAGAGAAAATAATTGTTTTTCATTCCCTTTGGATACAAATACAATTCGGTAAAATATAAATTAAGGAGTCAAATTAAGACCTTTTGTCTAAGTAATTTAAAATTTGCAGTTCTATAGCATTTGTGAAAGTGAAAATTCATGTTTTTAGTCATGAAGATTAGAGAAAGAAAGGAACTGAGACTCATCTAAAAAGGAATTGAGGCTCATCTAAAATACACATTTCACACCATTTTTGGTGTGAAAAAGTGACTGGATAAAAATTTCATGCCTTTACGTCAGTTTCCTCATCAAAAGTGAAGATACAGGCAACTGCTTTTCCTACCTTATGAAGACACATGCAAATTAGGTAAACATGACAATAAATGCTTTTCAAAACATAACAACATGAAAAATATGCTATTTTCTGAGACTATTATCTTCTATTCCAAGGCGAACTGGGCATTCGTCTTTCAGCTGCAGATGTAGGTATGAACTTTCTGGTTTTTCATTAGCAGAAAAGGGAGTATAAAATTTCCCTGTAAAGAAAATGAAACTAGTAGCTGATTGATTTTTTTTTTTTCAACGTTTTTTTTTTTTTATTTATTTGTGGGACAGAGAGAGACAGAGCATGAACGGGGGAGGGACAGAGAGAGAGGGAGACACAGAATCGGAAACAGGCTCCAGGCTCTGAGCCATCAGCCCAGAGCCTGACGCGGGGCTCGAACTCACGGACCGTGAGATCGTGACCTGGCTGAAGTCGGACGCTTAACCGACTGCGCCACCCAGGTGCCCCAGTAGCTGATTGATTTGAGGAAATATGGTTATCCTGTCTAATTTCCTACTGCTTGCCCGCAGTGCAGCACTGACGATGATCTTTCAAAATCTCAGGACACTGAGCAAATTCATCCTTACGACACCTTCAGGGAGAAAGAAGTAGTGGTCCACACGGGCCTTCTCTGGCTGGCGCAGGCTCAGATAGCAAAGCCAGCCATAAAAAACAGCACGCCGTCACATAGTTGCAATGGTTTGATCTTAATTGTCAACCTGGGGATGTGAAATCTTAACTCTCTAAGATAACCATTTCCTCACTCAAAGAAATGGAAGAATCGGGCCAATTTTGTCACATCGTATATTCCTCTGCCTTCTTGGCACACTTAAACTATCTGTACCCTGCTTGCCTTGGATTCTTTCATTCAGCAATTGTACAATTTCTAATTGCAAGACACTGTGCCTGTCTATCGTTCCCTTATTATAGGTGATGTTTTGGGGAAGGTCAGCCACGTGGTGATAGAAACCAGAAATAATAGTCAATATACAATGCTCACCATCAGGCACCTTACTGGAAATAATAGTGAATATTTCTATGGTACCTGTAGGCACTGTACTCGAGATGATATGAATTTATTCAATCCTCACTATAATCCTATGAGGAACATTCTAGAAATACTTCACTTCATAAATGTGGAAACCAAAGCACAAGAGGGCAAGTAACTCACCCGGGGCCACACATCTAACAAAGTCAAAACTTGCATGCAAAGGTCCAGCTCCAGAGTTTGGTTGATTGCTTTAGCTTTAGCTCTGAGAGAAGGGTTTAATTCTGGCAGTTTGAATAAGTAAGATGATGTCTTAGTAAGTGCTTAGGTTGCCAACAAACATTCCTTTTGAATGTCACTCACAGGAAAATCACAGTTAACTCTACATAACAATATAACACAATCTATCCCACGCTTTTGAATGTCTATTACACTTAGTATAAGTATCAGTGATATTTATACTTTTGCCATTCCAGATGGGTAAATTTTGCCTCTCCATTAGATTATAAACAAGTGAAGAAAAATAACTCTTTTTAAAATATCTATCTAATCTTTCATTTGTTGGTTTACAAGGCCTGCACAGTGTAGGGCACATGATGGGCACCCGTTAACAACAGTGATTAGTTCACTCACATTTTCCCCCTTTTCTTTTGATTCACTTTTTATCTTCTTGCTCTGAGAATTTTGACAGAATGTAAATTGTCTCCGCTGCACTCTATTCAACCCTTGAATAGCATTCTCTTCCAACTAAAGTAAGAACATATCAGCTTCCTTTAGGAACTGCACTACTGAGAAAAGAAAGAACCAAAAGGCAACCTTGGGGTAGTGGAGTTAGAGCAGTCTGGACAAGCCACAGCGGCATGTATTTCTCACACATAAGGGATCAAATACAGAAAGACAAATAGTACCCCCTCCCTGCCTCAATAGTGCTCAGGAAGACTGTTATCCATAGCTGCAAGGACTGGTGCCTCAGTTATGTGGGGTCTCCCTTTACCTGAATCATTAGTGCAGTTGGCAGGGCTCATGGAAGCCTGACTACTCCAAATGTTGATTCTAAATATGGAAAAGAGTAAATTCATTTGGAATCTGGAATGCAAATGACTCCTTAAACTATAACATTTTTGTCCAGGCATGCCATGTCTGTGCTCAAATTTATGTGGACTGAAAAGAAAAATACACATAACACAGGCAAGTATGAAGGTATTCTATTTAATAAGCTAGGATAAATTCCCTTTGCTTTCCTAAATTTTATAAAGAAAAGAGATTTTTCATGAATGAATTATGAGAGCTTTGAGATTGAAATGGAAAGTATATTCTCCCTTGTGGGCCTTTGTTTTCCTTCTTAGTAGAGATAAAAAGAGTATTTTTTTAATCTCTTATATTAATCATTCTACCCTAGCCATACGGTATTGGTTGATCCAAAAAAAAAAAAAAAAAAAAGCATAAGAAGTTCAACTTGAAATTTTGAAAATAATCTCATAATGGATAGTAAGATAGATTACAATTGAGAGATGGAATGCAAATTCTTGTAAATTTGTATTTGTCCTTTTAAGATAACAGATTTGCTTCTTAAACAGACATATAATAGGAATTGTGCTAGGCAGTGAAAATACAGCAATGAACACTTGTCAAGAATGTACCCTGAAAAGCTAATTAAATGTTAACCAAAGGAGAGTTAGGTTGGGGAGCAAAGGCACTAAAAATATAGGTTTCTGCCTGCCTGCCTGTGTTGGTACTTTATATTTCTTCTAATATACATTTGTAAAAGTTTTTTGATTTAGCTGAGGAGACTTTAGACTCTGACAATTTGTATGGGAGGGAGAAACACCAGGCTGCTTTTGGGAGGCTCACTTATGACTTCAACACAAGCATGGTCAGAGGGAATGGTAATGACCAGCACTGCATGGAGGCTTTAGTATGGGAATGGAAAAGTAGGTTCAATTCTCGTGACTTCCAAATAAGCCAAACTGCCCCAGGACTCTCTTAGGCATATCCAACAAATCATGTGTGAGCCAGTGCTCTCCAGCAAGGCAGAGATGTGTGACCTTTATGTGTGCTAAATGCAGTATCCAGGGAACTATAATAATATGACCACTTTTTTATTGGAATGAGGTTTATCTCACTGCTGAAGATACATAGGACCTTGATCAAGAGAGCTTGTCAGTGGATTATTAGGGAGAATGGAATGTTGTGGAAGTATTTAGCTAACATTTTAAAACTAACTCTTAATTAAAAGCACTTGTGTTGTGTTTTAATGCTGGTATTTGTTCTTGGATGAATTCTTTATTGCAATTCTTATCAAGTAGCCCAAATAAGTGTTGTAAATATAAAACATATTTACATATATTACACACATAAACATATATGTACCAAACATAGCCCTATGCACATACTGTATGCTGGATTTTATTTATATATTATTTTTCATTGTGTCCATTCATCCAGTCTTAGAAACCAAAGAAAGAAGCTTAACATTGCATGGGTGTCTGTTTTTCCTTTAGCTATGCTACAAACTACCTGATCCTTCCAGGAACGGATGAAGCAAAGTTTTAAAGTGTATGTTCTTGTCTTTACTGAGATTTTTTCATTATAGGCACTCATTGCATACTTTTTAAAAGTTTACATTAGCATCATCTTCATTACTATAATCATGATTTATTTTTTGTTCATCTTTTGTGTGCATAGAAATGGGAGACCTGGGATTCTAGTCCTTAGTAATTTAACTCTAATAGCAGAAAGAAGGCAAATAAACAGATAACATTTCTTAGTAGTTCCTCCACATACTTTTAGTTAAATTTCTTATTTATTCTTCCAGAATGACTGCAAATATTAGAGACAGTAAGCAAGGTGGCTTGGTCTTCCAAGTCATAACTATAAAATAGGTTTTGAGCAATCTTTTGAATGAGTGAAAAGATACAAAGAACAAGGTCAGTAAACTATGGCCCACACACCAAATGCAGGTCACTGCTTGTTTTTGTAAATAAAGTTTTATTGGAACACAGCTGCATAGATTTGCTTATGTATTCCATATGACTATTTTCACACTAAAACAGCAGGGTTAAATATTTGAAACAGAGACCCTCTTGCCTGCAAAGCCTAAAATATTTACTATCTGGAAAAAGTTTGTAAACTCCTGTATACAGAAAAAGGAGAGGGCATTCCAGTCAAGAGCATAACATTGCATGCCTCAAACTTGAAAGCATTCAGGTAATCAAGGAATACTTTGTAAATGACTTTGAGGTTAATTCCTGGGACCACTGACTTGAATAATAATTTGTATTTGCTACAGACTTCTAAGAAGGAAACTAAAGTCCAAATGATTCTTCAATTCTTGGTAAAACGGATCAGAGAGTCTAGAAGCTGAGAGATAATAAAGAATTTCAGATGGAATTTATCGAACACAAGTTGTCATACAATCTAGTATATTTTTTAAAATTTAAATCCAACTTAGTTAACGTATAGTGTAATAATGATTTCAGGAATAGAATTCAGTGATTCATCACTTACATATAATACCCAGTGCTCATCCCAAGCGTCCTCCTTAATGCCCTTCTCCCATTTAGCCCATCCCCCACCCAAAGCCCCTCCAGCAATCCTCAGTTTGTTCTGTTTAAGAGTCTCTTATGGTTTGTCTCCCTCTCTGTTTTTATACTATTTTTGCTTCCGTTCCCTAATGTTCATCTGCTTTGTATCTTAAATTTCACATATGAGTGAAATCATACAATATTTGTCTTTCTCTGACTGACTTCCTTCACTTAACATTATACACTCTAGTTCCATCTACATTGTTGCAAATGGCAAGATTTCATTCTTTTTGATTGTAGCATTTGTTCATTTAAAAAAAATTTTTTTTTGATGTTTATTTATTTTTTTTTGAGAGAGAGACAGAATGTGAGTAGGGGAGGGGCAGAGAGAGATGGAGACACAGAATCCGAAGCAGGCTCCAGGTTCTGAGCTGTCAGCACAGAGCCCGACGTTGGGCTCGAACTCACAAGCTGTGAGATCATGACCTGAGCCGAAGTCAAACACTTAACTGACTGAGCCACCCAGGCGCCCCAGTATTTGTTCATCTTTAATTGTTACCCCTATAGACAGTAGGTGAATCTGGAAATTATGTTTTACTTTTGATATTCTCAATTTCAGATATCAGTAGTATTACAAAAGGAGGGAAATCTAGCCATGGAAAGTAGCATTCCATGGATACAGGGGAAAAAATGCTGAACTTTTACCATGAATGGGTATTGAAGATTATGAAAATTTTTTTCTGTATCTATTGAAATAATTAATGGTTTTCTTGTTATTTGGTTAATATGATGACTTATACTGATTAATTTCCAAATATAAAATCAGTGTTGCTTTCTTGGCATAAACTCTACTTGATTATGCTATATTCTGATTTTAGTGTAACTAGATATGGTATTCTAATAAATGAATTTTTGAATGTATGTTTGTAAGAGATATTGTTCTGTCATTTTATATTATTTTTTAATTGAAGTATAGTTGACACACAATGTTACATTAGTTTCAGGTATACAACATAGTGATTCAATAATTCTGTATGTTATGCTGCACTCACCACAAATATAGGTATCGTCTGTCACCATACTATTATAATACCATTGACTATATTCCCTATACTGTGCCTTTCATCCCAATGACTTATTCATTCCATAATTAGAAGCCTGTACCTCCCATTCCCCGACAGCCATTTTGCCCATTCCCCCAGTTTCTTCTCTGTATTTATAGGTCTATTTCTGCTTTGTTTGTTTGTTTATTCATTTGTTTTATCTTTAGGTTCCACATGTAGGCGAAATTATATGGTGTTTGTCTTTCTCTCTGCTAATTTCACTTAGCATAATATCCACTGGGTCCCTCCATGTTGTTACAAATGGGAAGCTCTCATTCATTTTTATGGCTTAGTAATATTCCACTGTGTGTATCTACCTTATCTTCTTTATCCTTTCATCTATCATTGGATGCTTAGGTTGCTTCCATATTTGGGCTATTATAAGAAAAGCCACAGTAAATATAGGGGGGCATGTATCTTTTTGAGTTAGTGTTTTTGTTTTCTTTGGGTAAATACTCAGTAGTAGAATTATTGGATCATATAGCATTTCTATTTTTACTTTTTTGGAGAGTTTCCATACTGTTTCCATAGTAGCTGTGCCAATTTACATTCCCACCAACAGTGCACAAGGGTTTCTTTTTCTCTACATCTTCATCAACACTTGTTTCTTTCTTTTTTGATACTGACCTTCTGAATGGTGTGAGGTGATATTTCATTGTGGTTTTGATTTGCATTTTCCTTATGATTAGTGATATTGAACTTTTCATGTGTCTGGTTGGCCATCTGTATGTCTTTTTGGGAAAATGTGTATTCAGGTCCTCTGCCCATCTTTTAACCAGATTATTTGTTTTGTTGGTGTTGAGTTGTATAAGTTCTTTACATATTTTGGATATAAAACCCTTATCAGACATATGATTTGGACAAAACATGTCCTCCCATTCAGTAGGTTGCCTTTTTGTTTTTTTTAAAGTTTCCTTTGCTGTGCAAAAGCTTTTTATTTTGGTGTAGTTCCAATAGTTTGTTTTTGCTTTTGTTTCCCTAGCCTGAGGACATATATCTTATGCCTTTGTTTGGATAATAGATTCATAAGTTTTTCTTTCTCCTCTATTTTCTGAAAGACTTTGTGTGGCATTGGTTTTATTTCTTCCTTAAATCATTGGTAGAATTCACAAGGATAACAATCTACCAGTTTTCTCATGGGAAGATTTTGAATTACAAATTCTATTTCTTTTACTTGGTTCTTTCATTTGGTTTTGTTAACTTTTATCTGTCAAGGAATGTTTCTATTTCACCCAAGTGTTGAATTATTTTTCATTGAATTGTCTAAAATATTGTTGTTATTATCCTACTAATATCTGTGGTACCTGTAGTGATGCCCATTCTTTCAATCCTAATATTGGTAATTTGTATCTTTTCTGTTTTTCTTGACACTAGAATGTGAATTTTTTGATTTTTTTCTCAAAAACTCAATTTTTAATTTTATTTATTTACTTATTTTTAAATTCTATTCCATTCTTTCCTTCTCTTGTCTTCATTATTTCTCTCCTCTACTTACTTTGGGTTTAATTTGCTCTTTTTTTAAAAAAAAAAATCTCTATAAACTCTTATGGCCTATTAGTGACTATTGATTTTAAACCTTTTATTTTATAATATAAACATCTAAAGCAATAAATTGACCTAAAAAAAATAATTGTACTCACTGATTTTGACATGTTATATTTTCATTTTCACTTAGTTCAAAATATTTCCTAATTTCCTTTGGGATTTTTTTCTTAAATATATGGGATATTTAGAACTGTAACTTTACATTCACAAATATTTGAAGATTTCCCTCTTAGTTTTCTGTTATTAATTCCTGATTGAGTTCTATGTTAGAGAATATATTGTGTATTTACCAGTCTTCTCCAATTTACTAAGACTTATTTTATGGACAAGCATATAGTCTCTCTGAGGCAATCTTTAGTGTGAAATTGAAAAAAAATGTATATTCTGTTATTGGATGGTATGTTCTATAAATGTCAGTTTGATCAAGCCATTTGATAATGTTGTTGAAGTTATCAGTATTTTGGCTGATTTCCATTTACTTCTATCAATTACTGAGAAAAAAATGTTGAAACCTCCAACTGTAATTGGGATTTTGTCTATTTTCCCTTTTTTGTTCTTTAAGTTTTTGCTTTGAAACTTTGTTATTGGGTGCATACACATTTAAGATTGTGATTTATTTTATTTTATTTTTTTGATGAGCAAACTGCTTTATCATCATGAAACATATCTCTTTATCCCTGATAATATTCCTTATTCTGAAATCTACTTCGTCCAATATTTATATAGGCATGTCAGTGTTCTTTTGATTCATGCTTTCATGGTATGTTTTTCATCCTTTTACTAATAATCTGTATTTTTAATGTTTAATGTAGATCTTTTCTTTAAATCAAGACTTTGACAATCTGTGCCTCTTAGTGTTTACTAATTTTGCATCTAATGTAATTATTGATACATTTGGGTTTAAATCCAGCATATTGAATTTATTTTCTAATTATTTCATGTGTTATTTATTTTTTTCTTTTCTTACCTTTTACAGATTAATTGAATATCTGAAATTGAATATGCCATTTTATTTCCACTGCTGGCTTATTAGCTATACCATTTTGTTCAATGGTGTTTATGTTTTCTTTAAATAGTTATCTTTAAGAAAAGAGAGAGAGCAGGAGCAGAGGACAGGCAGAGAGAGAGGGAGACAAAGAATCCAAAGCAAGTTCCAGGCTCTGAGCTGTCAGCACAGAGCCACATGGTGGGGGAAAGGTGGGGTTTGGAAGACTCTAACTCACAGTGAGATAATGTCCTGAGCCTCTAAAGTCACATACTTAACCGACTGAGCCACCCCAGGCACCCCAAACAGTTAATTATCTTTTAAAGAAATTTATAAGTTAGAAAAAACTGCCTTTTATTCATTCATTGCTTGGATTTCTGGCACTCTGACAAAGCAGTTTATTTTGTTTTTGAAGACATTTACTTTGGTTGAACTCAGACTGAAAACTATGCCTTTTGGATAACCGCTCAACCTTCAGTTTGGTTTTTTTATTCTTAGTCAGATGGCTTACAGTTGGCTCCATGCATTCATAGCTCATGGGTCATCCAGAGATTTAGGCAGAATCTGTGGCACTCCCTCTTTAGTGTGTTCTGTTTCTGGATACCCCTCACTTTCTAGCAGTTGTTCTTTGGGTTTTCAGGCCTGAAAGCCATAGTGTTTTCTACCAAGTTTTAGCCATCTCCCTGCTGCCAAGTATAGCTTGCTCTCAAGCTAAAAGGTGCATAAAAAATTTACCTTCTTCCAGTTCCAGAATCTACCTGATGTTTTGTCCTATCCAATTTTTTTCAGATAATTTCTTTGGCATTTCGTCCAGATTTTATGGTTATTATCTGCAGGAAAGTTAAACTAATAGAACTTGTTTGTCTATGCTACAAGGAGACCTACTTCTGTGTTCGTTAGCCCTACATAAATACAACCTAGACTCAATGGGACCCCTGTGCAGACCTCTTTTTTTTTTTTTTTTTTATTTAAATTTCTAAGTGCCTACTTTTAGGAACTTTGTTCCAAAATTTCTAGCTGCCTCCCCAGATTTGATCCCCATCTTCTCAACTCAGGGTCACCAACTGCTTTCTCTGCATTTCCCCACTCTGTATTTATGTTTGGTAATTGGTCACAAGCAGAAAGCCAATGTAAATATAAAGATCATCTATGTTTTTTCCCTTCTCTTCAGAATCCCAGTCCTGCATTTTCTGTTTTCCCATATCTGGAAGCAGTTGTTTCATATATTTTTCCCAGCAGGAAGTTAAGTTCAGTTCTTTTGTTATTTCATTATGGTTGGAAGAAGTTTTGTGCCTTTATTTTTAAAATACAATTTGAGGAATATAATCAATAATTATGTCCATTTATACATATTTTGATCTCTCTTCCTAATTTTTAAAAGAGCTGTAACTGTAGAATATTTGGAAAATCCAGAAACAAGAAAATAAAATCCTTCAAAAATCTAACCAACAATAGACAATTGCTACTAACATATGGATGTATTTCCTGGAGTTCTTACAGTTTTCTTTTTAAGACTTTTTAACATTATAAATGTGTATGTGTATAATGTAAATATAAATATGTGTAATTATTCTATCTTATATATAACATATATACTATAATAATTTTCATACATGTAATTTACAGAATATTTACAACATTTTGAATAGTTATTAAAGGATCACTTACAGATCCTAGATAGAAGATAATGGACCAGGGTATGATGACAGCTAATATTTGTCTCTGGGTGGCTTATGTTCTCTCTTCATTAAGCAAAATTACTCAGACCATTTAGTACGACTTTTGACCATGCAAAAAACATTTACTCAAGATACTTAGCTACGTTTTGCTCTGTGTGGCTCTGTTTTATGGAGATGGGTAAGGACAGTTTCTTCTGGCAAAATGCTTCATGCAAACAGTTTAGACACTTTTTGCAACTGCTAAATAAAAAGAGCTGAAATGTTGTATCTTATATTACAAAAAATAACAAGAGATTCCAGCTACACTCTGGGATAAACTGTTTGGTTTTAGACATCATACCTGGACCTAGCAAAGTAGTGGAATCCAAAGAAAAAATTAGGAGAGAGTACTGCAAGGGTGAGCGTTCCTCCAGGGCCGCAATTTTTTTTTTTCTTTTAAGATTTTATTTTCAAATAATCTCTACACCCAATGTGGGGCTCAAACCCACAACCCCAAGACCAAGAGTCACATGTTCTACAGACTGAGCCAGCCACATACCTCTGGGCTACAGAATTTATCAATCAACATTATTTCTCCATCACTTATCCATCAACATAAGCCGACTGGAGCTCTAAATGTATTACGGGAGAGCTTTTTATGGTTTCCCTTCAATTGCTGATTTATCTTCTGCCTTTTAATTTTATTCTTTCTTTTGAAACTGTATTTTAATTTTCTTTCTCTCTTCCTTCTTCTATTTCCCCTTCCCCTTCTCTTTCTTCTATCCTTCTCATCTCATCTCATTTAGTCATTTCAGACGTTTCTCTTATGACTTTCTGCATCCATTAAAAAGAAAACATGTCTTATATTTTAAAGAGGAACCAACTGGTTGGCTCAGTTGGTTAAACAGCCGACTTCGGCTCAGGTCATGATCTCGCAGTCTGTGAGTTCGAGCCCTGCGTCGGGCTCTGTGCTGACAGCTCAGAGCCTGGAGCCTGTTTCAGATTCTGTGTCTCCCTCTCTCTGACCCTCCCCTGTTCGTGCTCTGTCTCTCCCTGTATCAAAATAAATTAAAAAAACGTTAAAAAAAAAAGAGGAGATCAAAAAATGTTAAGACATTTTATTTCTCTTTTAATAGTATATTGTTTCCAGAAGTTTATTCTTCCCTTCAGAATCTAGGGAAATTTGTCCTTTTCTCTTGTATTGTTTTCCCATGAATCCCATGTTGTTATCTTTCTTTTTACTTCTTGTTGAACAAGGAAAAGTATATCCAGAACAGTGTTTGCCATCAGACCAACAGGTAAGTGAAGCGCCTTTGCCTCTCCATTTTCTCTACTTAGATAAGGGTCTCTTCTCAAATCTACACCAAGGTCAGGTGGTCAGTTTGAATTACAGTTCCAATTCCTGTGCTTTTCAGTTTTGCTGAAGTGATTTGGGATTTTCTTCAATGCCTAATATATGGTTAAATGAGTAAAGGACATAAAATAGAAGAAAAAACTGCAGTACCTAGTTTGATTGTTACAAAGGCTCTTCTCAATGATGCTTAGATGACAGTGTGGTTTTCAAACTGTAGTCATGAATTAATCAACATCATAATACAGAGTTTTGGACCTACTCCCAGACTCCCTGCATCACAGTCTTTAGTATTAGGAGGAGTAAGGGCTGGAAACCTACTTTTTGAACAAGTTCCCCAGATGAGTTCTACACTAAGAACATCTGCCATGATGCTTTACTTGTGGGGATTTCATGACCTGGGATGCATCTCTACTCATTCAGTGTGACCTCTTAATATGTAAGATATAGACCAAGAAATACTGATGGCTACAAGTGTAAAGAGGGCCCAGATATGATCATCACCAAAAAAAAAAAAAAAAAAAGTAGCATCATAAGGGGAGATAGAGGCTGCCAAGTGTTCTGTCTGGTAAAGTCTTTTGTCCCCTCTCTGGACCAATGAACAGACTACAGGGAGAACTAAAGGGATTATTTAATTACTTTCTGGGGAATGGATTTGCTTTATTTCAGTTCCACTATGTAAACAATCCACAGACTGTAATCTTTTCTTTATTTCCTTTGGTCTGAAAATAGAGAAATTTCTGCCTAAACTGTCACTGCGATTCTGGGAGCATTTAACTTTTTTGGTGTCTACATCCTCGATTTTCATAAAGAGTTGAAAATGGCTGTTAGGGATTATTTACTAGATGACATTTCATAACAGGTATTCTTTTTTTTTTTTTCAGTTTATTTATTTATTTTGGAAGAGGCAGAGAGAGAGGATGAGCGGGGGGAGGGACAGAGAGAGAGAGAAAGAGAGGGAGAATCCCAAGCAAGGTCCATGTTGTCAGTGGGTCAGCATGCAGAGCCTGAAGTGGGGCTCCATCTCATGAACCATGAGATCATGACCTGAGCCAAAATCAAGAGTCAGATACTTAACCAACTGAGCTACCTAGGCGCCTCTCATTTCTTTTGTTACTGAATTATATTCCACTTTCTAGATGCACCAGAGTTGTTTATCTATTCATCCATTGAAGGACATCTTGATTGCTTTCAAATTTTGGCAATTATAAATATTTATTTGGCAATTATGAACAAAACATACATGTGCAGGCTTTTGTGTAACATAAGTTTTCAACTAATTTGGTTAAATAGCAAGGGATAATTGCTGCATCATTAGGTGAGAATATGTTAGTTTTGTAAGCAACTGCAAATTGTCTTCCAAAAAGCTGTACCATTTCTTTTGATTTTTATCATATAGAAGTTTTAAATTTTGATTTAGGCAAATGTATCACTTTTATGATTTATAACTTTTGTTTTTTAAAAAATACTATAAAATCATAAGAATATTCTGTGAAATCTCTGTGACTAATAGTTTAAAATTTTGTTTTTATGTTAATTTCTTGAACCTGGCATTTCTGGCCTTCTACATTCTGTCTCAAATCTAATTTTGCCTCTTATCTTCAACATAACTACACTCTTCAGGCTAGATCAGTCTGCCTGTTGATTTCAAAATGGGTCATCAGCAGCCTCACTTCTGTGCCTTTGATGATGCTAGTTCCTTTGCCTAAAGATTTCACCTCTGTCCTTGTCTTAGTTTAAATTCTACTCTTCCTTTAAACTTGAACTAAGTTCAGCTTCTGCATTGTGACCTCCTCTGACCTTTTTTCATTTGCTTTTAAGACCCTCTTCTCATTTTTCAGATCTAGGATGAGATATTAACATTTGGGCCAAATAATGTATGTGTATCTTATTAGCAGCCTAAATATAATAAAGGACTCATCATGGGAAAAAATACCACATCTTAAGGAGTTTCTAGATAGTGTTTCATTTATTTATATATTGTGGGAACTCTTAATTTTTCACACATCTTCTCATTTATTCCTCTGCTGGAAGTCATGTGATGTTCTATTTGTCTTGGAAAAGCAGTCTATATTTTATTCCTTATTAAAAAGTTATGCTTGGTTTAGACATTTATAAGATGAAATGATAATGTTTTGTGGTTACATAATATCTTCCATTTGATATACATCACTACCCAGTGTTCAGTGGATCGTAGATTCAAATATCAGTATATATTATTCTTTCCCACATCAGTGGCATTTCACACATAGTGTGAGAATCTGTAGTCCAGATAAGCCACAATAGGGCAGCAGCCAACATTCCTGTTCTAGAGAAGCTTGAATTTTTGGCCTGGGTGTGGCTTATGACTTTCAATTTAGATCTGATCTTTTTACATATCCCAACAAATTTCCTAACCAAGTGCCATTAGTCAGACTTTCCCCCTCACCATCTCCCTACACCCAGACTCTGCCATTTACACCAATGACTGCAGAGATGCAGAGCCGTGTTATCCATTAAGTGTTTATCTGGGTGGACAAAAAGATAATTCAGTAATATCAGTCTGCTTGATATTTAACTGATTTTCCCAGCTGTGATAGGCTTTTCTGCAGGAATGTGTCACTATAAAAGTTTTACAAATATTTATCAAAAACACCCTGTTGTCTTTCAAACAAAAAGTTTGGAGATTCCTCCTTCCACCAACAGAATGTCATGGGTCTAGATAAACTATGACGTTGTCCCTTAAGAGATTGGGCACATTCAGGATGAAAGCATAAGATAGGCACAGTAATTATGGCATAATGATTCCATTCACCAAGGTCAAAGAACTTGAGACATTACAAAGCAGACTCTACCTCATCCAAGTTTTGCTATTATTCTATTATTTTCCTCTTGAGAACTTTCCTCTGATGATAAAGCTGCTGCTGCTTTTTAGATAAGCGATATTACAAGGATTACAAATATTCATTAATATTAAATAACACTTCATATTGGTGGAATTATTGCATCATTGATTCTTTTGTCTATTTTCTCAAAATTTTAACTATTAGAATTAAAAAAATGTATTTTTTAAGAAAACTTATTTTTTAAAAGATTATTTTATTTTTAATGTTTTAATTTTTTTATTTTAAGAGAGAGAGAGAGCAAACACACAAGCAGGAGAGGGACAGAGAGAGAGAGAGAGAGAGAGGGAGAGAGAGAGAGAGAGAGAGGGAGAGAGAGAGAGAGAGAGAGAGAATTCCAAGCAGGCTCTGCAGTGCATAGCCTGACATAGGGCTCAAACTCAAAAACCATGAGATCGTGACCTGAGCCGAGATCAAGAGTCAGATGCCTAACTGACTGAGCCACCTAGGGGCCCCTAAAGAAAAAGTTATGAACAGAATACCATGAAGTTACATTTTCCACCAGAGTTAGGATCCAAAGTGGAGAGTGTAGAGGATTAAATTTGTATAGAATCAAAATTAATCCTAAGTCTCTTAAGAAAGTACACATTGGAGATCAACACAGCATCTCTCAAGTAGCCCAGTGCAACTCATTTTATTCTTCAGCATTGGAATAGGTCATTTATGTTTGGGCTGAACACAAGGTAAAGTAGTTGACTTGTACTTAGGTTGTGTAAAAAAAAAAAAAAGTTGGGTTGTAAAAAATATGCACTTTTTACACAATCTAAATCTAGTAAGAATGTACATTTTTCCACTATCTTAACCTAGTGAAGAGAGATACACTGTGAGAGATGCTCTGGAACTGAGATCACCAGAGGAAATAGCACAGTTCAGCTTCCCATATTATACTCTGACTATAACATTATTAAGTGGAAGAATGGATGGAATTGGTGAGTTTGGATTTTGGTTGCCTTTGTCTTATTTTGGCTCCATGTAGAGCCTGCCTAGTAGTGCTTGTCTGGTAAATTTGTGTAAGTTACATACTTAAAAATATAACTTCACCATAAAATTGGTAAAGTTCTCACCAATAATTTACGAGTATAAAAATGTCTTTGATATTTAGTGTCTGCTGTTGGTATCCAGTAATAGTAACAGAATGTATGTCCATATGTCATAAATTGGCTTCAAATATCTACCTATAAATTACTCCTCCAGCATATCTTGCTAGCTTGCTCTCATCCTTAAGCTCCATGCTTACCAAATGAGTTTCTGCAGTTGCCCAAAAGACCATGGCTTTTCTAGTCCCGTGTGCCTTTATATGTGCTGTTTCTACTACTCAGGACCCAGTGTCCTGATTCTGCTTCATATTCTAAATGCTCCAAACCCACCTGGAGAAATGCCACTCATCTTTTCAAAACTAGATCAAACATTGATGCCTCAGTGGAATCTTCCCTGATTCTGTCATATCACTGCACTTAATACATGCTTGAATTAGAGCATCTGTGCCATATTTACTTTTATGTTTGTCTTTTTAATTAGGTTACCCATTTAAGAGCAATGTTTGTGATATCTGATTTGGTATCCTCTACATTAACAAGAACTCATGAGTCACTCCACGTACAATTATTCAATAAATAACTCATAGATATTTATTCTCAGGATGTTAGATACAGAAGGAAATAAAGAAAGAAGAAAGAAAGAAGAAAGAAAGAAAGAAAGAAAGAAAGAAAGAAAGAAAGAAAGAAAGAAAGAAAGAGTGGTGCCTGATTGAGTGTAGATAATCCAAGCTCAAATATCTTTTTCCTCCGTTATGTGGTCTGTCTCAATATTTTTAAATGTATACACCCCAAATGCAATCCTCACTGTAGTCTTCATAGGATCTGATGTTTATAAAAGAAGAGACACACCCACATGCTTTCCAGGAACATTCCATAGAGGGTTTTTGGTGATTTTGATGCAAATCCTACATACTTTGGGTATGCCAGTGGCCTGGCATACCAGGGACATTTATCTTCCCTATCAGTTGAAACCACACACTTTAACTCACAATTCAGTGGAAAGCTGATTTCCCACCCTGAACGGGATGTAAGCCTAGTACCAGTAGGCAACCTGGAGTGAGAAGAGAAGCTCTGCTCTCTCTGAAGATCTCAGGAAGGTGAAGTAGACTCAATGAGTCTACTGAATTTTAAAGGTAGAGTATAGCCTGATGAAGGGAAGATGTCATTTCTATCCCAAATCTTCTAGCATTTCCAATCACTTTAGAAGCTAGTGTCTGTAAAGTTAATACGCTAGAGATGGCTTAATTTATTCCTAGGCATTCCTACAAGTATTTGAAATTGCATGCACTTCTTTTATTCACTTGATTTTTTAAAAAAATCCTGCTAAAACAAGAGCATCCATATAACTAGTATTGAAAGAACCCACTTTAATTGTAGAATATGCTAGTTGAGAGTGGTTTCAGAAAACATATACTTTAAAGCCTCTTTTGACATATAAGGAAAAGCAGCAGGCCTGAAAAGATGTTATGACGTTCCTCAAGGTCACCTAGCCATACTTTATTTCCTGGACTTCAACCAGCTCTTTTGAGTCTCAGACAATGTTCTCTATTTTAAAAGGTGATGACATTTAGGTGAGATTGAAATAAATACCAATAATTTTGTATAATAGAAGATTATTAAAAATAATTTTGGACTGCAAATAAGAAATGATAGACATTCTCTTCAAAGAATATGTGTATACATAAAGTTGATTGAAGTTAGAAAAGATACTGGTGTATAGCCAAAGGAAAATTGCTATCAAATGTAGAGTAGCGCAAGTGAAATAAATGAATCCAGTTAAGATGTCTAGGTTTTCAAATGGCTCAGTGTCTGTTATCATTTTTAATTCCTTTTTATTAAGTCATTAATTGTTGAGTAATACATAAAGAGAAATGGCCAAGATTAAAAATAGATGAAAGTAATCTCATGAAGATATTAATTTTTCCCAGGAAATAACTATGATTGCTAACACAAAAAAATTATTCACATGTGTAAGTCATGTGGAATCTCTCTACCCTAGAGTCTTAAAATCCTAGACTACATGGATGATTGTAATTTAGGGCCATGATGTTTTATTTCTCTGTCTTATACTCTTATAGAATTTTACTTTAGAGTTTCTAACCAAGTCAGATATTAATGTATGCCTTAGCAATTGTCTTATAACCAAAGAGTATTGTGTTGATTCTGTTTCTAATCGTTTGATTTACCACATAAAAAGTGACCAAAAGAACTAGTCCATGTCTGAAAAATGTATTCAAAAATATTAAATTTATTAATTTCTTCTAAAATTATGTGTAAACTAGACATTAGTTAAAATCATCAGTGAAAATTTTTTATGCTGGGCCAGTCTGAGAAAAAACTGATGACCAGAAGTCTTTTGTTTACTTTCTTACAGCCTTCTTAAACATTCATGCCACTCCTAGGATTTCTAGAACCTTTAATTATGGAAACTTAGTGGAGCCTAACTTCCTGCATTAATCCTCTTAATGGCCTTCCACATTCCACATCAAACTGTACTTCCCTGTATCTCATCTATTCAAAGCTCTGATGGTAAAATAAAAATTATTCTTGAGCGAATGTATTATCTTCTCATGTAACTCTTATGTAAATGTGCATTTAAGCAAAGTTTCATGGACAAACCACAGGGGATGAGATATATTTGGGATACTAGTTGCTCTTAAATCAGACTCCATAGGGAAATCCCTACCTGAAAGTTTTCATGTTGTGTTAGTTTCTCTAGAGAAACAGAACAGAATATATATATTTATGGAAATATTTATTTAATGAATTGGTTCATCCAATTATGGAGGCTTAGAAGTCCCACAATCCTCAGACAGCAAACTGGAGCCCCATATATAGTGGTATATAGTCCCAGTCTGGAAGCCTGTAGGCTCAAGACCCAAGAAGAGCCGAGTTTTCATTTTGTGTCTGAAGGCATAAAAAGACCAACATCCTAGCTCATGTAGTCTGAAAGGAAGAGTACCCTCTTACTTAGCCTTTTTGTACTATTCAGGTCTTCAGTTATAAGAAACAGCCTCACAGAGACACCCAGAATAATGTTTGATCAAATGTCTGGGCACATTGGCGTTCAGTCAAGTTGACACATAAAATTAACTACACGTAGACAAAGAATAGTTATTTATCTGCAAGATTCTAGAGACCAGACTGGGAATAATGGGTAAAACTCATGGGAGGCCTATTTGGGCTCATTATAGAAGGAAGTTTCTAACAGTTACAATTATATGAAAAAGAATGACTGTTTTGTTAGAGGGTACGCTTCTAGATCGTCATGCTGAAGCTGATCTGTAATGGATTCTTTAGAAAGAGTTCCTGCTTTGAGTGAAGGTTGGACTGCAACACCCCCCCCAACCTTAAATGTTTCTATTCCAGAAAACTGCGATATGCTCAGTATTTAGGGGGTCAGTCTTATTTTCTTGAAATCTCAGCCAACCCTCTGTTCTCCATATACAGCCAGAAGGATCTCTTCAAAATACATATCTGATTGTGTAGTTAATTTGTTAAGGAAGTTCTTCCAGAAGTTGATGAGGAGCTGTGGAAGAGAAGTCAAGCCTAGTCCTAATCTCAGCCTTTCTCCAGGGTAGGCTAAAACAAAAATTACACGCCAGAGCTGAACCCATAAGCTATGAGTTGTCCTGACAGATGACATCTCCTGGGGAACTCCCCCATCTCTGCACCTGTGGGCAGAGCAACTTCAGTCATCCAAGAGCATTACCCTGAAGCATGGTGCAGGAGTAAGCCATTAGGAGCACAGTGCCAAGGAGCTGAAAGATGGACACACAGAAAGAAACCATTAAAGGATTGTGAGGGGGTCTTGGCAGATAGGTGACAATGCTTCATTTTAGTTTGGAATGATATATGCCCCCAAATTCCAGTTGTGCTAGGGTTTAGAAACTATGCATATGATATGAATAGATCAATTAATGAAACAATCAACCACTCAAAATCTTACAACCAAAACCAATTCCTATTTTTAATTTTATAGGGAAAACACTTTTTCTAATATATTAGGCAGACTCTATGAATAATTAATTTCTTTTTGAAATAAATATCAGTTAGGTCCTGAAGTATAAGAAACTTCTATGTTGCTAAGTTTTTTGTTTTTTGTTTTCAAACTATCTGGCAGTTGAAAAAATTGGGAATGTGGGGGAAATGGGCTTCCATTCGGTTCTATGTTTTTCAAGAACAAAGCAAAGAGAGTGAGATTGACGTCTTGCTGACTGTTTAATAGCCAACATTGCCACCTGCTACCTTGAGGCAATAAGCAGTCTGTTGGCACCCTTGTACTTGATGAGAAAACCAAGGGATGATGAATAGCCAGGCCCCAAAATCAAACAAGGTTCACAGCAGTGGCTGGCACAAGATGAAGTGCTTGTTAAGGAAATAGAATGGCGAGTTGAAGCTCCCAGACTATTGATCAAACTTGTTTGTAGCCAACAATCAGTGTTTTGCTTTTGGCTGCTAGAATCTCACTACCTTTCCTGGCTCAAAAGGAAGCCAAGGACCCTTCATCTGTTTACACAGACCATGTGTAACTACAAACAGAACTGTACAAAGTTTGTTCCTTTGGAGCCCAGGCATCCATGTACTTCCTCTGTATATATGCCAAAAAATGAATGTGTTCACTGTTTTTTATTGCCCTGTGGGATCTTGCTACAGATTTACTAGTGGTATGACTTAACCTATATTTCCAACCTTCAAATGGAAAAAAAAGTTTAAAACCAGTAGTTCCTTTTACTGTTAATAGAAACTGGGACTTTTTTTTTTTTTTTTTTACCCCATTTTGAATGTTGAAAGACCTCTCCTTGGATTCATCAATTTCACTTTATAGACTTAACTGAAAAATTGATTAGCCCACAAAGTAGCCACACCTAGTAAGGTGCACCTTAGATGTGGGAAACCTCAGCATTAATAGTTGTTAAATAGAAACACACTAACATCAGTAGGGAAAAAATATGTAACTCCATCCATGAAAGTCTCAAGATAAAGGCTATGTGATAAGGAGAGTTTGAATCCACCCATTAATACACAAGGTTTTGTGTCATTTTCACAGTGCTATCTGGCCCTTTTAGATGATTGATCTTTCTGTGCCAAATCTTCAGGTTTACATACTTCCTTTATTGCATTATCATACTGTTTTATTATTACTCTTATTAATCAAAATGTCTTTTCTGGATGTTTAAATCCTTGAAGGCAGTGACTTCTGTCTTACTTATTTACTTAATTTTAGCCCCCAGTGCAGTACACAAATAATAAGTTCTCAGTGAACATATGTTTGATGAGAGAATTAATGAATGGAAAACATAAAGCAAAAGACAGGAAGAAATGAATCCTCAAGCTACCTGTGGTAGACAGAATTCTAAGATGACCCCCAATGCCTCACCCTTATGGAATCTCTTCCCCTTTAATGTGGATACAGATATAAACATGATGAGATATCATTCCTGCAATTATGTTACATTATATAGCAAAAGGGATTTCTGAAGCTGTAGTTAAGATGATTAAGTTTAATGATAGATTTAAATACTGCAGATTTTGATTTTAGTTACTGTAAATTTTACAAATGTACTTGAATTAAGGTGACTGAACAGTCGATTTAGGATTAATAAAAACAGAGATGATCTAGGTGGGCCATACCCAATCACATAGCCACTATAAATTTGAATTTGGAGGCCAGAGATAGAAGTCAGAGACTGGAAGCAGCAAAGACCTTATTTTGCTGGCCTTGAATGAAAAACTGTCATGTTTATAGAGAGGGCCATGCGTCTGGGAATGGCAAACATCTTCTAATCTTACAATTGCAAGAAACTGAATTCTGCATGAGGACTAGAAATTTGCATGCTTTGTTCATTGATATAACCTCAGGGCCAAGAGTAGTCCCTGGCACATAGTAGACTTTTCATAAATATTTGTTGAATAAATCATGGTTTTTTAGTTGGGTTGAGTTGCTTGTTACATTCTGTTGCTGTACCTACTGCAGTTGTGGGGGGAGGGAAAGTGTAAAGTAGGATCATTTTACTTGAGGAATTTATAGTCTGTTACTTATAAAATAGAGAAAAATGCATAGAAAAAGACAATCTGAACAAGACTTCCTTCCTTCCCCCAGTAGACTATTGAGTGCTATAGGGGGAATATCATAAGCATTGGAGTCAGACAAACTTTTGTACCCACGTTCAGTGACTTACTGGTTGTCATTCCATCAACAACCCCCATTTCCTCATCTGTTGATAGGGACTAATAATATCTACCATGTAGAGTTGTTGCAAGAATTAAAAGCAATATATAAACATGTGGCGGTGTTCAGTAAAGAGTAATATCATTTTTTCACTGACTTAATAACTTCTAGTACTTTAGTCTTCATATTTCTTATACCCTTAAATAAAATAATTCTTTTATGTGGATAAGCATTGACTGATTCCTCTTGGGAATATTTATGTGTATTATTTTAGATCTATCTTTAAAATGTATTCTTCATAATAGGTACCCATAAAAGTTAATTTAGAGTTCAATCAATGTTAAACATAGATCTTAATAGATTAATAGGTGTAATGTGGAGTAATGGAAGACATATTGGGCTAGGGACGTGGAAATTTGGATTCCAGATTCAGCAGCATGACTTAGACAAATGAGGTCATTTCGCTCTGCAGAAAACTCAAACAGCTCCCAAAAGCCTTAGAATAAAATCAAAATTCCCACCATAGGTTAAGAGGGACTCCTGTCCTTAGCCCTGAACTTGATCTCACTCTGGCTCTACATTGTACCCTTTCCCAAGGGGCAATGACTTTGTGGGCTTAAAGGGATGTGTCTATCTGGAACCTGTTCACCTTTGAGATAATTGAAGATAGTAGAACCCAGATCTCAATATACCTGGTCCAAATGGACCTGGGTCCACTTCCAAGGACTACATAGTCTTTCACCTCTGTTGTCTCAGATAAGACCACTTCCAACTCCACAGAAGGCACTTCCAAAATACTTTCCTTTCTCTGGGTTTGCTAATATTTTCTTAGCTGGAAACCTTCCCAACTTCCATATTTCTCGATCTGCCAGTCAGAGTGAATTGCTTACTCCTCAACTATACACATTTTGTATGTCTACATTTTGTGTTGGCTGTTTGTCAGCCTAATTTATAAACTGATGGCAAGCAAGCTCTTCTTGTTCATGTTGGTATTTTCTACAATACATATTTCAGAGCCTTGCACCCAGAAAATATCTGGCAAATCAAAGAATGAAAATTTTCTGAGCCTTGGTTTCTCATCTCTAAAAAACAGGGTCTTACAAAGATTATCTGTAATGTTTGTGCCAGGTCTATCATTTTACAGGGCCATATACAAAATTGCTATAAGATTCCAGTGACCAGGAAAACAATATTGAAATGTATAATATCATAGACTCCTAGAAATCATTTAGATTAGGAAAGTAGGAATGAGTTGCGAATTCTTTCTACAACATCCTGGAAAGAAAATTACCCAGCCTGACTTGAAGATCTCCATCAATAATGAGCTCACTGTCTTGTAAGTCAGCATTTTACTTTGTTTTTCCCTGAAATGTGAATAATCAAAGAATGTTTTTCCTTATATGGAACCTAATGCAGTAATCTTCTATCTAAACCAAACATTTCCAGTTTTGTGTTCATATTATGACACAGTATCCAGACAACTTCTCTTTCTTGTGGTCCTCCACTGAGCACATTCTAATCTCTAACTCCACCTTCCAGATGTGTGAGTAGTATGAAGACCAGTTAGTAATGCCTGTCTAGGTGCTTTTTCATCTGTAAAAACATCCCAGTGTAACAGTTTCGCTATGTTGTTTTTGTTTGTAAGAGTCACATACTGTTGGTTCATATTGAATTTATAGTCAAGTAAACCCTCTAGATTTTGTTCATAGAAACTGCTGTTATGGCAGGTGTCTCCTATCCTGTGAAATGATCTTGGAAACCAATAATATCTTGAAAGCTCAGCCCAATATTTCAACCTGTCATAATATTTTTAAAACTTGATTCCAAACATCCATCACATTAACCATCTCTCCCAGCTTTGTGTTGGCTGCAGATGTGATAAGAAGGCCTTCTTGCCTTCATTTAAGTTGCTAGTAAAAGTGTTGAACACAAGAGACCTAAGTACAAAACTCTACGGCATGCCATTAGAACACTGGTTCCCAAATTATATCCTTTAAGATGCTAATTCCATGAGATGCTAAAAGAAAAGAAAAAAAGAAAAATTTTCCATTATCAGATAAGTTTGAGAGACACAACATACTATCTGCCCTTCTTGGGAAGTCTCAGTATATATTGCACATTATAAACTGAGAAGTCGTAGTAAGAAGTAGTCTTGTTTGAGTTCAGTTAACCCAATATTTCCCAAGTTTATTTGCATAAGGGAATCTGTGTGATAGTTGGTGTTTTTGTTTGTTTTAACATTCTGCCATGTTTCTGGTTCATGGAATACACTTTCAGATATACTCTTTTACACCCCCCCCCCCAATAGCATGCTTTGGAATTTTACCATGAAGAACCCAAATTAATAAGTATGTAGTTTCAAAGATGTATTTTATCCCTTGTGAGCTTTAATATGAAGCCTCCTACCCCCTTTACTGTTCAGTATGAATCCTAAAGACTGTGTGATTACAAGTTATTTTAATATTCTGTGTTATATTGCTCTCCCCATTAATTTGTTTGTCTTAATCTATCTTGTGCTTTATTTTCCTTTTCTCCATGTTTCTTCTTTTTTCAGTTTGAAAATCATTTCTCTTGATATGAGAGTTAAAAGCAAAACAATTAAGAGTTTAGTCTTTTACTAACATTACTCTGTCTAACCCGAGTGGATTTGGCTCTTCATGTTCTTCTCACTCGGGACAAAACAAATTGTTATTTTTTAAAAAGGCAGTTAAGCTCTATATCTTATTTTTTTGTACTCCATAACCCATTTTGGACTTTGAATACAATTCTTATGGGTTTATGGCACTCTTGTTTTCATTTTAGTTATACACTGTTTATTCTGTCTTTTGTACATGTCTTTTAAAAATATGACCTCATTCCAGTTGGTACCTAAGGCTCCATTTTTTTTGTTTAAAAAATATAATCAATGGCTGTATTATCAAAATGCCATTGTTATTCTTCCATTTTTCTGAAGCAATCCTCCCTTTTAGAATCTCTGGCCATGTGGTCATACCTAATTTGTCTTATACTTTTTGAGATGTGCTTTCCCGAAGTCCTGGGTAGATGTCTGGCTGTTGGCCAGAATTCCTTTCCACCGTTTTATTTTTAATTCCAAGAACATTGTTCACATTCTCCAAAGTTACTATCACTCCCGTTGACTCAGTCAGGGCTGTTTTGGTGGTTGTTGTTGCTACAAAGAATTAAGTTCAAAGTAGCAGTTCCTCTTACTTATTTCTGGAATAATCAAGACCTGAAAATATTAAAAAAAACAATATTGAGTTAGTCAGGTAATACTGATTTCTTCATGAAATATATAATGAGTGCCTACACCTGTGCCAGGCAAAGTTCTTGCTGGAGGAAATATGGCAGAGAACGAGACAGAGAGAGGATGTAGTAAACAAAATATATATATCAAAATAATCTCAGCTAATAATAGGTTATGTAAATAAAGTAAAATACCATAACACAATAGAAAGCTATGGATCAGGAGTATACTAATTTAAGTTAGATGCTTAGGAAAGGCCTCACTAAGGAAGTAACATTTTAGCTGAGATCTATCTCAATGTTGAGAGAGATCCAGGCATAAAATATCTCTGGGGGGAATATCCCACACCAAGGAAAGGCAAGTATGCTAGTCCTAAAGTGAAGATATTCTTGGCCTATTCTGTTCTTTTTATTCATTTTTTTAAATGTTTATTTATTTTATTTTTGAGAGAGAGAGAAAGAGAGAGAGGCAGAGAGAGAGAGGGAGACAGAGAATCCAAAGCAGACTCTGTGCTGTCAGCACAGATCCTGAGGTGGAGCTCGAACTCACAAACCATGAGATCATAACCTGAGCCAAAATCAAGAGTCAGATGCTTGGGGCACCTGAGTGGCTCAGGTCATGATCTCATGGTTCATGGGTTCAAGCCCCAAGTTGGGTTCTGTGCTGACACCTCAGAGCCTGGAGACTGCTTCATATTCTGTGTCTCCCTCTCTCTGCCCCTCCCCTGATCACACTGTCTCTCTCTCAAAAATAAATAAACATTAAAAAAAATTTAAGAAAAAAGAAATCAAGAGTCAGATGCTTGACCAAATGAGCCACCCAGGGCTATTCTTGGCCTATTTTTAAAAATGAAGATGGCAAAGGGCTGAGCATATGGAACAGGGGACAGAGTGATAATAAACAAGGTAAAAAAAAATCAGCAGGGGATGGAGAGACAAGTAGATGTCAGATGGTATCCCCTTATAGACAAGCTAAGTCAGGTAGGAATGATCCTGTGAGGTTTCAGTCAGAATAGCAATGTGATATGGTTTACATTTAAAAAACAAAACAAAACAAACAGAATAACTCTGATTCCGGTGTGAAGAATAAGTGTGGGCATGACTGAACAAGATGGAAGTAAGGAGACCAGCAAGAAAGCTATTGGAAACTTCAAGAATAGGATGCTGATGTCCTTCTCACTGCCATAGCTTCACCCTATCATTTTTGTGATCGTAAATATGAATATAATTTTTGTTTCCCCTGATTGACTGAACAGTCTTTAGCATGTTTTCCGAGCTAGGTTATTATTTCATCTCTCTCTCTTCTTTTTTTTTTTTTTCTCATTAACATGGTTTTCTTTCATCTGGGTCAAGGCTGTTCACATAGTCTATGTTTCCTTAACATATAACAATACCTCATTACCCCATATCTCAGAATTATCTTTTCTTTGAACCAGACCAATAGTCCAGATGTTCTATTTGTGTAAAACAATATTATAAATGATGTCCCTGGAGTTATTCCATGAACAGGCTCTGAACATTGGCTAAAATATGTTTAAACCATGAGTCATGTAACATGTTCTACTCATATTTTATACTTTGAAGGGATTCTCTTGAGTTTCTCAAAATTATTAAAATGTTCCCATTTTAATAGTTGTGTTTTGGATACAAGAAAGGAAAGAAACTAACTGTTATTGAAAGAAGTCTGGGAAGAAATAACGTATCTGGGTTCATTATTTAAATTAGCTAACCAGTTGGGTACAGCAAAACACTTCAAGTGAATCATACAACTTCAATAAGGAAACTGTAGTCACTAGGCAAAAACACTTGCTTCAGATGAGACACAGCTTTGAACCAACCAAAGCTATTCAGGTTTTCTATGGATACATCAGGACCATTGAGGACAAAACATATTTCCAGGCTCATGCTCTCTTTGCCCCATTTCACTGTCCATAGGATAATACTGAATTTTAACAAAGATTACAGTCCCTTCATGTTTATGTGACTCCGGAGACCAGCCGAAACACAAGCAGGGGCCGTTTTCATTTGCTTTTCTTTGCTGTGTCTGGCTCTAGGATCACAGTATCAGTGAGTCTTGCCTGCAACCAATTGTTTTAATTTCTCACCAGAGATTATTACTGCTATTGCTAGAAGAAGGTGGTGGTAATTTTCCAAACTGCCTGGGACAGTTTTACTGGATGGAATTTCACAGCTATAATGGGGAAGAGAAGAAAACATTCTCTGCTGTTGCCAGTAACATTTTAAAAAATATCTTTACATGTTAATAAAATAAGTGGTCCTAAAATAGTCCTCTCAATGGTGTATCAATAAAAGAATTAGTAGCACTGTATCACCATAGACATTTTTTTAAATGTACAAAACAGAGGGATTATGAACTCATACACTATGGCCCCAAAGTTTTCTGTTACTTACGTCATTCCAATATAGCTCAAGAAATAAGAAGGTTGATATACTATTATGTTTTCTTTCTGAGTGTTCTCTGATATTTCCTGACTCAGCTACAACACAACAATAATAGTATTAAGACCTAAGTGCCTTTTTGATTTCAGTTACTAGAAAACTGTGAGAGTTTGAACAGGTCACATTGTCTTTTTGGGATTCATTTTCCTCATTTAGAAGAAAATCCTGCCATTTGTGACAACATGCTAAGTGAAATGTCAAAGACAAGTACTGTGTGATGTCACTTGTATGTGGTTGCCAGGGGCTAGGTATGGGGGAAATGTGATGTTGGTCAAAGGGTATAGTCTTTCAGCTATAAGATGAATAAGTTCTGGAGATCTAATGTATAGGGGCGTAACTATAATTAACAATACTATATTTTATATTTGAAAGTTGCACACACACAAAATAATAACCATATGAGGTGATGGATGTGTTAATTAACTTTATTGTGACAATCATTTCACAATACTATATATATATATATATATATATATATATATATATTGGCCTATATATGTTACAGGCCTTAAATTTACACAATGTTATTAGTCAATTATATCTCAATAAAGCTAGAAAAAACTAAGAATAAATAACATAAAGATGTTGCATTAGAACCCGAATATCCCTTCCATTCTAAAATTACATTTCCTTTTATCAAGATTTTTCATTAAGACAAAAATACAATAAAAACTGTTTTGGTTATTTGTTCCCTTTTTTTTCCTAACACAACAGAGCATGAAATGAAAACCTCAGATTCTAATGAGTTCCTTTATTTAAAATTAGAATTTGGTCCCTTGTTCTGCTTAGCTCTATTTCCTTATCTGACCAAAGTATTCTTTGCTCTCCAGCATTCCAGCATGTCCTACATCAAAAGGTTTAGTGGGTGTGGGGGGGGGGGGCGGGTGGGGAGGATTATGAACATCTGGAAGAGGGAGCAAAGGATACATGATTACTCGTAGCCATGCAGGAAAAGTTAGATTTAGATATTCCTCTATGTCCAAGCCTTCAGCTGTCATGAACCAACTCTAAACTAGAAAAAGAAATGTTGCTTTGGAGTTTAGATTTAGGAAATGAAGTGTAAATTAACACTTGGGGCTACAGATTTTTCGTTATATAATCATCACATATTCAGAAGGAGGTCAGCTTCTGAGTGTGGAACTATTACATTTATCAGTGAGAAGAACAAAGTGCTAACTTTGTTAGCACCTAAGAGTTTGCTGGATTAGCCAGTCTATTTATAATATACAACTTTATTCAACCACAGTCATCTTTGCCATGTACTTATCTGATAATTTGCATTTCAGTGTGACATAGCTTTTATTAAATTCACATTACATGTAGGAAGTCATGATTTCCCCCCCACTTTTTAGCTGTAAAACAGTGCCTCATTTAAAAGGTGAAATGTACATAAAATTATTTCTGAGTGATGGGAATGGTTGGATATGATATTAGTAGGTGTATCCATAAGATGGTACTTTTAGGTTTTCATATATTTTAATGAATATCATGCTGTAATCAGACAAATGGAAGCAGGATTGATGGCTCAAAGTTTATGTGGGTAATTTCCTATACTATATGCTATCTTTTATATGTGAGTAAATGTGTGTGTGTATGTGTGCACATATATAGTTGGAGTCGTTGAGATATTAAGTTGGCATGTATACAGTTGATTGGCATCATTCATGATAGTTATGTTCTTATAAAGTAGCTGCACGTCCTGACTTAGTGATAACTGAACCAGGGGAAATACGATAGGAAGTTCCTGCAATCTTTCGGTTACATTTTCATAAACCAATCAATACATAAACTTGTTTAGTATGTGTTTCTATTTAAAAACATCTTATTCAATGTGTATTGTTGTTTTATTAACATTGAATTAAAGCCAACAGTACTACCAGTTATGCTTGGAGAGAGATTACCTAACAACGTATCTTCCCCATAAAGACCATCACAGTCTGCGTGCACTTTGGGACATTTGAACCTGATGCTCAGAGGTCCCTTTAAACACCAAATCACCAACAAAAACCACAAAATTATTAAAAACGTGACACTAAATAGACCACACAAAGGACACTTATTTGTAGTAGGAGAACTGAAACAAGAAGGCAGCACAGCCTGCCTTGGTCAATCTCTATGCATGTCCACAAATGATTGTCAAAGTGCTGTGACTGTTCATTTAGGGCTTTTAAATAAATTTTAGTGAGTAGGCAAATCTGCAAATGCAAAATCTGTAACTATGCATGCATCTATGTATCTATGTATCTATCTATCTATCATCTATCTATTTATCTATGGTGGAATCACAGATATGTTAGGTAGAAACATCTCAAAGCCTATTTGGGTGTAGGGAGAATAGAGAGCACAGACCCACCTTGTGATGTTCACTCCCTCAATCTTAATCAAGCAACATGGATGCCCTTTTGAATATGTGCTTTGTCCAGTTATCTTTTGATACTAAAAAATCACCTAAAACTTAATAATTCCAGTAACATCATTATTTTGTTCACAAATGTAGAATTTTTCAGAATTTGATGGAAATAGCTCATCTTTCCTCGACAAGGCATCTCTTGGAACCTGGAAGATGCACTGCTAAGATAAGACCTTATGACTGGCAAGTTGCTGCTGACTTTCACTTGGAACTCCATAGTGCTGTGGGCCAGAGTCCTTGGATAATCTCTCTGTGGGCTCTTCCATGAGTTGACTGGGCTTCCTTACCATATGTATACTAAGAAACAGGGAATGGAAGTTACCTATCTTTTGTGGCCTGGGACTAAAAAATTTCATACTCTGACTTCTGACATATTCTATTGCTCAACTAGTCATAGAGCCCTGATTTAGGGGTAAGGGACATAGATCCCTTGATGAGAGAGTGTCAAGAAAATTTTGGGACCGTGTTTTAAAACCACCACAATGCCATTGATATTACCATTAAGCCTATGCAATATGCCATTCTATACTACTGACTATGATAATACTTATTCCTTATGACCACTTGAGTATTATCTTTCCCTTAACTATTTTTCTAGATCTTCTTGTTATTATAATTTATATAGCATATACCCAAGTATCAGGTTGACTGGAAATGGGCCTTGTAGCAAGCCACCCCCTGTCTCTAAAGTCACAGTGGATTTGGAAATACCTCCAGCTTGGCTAGAGACAGAGACATTGCACTCTAATTCAGTGCAGACATGCTGCTTTTCTCTAGAAATATTGACAGGGAAACAACTATATCCTACCCTCTCACTACAAGACATATGAATTTAATGAAGGTTGTTGACATGCTCAAGTTCCAGATGAGTCATATAACCACAACCTACCCACTTTAAAAATTTAGCCTTTGATATAAAGTTCCAGGCTACTCTAGAGTAAGGGAGAGAAATAGGAGGTTGATCGAAACTCCAGTTAGGAATAGCTTTAAGGTTTGAGAGAAATTAACTCAGAATAAGAAGTTCAAGATTGGAGGATATTAGTGGATAAATAAATTACAGAAGGAAAGAGAATCAGGAAGACAGAGCAAGAGCTGATGAGAATATACAATAGAAAGGGAGTTGAGAAGAGAAAGACACAAATATTGATTGAGAACTTTTTCTAAACCATGTCTGCTTTACAAATATTATTTAATCCTTGAAGACAATCTCATTATGTATTACTACAACTTTTCTTATCGATGAGCACACTGAAGTGAAGTTAAATTATCTACTGAAGATTATTTTAAATTAACAAATGTTAGAATCCTAAGCTTAAGAAGGTGCAGATGATAAATGTCCATGAAGATGAGAGGCTTGGTCTTGAGAACTCTCTTGTTCAGTTTTATGTAGTAAGGAAATAATACATAAAGGTGTTGGGAAGGAGAGATCTATTTAAGATTCTGTTGGGGATTTGCCCCTTTATTGTGGTCTTTACTTAATGACTAAGCCACAATAGTTTCTGATTAGAGGAAGATTTTGTTGGTTTAATTTCATTTAGAAAACAATACAGTCAAATTGACCCAAAAAGGATTCTTAAAAAAGCTAATGTATGCACCAGAAATTTGTAAATAATAGATTTCTATTTATCATATTATTTTTTCAACTCTTCACATGTTAAACTGTTAGTACTAATGGTAAATGTTTGACTAAGGCATTCTGTGACCCACGTGAGGAAAACAGAAAGAACTAGATGCAAAATAGAAATTAGTTTCAAGTTACTTACTCTCTAGTTAGATGAGCAATAGGTCCCTGTGTTTCTAATGTCCATCATGGTAACTGCTGTGAAAGTGTTCAAAGTCAACAGAAGCAGACTGGTGGGAGAAGGAAAATTTTAAGAAGACCTCTAGAGATAAAGTCACTGGCTAAGAAAGACTTGGATTCAAAAAAGAGTGAAGGGATCTTTAAGGCAGGCCTGGAAAACAAGAAGACTTTGGAGTCATGCTTGAGTTCAAGTCCTGTACCATGGTTGTCTGAGTCTACCCCACTTAATTATTTAACTGTGCCTCAATTTCTTCTTCTGTAAACACTGACATTTATATATGTCTCATGGGACTTAACGGGAAGATTAAGTGACATAATATTTGTAAAACACCTGGCACCTAAGCCCTGATCAGATTTTATTTTACTTTAAAAACATAGCTAGGCTGATTAACCCTGGCTTCTGAATAACAAAATTCCTGTTTTGGAGGCTTCCTTCTCTGGCTAGACTAGTTTCAATGGGAAACATTGATTTTCTTCTCAAATTTACAGCTTCCATGTGTGCTAGTCATTATTAAGTGTGTGTGCATGGGGTATACCATTTATAGTTTTCTCCCTGAGGTTTTCTTTAGGCTAGCTGAAATGCCACAGAATGAAAAAACAGATGTTGTATACTTGAAAAATGTGGCAACATTCTCATTCTTCTCTTATGTTGGACTGTCTTCACTTTGTTTACATAAGGAAATGCGTAAGCAAATTTTAAAGGGGAATGTTTTGGAATTAGTTTCTGCACAATGATTCTTTGGGTACATGGACATCTGTGATGTAAAATCTCCTGGCTTTGTTTCAGAGAAAATATTATTGTTTAAAGTCTGTCATTTGGAATGCAATTTAAAAAGTTATTTTCAACAGCTATAGAATTATTGAATAGAGACATGTAAAACAGACACGTGATGCTCATCTTTTTCACACAACTATAATAATCTTTTAATAGATAAGTCTAGAAGTAAAATATTGTGCATGTGTCTTTATTTCATGTTCTTTGCTTTTGAACATTTTTCTCTGACTCATAGCCTGTTTATTATTACTTATTATTCTAAATTTCCTTCTAATCATCTTTCAGTTTTAAATTATGCAAACAAGTGTCCAATATTTTCCTTAAAGCAAGAATTCTTACATTTAATCATTTATTCAACAGATAATTGCTGGGGGCCCGCTTATGTGCCTGGCACTCTGTCAGGTTCTTTGACTATAATGGTGAACAAAACAAAAAGGGTCCTTACTTACAAGAAGCTTAAAAGAATGGATAGAAATAGAAATTATTGAAATAATTTCCAGATGTAATTACATCTGTGATGTGATATAATTAATAATTACAGGGTGCTTTTCAGAGCATAGCAAAGGGATGTGACTTAGTTGTTGAGAAACAGCTCTGAGTGGAGATCTGAAAGATAAGTACAAGTTGGTTGAGGAGAGGACAGAAGAATAGTCTAGACAGAGGCATTGAATAAAGGCATCACCATTTTCAAGGATCAGAATGCCCAACACGAGTCTGGAATGTAGGGTTGTGTTAAAGATTTGATCCTTACCCAGAAAACTAAAGGAAACTTTTAAAGAGTTTTTAAGAGGGACTGAAATGAAGAGATTTGGATTTTTTTTTTAGTATGAAATTTATTGTCAAATTGTTTTCCATACAACACCCAGTGCTCATCCCAACAGATGTCCTCCTCAATGCCCATCACCCACTTTCCCCTCCCTCCCCCCACCCCCATCAACCCTCAGTTTAGTTTCAGTTTTTAAGAGTCTCTTATGCTTTGGCTCCCTCCCTCTCTTTTTTTTTCCCTTCCCCTCCCCCATGGTCTTCTGTTAAGTTTCTCAGGATCCACATAAGAGTGAAAACATATGGTATCTGTCTTTCTCTGTATAACTTATTTCACTTACCATAACACTCTCCGGTTCCATCCACGTTGCTACAAAAGGCCATATTTCATTCTTTCTCATTGCCACGTAGTATTCCATTGTATATATAAACCACATCTGGGGCACCTGGGTGGCTCAGTCGGTTAAGCCTCCGACTTCAGCTCAGGTCACGTTCTCGCGGTGCGTGAGTTCGAGCCCCGCGTCGGGCTCTGGGCTGACGGCTCAGAGACTGGAGCCTGTTTCCGATTCTGTGTCTCCCTCTCTCTCTGCCCCTCCCCCGTTCATGCTCTGTCTCTCTGTGTCTCAAAAATAAATAAAAACATTTCAAAAAAAATTTTAAACCACATCTTCTTTATCCATTCATCAGTTGATGGACATTTAGGCTCTTTCCATAATTTGGCTATTGTTGAAAGTGCTGCTATAAACATTGGGGTACAAGTGCCCCTAAGCATCAGCACTCTTGTATCCCTTGGGTAAATTCCTAGCAGTGCTATTGCTGGGTCATAGGGTAGTTCTATTTTTAAGTTTTTGAGGAACCTCCACACTGTTTTCCAGAGTGGCTGCACCAGTTTGCATTCCCACCAACAGTGCAAGAGGGTTCCCATTTCTCCACATCCTCTCCAGCAACAATAGTCTCCTGATTTGTTCATTTTAGCCACTCTGATTGGCATGAGGTGAGGTGAAAAGATCAGTGTGTCCAAGATGGAAAAGTAGAAGAGGAAAATAAAATAAAATTGAGGAAAATAAGAATGTTTCTGAAGGGAGAACGGTTTTGATTAGTGGTGATGGAGAGAAGTTGGCAGATTGAAGACGACAGAAGGAAGAGAATGTTTTTTTTTCTTTTTTTCCCCGTTGTTTCTCCTAATCCACATAGTCCACAACCATTTTCCGTCCTACCAGGGGCAATCATCCAGATTGTTTCATGTGTATCTTTTTGCTTCTTTACAGCCTAGCAAAATATGAGATATTGCTTTGTAAGCATATATTCTTAATTTATGTAAATATTATTTTTTGGATTTTGTTTATTTTGAGATTAAATTCTGTTGTCATACATAACTAAACGTTATTTTATCTTTTGCCTACTTCTTAACGGTATGCTTCCACTCTCCCACTGAAGGTCATGTAGATTGCCTTCAGCTCTCTATTATCAATGTTGCAAAGAATAGCCAGGTACACATTGATTTGTGGGCCTATGTGAGAATTTTGGGGGGCTTACAATTCTTCTACTAATAATGAATTGGTGTATTTCTTTATAAGTTGTTACCTCTTGTATTTTCTCTTTTAAAAATTGCCTGTTCATCTTTTAATCATTTTTCCTTGGGATAGACATCTTTTTCTTATTGGTTGGCTAGTGTTTCCTGTGTTGGTCTCCTTTAGTTACATGTCTTTTCACTGAATTCAGTCTCTCGTCATTGAACAAATATCTATTTTATATATAATCCATAAATGTTTGGGGAAAAAGTTTTGGCAAACAGGGAATATTGAACAATGCCCTATATTGCCAAGAGATTAAGATGTAGGCAAAAGGCATAGAACATTGAATCTCAGTTTTCTAACGTGTAAAATAAGAATATTAATACCAGACCTATTTATATCTGTTTGTGGTGAGCAAATGAAATAATTTTGTAAACTAGAAAGAGTTTCATAAACATTTGTAGGCTTTATGATAATTACTTTTAATACATGGTCTGGATATACTAATGGTCTTCAGATGAGATTAAGGCTTGGTTAAATTTAAACAGTACAAAACATAGGATTTATGTGTGATTTTATTTAATATTTAACTCTGCATGAAGTAGCACCTCAAAATTAAGCTTGAAATATATTCCCAGTAACAATATGTACGAGATAGTTTTGGCGACTACATGTGGTATTAAGTTATAAAACAGAATGTAGATGTTCTAGCTCAGAAACTGCAATTTACAGAATGACAACAATTTGCAGCACTAGATTTATTTGTGAAAGATATATTTCTGAAAACAAATGCTTTTTTAAATAAAATTATTTTTAAATAAAATTGTAACTTGTTAATTTGAAGGAATGAAATTTGCAAATTCTCCTATAATTTGAGTAGCCAACAATGTTGTCTACTTAGTGAACCCAGAGTTTTCTAAGAAGTCAAATGCAATATTGCATAGATTGTGTTCCTGAAAGTATCTATATATTTTTTTTTACTGCAAAGCCAGAGCAATATTTTATGTAGTGTATTCTGCAAAATACATTTTCTAAGCTACTTCAATAAGAACTATATTGAAAAAGTTTTCATGATCAAACAAGTTTAAAAAACATACTTTTGTTGTTGTTTTGCTAAAGAGGACATTATTGAGACAAATCGTATTTTTTTATTATTCAAGTATAATTAACTTGCAGTGTTATATTAGTTTCAGGTGTACAATATAATGATTCAACAATTCTATACATTTCTCAGTATGCATCAAGATAAATGTATTCTTAATCCCCTTCAACTATTTCACCCATCGCCCCTTCTTCCCTTCTGGGAACCACTAGTTTGTTCTCTGTATTTAAGAGCTTGTTTGTTTGTTTGTTCCTTTGTTTTGTTTCTTAAATTCTACAAGTGAGTGAAATTATATGTGTTTGTCTTTGATTGACTTATTTCATTTAGCGTTATACCCTCTAGGTCCATCCATGTTGTTGCAAATGGCACCATCCCATTCTTTTTTTTTTTTTCCTTCCCCTTTGGTTATTTGTGCTTTATTATTTTTTTAATATGAAATTTATTGTCAAATTGGTTTCCATACAACACCCAGTGCTCATCCCCATCAGGTGCCCTCCTCAATACCCATCACCCACCCTCCCCTCCCTCCCACCCCCCCCCCCCCATTCAACCCTCAGTTTAGTCTCAGTTTTTAAGAGTCTCTTATGCTTTGGCTCTGCCCTTCTCTAACTTTTTTTTCCCCTTCCCCTCCCCCACAGTATTCTGTTAAGTTTCTCAGGATTCACATAAGAATGAAAACATATGGTATCTGTCTTCCTCTGTATGACTTATTTCACTTACCATAACACTCTCCAGTTCCATCCACATTGCTACAAAAGGCCAGATTTCATTCTTTCTCATTGCCACGTAGTATTCCATTGTATATATAAACCACATCTTCTTTATCCATTCATCAGTTGATGGACATTTAGGCTTCTTCCATAATTTGGCTATTGTTGAAAGTGCTGCTATAAACGTTGGGCTACAAGTGCCCCTATGCATCAGCACTCCTGTATCCCTTGGTAAATTCCTAACAGTGCTATTGCTGGGTCATAGGGTAGATCTATTTTTAAGTTTTTGAGGAACCTCCACACTGTTTTCCAGAGTGGCTGCACCAGTTTGCATTCCCACCAACAGTGCAAGAGGGTTCCCATTTCTCCACATCCTCTCCAGCAACAATAGTCTCCTGATTTGTTCATTTTAGCCACTCTGACTGGCGTGAGCGGGTATCTGAATGTGGTTTTGATTTGTAGTTCCCTGATGAGGAGTGACATTGAACATCTTTTCATGTGCCTGTTGGCCATCTGGATGTCTTCTTTAGAGAAGTGTCTATTCATGTTTTGTGCACATTTCTTCACTGGATTATTTGTTTTTTGGGTGTGGAGCTTGGTGAGTTCTTTATAGAATTTTGATACTAGCCCTTTGTCTGATATGTCATTTGCAAATATCTTTTCCCATTCCTTTGGTTGCCTTTTAGTTTTGTTGATTGTTTCCTTGGCAGTGCAAAAGTTTTCTATCTTGATGAGGTCCCAATAGTTCATTTTTGCTTTTAATTCCCTTTCCTTTGGAGATGTGTCAAGTAAGAAATTGCTGCAGCTGAGTTCAGAGAGGTTTTTCCTGCTTTCTCCTCTAGGATTTTGATGGTTTCCTGTTTCACATTCAGGTCCTTTATCCATTTTGAGTTTATTTTTGTGAATGGTGTAAGAAAGTGGTCTAGTTTCCTTTGTCTGCATGTTGCTGTCCAGTTCTCCCAGCACCATTTGTAAAGAGACTGTTCTTTTTCCAATGGATATTTTTTCCTGCATTGTCAATGATTAGTTGGCCATTCTTTTGCGGGTCCTATTCTGGAGTCTCTACTCTAGTCCATTGGTCTATGTGTCTGTTTTTGTGACGATACCATGTTGTCTTGATGACAGCTTTGTAGTAGAGGCTAAAGTCTGGGATTGTGATGCCTCCCACTTTGGTCTTCTTCTTCAATATTACTTTGGCTATTCGGGGCCAAAGTATATTGCTTGTTCTAGCTTCAAGAAGAATGCTGGTCCAATTTTGATTGGGATTGCATTGAATGTGTAGATAGCTTAGGGTAGTATTGACATTTTAACAATATTTATTCTTCCAATCCATGAGCACAGAATGTTTTTCCATTTCTTTGTATCTTCTTCAATTTCCTTCATAAGCTTTCTATAGTTTTTAGCATACAGATCTTTTACATCTTTGGTTAGGTTTATTCCTAGGTATTTTATGCTTCTTGGTGCAATTGTGAATGGGATCAGTTTCTTTATTTGTCTTTCTGTTGCTTCATTATTAGTGTCTAAGAATGCAACTGATTTCTGTACATTGATCTTGTATCCTGCGACTTTGCTGAATTCATGTATCAGTTCTAGCAGACTTTTGGTGGAGTCCATCAGGTTTCCCATGTATAGTATCATGTCATCTGCAAAAAGTGAAAGCTTGACTTCATCTTTGCCAATTTTGATGCCTTTGATTTCCTTTAGTTGTCTGATTGCTGATGCTAGAACTTCCAATATTATGTTAAACAACAGCAGTGAGAGTGAACATCTCTGTCCTGTTCCTGATTTCAGGGGGAAAGCTCTCAGTTTTTCCCCATTGAGGATGATATTAGCTGTGGGCTCTTCATGAATGGCTTTTATGATGTTTAAGTTTGTTCCTTCTATCCCGACTTTCTTGAGGGTTTTTATTAAGAAAGAATGCTGAATTTTGTCAAATGCTTTTTCTGCATTGACAGGATCATATGGTTCTTATCCTTTCTTTTATTAATGTGATGTATCACATTGATTGATTTGCTAATGTTGAACCAGCCCTGCATCCCAGGAATGAATCCCACTTGATCATAGTGAATAATTCTTTTTATATGCTGTTGAATTTTATTTGCTAGTATCTTATTGAGAATTTATGCATCCATATTCATCAGGGATATTGGCCTGTAGTTCTCTTTTTTTGCTGGGTCTCTGTCTGGTTTGTGAATCAATGTAATGCTGGCTTCATACAATGAGTCTGGAAGTTTTCCTTCCCTTTCTATTTTTTGGAACAGCTTGAGAAAGATAGGTATTATCTCTGCTTTAAATGTCTGGTAGAATTCCTCTAGGAAGCCATCTGGTCCTGGACTCTTATTTTTGGGATATTTTTGATAACTGATTCAATTTCTTCTCTGGTTATGGGTCTGTTCAAGTTTTCTATTTATTTCTGTTTCAGTTTTGGAAGTGTGTGGGTGCTTAGGAATTTGTCCATTTCTTCCAGGTTGTCCCGTTTGTTGGCATATAATTTTTCATAGTATTCTCTGATAATTGCTTGTATTTCTGAGGGATTGGTTGTAATAATTGCATTTTCATTCATGATCTTATCTATTTGGGTCATCTCCCTTTTCTTTTTGAGAAGCCTGGTTAGAGGTTTATCAATTTTGTTTATTTTTTCAAAAAAACAAATTTTGGTTTCATTGATCTGCTCTACAGTTTTTTTAGATTCTATATTATTTATTTCTGCTGTGACCTTTATTATTTCTCTTCTTCTGCTGGGTTTGTGGTATGTTTGCTGTTCTGCTTCTGTTTCCTTTAGGTGTTCTGTTAGATTTTGTATTTGGGATTTTTCTTGTTCTTGAGATAGGCCCGGATTGCAATGTATTTTCCTCTCAGGACTGCCTTCACTGCATCCCAAGGCATTTGGATTGTTGTATTTTTATTTTGTTGTCCCATTCATTCTTTAGTAGGGTGTTCTTTAACCTCCATGCTTTTGGAGGTTTTCCAGACTTTTCCCTGTGGTTGATTTCAAGTTTCATAGCATTGTGGTCTGAAACTGTGCATGGTATGATCTCAATTCTTTTATACTTATGAAAGGCTGTTTTGTGACCCAGTATGTGATCTATCTTGGAGAATGTTTCATGTGCACTCGAGAAGAAAGTATATTGTGTTGCTTTGGGATGAGAGTTCTAAATATATCTGTCAAGCCCATCTGATCCAATGAATCATTCAGGGCCTTTGTTTCTTTATTGATCCTGTGTCTAGATGATCCATTCATTGTTGTAAATGGGGTATTAAAGTCCCCTGCAGTAACTACATTCTTATAAATGGGGTTGCTTATGTTTGTGATTAATTGTTTTATATATTTGGGGGCTTCCGTATTTGGTGCATAGACATTTATAATTGTTAGCTCTTCCTGGATAGACCCTGTAATTATTATATAATGCCCTTCTTTATCTCTTGTTACAGCCTTTAATTTAAAGTCTAGTTTGTCTGATATAAGTATGGCTACTCCAGGTTTCTTCTGACTTCCAGTAGCATGATACATAGTTCTCCATCCCCTCACTTTCAATCTGAAGGTGTCCTTAGGACTAAAATGAGTTTCTTGTAGACAACAAATAGTTGTTTTGTTTTGTTTTTTTTATCCATTCTGATACCCTATGTCTTTTGGTTGGACCATTTAGTCCAATTACATTCAGTGTTATTATTGAAAGATATGTGTTTAGAGTCATTGTCATGTCTGTAGGTTTCATGCTTGTAGTGATGTCTCTGGTACTTTGTGGTCCTTGCAACATTTCACTCACAGAATCCCCCTTAGAATCTCTTGTAGGGCTGGTTTAGTGGTGATGAATTCCTTCAGGTTTTTTTTGTTTGGGAAAACCTTTATCTCTCCTTCTCTTCTGAATGACAGACTTGCTGGATAAAGGATTCTTGGCTGCATATTTTTTCTGTTCATCACATTGAAGATTTCCTGCCATTCCTTTCTGGCCTGCCAAGTTTCAGTAGATAGGTCTGACACTAGTCTTATGGGTCTCCCTTTGTAGGTTACAGCCTGTTTATCCCTAGCTGCTTTCAGAATTTTCTCTTTATCCTGGTATTTTGCCAGTTTCACTATGATATGTCGTGCAGGAGATCAATTCAAGTTATATCTGAAGGGAGTTCTCTGTGCCTCTTGGATTTCAATGTCTTTTTCTTCCCCAGATCAGGGAAGTTCTTAGCTATGATTTTTTCAAGTACACCTTCAGCCCATTTCTCTTTCTTTTCTTCTTCTGGAATTCCTATGATATGGATATTGTTCCATTTGATCGCATCACTTAGTTCTCTAATTCTCCGCTCATACTCCTGAATTTTTTTATCTCTCTTTTTCTCAGCTCCCTTTTTTTCCATAATTTTATCTTCTAATTCACCTATTCTCTCCTCTGCCTCTTTAATCTGTGCTATGGCCACATCCATTTTATTTTGTACCTCATTTATAGAATTTTTTATTTCCTCATAACTATTTCTTAGTCCCTTGATTTCTGTAGCAATAGATTCTCTGCTGTCCTTGATGCTTTTTTCAACCCCAGAGATTAATTTTATGACTACGATTCTAAATTCTTCTTCCGTTATATTGCTTAAATCAGTTTTGATCAATTCGTTAGCTGTCGCTACTTCCTAGAGTTTCTTTTGAGGATACTTCTTCTGTTTTGTCATTTTGGATAGTCCCTGTGGTAGCTCCAAACTGCAGGGCACTTCCCCTGTGCTGTCCAGAGAAACTTGTGTTGTGGGCAGGGCCACAGTCAGACCTGATATCTGCTCCAGCCCCCTGCTCAGGCAATAGTCAGACTGGTATGCACCCTACCTTCCCCTCTCCCAGAGGCAGGACTCACTGTGGAGTGGTGTGGCCTGTGTCTGGGCTACTTGCACACTGCCAGCCTTGTGGTGCTGCCTCGAAGGGATCTTGCCAAGGGTGTATTAGCCAGGGTGGATCTGCAAGGTGCACAGGGGTGGGAGGGGCAGACTTAGCTCTCTTTGCAGTTGGTGGTCTCCTGGGGGAGGGGCCCTGCAGCACCAGGAGGGAGGCAGGCCCATAGGAGGGATGGATCCACAGAAGCACAGCATTGGGCCTTTGCAGGGTGCAAGCAAGTTTGGTGACCAGAACTGGTTCCCTTTGGAATTTCAGCTGGGGGATGGGAGAGGGGAATGGTGCTTGCCAGGGCCTTTGTTCCCCCCCGCTGAGCTGAGCTCTGTCTTTCAGGGCTCAATAACTCTCCCTCCTGGCATACTCTTGCCCTCCCAGCTCTCTGAGAGCAGAGCTGTTGACTTTTAACATTCCAGATGTTAAGTCCCTCTGACTGTCAGAACTCAGGGAGTCCGGCCCCTCTGCTTTTGCAAGCCAGACTTGGGGGCTCTGCCTTGCTGGGTGGGCTGCCACTCCACCACCCTGGCTCACTCCCACCTGTCTGTGTAGCATGCACTGCCTCTTTACCCTTCCTACCCTCTTCCATGTGCCTCTTGTCAAGGCTTGACTCTGGACAGTCCATTCTGCTAGTCTTTTGGCGGTTTTCTGACTTATTTAGGCAGATGTGGGTGGAATCTAAATGTTCAGTAGGACGAGGTGAGACCAGCATCCTCCTACACCACCATTTTCTGAGAGTCTCCTCCATCCCATTCTTTTTTATGGTGGAGTAATATTCCACTGTATATGTAAATAACACATCTTTATTCATCCATTTATCAGTGGACATTTGGATTACTTCCATACCTTGCCTATTGTAAATAATACTGCAGTAGGCATAGGGTTGCGTATTATCTTATTGAATTAATGTTTCTCTTTTCTTTGTGTAAGTAATTGTTAGTGGGATTACTGGATCATATGGTAATTCTATTTTTAATTTTTTGGTGAACCTCTGTACTATTTTCCACAGTGGCTGCACCAATTTTGCAGTTCTGCTAACAGTGCACAAGCCTTCCTTTTTCTCCACATCCTCACCAACACTTGTTATTTCTTGTGTTTTTGTTAATTTCCATCTCTGTTCTCGTATTCTCTACCTGTTTATGCCTAGTATTCACCTTTTTCACTACATCCTTTAATATACTAAAGAATTATTTTAATTAAAAAAATTTTAAATATAATTTCTTGTCAAATTGGCTAACATACAGTGTGTAAAGTGTGCTCTGGATTTTTGGTGTAGATTCCCTTGGTTCATTGCTTGCATACAACACCCAGTGCTCATCCCCACAAGTGCCCTCCTCAATGCCCATCACCCATTTTCCCTTTTCCCCCACCCACCATCCACCCTCAGTTTCTTTTATGTACTTAAGAATCTCTTATGGCTTGCCTCCCTCCCTCTCTGTTTATAACTCCCCCCACCACCTCCCCTTCCTCCATGGTCTTCTGTTAAGTTTCTCAATATCCACATATGAGTGAAAACGTATGATATCTGTCCTTCTCTGACTGACTTATTTCACTCAGCATAATACCTTCCAGTTCCATCCACATTGCTGCAAATGGCATGATTTCATTATTTCTCATTGCCAAGTAGTATTCCATTGTATATATAAACCACATCTTCTTTATCCATTCATCACTTGATGGACATTTAGGCTCTTTTCATAATTTGGCTATTATTTAAAGCACTGCTATAAACATTGGGGTATATGTGCCCCCGTGCATCAGCACTCCCGTATAACTTGGATAAATTCCTAGCAGTGTTATTGCTGGGTCATAGGGTAGTTCTATTTTTAATTTTTTTAAGGAAACTCCTCACTTTTCCAGAGCAACTGGAATTGATAGTTTGCATTCCAACAAATAGCGCAAGAGGGTTCCCTTTTCTCTACATCCTCACCAGCATCTGTTGTTTCCTGAGTTGTTCATTTTTGCCACTCTGACTGGTGTGAAGTAGTATCTCAATGTGGTTTTGATTTGTATTTTCCTGATGAGGAGTGACATTGAGCATTTTTTCATGTGTCTATTGGCCATCTGGATGTCTTCTTTGGAAAAACGCCTATTCATGTCTTCTTCCCATTTCTTCACTGGATTATTTGTTTTTTGGGTGTTGAGTTTGGTAAGTTCGTTATAGATTTTGGATAGTAACCCTTATCCAATATGTCATTTGCAAATTTCTTTTCCCATTCCATCAGTTGCCTTTTAGTTTTGTTGACTGTTTCCTTTGCAGTGCAGAAGCTTTTTATCTTGATGAGGTCCCAATAGTTCATGTTTGCTTTTAATTCCCTTGCCTTTGGAGATGTATCCAGCAAGAAATTGCTGCAGCCTAGGTTAAAGAGGTTGTTGCCTGCTTTAGGTTGAGGATGCTGATGGTTTCCTGTCTGACATTTAGGTCTCTCATCCATTTTGTGTTTATTTTTATGTATGGTGTAAGAAAGTGGTCTAGTTTTATTCTTGTGCATGTTGTTGTCCAGTTCTCCCAGAACCACTTGCTAAAGAGACTGTCCTTTTCCGATACTTTTTCCTGCTTTGTCAAAGATTAGTTGGCCATACATTTCTGAATCCAACTCTGGGTTCATATTCCATTGACCTATGTGTCTGTTTTTGTGCCAATACCATACTGTCTTCATGATTACAGCTTTGTAGTAGAGGCTTAAGTCTGGGATTGTGATGCCTCCCGCTTTTTCTTTTTCAATATTACTTTGGATATTTGGGGTCTTTTGTGGTTCTATACAAATTTTAGGATTGTTTTTCTAGTTTTGAGAAGAATGCTGGTGCAATTTTGATTGGGATTGCACTGAATGTATAGATTTCTTTGTAGTATTGACATTTTGACAGTATTTATTCATCCAATCCATGAGCATGGAATGTTTTTTGCATTTTTTTGTATCTTCTTCAATTTCCTTCATAAGTTTTCTATAGTTTTCAGCATGCAGAACTTTTATATCTTTGGTTAGGTTAATTCCTAGGTATTTTATGGTTCTTGGTGCTGTTGTAAATGGGATAAATTTCTTGATTTCTCTTTCTGTTGCTTCATTATTGGTGTATAGAACTGCAACCAATTTCTGTACATTGGTTTTGTACCCTGCGACTTTGCTGAATTCATGTATCAGTTCTAGCAGGCTTTTCGTGGAGTCCACTGTGTTTTCCATGTAGAGTATCATATCATCTGGGAAAAGTGAACGTTTGACTTCTTCTTTGCCAATTTTGATGCATTTTATTTCATTTTGTTGTCTTATTGCTGATGCTTGGGCTTCCAACACTATGTTAAACAACAGTGATGAGAGTGGTCATCCCTCTCGTGTTCCTGATCTCAGGGGGAAAGCTCTCAGTCTTTCCCCATTGAGGATGATATTAGCTGTGGGTTCTTCATATATGGCTTTTATGATATTTAGGTATGTTTCTTCTGTCCCAACTTTCTTGAGGATTTTTATTGAGAAAAGATATATTTTGTCAAATGCTTTTTCTGCATCTATTGACAGGATCATATAGTTCTTATCCTTTCTTTTATTAATGTGATGTATCACATTGATTGATTTGCAAATATTGAAGAAGCCCAGTAGCTCGAGGAATGAATCCCACTTGATCATGTTGAATAATTCTTTTTATATGTTGTTGAATTTGATTTTCTAGTATTTTGTTGAGATTTTTGCATCCATGTTAATCAGGGATATTGGTCTGTAATTCTCATTTTTTTGTGGGGTCTCTGTCTGGTTTGGGAATCAATGTAATGCTGGCTTCATAGAATGCATCTGGAATTTTTCCTTCTGTTTCTATTTTTTGGAACAGCTTCAGAAGGATAGGTATTATCTCTGCTTTAAATTTCTGGTAGAATTCCTCTGGGAATCTATCTGGCCCAGGACTTTTGTTTGTTGGGAGATGTTTGATAACGATTCAATTTCTTCACTAGTTATGGATCTGTTCAAATTTTCTATTTCTTCCCATTTGAGTTTTGGTAGTTTGTGGGTGTCTTGGAATTTGTCCACTTCTTCCAGGTTATCCAGTTTGTTGGCATATAATTTCTCATAGTATTCTCTGGTAATTGCTTATTTTTCTGAGGGATTGGTTGTGATAAATCCATTTTCTTTTGTGATTTTTTTCTATTTAGGTCCTCTCTCTTTTTCCTTTTGCGAAATCTGGCTAGGGGTTTATCAGTTTTGTTTATTTTTTCAAAAAACCAGCTCTTAGTTTCATTTATCTGTTCTACTGTTTTGTTTTTTTTTTTTTTGCTCCGATATTGATTTCTGCTCTGATCTTTATTATTTCACTTCTTCTGCTTGCCTTGTGGTTTCTTTGTTGTTCTGCTTATAGTTCCTTTAGGTGTGCTGTTAGATTTGTATTTGGGATTTTTCTTGTTTCTTGAGATAGGCCTGGATTCAATGTATTTTCCTCCTAGGACTGCCTTTGTTGTATCCCAGAGGGTTTGGGCTTTTGTGTTTTCATTTTCATTTGTTTCCATATATTTTTTAATTTCTTGTTTAATTACCTGGTTGACCCATTCATTCTTTAGTAAGATGTTCTTTAACCTCCATGCATTTCGAGATTTTCCAAACTTTTTCCTGGGTTGATTTCAAGTTTCATAGCATTATGGTCTGAAAATGTGCATAGTATGATCTCAATTCTTTTATACTTATGAAGGGCTGTTTTGTGACTGAGTATGTGATCTATCTTGGAGAATGTTTCATGTGCATTCGAGAAGAATGTGTATTCTGCTGCTTTAGGATGAAAAGTTCTGAATATATCTGTCAAGTCCATCTGATCCAATGTATCATTCAGGGCCCTTGTTTCTTTATTGATCCTGTGTCTAGATGATTTATCCATTGTTGTAAGTGGAGTATTAAAATCCCCTGCAATTACCACATTCTTACCAATAAGATTGTTTATGTTTGTGATTAATTGTTTTTTATATATTTGGGTGCTTTGTATTCGGTGCATAAACATTTATAATTGTTAGCTCTTCTTGGTGGATAGACCCCATAATTATTATATAATGCCCTTCTTCATCTCTTGTTACACCTTTAGTTTAAAATCTAGTTTGTCTGATGTAAGTATGGCTACTCCAGCTTTCTTCTGACTTCCAGTAGCATGATAGATAGTTCTCCATTCCCTCACTTTCCATCTGAAGGTGTCATTAGGTCTGAAACGGGTTTCTTGTAGAGAGCAAATAGATGGGTCTTGTTTTTTATCTATTCTGAAACCCTATGTCCTTTTTTTGGAGCATTTAGTCCATTTACATTCAGTGTTATTATTGAAAGATATGGATTTAGAGTCTTTTTGTTATCTGTAGGTTTCATGCTTATAGTAATGCCTCTGGTCCTGTGTGGTCTTTGCAACATTCCACTCAGAGTCCCCCTTAAGACCTCCTGTAGGGCTGGTTTAGTGGTGATGAATTCCTTCAGTTTTTGTTTGTCTATAAAAACCTTTATCTCTCTTTCTAGATAAAGGATTCTTGGCTGCATATTTTTCCTTGTCAGCACATTGAAAATTTCCTGTCACTCCTTCCTGGCCTGCCAAGTTAAAGTAGATAGGTATGCTACTACCCTTATGTGTCTACCCTTGTAGATTAAGGCCCATTTGTCCCTAGCTGCTTTCAGAATTCTCTTTATCTTTGTATTTTTCCAGTTTCAATATGATATGTCATACATAAGATCAATTCAAGTTATGTCTGAAGGGAGTTCTCTGTGCCTCCTGGATTTCCATGTCTGTTTCCTTCCTAGACTGGAGAAGTTCTCAGTTATGGTTTATTCAAGTACACCTTCCACCCCTTACTCTGTTTCTGGAACTCCTATGATATGAATAGTATTCTGTTTCATTGAATAAGTTAGTTCTCTAATTCTATCCTCATGATCCAGAATTTTTTTATTTCTCTTTTTCTCAGCTTCATCTTTTTCCACAATTTTATCTTCTTTTTCACCTATTCAAGCCCAGCGATTAATCTTATGACTATTTTTCTAAATTCTTGGTAAGGTATATTGTTTATGTCTGTTTTGATCAATTCTTTAGCTGTCATTTCTTCCTGGAATTTCTTTTGAGGAGAATTCTTCCATTTCATCATTTTAGCTAGTTTTCTGTCCCTTATGTGTTTTAAAAGCTTGTTATGTGTCCTGCACCAGCGAGCACCACTATATTAAAGAGGGGTCATACTCTGCCTGGGGCCTGGCCCTTCAGGAGGTGTTTTTTGGAGTGTGTTAATTGCTCTCTGTTGTTGTGACTCTGGTTGTTTTATCTCCCTACTCATAGTGATGTTTTGGACCCTCCACCAGGTGTGCTTTGATTTGTTCACTGAGGTAGCCCTGGAAAAGAAAAAAAACAAGAAAACAAACAAACAAAAAAGAAAACAAAAACAAAAACACCTGTTACAGCAAAACAATGGGGTGGTGGCATTGTTGATGGAAGAGGCCTTATCCCATACAAAGAGAAATGACAGCGTTGGGGAAAAAGAAAAGAAAAGAAAACTGACCAGGCAGAGAAACTCTACAGCTTAATCTAGAGCAAGAGGGGAAAATAAAGGAGATATAGAGGAGTTATAAAGAGAATAAATTAAATATGTCTACTTAAACCAACAACCAGAATAACCAGGCTAGAGGAGGGAAGAAATAGTAGAAAATGAAGAGGGGGGGCGGGAAGTATATATATGTGTGTGTGTGTGTGTGTGTGTGTGTGTGTGTGTGTGTATCAAAAGAATTATCCAAGAATTAAATCAGAAAATGCAAACCACTGGGTGCCTTGGAACCAGTAGCAGTGCTGGTCTGGAGGAGGGGCTGTCTGGTTTGTCAGCATCAATCCCGCTCCAGTAGATACTCAGTTACCAGGCAGAAGGGGCATGGTTTAGTGTAGGCAGGTCTCACCTCCACTGGGGGCCCCCTGTCAGTTTCCTGAGCCTCCACTTTGTTCCTGATGGGGAGAAAAATGGCAACACCCCAGTCTCTCCTCCATGGACCAGATGTCCCAAACCACTCTGTTCAGGCTGTCCTCGCTGTGCCAAGGGCACAAACGAGGCTGTTTGTCCCACTCCACCAACTTCCACACCTCCCTGGCGGTTGGCTTGGATTTAAACCCTGATGTCTTAAAGGGTCTTGCTCCGTGTACCCCAGTACCTGGAGAGTGCTGTTCCACACCACTGATATATTACTTCTGGATATATTTGTCCTTTGAACGGTTATATACCTTCTTCCCACAGCACTCCAGGGAGGGGATTGCTTTCTCCTACTGTGGACTGCACCCCTGACCTAGCCACTGAGACCCAGCCTGGCTCCCCACCTCCCCAGATGTGAGAACAGGGCAGCCAGCCTCAATCCGGAGGAAGCCCCACAGTTAGAGATGAGATCCCTTTCCATCCCGGTACAAGGTTTTTCTCTTCTCTAGATACTGTCCTATGCTTCCTTATCCTCTCTTTCTCTTCCCTTTGTCTCTCCATAGAAGGGGATCCCTCCCTTCTGTGCCTATGCAGCCTGTTTTATCTCTTCCAGTTTGTAATCACACACTTATGGCCCAACAGCTTGTCCCTGTGAGTCCCTGGGGATGTCTTTGTCACTCTGCAGCCCAGACTCTAGGAATTCAAAGTCTTTTGGCCTCGACACTGCTGTATTTGAGGGATAAGGGAACTTCAGGTCCCCTTACTTCTCTGCCATGTTGGATCTCCTAAAGAATTATCTTTAAGGTCCTTGTCTGATAGTTCCAACATTCAGACTATCTTTGTGTTTGACTGTGTTGACCATTTTATTGCTTAAAAATGAAACATGATTTTTGTGCTTGTTTATCTCATAATTTTTGATTGAATGCTGAACATAAAATAAAAACAAAGTAAAAATAAAAAGAGTGGAGGTAAATGGTATTTATGCCCAGAAATAGGAAAGCATCCTCTCTGTCAGGCCTTTAAGGTGAGTTTGAATAAATCTAAGAAGTAATTCAGCTGGACGCAGGCTTTGTTATTGTTATAGTCACCTTCAGTGCACCACAGGCTTCAAATCCTCTGGCAATGGACCCACTCTGCCTTCTGCTTAGTGTGAAGCCAGAGCTCTAGAGGATCTTTCTCAGTGTTCCTGCTCCAACCCCAGATTTCAGTAAGCCCTGCATGTTGGTATGATAGAGTGTCTCTCTTCATGCTCTTTTTCCTTGTTACTTGGTGCAAAATTCATGGTGTGTTTTCTTGATTCTTCCGTTCTAGTCTTAGTCTTAGGCAGGGTCTTAGTGCCTGAGCTCCAGGGGTGAGATTTGTCAGGCTCTCTGTCCCTCCCTCAGTGGCACACAGGCTCTGCTTCTTACTCTTTTATTTATTTATTTTAAAAAAATTTTTTTTTAAGTTTATTTATTTTTGACAGAGAGAGACAAAGCATGAGTGGGGGAGGGGCAGAGAGAGAGAGAGAGAGAGAGAGACAGAATCTGAAGCAGGCTCCAGGCTCTGCACTGTCAGCACAGAGCCCGACATGGGGCTCGAACCCACAGACCGCGAGATCATGACCTGAGCTGAAGTTGGACACTCAACCAACTGAGCCACCAGGTACCCCTGTTTCTTACTCTTTATAAGGGCTAGAGTGGGTCTATAGACAAGATTTTCTTTCCATCTTCCAACTGACATTCAAACCCTGCCTTTTTCATGAGGGATCTTGGGTGCAAGTTGGTTTTTCACTTCTTCCTCCATGGCAGCAGACCTTTGCTTTCTACCATACAGGATTCTGGGAAGGACTGGGTATTCTGCCCTTCACCAAAAGCACATCTCTTTTGCCTATTATCAGTGCAGGTGTTAATGGGCAAACTTTTGACCTTTCCCCCAGTACCACCTTTCTTCAGATGAGGTGAATGAGATAATTACTTGCCCCTTCTCCAGAGGCCGATAACTTCCCTGCTTTTAAAGCAGGATCAAGTTGGTTACATGAGGTTTTTGCCTCTTCTCCTTTTGCAAATGGCTTCTGCTTTTATCAAAGAAGGGTGAAGGGTTAGTTTTGTGCTTATCTCCTTGTAGAAAGTGACCACCATTTTTGTGCTCAGGTAGGGCCTGGAGTGCGAGTGAGCTTCTCCAAGGACCTCTGCTTCCCCCCTCAAACTTTGGCATGACTGCTTGCACCTCTAAGGGAAGCTCTCTCAAATACTTTCCTTGCCTTTTAAGTTTCTCAAGATCCACATAAGAGTGAAAACATAAGGTATCTGTCTTTCTCTGTATGGGGGAGGGGAAGGAAAAAAAAGAAGAGAGAGGGAGAGTGGGAGAGAGCCAAAGCATAAGAGACTCTTAAAAAATGAGAACAAACTGAGGGCTGATGGGGGGTGGGAGGGAGGGGAGGGTGGGTGATGGGTATTGAAGAGGGCATCTTTTAGGATGAGCACTGGGTGTTGTATGGAAACCAATTTGACAATAAATTTCATATATTTAAAAAATAAATAAATAAATAAATAAATAAATAAAAGATCAAATCCTTTCCTTGCCTTAATCATTTTTATGAACACCTAGCAGAAGGCCCTGTGTAAAACTAGCCCTTGTTTGCAGGACCCCCTTATTTCTAGGATCCCAGAGATTCCCAGCTGTTACGTCAGCCCACTCATGGACTTTAAGAATTTGTTAAAATTTTAGTTGTTTATTTTGTACCCACCTTTATGAGTATTATCTGTTTCTCTCCTTCTGTCCTCAAAGTGAAACATTTTGTGTGTCCTGTCTCTAGAGACTTTTTATTGTTGATAATCCAAGCCCTTGCTGCCTGATGACCTTAGCTCTCTAAGATGCAAAAATAAATTTATGATTTTGTAGATACTTTGACTATTTCTCCCATTCGGGTGCAAGAGAATGTCATCTGACATTCTTGCCCAGCTTTCTACAATGTCTAAGCTGAAGTGGAACTCCCATTTGCTTCCATTTTTTAAAGCTATATTTTATATAGAATTTAAGGTTATAGGTATTTTCTTTAATACTTAAAAGATCTCATTTCACTGTTAAGACTTGTTTTATTTCTGTCAAGAAGTCTTCTGTTAGTCATATAATTGTTACTATTCAGATAATGAGCTGTTTTATCTGAATGTTTTAAAATTTTTCTCTTGATTTTCTTATTCAGCAATTTTATTATAATGCACTTAAATTTGGGTTGTATACTTTGGATTATCTCTCTCTTTAATTCACCAAACTTCTAAAATATGTAGATTAATGGATTTCATTCGTTTTGGAAAATTGTCAGCCATCATCCCTTTGATATGATCTCTGTCCCATTCTCTCCTTCTAGACTTCAATTATAAATTATGTTATACATTTTCATTATGTTCACATATGTGTTTTGTTTTTTCTCCTGCATTTATTCATTCTTCCTCTCTGTACTTCAATCTGTATATTTTTATTGACCTATTTTCAGTTTAGTAATCATGCTTTTTGCTTTGTTAATCTAATCTATTTAATTGTTAACTTTAAATATTGTAAATTGTTTATTTCTATAATTTATTTTTTTTCTTTTTATACATTCTACTTCTCTGGTGAAAATTTCCATATCTTCATCCATTTCTCCTTCTTTTGTTTTCTATTCTTGAGCATATTAATCATAGGTGTTTGGAAGTTCATGTCACTGAACTCTGATATCTGGATCACCTGTGTCTATTTCTGTACTCTATTTATTCTCTTGGTTTTGGTCATAAGGCCCTGTGTCTTTATCTACCAGCATTTTTTTTGTTTAATTCCAAACATCCTATATATCAAATCATAGAAGCTTCAGATGATGTTGTTTTCTTTCAGACAAAATTGACCATTTCCTCTGGTAGGCAAATACAGTGGGGAGTAATTACTCCAACAGGGATCGAATTTAGTAGATATTGGATACAATTTTGGTAAAACTAAATCTGCCTTTGTTAATTGCACATAGTGCAATTAAGAATGCCCTGTTAACTGGGTAACACTTTGCAGTATTTTCAACTAAGAGTCTGTTCAACTGAGACTATTCTCTCCAGACCCCCTTCCACCATGGGTTCTTAATGCAAACCACTGTCTTTTTGGAACCATGAGTTTGCCAAAATTTCTGCTCTGCATTGCACATGTGGTTTTATTTTAGCTCCTTTGCCTCTTACCCCATGAAGCTTCAGAAATCAGCAAATGTCATGAGGGGAAAACTGAGTACAAAATATTCTTTAAGCATTTAACATTGTCACTCTAGTGTGAGACCATAAAGACTCTGCAAGTTTCTGTTCTCTAGCAGTGCCTTTCTGCCAGGACAAAATTTAGATTTTTCAATCTCTTGCTCATACCCAGATTGATATGGGCCCCATGGAAAAAAAAAGCTGTTAGAGACTGTCAGTTTATCTTTCCATGATTCTGTTCTCTCTGGAATCTTAGATACACTTAACTTCATAGCTTCAGCAATCCTCTTGATACTATAAAACAGTTATTTAAAATTTTATCCAACTTTTCTATTTGTCTTCAGTGGAAACACTCAAAAGTTTATAAGCATGCTCCATTATATGCTACATATTATAATTAAATCATATCCTAGATCACGCTTTAATGTTTCCTAAGATATACTTAAGAATCTAAATTTGGTTGAAGATTTAACTTTGCAGGATACTACTGCCAATACAAAGACTCAGTTTACTGAAGAATTATATTTGACATGTTACTAAATTCACACATGCACAGGTAACGACAAGTCATTAAAGTCTAATTTTATACATGAGAGCAGGGAAGTATCTTTTGAAATCTATTATAACAGAAATAATATAATTTCCAATAACAGAATATAATACTTTCTGGTAACAGAAATAATATATTAAAATTATAAATTTTACTTCTCATTGGAAGAAATATGGTTTTACTCATACCAAAGCACACCATTTTCCAGTCTTGTTTTAATTTTTGGAAAGACCAATAATCACAATGTTCTTAGAATAATGAGATTCAGTACAGTTTGTTTCTTATGGCATTCTTGCCGGTCTTGATTTCTTTCCCTTGTACAACTCATCCCTAAACATTTTGTTTTTAGTTTGTATTACACTCTATTTTTCCAGATAGTTCCTCAAATGTCTTGAAATGAATTAGGATATGATCCCACATTTACCCAGACCTTACCAATCAATGTTCTTATTTTTGACAACATGATTGCTGCATTTCTTTAATCTAAACCAGGAATGACAATGGATTTCATCTTGTATGGCAAGTCTAATCAAATGGGAGAAATATCTTAAGCTGTTTAAAAAGATTCTAAGGGGACATCCAAGCCCAGTTTGAAAATGTACCAAGATAATTTAATAAGGTCTGTCATGCACTGGAAGGTAGAATAGTAACAGGCAGTCTTGTTAGATCTTGAATACTTAAAGTTGGACACAAAGTTTAAAATCCACAAAAATTTGTTGATTGACTAATTGATCTTTACTGAAAACTCATGAAAAGAATAACTAAAAATAACTTCTGATTTTATTAGCAATTATTTTATTTAAAATTAAATCATTCCAGGGGCACCTGGGGGGCTCAGTTCATTGGGTGTCCACCTTCGGCTCAGGTCAGGATCTCATGGTTTGTGGGTTCAAGCCCTGCATCAGGCTCTGTACTGACAGCTCAGAGTCTGGAGCCTGTAGCCTGCTTCAGATTCTGTGTCTCCCTCTCTCTGTGTCCCTCCCGTGCTGTGCTCTCTCTCTCTTCTCTAAAATAAATACATAAACGTTTAAAATAAATCAATCATTCCATAGGAATAGTGTATAAAACTCCTCTTTTGACCTCATGTCTAGTTCATCTTTATATTCCACGGTGGGGCTTGTCAGTGGCAAATGCTCACTAAATATTTTTTTTAGTGAATTTCATTGATTCTATTTTAAAGTATAAATAACCAAAGTATAAATAACCCAAATCTTCTGAAATATTTATTGTTAGTGTTTTTACAACAACCTTATGTTTGACAAAGAATAGAAGACTTCACTATGGAGAAAACATTTTCATTGATGTAATGTAGATGAAAGTATGTAAGTGAAAATAAATGGAAAATATCTGCTGTTTAAAATACATTTTGAGGGGCGCCTGGGTGGCTCAGTCGGTTGAGCGCCGACTTCGGCTCAGGTCACGATCTCGCGGTCCGTGAGTTCGAGCCCCGCATCGGGCCCCTGTGCTGACAAGCTCAGAGCCCGGAGCCTGTTTCAATTCTGTGTCTCCCTCTCTCTGACCCTCCCCCATTCATGCTCTGTCTCTCTCTGTCTCAAAAATAAATAAACGTTAAAAAATAAATAAATAAAATAAAATAAAATAAAATACATTTTCAATGATTAATAGGTTCTTTGTAACCTATTGAAGAAAATACATTTGGTGACTGAAATCCTTAAAAAAACTTTCCAACCATAAAAGGAGGTGCCAGTGGCATACTTAGGTGATCCTTTTATTGAGAAATGTCTTCAAACCAAATACCTAAAAGATCTAAATTTTGAGGAGTTGTAATTACTAGGCTTTTTTTTTTTTTTATGTTTATTTATTTTTGAGAGAGACAGATCGCCAGCAGGGGAGGGGCAAAGAGAGAAGGAGACACAGAATCTGAAACAGACTCCAGGCTCTGAGGTGTCAGCACAGAGCCTGATGTGAGCCTCGAACTCACAAACCCCGAGATTGTAACCTGAGCTGAAGTCGGACACTTGAGCGACTGAACCACCCAGGTACCCCAACATTTGTTTGTTCTTTTACCTTGATCTCTATCTGCCTCCATACAGCAATCATCCACATATTCCAGGTACTGGGTCTACCTTCGAATTGAGTAAGAGAGTAACTTGTGAATATCCTGGATAATTCCATTTCATTCAACTAGTTCAAAAAAGACTTAACTGATCCCAAAGGGAGTACACAATGGAGTACAAGGTCTTGCACTCTGAATGCTCACAATCTAAAGAACAGAAATATACAAATAAGTTAGCGAAATATGGGAAAAAATTATGTGAGAAGGATTGCAAACTTGGAGTTCCATGTTACCTAACATTTCTTCTTATATCTGACAATCATTTTTTTACTGAAAAGAATATAAGAGTTACCTACTACTTTCTTCCAGCCATCATATATAACTAGAAATCTCTATGGGAGCGTTTTCTCCCTTTTTTGCCTTCTCTCATCTTAACTGAACTTTTTATATCATTCCATTTTATCACCTTTCTGGGCATACCAATTATACTTACTTTTAAAATGTTGTTAATGGTTTCGCTAGAGTTTGCAATATACATTTTAATTAGTCTAAGTCCACCTTCATACCACACTGTAATACTTTACTGCTTCACTTGTGATTCAAGTGCCTTATGACAAAGTCTGACCAATTCTTTCCTCCCATCCCTTATTACATTTCTGTCATTCACTTTACTTATCCATGTGCTATAACCTGCCAGTGCATTATTACAATTATTACTTTCAATAGTTATCTTTCAGATCTATTAAGAATAAAAAAAGTGGAAGGTTTTATCTTTAATTGTTTCTCTAATGCTCTTCCTTTCTTTATATAGATCTGAATTTCTGACCTGTTATCATTTTCTTCTCCCTGAAGAACTTCTTTGAACAATTCTCACAAGGTAAGTATCATGGTGGTGAATTCCTTCCGTTTTTGTTTATCTGAGAAAGTCTTTATTTCTCCTTTATTTTTGAAAGATAATTTCACTGCCTATGGGATTCTAGGTTGGTCTTTTTTTTCCCCCTTAAGCGCTTTAAATATTTTATTCTTCTCTCTTGTTTTTATTTAAATTCAAGTTAGTTAACATACAGTATAGTATTAGTTTTAGACAATAGTACAATTTAGTGATTCAACAATTCCATACAACACCTGGTGCTCATCACAAGTGCACTCCTTAATCCCCATCATCTATTTAACTCATTTCCCACTCACCTCCCCTCTGATAAACATCAGTTTCTGCTCTATAATTAAGAGTCTGTTTCTTGGTTTACCTCTCTTTTTTTCCCCTGTGATCATTTGTTGTGTTTCTTAAATTCCACATAAGAATGAAATCATATGGTATTTGTCTTTTTCTGACAGACTTATTTCACTTAGCATAATACTGTCTAGATCCATCCATATCATTGCAAACGGCAAAGTTTCATTCTTTTTGATGGCTAATATTCCATTATATACACACACACACACACACACACACACACACACACACACATATATATGTATATACACACACACACACACATATATACATATATATATATATATATACATATATATATATGTATATATATGTATATATATACCATATCTTCTTTATCCATTCATCAATCAATGTATGTTGGGCTCTTTCCATAATTTGGCTGTTGTTGAGAATGCTGCTATAAATATTGGGGTACATGTATCCCTTTAAATTAGTATTTTTTATTCTTTGGATAAATATCTACCATGCAATTGCTGGATTCCGGGGTAGTTCTATTTTTAACTTTTTGGGGAGCCTCCATACCAGTTTCCAGGATGACTTCATTAGTTTGCATTTCCACCAACAGTGTAAGAGGGTACCCCTTTCTCCACATCCTTACCAACACTTGTTTTTTTTGTTGCTGGCAGAATTTTTGATGAGAAGTTCACTGTAATTCTTTTCTCTGTTGTTTTTTCCCCTTTATTAGTAAAAGTATTATTTTCCTTTAACTTTTTAAAAGATTTTCTCTTTGGGCCTCCTGGGTGTCTCAGTCAGTTGAGCATCTGACTCTTGATTTTGGCTTACTTACGGTTTGTGAGACCAAGCCCCCCATCAGGCTCTGTGCTGATGACACAGAGCCTGCTTGGGATTCTCTGTCTCCCTCTCTCTCTGCCCCTCCTCTGCTCATCTCCCCCCCCCCCCAAATAAATAAATAAGCTTTAAAAACTTTAAAAAAATAAAAGATTTTCTCTTTGTCTTTCCTTTTCTGCAGCTTGAATATGACATAACAAAGTGTAGTTGTTTTATTGTTTTGTTTTTTGTTTCTGATTGGGGGTTTGTTTTTATTTTCATTTTTGTCAGTACTTGTGCTTGTGTTCTCTGAGCTTCTTTGGTCTATGGTTTAGGGTCTGTATTATTTTGAAAAGGTCTTGACCATTAGTACTTCAAATAACTTTTCTACTCCATTATCGCTGTCTTCTAGTAAACCATTTATGTATATGTTATACTTTTTGATATTATCCCAGTTCTTGGATATTCTGCCCTATTTTTGTCATTATGTTTCTTTTTGCATTTAAGTTTGGGAAATTTCTATTGACCTATGTTCGAGTTCACTGATTATTTCCTAGACTGTGTTTAGTCCACTGATGAGCCCAAAGTCATTCTTTACTTCATTAAGTGTTTTGGATTCTTTCAATTCTTTCTTAGATTTTCTACTTTTCTGCTTACATGGCCCATCTGTTGCTAGTCATTACCTAGTTTTTAATTTTTTTAATTTTTTTTAAAGTTTATTTTTGAGAGGGAGAGACAGAGTGCAAGCAGGAGAGGGACAGAGAGAGAGAGAGAGAGAGAGAGAGAGAGTCCAAAGCAGGCTCCAGACTCTGAGCTGTCAGCGCAAAGCCCAACACTGGGCTCAAACTCACCAGGTGTGAGATCATGACCTGAGCCAAAGTTGGATGCTTAACTGACTAAGCCACCCTGGCACCCCATAATTATCTAGTTTTTCTATTAGAGACTCTGACATATTAATCATAGTTTAAACTTTATGTCTGACAATTCCAACAACTGTGTCATACATAAATCTTGTTCTGATGATTGCTTTGTCTCTTGAGACTGTGGTCTTTCTGCCCTTTTAGCATATATTGTAACTTGTTGTTGCTGTTGAAAATTTGACATTATGGGAACTGAGGCAAAGAAGCCTTTAGCATGAACTTTTATGTTGATCTGCCTGTGAGTTAGGCCTTATGTAATGTTTGCTATGGCTTCAAACTATGGTTAATGTTTGTGCCAGTGGCTTCAAATTCCTCTGGTGTCTTCCCCTCACCCCTCCCCTGCCTCCAATCTCTGTTGACATTCAGCTTCCTTAAGTACTCTTCCTTAGACTGTGTCTTGCAGCTCTCTTATCTGTAATCCAATTATTGTACTGAGCCCTGTTGGTGTGATAGTAATGGGTGGGAGTGGAAGTATTCTTTAATTCTGATTAACTCTCAGTCTTCTTAGTGGGTCTTTATCCTTCAATGTGGTGACTGTGAACTTCATAGGTGTTTCTTAACTTTCTCCCTTAGGTGAGACAGGGAGGCTAGAAGGGGTTGGAGTAGGAACAGTGCTGTTCCCTCAGATGTGAAAAACTTCTGGTAAGGTCCTTTTCCTTGCAAATAGGTCTTTGTTATCAAAGCCCTCTGGATCTATTTCATGATGATCACTCTTCCCCTGCTTTTGCCAAAGCCATGGGGATATTTTTCTTGGTTCTTTGTCAAGAGAACCTAGTAGAGTTCTTCAAGGTAAAACCTCCCAAATTGTGCCTCCACCCTCACCCAAACCTTGACTTACTCACTCTTGGTGTCCACGTTCAGCCTCTAGCAATTTATCAAAATCACCACCTATGTGTTCTACTTGTTTGCGACTGCTGTGGCTTCTCCTTCAGGTAAGCAGGTCTTGGCTAGGACTCTCTGTGTTCACCTGGATTTCTGGATTTTGGGATAGAAGTTTGCCTTGTGGCATGGTTCTCTGATGGGTTTGAGAAAAGCCACTGATTGTTTGTTTATCTTTCTTATGTTGTAAGAACAGTAGTTAAATCTTCCAAGCTTTATTCATGTAGGAGCCAAAACCAAAAGTCTTGGGGAAAAATTTTTTTAACACAAATGTTTCTAAAAAGTAGGTGAAGATCTTGACCTGGGGAGAATAAGAATGGAATTAAAAATGAATTCAGAATGATTTCTGTTCTTCAAGTCTATGTATCTTTGATTGCAATATGCATTATAACTGCTAAAATATTATATGTATCAAATATATCTCAGGCATATGTGAAATTGGCTGGTATTAGAAAACTTACCTGACCTTTTGGGCATTATTAGGAGAAGGAAAAAATAAACTAGGGGAAGAAATTGTTTGTTTGTTTGTTTGTTTTCATTAACTCAAACTCAGCATAAATTCAAGGTCCCTGCACTTATAAATATTTGGCATGTAAGGCATATAACATGATTTTGCTTGAGTTTGATATAAGGCATATAACATGATTTTGCTTGAGTTTGCACAGTATAAAGTGTGATTTTTCCAAAGTTGGTGCATCCCAAGTCATGTTGGGATTAGCCATTTATTTGTAGCTATGTTTCATATGACCTTTAAAAATGAATACCAAAAAACATTGTGTTCTTCTCTTAACAGTTTTCTCTATTTAGGTCCCACAGAGCTATACCTGGCGCAGAATATATGTCTGATGAATCGACTATTTTGATTTTATATACAGATTTCCAATATTAGATTCAACTTTCCTCCTAAAAAATGAAGAATCTAGTCCCCTTTATATGTGAAAAATACGGGAGACTTTCTGACCTTATTTCAAATTCTCTCCATTACTTAATAGCAGGTGCCTTCTGCTCATCCTCTTCTGAATGTATATCTTCCTCACAGAACAAAGAACTAATTTCAAGGGGAAAAAAAAGGATTTGCTTCTTTTATTATCAATGGCAGGTTGAAAAATTATTCAACAGGGATTGATGTAGCCAGAATTGTTAAGCTGATCAAATTCATCTTTGGCAGTACTTTATCATTCTTTCTGCACCATTTCCTACTGACTGCATCTTTTCTTACTAGCACCTCAAAACCAAGGAACTTTGTTTGATCCAATAACTTAGGTCTGATCTTTCTCTGCAACAGATGTTTTGTTTTTGTTTTGTTTATTACTGTAGCTCAACTGAATTAGGTGTTGGGTGGAAAGGATACAGTTCTAATTCATACTGACATATAAAAGACTGATAACTTTCCAGTGTCCATTTGCTCTAGATGAACAGATAAACCAAATGAATCTCTGATTAAGTTCCAAGGGGCCATTTGTTTAGTGAAAGGGAGATCATTAAAATTTCATTTTAAAGCTGAAGCCAGGGTCAGGACAAAAATCAAAACTGGGATTGAAGTCAAGATTAGCTCCAGTTATGGTCTCTGCTCTCCCCTAGAGTGGGAGAGCATTGAAGAACAGAGAAACCAAAGAAAGCCTATTCTTAGAGGATACTATATCCTTGAAATCGGCGGATGAGGTCATAGACCATACATGGTTTCTCTGCCATATTTATTTAGAAACAAAACATTACTCAGAGAAATGAAGCAAACTGATTAAGCTATAGAATCATAGTTTTAAAAACCATCAGAGAGTTTAGAATAAAAATAAATCTAAATGAAGAAACTTGCAGCTATTTTCATCCATGGAAGACCAGTGAGAAGAGAAGGAATCCATTATAAGGAGATTCCAGTCTACTATCAAATTTCTAATAGCCACCTGTGGTCTGGAATGATGTATTAGATGCTAAGAGCCTGTACCCACACACCAATCCTTTTCTTCACCAACTGCACCAAAGATTGGGGCCAGGAAGGAGAGCCAGAGAACTAATGAACTAACTCTCTCTCTCCTCATTCCTCCCAGCCTCGATCCATCCTTCCTCCTTCTCTCGCTCCTTCTCCCTCTCCTTCTGCACCTTGCAGCCAATACACTGCAGTAGGCTTTGAGGGCTTAGGTGAGGTGACAGGGCAGAGTGACTTTTCCAGGAAAAGACTGGAGAGGAAAACTCAAAGAGGTGGCAGCTGAACTCTAAGGCTATCCTTCATGCTTTGGGAAGCTGATGGCTGGACTAATGAAAAGGATCTTTAGATTCTTCCAGAGTTCAGATTCTAAGCCCTGCTGAAACAAAAATTTTAATCTCACATTTAAAATATTTAAAGACAGAGTTGCCTCTCTCTAACAAAAGCTTTAACAGAACAAGCTCAAGACAGAAGATACAACAAAATTAAAATGCTAGGAGAAAACAGAAGTAAAGATTTGTTTGATAGGCTTAGTAACAGATTGTACAAATCAGTGGAAGTAATAAGTGAACTTGAAAATAGAAAATTGGAATTTAATCAAACCAAAACGCAAAGAGAAAAAAAGAGAAAAACAGAAAGAGCATTTAAGATCTGTGGGGATAAAATTAAGAAGTTTAACATAGGTGTAAAGAGAGTCCCAGAAGGAGGAGAGAAAGTATATGGTACTGAAGAAATATTTGAAGACATGATCATAGCTATAATTTTCCTAAGTTGACACAATATGTTAACTCATATCTCCTTGAAGCTCAGATCATCACACAGAATAAATACAAAGTAAACCATACTTAAAGAAGTCATAGTCAAAATGCTGAACACCAAGGATTAACTGAAATTCATAAAAGCAGTTAGAAAAAAAGCTCTGACAATTCACATATACACAGGGAAACAAGAAGATTGTTGGTTTATTGCTGACAAAATATGTGTACTGAAAGTACTAAGTAAAAACAAAAAAAAAAAGTCAAAATAGAATTCTATCTTCAATGAATATATGCTTCAAAAATGAAGGCAAGTTAAAGAAACTTTCAGATAGACAAAAGATAAAAGCTGAGAAATTTTTCTCAAGCAAACCTGCACTATAGAATAAGATAGATTACTTAGCTAAAGAATGTGACACTCTAAGGGAGCCCAGACCTGTGAGAGTAAATATAAAAGAATATAGACACCCACACACACATATACATATACATATGTATGTGTATAAATTATATATATGTATATATGTTCTCTATCATTGCCATAACAAATTACTGTGAACTTAATGGCTTAATGGTTGTATACATTTATTATCTTTTTTAAATTTTATTTAAAGTTTATTTTTGAGACAGAGAGAGACACAGGATGAACAGAGGAGGGGCAGAGAGAGAGGGAGACACAGAATCCGAAACAGGCTCCAGGCTCTGAGCTGTCAGCACAGAGCCCGACGTGGGGCTCGAACTCACAGACCATGAGATCATGACCTGAGCCAAAGTTGGACGCTTAACCGACCAAGCCACGCAGGCACCCCTACATTTATTTTCTCATGGCCCTGTTTACTCAGCTGGTTTCTCTGCTCCGGGTTTCACAAGGTATCAGACAACTGGTCTCTTAGGGGTTCTGAGAATAATTCTCAGAGTCCATTTCCTTCTGGTTGTATTACTGAGGTTATATTGGTCTGCTAGCTGTCAACCAAGGGCCATCCTTGGCTCTTAGAGTTTCCCTGGTCCCCGCAGGTGGGACCCCCCCCATCTTAGAACCAGCAACGGTGCGCCAAACCATCCTTCTCACACTTGGAATTTATGACTAATCCTTATGCCACCTCTCTCTTTTGCCTCTTCTGTTCTACCTCTCTTTTGGTTCCAACTGAGAAAAGTTTCTACTTTTAAGGACTCTTATGATTAAATTGGACCCACATAAAAATTCAGGATAATCCCTTTATTAAAAGGTCCATAATCTTATACATTTGCAAAGTCCCTTTTGCCATGTAATATAACATATTAACAGATTCTGGGAATTAAGGAGTAGATACATTTGGGTAGCCAATTTATTTGTATATATAAGATATGGGAAAATAACAACAATGTATAATATATTCTGGAACCAATAATATGTATCTACCTATATCTATATCTATATATAAAATTTATAGCAGGAGCATAAAATGAACATACATCATTTGAAAAATTTTTACACTATTTAAATGACTACAGTATGATTTGAATGTAAATTGTGGTAAATTAAAGATGCCTATTGTCATCTCTAGGTAGAACTTTCTATAGTGATGGCATTGTCCTATACCTACACTATCCAAGTTAGTGCCTCTCATCTACAAGTAACAGCTGACCATATAAAATGTTACTAGTGTGTCTGTATGACTACATTTTCGTTTTATTTAGTTTTAACATATTTAAATTTAATAGTCGCATGTGGATACTATATTAGACAGTACAGTGTGAAGTAACCATTACATATGGTAAACAAGCAGAGGGGTACAGCTAAAAAAAATCTGGGTACATAAAAAGGAATACATAAATATACTAAATAATACTTGTTCTTCACAAAAGAATACAGAAAATGAGCAATGGAGTAGCAAAGAAAAATGGATAGAACGATAGAGATTGTCGGAATGGACATAAAAGCAGCAATCAACTGCATGCTATTTATAGGAACACACTTAAAATATAAAGATATGGACAAGTGGAATATGTGAGAGTAAAAAAGATATTATTCAAAAGTAAGCATTAAAATATTAGGAAGGTATATTATATAGTATATTATTAGAGAAAATAGATTTCAAGAAAAGGGTAGAGATAAAAAGGGATATTTTAGAATGGTAAAATAGTCAATTCCTCAAAAAAGATATAAAAACCTAATTCTGTATGAACTATGGCTTCCAAATCCTTGAAGCAAAATCAACAGAACTAAAGGCAGGAATACATTCTTCTTAAAAGTATAGGAAAGAATAAGTAGACAAAAATCATTAAAAATATATGTCTGAAAACACTATCAACCATATTGACTTAATGGACATTTACAAAACCTACATAAAACACCTCTAGAATACACATCGTTTTGAAGTGCACATGAGGAATTCTCCAAGATCATCTGCTGGGTCATGAAGTAAGTTTCAATAAAATATAAGGTTCAAAATACTATAGGATAGGTTCTCTGACCACAATGTTTAAAATTAAACATGAATAACAATGTCTAGAAAGTCGATAACATTTTAATATTAAGCAAGATAATTGTAAGTAACCCATGATTCAAAAGATATTTCAAAAGTAAGAAAATAATTTGAGGAGTGCCTGGTTGGCTCAGTCTGATGAGTGTCCGACTTCGGCTCAGGTCATGATCTCATGGTCCATAAGTTCAAGCCCTCTGTTGGGCTCTGTGCTGACAGCTCAGAGCCTGGAGCCTGCTTTAGATTCTGTGTATCCTTCTCTCTCTGTCCCTCCCCTACTCATGCTCTGCCTGTCTCTCTCAAAAATAAATAATCAAACATTTTTAAAAATGTATAAATCTCCTAACTAGACCAATCAAAAACAGAGAACACAAAGACTGAAAGACTGAGAGTTTCTTACTACATATTTTATGAACATTAAGAACCTAAGAAAGGAATAATAAAAAAAAGGTTATGTCAAGAAACATGACAACTCAGATTAAATAGAAAAATTCCTTGAAATATGCTAATTTACTAATTTACAATTTACTAATATTTCTTATGAACATAGACAAAAGAATTCTTAACAAAATATTAACAAATTGAACCAAAACATCATGAGCAGAGAGGAATAAAAGGGTGATTTTACATTAAAAAAAATCTCATTAACTGAGTAAAGAAGAAAATCAGATGATCATCTAAGCAGATGCAGAAAAAGAACTTGACAAAATCAACACTCACTCATGTAGAAATTTGTAACAATTAAGAATAGAGCTTCCCAAATCTGATAAGAGTCATTGATGAAAAAAAAAAAAAAAAAACTATAGCTAACAATATACCTAGTAATGAAATATGTACTACACTTTTCCCCTGTAATTGTTAATAATGTAAAGAAGTTCATTTCCATCATTTCTATTCAGTATTGCACTGGCTATCCTAGCTGGTGCAATAAAGTATTTAAAAAAGGTGGAGGGAAGACCTTATAAATGAAAATTTGAAGTAAAATTATTTTTATTGTAAACAGCATCAGTTTCACATTGAAAATCTCAGTCAATTCTCCTGCCAAAACTATCAGAATAAGTGGTTGTAGTAAGTTCACAAGTTAGTGGTCATATAAGAAAATCATATAAGAAATCATATAATAAAATCATTTGTATTTTTATATAACAGCAATGAATAATTTGGAAATCACTCTTCAAAAAGTAGCATCCAATATAGCATGTAAAAACAAAAATTACTTAGGAAAAAACATAAGAAGAGATTTGAGACCTTTATACTAAAAATTACAAAATACTGCAGAGAGAAATAAACAGCAACCTAAATAAATGTAAAGATATACCATGTTTATGGATTAAAATACACACTATTATTAAGACGTTCATTTTCCCAAGATTGAAATATAGGTTTAATGCAATGCCAATCAATATCAGAAGGAATTCTACTTATGCTTAAGATGTAGAAAGCCTCAAGAGAATTTTCTCCCACCCCAACAATGAGAAAAAGTCAGACAATCTACAAAATCATAAATGTTCTTAAACTCATCATAGAGCTGAGGTAACATGTGCACTGTTTCTGAATAGAAACAAATTTCTCCAAAACCAGAAGGAGAAACTATTTCATGTTTGGAAGAGGCTAGGAGGCAAAGTAGGCCACCATAAAAGCAGGTAAGAAGAAATAAGCTCAAATTTTGACAGAATTAAGTGTGGCCCAGTGTATCAATTTAGAATGACCAGGAATCACAAACATAAACAGAGTTCAGGCAGTTCATATTCACTTCCAAGATTTTGTTTTTGTTTTTGTGTTTCAATAGACCTTCACTAGGTGCTTATAAGAAGATTTCGGGAAGGGTGAGCATCTAGAGAGAGCCTTCCTTGGTGGTGTAGACATGAGGTAAGGGATGTCCCGTGACTTGCACTGGGAGACAAGCACGAAACCTTATACATACATGTCTTTGATTTCTTCTTTCCTATGAAACAAAAACCTTAAGATACTAGAGAAGGCGCAGGAAATATTCCTGCCCATAGAGCCCAGAAAAAGATCTTTTCCAGGAGGCAAAGGTAGAAGCAAAACCAATCTATGTGCAAAGGGCAGAAAACTTCCATTTCCATGAAAAAATCTGTTACTTCTGGAGGATTACATATATCTAACAAAGGACTCATATGCAGAATATATAGAGATGCCTTCAAATCTTCAATAAAAAGACAAACACTATGAAATGGACAAGAACATTGAACAGGCACTTCAGAAAGGAAAATGTGTGAATGGACAATAAGTGCATGAAAACTGTTCAATATCATTACTAATCGGTGAAATGCTAATTAAAACCACAATGGAATAGCATTTTATACCGCTGTAATGGTTAAACCTAGGAGGATTGATAATACCATATATTCTCAAGTATGTGGAGGGACTGGGAGTATAAAATGTGGGTGCATAGATTTTTTTTAAATGTCAAATATGCAAAACCAAATCCAATCAAGCAATGTATTAAAATAATTTTAACATGCAGAGATTATCTCATAAGTTCAAGAATTAATTAACTTCAAAAAAATTTAATACTATAATTTACTGCATTATCAAATAAAAGATAAAAACCATGATACCATCTCAACAGATATAAAATGAAGCATTCAATGAAATTCAAAATCCATTTCTAGTGAAAAATCTTAGCAAACTAAGAACAGAAAGAAATTTCCCAAAGATGATATTATTCACAAAACCCTACAATAAATATCATTAGTCAGAAATAAGGATTCTCTTTGTCATTGTTTCTGCTTAACATATTTTTGAATATTTGAACAAAGGCAAGGAAGACAAAAGTATATGTGAATAAAAGAGGAATATCAAAATTGTCATTGTTCTGAGAGATCTTATCATATATGTGGACGAAGCAAATATACAACCAAACTATAGCACGATTGAGAGAATTTAGAGAAATAGATACATTCCTATTTATTACTAAAAACAGTTTAAAGTAAATGAGGATAAAATAAAACATATGAATAAAAAAGATATAACAAATTTGATGATAAAAGCATAATATATATTCTTGAAATATACAAAAGAAGACTGAAGTAAATGAAAACAGTACACCATGTTTATAGCTGGGAATCAAAAATTTAAAAAACAGTCATTTCACCAAAATTTTTAAATTGGTGCAATTCTAAAAAAAAAAACTAATAAAATTTCTTATGACTAAGGTAATCACTAAAATTCAAATAAAAGGGCAAGAGTTTTGAGAAAACAGATATGGTGGAAGAATTCACCATACCAGGTACCAAAATATATAAAAAATCTATTGCAATGTAATAACAAAAAACAGAGTGATATTAATGCATGAATGGAAAATCAGCCAATGGGACAAAAAAATAAAGGTCAGAGACAGATGATTGAGTTCCTGTTTCAAATCACTGGATGGAAATTGGGCAGCTGAATAAATGCTGCTTGGGTAATAAACTATAAGAAAAAAATAAAATTAGTTTACACTATTCTCTAAAAATTATTTTTTAAAAAAGTTTATTTACTTATTTATTTGGAGAGAGAGAGAGTACAGAGAGGGGCAGAGAGAGAGAGAGAGAGAGAGAGAGAATCCCAAGCAGGCTCCACACCACCAGCGCAGAGCCTGATGCAGGGCTCAAACCCAGCAACCGTGAGATTATGACCTGAGCTGAAATCAAGAATTGGACGTTCAACCGATTGAGCCACCCAAGGTCCCCATATACTTCAAAAATCTATGTGAATGAAAGACATAATATAAAAATAACACTTTGAATATTCTAGAAGAAAATATTGAGATATATCTTTATTACATCATAAAACAAAGTTTTTTAAAAAAGATACCAAAACAAGCCTATTAAATTTGATCACAGTAAAATGAAAAGCCCTATATGATGAAAGACCTCATAAACAAACTCAAAAAGCAAGCTACAGAGAACACTTAGTGCATTGTTTAGCTGACAAACGATTTATATCTGGAATCTAGAAATAGATCCTATAAATCAATGAAGAGAAGACAATTGCATAGAAAGTTTCATAAACTATATAAGCACAATCTTTACAAAAAAGAAACTCAAATAACTAATAAACATAGATTTTCAAAACTACTGAAATTAAGAATGGTTAAAATGGTTGGAAGATCAGGTAATGATGATGAGAAAGCCCTTATATGAAGTTGGAAGTTACGCTCAGGTCATGATCTCCTGGTTCGTAGGATCAAGCCCTGCATCAGGCTCTGCCCTGATGACTGATAGCCGCATGTGTATCTTCTCTCTCTCTCTCTCTCTCTCTCTCTCTCTCTCTCTCTCTCTCTCTCTCTCTCTCTTAAATAAACTTTAAAAGAAAATAAACTGGAAGACTGATGATTCAGAGGAAAGTAAAAGAAGTGAAAGGCTCCAGAGTAAACCGATGGGCATGGGAGCCCAGAGCCCAGATGATTATAAGAAGCACTTAAGACCAGAGGGCCACCTCCTTTAGTAGCACGGAGGGAAGAGAAGGTACGTGCAGATTCAGGTAGGTTTGTGGTTTGGATGCTCGTAAATTTAGTTGATTCTTTTCAAGTGGATCTTTCTCTGCTGTGAAGTAAATGGTACTATCAGCTAAAAATTAAAAATAAATAACTATGGTATGAAGTTGAGACAGAAGTTGCAGTTTGAGTATAGAAGAAAAATTTTAAATAATCTTTAGAGAAAGTAAGAAGTCAAGCTGACCAGAGAAAAAGATAAGGTTTGCAATTCCAAAATATCGTGAGATCTGTTTTCCAAAGCAAATGAATGAGTTGATACAAGATTAGATTTTTCTGAGGAAAAAAAACATGCAAAAAAAAAAAAAGTCAATTGTTTTATCAGGATAATTACAGAAATTCTGAATCATGTAATCTGACCCAAAGGGAGAGAAAAGAAAGGTGATAAGAAGATAGAAATAGAGTCAACGAACTGGGGAACCCAGAAGGATAGAATAATGTCCAGTAAATAAGTTAGAAAAATTAGAGGGTGTGATAGAAGTGAGGAACTTGAATTTATAATTTTTAGAATTGGAGCAGTTTGTGTGGTGGCATGTTCTAGAAGTAACTGATGGAGAAAAAGTTGTCAATTACAGATATTTGGCGTTTGGATAACTTGTTCACATGAACAGTCAATGGGCTGGAGAAGAAAACCACAAGTCTGGGGTCAAATTCCAAAAGATTAGGGGAAAATGAATGGGAGATAAATAGAATGCAGTGACAAGAGAGTGGAGATCATTATACACTACCTGGAATACTCTCTCCTAAAACAGAGAATGGTGATATATACCTGAAGTCATCACTTCCATGGGTCTTTGGGAATTATATACATGATTGCAAACCATATTCTGAAATATCATCGTATGTACAGAAGCAATAAAACCAGAAGAGAATTTAAATCGAAACATAAAAAGTCTACATAGAAATGGCTTATAAGAATGTGGCTTCAGCACTACAGAGAATGAGAACAAGAATCTAATATGTTCTTCTTTTAGTTATTAAAACTACTTGACGGGTCCAATATCCGGCTGGAGTCTTCTACTGGCTTGAAGCAAGCAAGAGTTCTGAGTGTTTTTTGTCCAGAAGAACTTGGCTCGAGATCATTTTTGGCTGTGCTCAAAGTTGAGTAACTGGGACATGAAAGTAGGGCTGCTCAAAAAAAGAGGGCCAATGAGCACAGCCTGCCGCCTTGGGCAATGTTGTCCTGGTCAGAGCCCTACTCAAGAATTTATGTCATTTGAAGTAAGTGGTTTGTTCTTATTGAAGAAGACATTGCTTGCTAGGGCATGCCAAGTAGTGTCCAAAGAAATGAATCAAGGTATAAAGTCTGGGCGGTCCTTAAAGTTGATTTTGCACATAAGACAAAAGAAGCATTTGTGATGTGGCAGAGCATCTGTAAAGGGAATTCTTTTTGCAGTCCGAGGACCATTTTGGCATCGGCAAGGAGATCACTTAGTAACCCTGGGATTTGTATGGCCATATTTTTTGCCAGGAAATATTTACCCCATAGTCTAACACTGTCTATTCTTAAATTAGGACTGGCAGTTACCATAATTCTATGGCATTAATAGATTTGTTTTGGGAAATAAGTGTTCTGGAGATGTACTGTAACAGCTCACCACTGAACATGTTCTCCAAGGAGATCATATGAATGGGAAACTGAGCTTGGTTCTGCAAGGGCCACAAAGAACAGGACTCCAAATTCAATCCCACCTCAAAATCTTATCCCATATTTGCTTTAATAGCTGCTCTCCCCCATCCCAGCTCTGGGGCCATCTCCAAAAGACCAAAAAGACTGGCCAGGGGTGGTTTTATGCAAAAGTCAGGAATTATGGAAGAGGTATGTGTGTGTGTGTGTGTGTGTGTATGTATACAGTTTCATTGGACACAATTGCCAATCTCAAAAATATGTACTTTGCCAAATGTCCCATATTTTAGTGATAAAAAATCATACTGTACGTAAGAAGTCATTAGGTAGACTCTCTTATGGTCAAAATAGACCTAAACTGTTTTGATTCAAAGTCCTCGCTTTTGAGATGGGGGAAGTAAGATCTGGTTGTGTTCACTAATTTTCTCAAAGTCACAGAGCAAGTTGGTGATAGAGCCAGGAATAAAGCCCATCTTTTGGTATTCGGTCTAGAGTTTTTAAATTACATCAATGAATGTAGGCTTAACTCGGCTGTACGCTGATCTTAGCCTTTGCTCCTGCTATGGGATGCCTTCATTCAGTTCAGTGCCCTAACCCAAAAGCTTACCAATCATATTGTAAAACACACGAACATAAAAAGAAAAGGTCTAAAGAATATTTTAAGGAAAATATGTGTACCTACTTAGCTTTAATGAATATAAACATTATGCTTTACTTATGTGTCTTCCCCTCCTCTCACTTCCCAGAAATAACCATTATACCAAATCTTGCGTTTACTATGGCAATTCAAGTAGTTATATTCTATATCTATCTATACACACACATACTCACACATATATAATTCTATATTTTATTTTGTTCAATATTATGCTTTTAAGATTTATCTTAACCCAATGCAGTATTCCACTGTATGGATGCATCAATATTATTTATTCATTCTCCTATTAATAAACATGATTTTTAAATTCTTATGTAATATGCAGTGTTCCAATGAACATATTTGTGAATATCTCTATGAGCACATTTGCAAAGGTTCCTTTAGTCCTCAGAAGTAGAACTGCTAAGTTCAAGGAACACATGTACATGTGATAGGTAGAATAGTGGCTGTCCCAAAGATGTCCTTGCAACCTGGGAATATATCACCTTACATGGCAAAAGGGATTTTCCAAATGCAGCTAAGATTAAGGATCTTCAGAAGGGGAGATAATCTTGGATCACTCAGGAGGTCCCAATTTAATCACATGAGTCCTTGAAATTAGCAGAGGCAGACTAAAGGGTCAGGAGATACCACCTGAAAGGAATTCAACCACCTGTTGATAGTTTTATAGATGGAGGAAGGGGATTATGAACCAGGAAATAGATGGCTTCTAGAAGGTAGAAAAAGGCAAATAAAATGGTTTCTCTCCTAGAGCATTCAGAAAGGAACGCTGTACCTTGTGGACAGAACACCTTGCTTTTAGCCCAGCAAGATCCGTGACAGACTACTGACCTCCAGAACTGTAAGCTAACAAATTTTCATTGTTTTAAACCGTGAGGTTTGTAGTCATTTGCTATGACAGCAAAGAAAACTAATTCAGCATATTAAATTTCATGAACTATTGCTGTATTTCCCTCCAAAGTGCTCTACTGTGCTATCAGTGTATGAGAGTCTCTGAGACCCCTTAACCTTTGTAAGCCTAGATTATAGTCAGACTTAAATTTTTGTCTGCTGAGTTTGTAAAGCTGTGTTGTTCTAATTTGGGCACGGTTTTAACTTTCATTTCCCTAATAATATGTGGGGTGGAGCATCTTACTTCTATTTTATTGGTTATTTGAACATCTCTTCTTGAATATCTTGCTCATGTATATTGCCCTTTATTCCTATTGGGGTGTTACTCTTACTTATTTGTAATCATTTATACATTCTGAATACAAAATCTTTATTGGTGACACTCCGTGCATATATAAATTCCCATTCTGTAGCTTCCTTTAACTGTGTGGTATTTTATTAAACAGAAAGTTTTAATTGACATGTAGATAAATGTGACAGTTTTTAACTTAATTAGTTATGCATGTTAGGTCTTATCTAATAACTAATACCTTATCTAATATCTAATACCAACCTCAAGATCATAAACATAGTCTGTATTTTCTTTAGAAGTTTTAAAGTTTTGCTTTTCATATTTAAAACTTTCAAATATTTGGGATTCTTTATTTGAATACCGAGTTGTTCTAATGCTATTAATGAAAAATCCATTATTCTCTCAGTGATTGTAATGCCACTTCTCTCTTATACTTCAATACATGTATGAATCTGTGTCAGACTCTTTTTTCTGACCCTTTGTCTATGAGTTTATTTCGGTTTCTGCTCTACACTATTTTAGTAACTCTAGCATTAAATATATGTTGATATCCTCTTATTTTTCTTCTAAACTTATTAATCTTGGATTATTTTTGTTCCTATATATAGATTTTAGGATAAGCTAGGCAAGTTCCATAAAACACACCCACCCACACCCACACCCATTCTTTCTGGGATTACTGTTGAAATTGGATTAAAAATTCTAAAAAAATGTAGAATGTTTGGGGCGCTTGGGTGGCTCAGTCGGTTAAGTGTCCGACTTTGGCTCAGGTCATGCTCTCGCGGTCCCTGAGTTCAAACTCCACATCAGGCTCTGTTCTGACAGCTCAGAGCCTGGAGCCTGCTTCAGAATCTGTGACTCCCTCTCTCTCTGCCCCTACCCCGCTCACACTCTGTCTCTCAAAAAATTGATTAACATAAAAAAAATTTTTTTTAAACGTAGAATGTTAGAGTGAACTGATACCTTTTGTAGATTAGGTCTTCTATTATACCATAATTTTCCATTATTTGGTACTTTAAAACATCATTCAAATTTATAGTGTTATCTAATGAAAGCTTACTATACAATTTTTGCTAGGTTTACTGCTATATACTGTGGAGGGTTTTGCCATTGTCTTACTCATTGATGATTATTCATATGTAGGGATGCTATTGATTTTATATATGGATCTCATATCTGGCAAACTTGCTGAATATTCTCTTAGTCTCAATTGCTTGTCTATAAATTTTCTTGGATTTTATAACTAGTATTTCTCAATAAAGATAATTTTGCTAGTTTTTGTGTTTTTTATATGTCTTAATTTTTTTACTTATTGTCTGCCTTGAATTTGCAATGCAATGTTTGTTGGAGGCAGTGATAGGAGACCTCCTCATATTGCCTCTGAGTCTAATAGGAATGCTTCTGAAGTAGCACATCACAGTGCAGTGTTTACTATAGATAAGTTCGGGGATTCTCCTTGTTTTCCTCATTTGCTAAAAACAGTCATAAATGAGTCTTGAATTTTATTGAACTTTTTGGTGTCTACCTACAGGATTTTCTTTTTGTCACTGTTCATGTCTTCTTTGGGTATGAAGATATGTTTGCCTCATAAAAGTAGTTGGGTAGCTTCCCCTCATTTTCTATTTTCTGGAATATTTTTATACAGTATGAATTTTTTGTCTAGAAGTTTTGGTATTTTTTGGGTAAGGTCCAATTACATAATTTATTAAATTTATTGAAGGATTATTATTTCTTAGGCAATTTTGCTAACATATTTGCCTAGAAAGTTGCAAATTTAATATAAATGTACAAGTTTATTGGCATAAATTTCTTCATAATTTTTTAACATTATAAACACTCTGTAGAAATATAGTCCTTTTCCTTTTTACAATTTCCATTCCCTTTTCCCATGACTGTTTTTAATACTCTTTGTTACTGATGAGTCTATCTTATTTCTTTCTTTCAAAGCAATAGTCATTGTTTGTTGAGTTTATTTTCTGTTACTGTCATTAGTTTTTCTTTGGTTCTTCAAATTATTTAATTTATTCTACTATTTTCCTATCTTACTGAGTTAAACCTTTGTCTTAGTTATTTTCAGTCACTATTTTTCATAAATGCACTTATGTGTGTAAATTTCACTAATTACTGCTGTACTAGCATCTGACAGATTTTGATGCATAATACTTTTATTTTTATTCAGTTATAAATCATCTCTAATTTCTATTGCGATCTTTTTTTCTCACACTTTACCTATGAAAATATATTAACTTTCATAAATAACCATCTTTTATTTTTATTAGTTAATGCATTGTGTGAAGACCTTATTTTTGTGATAGAAATTATTTGAAAAAAAATCAGACATTACATGTGACTTAGTATGTGATTAATTTTATATAGTATCCCGATAACTTGAAAAATACATGCTCTTTATATTTTGGAGTGAGGGTTCAATATATATTCTCTATTAGAGAAAATCCATTATTATATTTTGTTTTATTATCAATTTTCACATTATTATGGGAAATCAATTCTTAGCAATTCTCTCAATTTCTAAAAATTAATGCATCTATTTATTCAGGCACTGTCATGTGCCCTCTGCATATAACTTATTTTACCCTTACAATAACTATGTGAAGTGAGTGCATCATTTCCCCAGCTTGCAAACAAAGAGGATACGAGAAAGTAAGAAGTTCACAAAGCTAGTAATTGGGAGCACTATGATTTAAACCCAATCCAGTTTGATATCACCATCCACATATTTAACTCGGACATTGTACCGCTGCTGCCAACAGTTTGCTTTATGTATGTATGTATTTTTCCTTGCCAACACTTGTTACTTATCTTTGACAGGTGTAAGGTGACAGATGTAAGGTGTGAGGGGATATCTCCTTGTGGTTTTGATTTGTATTTCCCTGATTTTGATCTTGAGCATCTTTTCATGTGTCTGTTGGTTTTATGTATTTCCAAATGATATTATTAGATAGAGACAAACTTAAACATATGATGATTTGTTACAGAATTATTCCTTCCATTGTGCATTAGCTCTTCATTTCCATCAATACTTTTGCCTTTAATTTTATTTTAATTTATTATTACTATATCAGTTTCTTTTTTGTTAGCATTTGATTGGTTTTGTTTTTCCTTTTTTTTTTAACTATTCTGTGTCATTTGTTTTCCCTCTGCTGTTTGAACACCATGCACTGTATATTTTACTTTATTATGTCATATTATATTTTATTAGCTGTCACCCTCACTCCTTTAACATATATATATATATATGTATATATATATATACATATATATATATATATTTAACTACCACTTTTTCTAATGAAATTGAGTATTTTACCTACCTCCACAACACATGGACCTTAATTCACTGTAAATATCCATTAAAAGCCCATTATATTTTTATTTTTGGAAAGCATTTAAGTTTTGTCTTTTTAAAACTTAAGAAGTCATTTGGATAGTTTTGAAACGATTATATCTATCACTATATTGAGTAGAAATCATGTTAACATATGGTTTTGCTACCTCTTTCCTTCCCTGTAAGTTTACTTTTTTCTCCTTGCTATAGAATCTCTTTTAAGCATTCATTTTTTAATTAAAGATCTGTTGGTGGTAATTTTTGAAAGTCTTTATATATTTCAATATGTCTTGTTTTGTTCTCATTATTGATAAGTAGTTAAGTTGGTCACTTGGTTCAGACTGTTGTTGTCCCTCAGCATTTTGAAGATAGTGTTCCAAACTTTACTGGTCTCCCTGTGTCTGGTGAGAAATATGAAATCAGCCTCTGATTATTCAGTTGTAGATAATCTTTTTTCCATGGTCACTTTAAGAGTTTCTCTTTATGCCTGATGCTTTGAAGTTTTATTAAAGCACACATTGATCTGAAGACTCATGTCTGTCTTCAATTTGGAAAATTCTGGAGAAAATGTAATACAATGAAAGAAACTGAAAGTCAGAAGACAAAAGTAAAGATCAGATTCTGGAAACTCCAGGCTATGTGATCCTTGGAAAAGCACCTAATCTCCCTAAAGCTCAGACTTCACTTCTCCATCCCAGGGTCATGATGGGAGTCAAATGAGGAAATAGATGACAATAATAATGGTTAATACTGACGGAGAGTTTTCAGTATGCCAGACATTGTGGTGATCTATGAATATATACACATGCTTGCTTACACGAGTTCGCACGTGCACACGTTCTCATTTAACCCTCACAGTACTATTTTAACGGATGAGAAAAAGCAAGGTGGGATGAAATTAAATATCTCCCCCAGGAAATGCAAAAGCATAACATAAAGTAGAAAGTTTTGAACAAAGTTATTATTGTGTTTTATCTTTCTTACTCCATTGAAAGCTACTTGAGAACAAAGCTTTTGTCTTTTATGTAACAGAGATTCAACAAATGTTTGAATGAATGACCTTAAATTTCTACAGGTGAATCTGTAATGCATAGAAAAATACAATAATTTTATTATTTGTTCACAATAATGAATTTGCATTCTCCTTCTGACTGCTGCTCACTCAAGGGAAGGCATCTCATTTATTTATTTATTTATTTATTTATTTATTTAAGTTGGTTTATTTATTTTTGAGAGAGAGAAGATGCACACAAGTGGAGGAGGGGTAGACAGAAAGAGAGGGAGACACAGAATCCGAAGCAAGCTCTAGACTCTGAGCTGTCAGCACAGAGCCCCACACAGGGCTCGAACTCACAAACCGTGAGATGACCTGAACTGAAGCTGGAGGCTTACCCGACTGACCCACCCAAGCGCCCCTTGTTTGTTTTTGTAGCATTGTTTTTGACAGCTTAATATGTATTAAGTGTTTCAGTTAGTACCAGTAGAAAAAGTTTATTAGAGGCCATAAGCTTCATGATGGAAATATGTAAATCTTACCCACATACACACACATACGCAAGAGAGAGAGAGAGAGAGGAGAGGGAGACAAAAATTTCTTGTAGAAATCTGCCACCTAATTTCAAGCTAAGAGAGACCCTTCCTTGGATAACAATTAATAAATAGTATTTTTTCTTTTTTTTTGAAACACGAATCACTATCACAAGGACTATGTAAGAGAATTTCTGTATTCCCTCTCTTCCTTCCTTTTTTTTTTTTTTTTACTTTTTTAAAATTTCTATTGGGAAGAGGTGAAATCAGAAACATTATTGTCATTATACAATGCATTCCCCTTAGGAGATTCTTTTAGAATGTAAGTCTGGTGTGCCTGTGTGGCTCAGTCGGTTAAGCACCTGACTCTTGATTTCAGCTCAGGTCATGATCTCACAGTTCGTGGAATCAAGCCCCACATCAGGCTCTGTGCTCACAGCTTGGGATATTCTCTCTCTCTCTCTCTCTCTCTCTGTCCCTCCCATGCTCTATCTCTCAAAAGAAAGAAAGAAAGAAAGAAAGAGAGAGAGAAAGAAAGAAAGAAATTTAAGTGTGGAAAAACTTCAAATTTTCCCTAGTAGCTGAATGAAAGCTAAAATAAATATAAATTAATTAGTTTCATTTTCTTTCTTGATTGCTCTATTTATTTTTTTAAAAATTTTTGTTAATGTTTATTTATTTTTGAAGGAGAGAAAGAGCACGAGTGGGAGAGAGAGGGTGACACAGAATCCAAAGCAGGCTCCAGGCTCTGAGCTGTCAGCACAGAGCCTGACGCAGGGACTGACTGAACTCAGAACCTGTGAGATCATAACCTGAGTCAAAGTCAGATGCACAACTGACTGAATCACCCAGGCACCCCTCCATCTGTAATTTTTGAAGTCAAAATGGCTTTCCTTAGTTATAAAGAGATTCTATTCACAACCCTCAACTTAAATTTCTAAGTACTCTAAAAAGGCTCATACTCTGGATTAAGAAAATATTCAGGTGGCCCTGTAGGGCCATACAAAAACTTAGGTTTAGGAGTCAAAATATTATCTTTTGAGAACACTTGCATGGCACCTGGAGGGGAAAAAAAAAATCACTCTACTGGTTTTGGGTTCAACCCTTCCAAAGAGCCTTGGGCCTTCTAAAAATCCACACACAAAACCTTAGAATGCAGCTTCAGTCATGAATGTAAAACAGTAGCTATGAAGTGTCTGTGGGACCTTATGACTCTGGGTTCATAGTTGAAAATGAACTTCTCTAATTTTTCCTTTATTTTATTATTTCTTGAATAAACAGATTTCAAGGGATTTTTTTCTTATTGATTTTTCCAATATATATTCACCGAATGCCTACTGTGTCAGCACCTCTACTAGGTGGTATGTCAGGCTCCGTGAAGTCATACAATGCCCCTGCCTTCTGGAAGCTTCAGTCAGCTTATTATTTGATCATCCTATGATTTAGGTACTCAAAAATATTAGGTTGAGTGGAATTCCCAGAAGCCATCTAGGCTGTTCCCCTATCTCAAAAGAAGATTTAGTCAAATATTATCTGATGGATTTGGTTATTTGTCATGCCTGGAGATTTTCAGAGGGGATTTCTCCAGTCTGCCAGTCAGAGTCAATGTTCTTGCATGTAATAAAAATACATATGTAGAATGTTATTTACCCCAACTAAGCTAAAAAGGTATCTTGTGGTAGTAAGTAGCATTACCAGATAAGACATAGGGTGCCCAGTAAAATTTGAATTTTAATATAAGTATGATCCAGATATTGCATGGGACATGCTAGATTTTTAGTCTATCTATTGTTTATCTGAAATTCAAATTTAACTGGGCATCCCTTAATTTTATTTGTTAAATCTGATAATTATGTGGTAGAGAAAGAAGGTCAGGCAAAAAATTATTTTGAGGTATTTAATTAATTAATGTATAACAAAATAATTCAGTGGAGGTGCATAAACTCCTCCTCCCTTATGGTCTTTCAACCCTATTTTTTTTTTAATTTTTTTTTTTAACGTTTATTTATTTTTGAGACAGAGAGAGATAGAGCATGAACGGGGGAGGGTCAGAGAGAGAGGGAGACACAGAATCTGAAACAGGCTCCAGTCTCTGAGCTGTCAGCACAGAGCCCAACGTGGGGCTTGAACCCACGAACTGTGAGATCGTGACCTGAGCTGAAGTCGGACGCTTAGCCGACTGAGCCACCCAGGCGCCCCTCAACCCTATTTAAAAGAGACTCTTTTAGCTGGGCTTGCTTGCTCCATTGTGAAATTTCCTTTTACAAATCCTAAATGGAATCAATGTGTATTCTAGATTAAAAAAAAAAAAAATTCTTTGAGATCATATACATAGCACTGTTACTTTTTTAAACGAAGGATCGGACATGGGGAGAGATTAAGGGGCAAGTTCCAGATCACACAGATACAATTAAAACTCAAATCTGCTTATCTTCATTTGGGGTCCTCTGTTCTTTTCACTACATCTCCAAGTTTTCATTGGAATTCAAGATTTTGGGGGCTTAAATATAAAATAAGTAAATATGTTCAGAAATGACAGAGCAAAGGTGAACATTCTGACATTCCTTGCTTTTATATTAATATTTAAACAAGCTGTTTAAAGGTTTACATTAGCATTTTTTTTTCTTTTTAGCAACTCACATAATGGACTTTAAGGAAGTGTTTACTTTCTTACAAAGTGGAAATTGTTCCTTATTCCTTTGAATTGGCTTGAACATTGCCTAAATGGCTGTCATGAGGTGAGAACAATGCAGGTTCTCAATTTGATGTGGTGGTAGGATTACCATCTGAGTTTCCTCTGGAAAGTCTGAGAATAAAATGTCTAGACTGATTTTCAATCCAGAAGTTCAAACTTCAAGAAACTTGGGGCGGTCACAGTAGCCTGAGGAGATGAAGTAAACCCAGCTGGGGCATGCATAGTCACACTGTGTCCATCAGAGTATACACCAATTCCAGATTTTTCTCTCTCCTGCCAAAATAACAATCAAGTGCTTTTTCCCCATGTTACCTTCACCAAACTCTTTTTCTTTTTTCAGTTTCTTTCTGCTTCTGTCTTGGTTCTAGTTTCAACCAAATTTCTTCCCTTTTCATTCTTGCTGAATTTCTGATTAGATTTCAGAATGTAACCATTCTTAATAACTTCATTTCTTTTTAACTCTGGGTGTATCAGACTAGATATTTATCTTTGATTAATTTATTTGCATCATGGACATGTACTGCATACTCACCGCACATCCGCACATAACATACAAAAAGGATGTGAAGGTCACTCTCTTGTATAACCTCAACTGGCATCACTCACACAGTGGTCCTGCCAGAAGTTGTAGTAAGAACTTAGGCATCTATTCTGCTTAAGTTACCTTTGATTTTCCTGCTCTCTGAGTACTAAATCAGGGAACTTTGCTATTATTAAGCAAAGCATTTTTAGGCAACCTAGGTGGTCAGTGGCCAAAGTGGAGCCTTTACATTGTATAAGGGCTTCCCTGTCTAAGAACCAGCCTGGATAGAAGTAGACACTTCCTCTGGCATTAGAGCTATACTCATCATGCCTTGGGCAACGGTTTGTGGGCTATTCCTAGAAAGCAGTGGCCCAAGCCAACTTACAATAAAGTAAGTAGCCCATACCAGTGACCAAGAAGCACAAACCATAGAGAAATGCAGTTATTTCTACTAAGAGTGGGATCTATAAATGACAAAGAGCAAAGGTGTAATGGGAAACCAAGGAAAATCTCTTGACCTAGGAGATGGGCAAAGACCTACAAATACAGGGATATCTGTGGCTACCAAAGAATTTAAGAGAGATTCCTGAATCTCTTGATTTCATCTACTTCTGTTTTTACCAACTCTGCAAGAGTCCCAGCCACCATGATCTCTGGCTTATGGTAATAGAATTCAAGTTGGTCTCTCTTCTTCACTTCTAGTTTTTCTCTCTCTTGTAGCCAAAATGGATTAAAAAAAAAACAAAAAAACCAACAGCATAAAAGTTTGATTGTGTAACATGTAGCCTTCACCCTTGTTTGATACCTTCCCATTTTAAGGTGAAGCAAAATTCCTCAGAGGTTCTTCATGGTAGAACTTTTAACACAACATTTTCAGTCTTCTCACTGATTCTCCCCTCTTCTCTCTAGGCTCACTACCAAACTGGCCTTCTTACAGGTGCTACTGCATATTACACTTCTTCCTGACACACAGTATTTACATAAATGGTTCCCTTGGCTAGAATTCTTCTTTGTTCTATCTTGACTAGTGAACTCTTTCTCAACTACCAGTTTCAGCTCAAATTTCTCTCCTTTGGGGAAGCTTTTTACAACTCCCTGACTAGGTCAAATCCCCTAGTTTTCATGTACCTCTCCTTAATAGTGTTTATCATGACTATAACTTTACTTATCTTTGACCATATGGTGAATGTCCATCACACTTACTGGACTGCAATATCCATGAGGGCAAGAATGGTGTGTTGAGGACACTTTGTGTTCCAAGTGTCCAGCATAGAGCCCCCATCATGGCAACTAAATCTATCCAATGAGTGAGTGTGACTCTAAGAAGTGGGGCCCACTTGTAATTGTTTCTTTTAATGGGCTTTTGTTGTGCTCTTAATACTTGGCACTTTTGGATCTCCAGGTTTCTGGGTGAGGGATCAAGTCAAATCAGGTGGGAATTCTGTAAGCAGAGAGCTCTGCACCTGGTAACTGTGACCCCAAACTGATGACAGAAGCAACCAACTTTCCCACTCCCTTAGTTCCCCATATACTTCAAGTTTGAAGTTTGAAAAGATTTCTGTGTGTAACCAAGCTCACCATATGTATCAAGTAATAATTAGTTTTCTTTTTTTTTTTTTTTCAAAGACACAAATAATAGCCAGTTAGAGTTGTTAATTAACATGAGTACAGTATTAATATACTGTGTTGATATTCTGGCAAACCAAAACAATATGAAAAAATACCTATTTCATGTAAGACTTCAAATTTCATTAGAGATAATTCTGAGCTTGGGGCATCTGGGTGGCTCAGTCTGTTAAAGCATCCATCTTCGGTTCAGGTCATGATCTCATGGTTCATGAGTTCGAACCCTACATTGAGCTCTCTGCTGTCAATGCTGAACCTGCTTTGGATCCTCTCCTCCCCTCTCTCACACACACAAAAAATTAAAAAAAAAACAAACAAAACAAAACAAAACAAAAAAAAAACTCTGGGCTTTTATTTTTGTGTTTTGAGAACTGCTAGAAATCTAGGACCATCAGGCTGGGAACCATTGCACCAGATCCCATAAGGACAGAACAATAAAACTGGGGTGAGAAGACCTTCTTCTTTGTTCTGCTATTGCCGTGTCCCTTTCACAGGAATGTGACCTGGGATATTTAGGAATAGAGACTACAACTAGCTGAGCTATTAGTGTAAGGCTTATAGATTGACATGATGTTTTAGGCAGAAGGACCCAGCTGAGGATGAAGCAGACAGTGGTCCATGCCTTCACTAAGAACAACATTTTTCGAAACCTCAGTATGGCTAGGCTTACCCTTTGCTTAGTTGTAAACTGGCATTGCAATCAGAGGGTTACATTTAGTAATAATTCCAGACATACATGGCTGGTTTCTTAAAGCCAAATAAGTATTTAGATAATAGAAGGAACAAAAGGTCAGGCACAGGCCTGCCAAAGCTTGATGGTGATGCATGTTTTCAGGAAAAGACACAGTGATTTCTTTTATTCTACTTTGAGACAGTATCTTCGAAGTCTTCACTTACCATATCATCTGTATGGAACACGAGGAAATAATTAAAACCTGACCCCAATTTATGTTATAGCAGTTGGGTGAAAACAAATGAAATTTTATATATAAAAGTGCTTTGAGCTTCTAGGAGGAAGGCTTTAATGCAAAACCCAAAGAATCCTCACTCTAGATGTTTCTAAAAGTAAAAAATTACATTTAAATCACATATACTCCCTTTTCGTGAAATCCGAAGCTGATTCTAGCTGTAAATAGAGCAGAGGCAACATGATCAGGGAAATGCTGCTATAGGTACTCTCTAAAATACTGCTGTGACAGGTAGGCATAAAAATCTGGTGCTGACTCCATGAAAACTGAGACTGTGGCTAAGAGGTTCATTTAAGGTGAGTCAACAGTAGAATTCCTCTGCTCAGATCCTTTTTGAATTAAGTGAAAAATAGCACTATTATACTTGTCTCCAAAATGACCTCTAATACCATTCTCCTGCACCATTCAAGCTACACCCACCACTAAATTGCTCTTTAAAACCACTAAACTGCAGTCCTGCCTAAAGGTTAATGATGCAAACCCATAACATAACATTCATAAACAAACAGTTTCAGAAAGAGAAGGAAAAGTCTTACCCAACAAGCAGAAATAATATTCCCAGTATTATTGTAAGTGCATGGAGCACAAATAACAAAGGATACCCCTTCATTTTTCAGTAAAACCAATTGAGGAAGAGCTGTGTTATGACTCAGAACTGACTTTTCCTTTAATCTGATATTTAGACCTTGGTGACGGTGCCAGCATTTTTTATGATGAGGTTTGTCTATGTATGGCTTTGGATGGAGTGTCCTGAAATAGCCTTTCCTTACTCTGGGAAATGAAATGGAGACAGTGACAGGAGTGAGAAGAAACCCCCCTCCGTTCAGATCATACCAAACCTGGACTTCAAGTACAGGGTCCAATACGGGATTTACTCCGGCCAATGGATTGATGAGGCAGTAGTAAAATGAGAAGCCCCAAGGGGGCTGCAGCTTTTGAGATTTGTGCCGACTCTCATCAACCACAGTGTTTCCAATGGTTAAGGTACCTGGGCACCATTGCTCTGCAATGTAAAATGAAGAGTTACCAACCTAGTTGCAGTTCCTTGGAAATATTTTCGGTTGGACTTTCTCAGTACTGATGACAAAATAATCAGCCAGAAGGCCCTTATTAAAGCATATAAAGAGTGTGAGGCTTTCATGGACAAAATAAGAGCATTTTTCTTCTTGGTCCCTACTTGGCAGAAAGAGGGACTGCTGAGGTTCTTGAGCAAGAGCCTATCTGAACCCTTGTTTTTCCTAATTTGTATAGAAGCCCCTTATACTGTACAAGTGAGGAGAGAAGGGAACTGAAAAATGGAAAGGTTGCCCCCCTGACAATTTTTCATGGGAAACCAAAATGTATACTAATGCAAATGATTAGAGAAGTAGGAAAGGAAAAAACAGGGACTGTGTTTATAATCAGCTAGAGTGTATTTCCCAGGGCTTAAGCAGTGGTCTTGCCCATATACAACCATTTAGGGTGTGTACATAAGCAGGGGTTAGTTTAGGAAGGAAACAGAAGCTTACCTGTTCCCCAGTGATTTACATGAATGAATAACCCAAAACAAACTAGCAATTTAAAAAAATAGCCAAAAGCCACATTCACATTTGTCTGGGAATTCATGTTGGAGAATAGCCTTTTGGAATTGTAACAATGAAATGCTAACATTTTGATCATTTTAATCATCATTCATAAATCTCGAATGGTTTTGCCAAAGTAAATATATTTGCTTCGGGTAAAAATGTACCAATTTTGTACTTTGAAATACTGCTTTTCCTTTTTTCAAAAAGCTAGATAATCACCACACAGGAATTTGAACACAACAAAGTGTACCCCGGGCTTCAGGTCCAAAACTATTAGATACGTCAAATGATGGATTTCATTTTGCCTCCCACATTTAACAAATGTTAACATATTGACATATTTGGTTCTTTATTAAAAGAAATAAAATGTGTAGCTGTCACTGATGCCTCCCTCCACATGTCATTCCCTTCTTTTCTTAAAACTATGAAGTCATTGACTCTGGAACACTGCTAAGGGATGCAGCTGTGTACTGTAGAAGTCCAACTGCTGAATGTGACAGCCCAATGACCACTACATAAAGTGCCCTCATTTGTTTTTGACCATTCACGGTAGATGTTTGTGTCTTTATACAATATTTAATATGCTTTCAGTGATTTTAAAATATTTACAGAGACTCAAAACTGTGCATATCCTCCATTTTGCATTATTTTTAATTACAGTAGAGCTAGTGAGTGCCTACCCATTAACTATTTCCTCCCTATTCCTTGATAATGGAGCCCCAGTTTTGTTGAGATTCCATTCCTTAGGAAAGGGGAACCTATCCCCGCATCAAAGATAAATACCATTTAGTATAAGCAGTCGTGGTAATCTTATTCCTTCCTGATAGGTGAACTAAACAGGGCCATGTGACCAAATTCTGGTCAATAAAACAAGCAGAATCCTATTGGGAGATTTCTGGGAAAGATCTCATATTCTTGAAAGCACAGAAAGAAATGGCTTCATCGTCTGCTGGATGTTGTCCTATCTGAATGTAAGACCTAGAACTGTGTAGCCATCTTGCCACTTTGAAGAAGCTTGCCTGAAGATATGTCCATATAATGACAGTGGCAGAGCAGAAATATGGATAAAACAGGGAGAAGCTGTATTAACCAATCTTCAGGCTATACTACCTTGAGTTTCTTTTTTATACGAAATGCTTTTTTTTAATAGGTATGTTATATTGATGATGTTTTTACTACTTTCAGGAAAAAGCATCTGTGTTTTTTTTTTCCAGTATTGGGAAATGCAGATTTTCTTTAGTATTTTAAATTACTGAATAGTTCTACTACATGAATATTTATCCAATCTCCTACTGATGGACATTGATCCTATTTTCAGTTTTCTACCATTACTAATAATGTTGCAGCAAATATCCTAGCTCATGGCTCTTTATGCATTTTGCATAAGTGAAATTGTTGGGTCACGTACATATGTTATGGATATCTTCACTTGTATTAGATATTCACAAATTGTTCTCCAAAGATGCTGAAACAATGGAATGCCCCTGTAGCAGTATATAGGAGCATGTCTTTCTCAGTATTATTGGCCTTTCGAGCTTTAAAATTTGGGTATTTTCATGCTTTTCAATATTGCCTCGATGCTGAAATGGTGTCTTCTTATTGCTTTCACTTCCATTTCCACATGTACAAATGAGGTTGAGAAACTTTTAATGTATTTGTTAATCACTGAGGCTCCCTTTTTAAAATTAATTGTTTACTTAAGTCATTTCTATATTTTTTCATTGCATCATTTGTGTTTTGTTGGCTTTTATATTTTTTTCAATAGTCTACTCTTTATCAGTTATATGCACTATAAATATCTTCTCCCAGTGTATGACTTGTCTTTTATTTGTGGTATCTTTTGTGATGCATTCATTTATACCTGAGTGTAGTCAGATTATCAAGTTTTTCATTTAGGAATTGTGATTTTTAGGTCATCTTTAAAATTTCTTTTTTTTTTTTTAATTTTATTTATTTATTTTTGAGAGAGCGAGAGTGCATGAGCGAGCAGGGGGTGGGCAGAGAGAGGGGGAAGAGAGAATTCCAAGCAGGCTCCATGCTGTCAGTGCAGAGCCCAATGGGGGGCTCAGTCTCACAAACTATGAGATGATGACCTGAGCCAAAATCAAGAGTTGGACACTTAACCTACTCGCCACCAAGGCACCCCTAAAAGTTCTTTTCTGAGGTCCTAATGATATGACCCTAAATTTTCTTCAAAACTGTAAAGTTTTGCTTTTCACATTTAGGTTTCTAGTATATCTAGTCACCTTTGTTTTGCTTTTTAATGAGGTAGAAATTTCTGTTTTCTTACTGTATAAATCCCTTGTATCAGTTAAGGTAGAACCAAAAACCAAAAACCATGCCAGGTATTTCAGAAAAGGGAGTTTAACGCAGAGAATTGGTTTACATAGGTCTTGAAGGAATAGGTGAGGAGAACTTGGTTTTAGCCCAGAGAGAACTGAAAAAAGCACCTACCAGCCTTAGGTGAACAGAAGGAGAGAATTGGGATGAAGAGATCGTGGAAGCTCAGAGGATTCCCCTGAGACTATGTGCTCTGACCTTCTGGACCTCCACATGGCTCCTGCTGGCACCTCTGATGGGCGCCATGAGTCTGGCTCTGGGAAGTGCTGAAAGAACTAGAAACTGGGCTGACCTGCTGCTGCCTGGGTGAACTGCTTCTGCTAACGCAATGCTAATAGGAAAACAGGAACAAGAACAACCTTCTCTTCCTGCATTCCAGTCTGCCTCTATTACTTCCACTTGGCAGAACCTAAGCGGAAGCCAGGTAGCAAAGGAATCTGGAAAATGTAGACTGTGTTTTCCCAGTTGCAGCTTTATTGAACAGAGTATAGAAGGATGGGTTTGATCCAAGAGACAGCCCTGGAAATAAAGAGCCCATTAGTGGTGCCCTCAGTGGGCTATATGTCTCCAAGGGGACATGTAACCTGATTCATAAGAAGTGTGAGAAGAAAGTAAAGTTTGCTGTGATTTAACAATACTGTTTAGAGTTTTCACACCGTGCCCTCACTCAATCTACATAACCATTGTTAAATTTAAAGATAAGCTAAACCCTGTTACCAAAAAACCTGTATTCCAAAGTTGACCTTTGATAAGATAACAAGCTATTGTTGGTAGTATGCTACCTAGCAGATATTTTCTTAAAAATGAACACCATTAATTTGACCCTTCAAGATAAAAGTGACATTTTAGCAACAAGCAAGAAACAACTTTTCAAAAGAAGCCTCCTATAAAGAGAATTTGTGGGAGAATATTTCTATTTCTATTTCTATTATGTTACTCTGTTGGCAAAATTTATATCTATTAAATGTTTCATTTGTACAGTCTCAAAACACTCTAGTCAGAATATTTTCCAAATGAAAGATTATGGTGAATTTTCAATCTGTTGTATAAAAATAGAAATATAGATGCGTTGCATTATTTTTCAAGAACAATGGATTGACATTAGAGAATATGGAACTTTACTAGCTGAATTTTGTCAAAAACCACTCATAATTGGTGAAGGCAACTAAAAGATGAATCTCAGGACTTAAATGTAACCCATGGCATGATTTTTTCATTTGGACATCTGGGTTATTATTAGTAATCTTTAAAAAATTAAAGCAGCTATTAACACAAATGTAAAATAAGCTGAACCTAAAACCCAATTTTTCTATTACTATACATAACCTATTAAACTAAGATTTTGAAATAAGAAAGAATATTTGCTTTTAGCAAAAATCATTAAGCGAAAGCAAGATACTTTTATATTATTAGTGAATATATAAAGTATTCATTTCACTTTTGTCTTATTTTTAATTTCCTTGTTTATAATTTAAATTTAAACATTAGTTCAGTAATATGTAGATATAAGTTATGAACACATAAATATACACTAAGGGGGTCTGTGTGAGCAAATCTGGTTATTTTAAAATCTAGTGAACTATGCAGCGGGATGTATAATCAAAAGTGTTTGGAGAGAACTGTTATAAACTGAGGCATATGAAAAATGTAGAGTTTATTTGTACAAAAACTGATTTAAATTGGGCAGGATCCAATCTAACAGGTAGAAAGGAGCTCCAAGAAGCTATATAAAATTAAAAACTTTTATAGGCAGAAGGGAGCGGGAACAAGGACATTAAATTAGGCAAATACAGTGGATTGATTACTGCAAGGTCACTTTCCTTTCGGGGATTGCAGGGATCTCTCAGGCAGATGACCTAACTAGTGCAGGTCAGGCAATTCCCAATTAACCTGTTTAAGATTCTATTTCTGGGAGAACTAAACTATAAGTCAGTTTGGTAACATGGGATTTGGCATAAGGACCCCCATTTGGGGCCTGTTGTCTTGTTTTTAACACTACTCATCTAAGTAGTTGTGATGTTATACTTGTTTTAACTCCTAAATCTAAACTGTGTGATAACCTATAAGATGTCCAAAAATAAGTAGGCTAAGAATTTGAAAGCTTTTATTTGCTAAAATGTTATAGCACATAACCTATGCTTTGGTTATTTTAGGACTATATACTCTAGAAGTCTTTATAGCATGAAGTGCTTTGATGAAAAAGTATCTGACTTCCAGCCATTAGTTCATCATTTTTTATATGAGATCAGTCATAGTCTGATTTTGATTTTGTAAATCTCTCTCTCTCTCTCTCTCTCTCTCTCTCTCTCTCTCACACACACACACACACACACACACACACACACACACCCATCCACACACACACACCCATCCACACACAAAATGCACAATTTAGTTCACAGAGATTATATAACTTTATCCTAGTTCAATATTAATCTATTAGCAGAAGATGTATTTGACTTCAGATAGTTTCATGTCTCCCACTTAATTGCATATATGCATATGTGCTCTTAAGTAGCTATAAGACATAAGCAAGTGACTACCTATTTAGGCTTCATTCTCTTCACCTGTGCAATGAAGGGCTTGGCATAGATATCAAAGGACCTTTTCAAACCTCAAAGTTTTTGTAGTACATAGAAAACTAATCTAGAACAGGGCTTTTCAAACTATTTCATTATACTTCAGAATTCCAGTGAGCTGACTTTCAGAGTTTTAGTAGCTGGCAGTGTTCCTAGGACCTGCAACAGATGCATTAACTACTCCTGGTCCAACTGAAAAGGTACTCCATAACAAAACTTCACTGCTGCCGTGTATCCCTGGGGGCCAGAAGAGGAACTCACAAGACTGATTGGGGAATTGTTTCACAGTGCCTAACATGCCACATGTCTTAAGATGGCATCGTTTAGACCTACCCTGTGTATTGCAATTTGTGCTTGCTTCCACTTGCGTCAGGTACAGACCATGTCATGTGTCAGCTTGCCTTTTCCCTCCACCATCCTGGGATTGTCTCTGGTTTTGAGGCTTGTACCCTTGAAGGGTTTAGATCTAGTCTTCCTTCCTGTCTTTCTCCCCACACGAACAATACCCTTGCGGGTTCCTTGAAAGAGAAATAACATGGCCATTTGGGAGATGTTTGTTTTGTGTCTGCTCCACCGGCAGCCGGCGCTGCCCCAATCCTACAATGAGAGTCTGGAGTCGAAGGCATGAAAAACAGCTCATAAGAATTTCAGAGACTCATAAAATTTGTAAACTAATGATCTAGGGCTTTCATTTTCTTTGGAAAGGTGGTAACCCAAAGTTGCATGGAGCCAAAAGGAATTTTTAAGACACAAGAAAATGCCTTTATTTAGGCTTTCATTCCTTGAGATGTTAGACAACTTGTCACTCTCCAGTAAAAAAAAAAAAAAATCAAAAACCAAAATACCTCTGTGTATGGGATGCAGTGGCCTTCAGAGGGACAAAAATAAGACTATCTGATCTGTGATGGGGCAAAATGACACAGCCACGAGGCAATGACAGACAACTGCTGTCAGGAGAGACAGAACTGAATGGGGACAGGACCAAAAGGACAAAAGAGAAACAACTCACTGGGAGTGGTTAGAAGTCCTTTCCTGTGCAATACAGTGGGGAAAAAAACCAGAAGCACCAAGAGCCCAGGAGACAGATTTAGATTGAAAATCTATAAAAGAAATAAAAGGCTAAGCACAGCCAAACTCTGGGTCAGTCTAGGTGATAGACCATGGTCTGCTCCCAAATATCTCACTCCATTGCTTTGGTACTTAAAATGTCTAGTATTAGTGACTCATTGGGGTGGTAACATTATCTCAAGAATGCAAATGTTATAAATTAATTGAAAGGAAAGAAAGGAAGTGTTTTAGCAAAAAAACAAGGATTTTTCAAATTATTTGCTACTTTGGAAATCCAAGTGTGAAATCCTAGGATAATCTAATACAGGAAGATGTATTTTAATGGAACTTATCATTTTTCTGCAGTTTTCCTTTTTTTTTTCCTCCCTTTTTTATTCTTGTCTCTTATTCTTGTTTCCATCGATATCCATAAACACAGAAGCCTGTCTTATTTACCACTTTATACCCAGTGCCTGGCACATTGCTGAGCACATGGTAAGTCCTGAAGAAATATTTGTTAAATGACTGATGAATGAATGAATGAATGAATGAATGAATGAATTAGTTATTTAAGGAAAGAATAATATAGGAAAAGATTCGGAGATGTGTGTGTGTATATTTGAAAGAGAATAAGCTGAGGTAAGTTGCTGGGGACATGAAGAGAAAAGTAAACAGTTTGGACAAACGTGCACCTAAAGTCAGAATAGAAAGATGGCTACCAAAAATAAACTTCTCGTTTTCTCCAGTGTTGGTCCTGGAAATAAATATACTTACTATGTCCTAACTGGTTGGGTGGGGTATTACCATATTTCAGAACTATTGGAAAACCCTTGGAATGAGGCATGAGCAGTCCTGCTTTTGTATTTGGCCTGGACCTCTACCAAAAATATCCCTTGTGCTTTGCAAGAAATGTTACAGAACTGGGTGCTCTGAAATGCCTGCTTTTAATTTACAGAAATAACAAGCATTTTGCTCAACTCCATGGTGGTCCTTATTAAGCAAGTGTAAGTGTTGGATGCTGGTGAAGCCCTGTCTATGTGCCTTGGTGGTGCTTTTCATGATTCACTTCAAAGTTCCCATATAGAAAACAGGCAGAAATAACCTTTGAGGGTTTTCGAAGTTAGTAACAATTTCATCATCTGCTGCATTATTTCAAGTAATGAGAGGGGGAAAAAACTGGTTTAGGAATAATTTGACTTGCCTATCTTACCTTCAAAGAGCCTGGATCTGATAAAAGGTTACAGATAATATAAATATCCATGAATGTTCCCAATCTTCTAAAGCTATAAATTTGTTTGGTTCGTTGATTCATTTTCTTTTTCTCTTACCCTCCAACCTTTTTGTTATTGTTCTGGTGTTGTGTCATTTTGTTTTGCACACTGGCAGAAGAAATCTAGGCTTACCCAAAAGCAAGACGAAGACTCAACACATAACCCCCTTTTTATTTTAAAGGGAAATTCTGTGTTCCTATCCATATCATTTCCTTTTCAGAATTTAATCTTTGCTATTTCTTGTTTCAAAGCTAATTATTTACCACCTAATTTTAAGTTGCATAATTATTCAAGAATATTATCTAATATTTTTAGAGGAAAAATTTAAGAAAGGAGGAAATAGTGTTCATAGATTTATGAAGGCAAGGAGAAGAAAACAAGAGGACCTCACTGGACCCTGCCTTTTCTGCTTTATCAAAGTTGTCATGTAATATCTCAAGGCTAGGAGACTACTTAAGGACCAAAGTGTCTGTCTGTCTCTCTCTCTCTTTCTCTCTCTCTCTCTCTTTTTTGGTGTATTGTCATCACATTTCCCAGAGTAACACATAGGTATCACAATGACTTCACTTTAAAAAGATCAAGGGTCAAGGGGAACCTGGGTGGCTCAGTCGGTTAAGCATCCTTCTCTTGATTTTGGCTCAGGTCACGACTTGATGGTTCATGAGTTTGACCCCAGCGTCAGGCTCTATGCTGGCAGTGGGGAGCCTGCTTGAGATTCTCTCTCCCTCTGCCTCATCCTCTCTCTCTCAAAAACAAATAAACATTAAAAAAATAAAAGGGTCAAGGGTCTCCAATTATGTGTATCATACACTATGTGAGTTATATGTTCTTTCTTGGGAGATGAGAGAAGTCTGTCTTCTTTGAAGGCTCCTGAGAAGTTCCAGTATTTCAAAAGGCATTTTAACCAAAAAATCTCCACTAGACTAAGTACAAGTTCCGGAAAGGAAAATAGGAAGAACTATAATTCTTTTTGTTTGTACTTCTGATTATATAAATTTACACACAAGTAGAAGGAATAGTTTTAGGGTATAACTGTCAAGTGAGTAATTTTCTGGAATGGATCAATTATTAAAAATAATTCTATTCAAAATGATTTTTTTTTTTTCTATGGCAGTGCCACCAGATACTGCATCAGGTAATGTCCCTGTTGTTTGGTCTAATGGAACTATGTCAGTCCCTACCATACTTTACCTCATTAATAACATCTGTTGACACAGTTGTTTTATTACCTAAGTCCTGACATAGTCTCTTTCCTGAGCTTCAGAATCCCCATTCTCTGTTCTTCATCTTCTTCCTTTGCTGGAGATGAGTCTCCTTTGCTGGGTCCTCCTCATCTTCCTGACCACCAGGACATGAATGCCTCAGAGTTTGGTCTTTGAATATTATCTCTTCTTTGTTTGACTTACTCTCTATTTTCACCTAACTGATCTCCTTTAGTCTCATGGTTTTGAATACATTGATGTCTACTAAATCTTATGGGCCTTGCTGATTTCTTCTCTAACGCCCAGACTCTAATATCTAGATGACTCTTCAAAAGATTCCTTTGCGTGGCTAATATAATACATCTCAAACTTGCCATGTCTAAAATGGAATGTGTGATTTCTCCTAAAACATTTTACCAAGTTTATCCCTTCCTACAACTTCCTTGTCTCCATAAATACCATTTCATGCTTCTACTTACTAAAGGCAAAAGCCTTAGAGTAATTCTTGACTCCCTTTTTTCTCAAATTCCCCACATTCACTACTCCATCAACAAATTCTGTCACTGCCTCTGTTTGAATTCTTTCATACAGTCCAAGCCTTCATCTATACTCACTTGTATTCTACCAATAGCATTCACATGGGTTCCCTTGTCCCCATACTTGTTCCCATGCTGGGTCTGACACAATGCCTGAGTGATGCTTTTTAAAAAACTAGGTCAGATCATGTTTTCTTCTTTTCATACCTCACAAATGACTACCAGTCTCAACAGGTAATCCAAATCCCTTGTCATGACACTGACTGTGACCGTGACTGTCCATGCTCAACATGATCTGGCTCTCTGTTGCCTCTCTAGCCCATCTCCAGTCACATCCTTCCCCTGTCTCCTCTCCTTCTGCCCCAGGTAAATTTGGTTCCCTGCAGTTTGGGTAATGGTCCTACATTAAAACCTTTGTACTTGGGTTCCCTATACTAGAATTAGTTCTTCTTCTACCAGATTTCCACATGGCTCATGCCATCATTTATTTCAAGTCTCTTTTCAAATGTTATCTTATCAGAAAGTCAATCCTTTGTACCTTATTCAAAGGTAGCACAAACCTCTCCTATTCTTCTCATTAGTTTCCCCCCTTAATTTGCTTCAGTTATTTTCATTGCATTTATCATCACTTGTGCATAGATTTTTTAAAATTTATTTTCAGTCTCCCCTCACTAGGAAATAAAAATATGCAAAATAACACCATGAATTAGAAACTGAATTTGTTTTGCTCATTGCACCAATGCCAATGGTAAAACATATCCCTGGCACTCAAAAAAATATTTGATGAGTTGAAATATAATGAGCCATATACAAAATGTATACTTATTTAAAAATTTTCAAGTTATAAAAAATGATTTTTAAAACTTAAGTGAGTTTATAATTAACCAAACTCTGTTGATGTTTAACAATTCATACGTTAAATAATTTATACATTTAGAATATAAAAAAGCAGATCTGTATTTTCATATTGGAACAAATAGGGCTCAAATTTCAATTCTGCTTTTTACTAGCTAGTTAACACTTTTGGTGGGTTACTTATCTTTTTAGAGCTTCCATTTTCTAATGAGTTAAAACAGATGAGAATGTTAATCTTGGTCGTGAAGATTATTCCTATATATTAGTAGTTGACATAGAATAGATGGTATTAGCAGTAGTAGTCGTAACAATGGTAATGGTTTCTCCCTAACTCAAGGAGTAGGCAAGTGCTTCTTCTCTAAAGACTTTAAATTACAAGAATTTCAGTAAGACGTTTAAATGGGCTTTCCCAAAAATCCCAGCCCGAACTAAGACCTACAATAAACACAGATGGTGAGAACAGGATAGTGCCAAGACCACTGAGGCCACCTCAACCCTGGAAATCTCTGCAGACATGAGCTTATTCTGGGGTAGCCTAGGAGTTTTACTCTAGACCACCCCCATTCAAAGAATGCTTAGGAGACCAGCTCAATCCCAAAATCTTCTACTACAGAGAGGATCTAAATCTCAGGGGAGAACAAGAACTGACCCAGTCTTCCAGTGCCTCTCAAGAGTCTCAGTGAACGTTACCTGAGTAAGTGGAATATAGTGTCTACACATGTGAAATAGTGTCTTTGACATCTACACTCAAAGTAGTCAGGAAATGTTCCCTTCCTATAAACATACTAAAGCAAAAGATGTATGATTCTTCTTGAAGTTATTGCTTACTTCTCCTTTATTTCACTTGTCATTGTTGCTTCCCATCTTGGTCCCTCTTTCTCTTCCTTTAAATTCTCATTCTACCAATGAAAAGCAGACTGCTGCAGCCCAGTACATGACCGATGTACATACCTTTTAGAAGGTGTTTTTTCCCTCTGTTAGAAAAGTAGACCTATTGGAAGATAATATGTCTTAGATGAAGGAAAATAGAGATCTTAGCTGATAGTCAAAAAGAAAATGTCCCTCACTTCTTTTGACCTTTTCTTTTCCCTGGAACAAAATGCCAGCCTTAGTCAACAAGTGTTGATCTGTTCTCAAGGAAAGGCCAGAGGAGTTCCAAGGTAACCTTACAAAACTCCAACTGTTCAGGGAAAGAAGGTAGAGACATGGGTGTTGTTGGTTTGATTTGATTTTAGATGGGGCTTGGGTGTATAAGTGGGGAACCAGACACTGGGCAGAGCTCAAGGAACCATTTCATTGAGTATAAATAACTCTGGCAAGGGTCACAAGAACTCCCTGGAAGAGCTCACCACTCTGCCACCCCAAAGCCAAATACTTTTTTTTTTAATAAAAAATATATATACAACTGTAATTGTAGAGTTATGACTTACACAGTGAGGCTTCATCCAGTCATTTTACCTTCCTGAGCCAGTCATTGGAAGGCCAAAAATGTTCCAACTCCAAGGCGATGTGTAATACTACTTTAGGCTTAACAAGACTGCCTAGGATCACCCCTGTCTCGGAGCCAGACCAAACTTTACCTGGCCAAAATCTCACAAGAATTAATGGTTTTTAAGAGAAGGTCACTGGCAGGACCTTAGGAAATGAGATCCCAAGACATGGAACTAATTGTCCAACAGAAGAGATTTCACATAGGGAGAGAGGTACTTCCTTGTCTGGCTAGAAGGATATGTGGAGGGAACAGAGCCCAGGAATGCTCAAACATTCTGAAAGTCCTTTATGTGGTTTGAGTTAGGTAAAAGAGTTTTTGTCTCTGATCACTTAGGATTAAATACATGTCTACATAAACTTTCATTTATGAAATTTCATTCTTTTTTTTCTTCAAAGAGGTTTGATATGTTGACTGAAACTTTGTACCAAGAGAAAATGAAAGAAGCACGTACAGAAAACTCACTGCAATTTTTTGGTTAAAAGAGATAGCAGGAGCCTCTTTCACTGAATAGCATTAAGTGTTCATTTACTTATTCACACCATATTCTGTTAGGTACCTAGATGCCAAATAGCCACCTGGGTTTTCAATTAGGACATCAAAGTTACTAGATGGTAAGCTCCTTGAAGGTAGGGCACTCATCTTGTGGCTTTCTGTAACTCTTACTTTGCCTATCACAATATATGGACATACTAGACACCCACAATATCTTCCATGAAATAGACTGGCTAGAAGGTACATTTAATTAATGTATATAAAATCTGAAATTCTTCTGACATACTGATACACAAAAGAAGAGAAGGTCCTCTTCCTTTTTTCCCCTTCTTTGTATAGTGGAAGTGTCTAGAATGCCCACTCTATCCAGGCCTGGTAGTTAGGCTACAAGCCAGGATATAAGTAAGCAAGGATGACCTATTTTCTGCCTTGAATAGTGCAGTAGTGCAATCTGTTGCACTAAGAAGGACTAGCTTAGAGATATTAAGAAAATGCTAAGAATTTCAAAAAGCTTTGCCTGAGGAAAACAGGAAAATCTTCATAAGGAGGTGACCTTAGCTCTTAAAAGACTATTGAAAGCGTGTGCATACTTAAAAAGCACCCTCTTATCTACTCTGTTTCCTTTCTCACCAATTCTATTCCTTATTTTTAAATTATTTTTAACATTTCTTTATTTTGAGAGACTGAGAGAGACAGAGTGTGAGCAGGGGAGGGGCAGAGGGGGGAGAGGGAAGACGCAAAATATGAAACAGGCTCCAGACTCCAAGCTGGCAGCACAGAGCCTGATGAGGGGCTCAAACCCACGAACTGTGAGATCATGACCTGAGCTGAAGTTGGATGTTTAACCAACTGAGCCACTCATGCACCCCATTCCCTATTTTTTAAAATAAAATTAGCACAGGAGAGCAAAGAAGGGCAGCATGTTGCAACACACTTAGGAATTTTTCATAATCTATCTGTAGACTCCCAGACATCAAATAGCCCAGGATACTACCATTTTACTTAGACTTCCAATGTATTAAAAACTTTACCAAAACAATGTTCTCAAAATTATGGAACATTTAAAAATATTTGACAAACAAGTCTTTTAATACAGAAGGCTATGCAATATCATTGCAATACTTAAAAGAAAATTGAGTTATTATAAATATTTTTCCATAGTATACTCCCCAAAATGAAGCCCAATATTGAGCATAAGTTTGACATTCTACGATAAGTATATTTATAACTTCATTTGAAGTTTACCTAAAGCCTAAATTTCAAATACCTTCATGTATATAAGATGTGGGTCACGTGGCCCTCTTGATCCATCATTATAATTCCATAATTCACAGAGACCTAGTGTGCAGTTTGGAGAAAATTAAAGCAAGGTTCAAATATAAATATAATACCAAAAAATTACAATAGAGAAAGGAAATTTACAAAGTCTTGGGTATCCAATGTTACTAAGTAATGACTTAGGCAAAGATTATGGTATAATATATATTATCGTAGAGAAGGCATGGATATAGTACACTATATTGGTAGTACCACAGCTTTTTAACATTAGCAAAGAGAGTTCAGAGACACACAAATAATACGTATAGTATCAGCAGTCTGAATATGGTGTCCTATTCGTATACTCAGTTGATTGAAGCAATGGGAAAGGAATCAAAGAATAAATGTCACAGTATGTACCTTTCCCAGTGATCCTACAAGACTCCTAATGATCATATCCCTCCAAGAGCCAGAATAGACCTTATCAAATCTGAATATCTCAAGAAGTAACATCTCCCCTCTAAAGGAAAAGATCCACATAACTACGTTTATGTCTCATTAGTGATAGAGTCCTTATGAATCTTTGCTCTTCTGAGGATAAACCACATGGTCATCCCAAAGCATATTTAAATTAAAAAAATTTTCTAACTTACCATTGGTCAGTTCACCCAGGTTTTTGCATTAAGAAAATACATGAATTTTTATTTCTGTATAAAAAATTTACCCCAAAACCGAGTAATTTAAAATAATGCACATTTTCTATATTGCAGTTTCTGTGGGCCAGGATTCTAGGTATGGTTGAAGTGGGTGCCTCTGGCTCAAGGCCCCTCACGAGGTTACAATCAAAGTGTTAGTAGTGACTGCCATCATTTCAGGGCTACTGTGGGAGGATTCACTTCCAGTGTCACTCACATGGCTGTTGGCAGGCATCAGGTCCTTGTTGTCAAGTTCTCACCACCTCGGCCTCTCTGGATGGCTCACAACATGGCAGATGGCATGCTTCAGAGAGGGCTGGAGGAGGTGGGTGTGTGCCCCAAACTGAAGTCACAGTCTTTTTGTAACTTAATTTTTGATTACTTATGTGGTGTTCTATTTATTAGATGTAGTACTGGAGGAGAGAGGATTATACGAGGTCATGAATACCAGGAGGTGTGAATCATTGGAGGCCATCCTAAAGGCTGCCTATCTACCACAAAAAGGTAGAAGTAAAATATGAATGATATTGCAACTTATTAGATTACCACAGGAACAGACTTTGTGAATCGCTTCATCCAGATCCCCCCAGAGTTATGTAGCAGTTTGAAAAAGAGACTAGTTTCTCTATCATGCCATCTGTAAAAGAATGGAACTTTTCAAATTCAATCCCTGTACTCACACCCTGATCTAAAGGCACATGTGTACAAACTACACTTCTAAATGCAAATACAAAGAAGTAAAATAGTGCTAGACTTGTGTTTCTCATTTTTCACACCATTTTCTGAAAAGCATGATTTAGACTATAAAATGAATTGCTGAGGAATGTGTTCTTTTTCATGGTGAAAAAGAAACTTCATTTTTCACAATTCTTGGCCTGTCTGTATGTATGTCTGGACCCTAAACACTGGGCAATTTCAAATTGTTGCCTTTTATTTCCTCTTTAATAAACATCGAAGAGAGTGAAAAGGAAGAATGTATTTTCTCAGTTTTATCATGTTTCCCTATTTGTGTCCCTTCCATTACTCCTCCCTGTCTGCTGATCCATTCACCCCAGTAAAGTTCAAAGAAATTGAGCTTCTATTGTTCCATTTGAGGCAGTTTTATGAAAATGACCTTGCTTTCTGTACAAGGCTGTTTTCAATGGTAACAATGACTTTATTAAGTCATAAATTCCTCAGTGATAACTTGACACCTATGAAGTTTCAACTTTTAAACTTTGACTATAAGCAATCTACCAAAAGGAATTTTAGATCCTCTAACAATAGTAAAAGATACTTTTCCACCTGTTTCTAACCTAAACATAGTTTAACACATTTGCATCATTTTTTTTCCAAAAGAAATACACTTTTGGATACAACTCAAATGTAAACAATTTCTGCCAAAAGGATAGTTTTCCACAACATTTTGCTAAATTAAAATAGGGTCTGAATGGTCTTGAATACATTTTAAATAGTCTACATTTCCATACTTACTAAATCCAAATGGAGTTTTATTTGTATGTTAGACATCTGATAGATACTCCACAAGTATCTCAAACTCAAGATACTTCAGAATTAACTCCTTCTCCTTCCCCCACAAAATCAACTCCTAGAGCTGTATGTGTTAGGAGCAATTATTTAATAATACCAACTTAATTTACAGGAGAAGTTTAAGGAGACCCAAACCATTTAGATGACTTGACCAATGTATCTGGGTTCAGAGGCCAGCTAGTATTTCCTCCCTCCTGGTCCTTCATGCTTTTGCTTCCTCTGTTTTTATTAATGGCCCCATTAAGGAGTACTAGTCACCTCAAACCATCAGAGTCAGATTTACTTCCTTCCCTTTCTCCATACCCAATCACCTGCCAGGTCTTCGTACTCACACCCTGTTGCTGCTTTCATTCCCTCTGTCACCATCTTCATTCACATCCTTCTATCTTACCCCAGGTTGTTGAACCAGTCTTTTAATTAGTTACCTTGATTTCAGTCTTCACCCATTCTAGGCTACTCTGGATGACAAAATGATGTCTTCCTTATGCACAGTTTTGGTCATGTTGTGGAAAGGTTCTAAAACCTTGAGTGTTTTTCCACTCTCACCTAGATAAAACATTCTCTACATTTTAGCATTCTTGGGTCTGCATAGTGTAATTCCTATGAACATTCAATCTTATCTCCTGTAGTTCAGTCACACTATCTTCTCTGGCTAAACTGATATATTCTATTTCCAGAAAATACCTCATACTTCTTCAACTGTATTCACATCATTTCTTCTGCCTGGAATAATACCTCTTTTCAATGTGGTGAAATTCTGCCCATCTACCCTACTAACATGAGTATTACTTTATCTGAAGCTCCCTTGGAATTGTTTCTGATATATTTGTGACTCTTATTATATGCTTTCTAGCTTTAAAAGTCTACAACTACTGCTTTAACTTTTGCCATATTGTAAGGTCCCTAAGGACAGTGACCACTTGCCTCTCAGCTGTGTTCTCCCTGTGTGTGAATAATGTGGTTCTTATCCCCAACAAGACTCGGTAAAGCTTTATTGAATTAATAAACTTGGCCTATCTATGGAATGAAATCTAAAGCTTTCAAGATAGATGGATGTCAGTTTTGTTTTCAAGCACCTCCATTATATACACAGTCATACCTTGAAAATATTACAAATTTGGTTCCAGACCACTGCAATAAAGCAAATATCCCAATAATGCAAGTCAAGTGAACATTTTGGTTTTCCTGTGCATGTAAATGTTATGTTTTACTATACTGTAGGCTATTAAGTGTGTAATAGCATTATAGGCTCTGACAGTGCAGCGCACTCTTGGGATTCTCTAACCTCTCTCTGCCCCCGCCCCCCACTGTCTCTGTCTCTTTCAAAAGAAGGAACTTAAAAAATACTCTATTACTAAAAAATGCTAACCATTATCTAAGCTTTCAACAAGTCATAATCTTTTTTGCTAATGGCAGGTCTTGATGTTGATGTCTACTGACTGATCAGGGTGGTGGTTGCTGAAGGCTGGGATGGCTGTGTCAATTTCTTAAAATAAGACAACAATGAAGTTTGCCATATCTATGGACTCTTCCTCCCATGGAGGACTTCTCTGTAGCATGTGATCCTATTTGATAGCATTTTATTCACCATAGAACTTCTTTCAAAGTTGGAGTCAATCCTGTCAAACCCTGCTGCTGCTTTATCAAATAAGTTTATGTCATGTTCTAAATCCTTTATTGTCATTTCAACAATCTTCACAGCATATTTCATAGGAATATATTCCATCTCAAGAAACCACTTTTTTTGCTCATCCATAAGAACCATCTCCTCATACATTCAAGTTTTATCATGAGACTGCAGTAATTCAGTCACATTTTCAGGCTCCACTTCCAGTTCCCTTGCTATTTCTACCACATCTGCAGCTGCTTCCTCCACTGAAGTCTTGAACCCCTCAAAAGTCATCCATGAGGGTTGGAATCTGCTTCTTCCAAACTGTTCTTCATGTTGATATTTTTGACCTCTTTCCATGAATCACAAGTACTCTTAATGGCATCTAAAATGGTGAGTCTTTTCCAGAAGGTCTTCAATTGACACTGCTCAGATCCATCAGAGGAATCTCTATGTATGGCAGCTATAGCCTTATGAAATGTATTTCTAAATAATAAGACCTAAAAACCTGAAATGTTTCCTTGATCCGTGGGCTATAGAATCAGTGTTGTGTTAGCAGACATGAAAACAACATTAATCTCATTGTACATCTCCATCAGAGCTCCTGGGTGACCAGGTGCATGGAGCAGTAATATTTTGAAAGGACTTTTTCCTGACCAGTAGATCTCCACAGTGTACTTAAAATATCCAGTAAATTATGATGTAAACAATTGAGCTGTTATTTAAGCTTTATTGTTCTATTTAGAACACAGTAGATTTAGGCAGAGTAGATTTAGTATCATTCTTAAGTGCCATAGGATTTTTGGAATGGCAAATGAGCTGTGACTTCAGCTTTAAGTTATCAACTGCATTAGCTCCTAATAAGAGGCAGCGTGTCCTTTGAATCTTTGACACCAGGCATTGACTTCTCCTTCCTAGCTATGAAAGTCCTTTTTCCAATAGGCTATTCTGTTTACACTGAATATCTGTTGTTTAGTGTAGCCACCTTCATGAATCATCTTTGCTACACAGTTTGTACATCAACAGTTCCTGCTTTACCTTGCACTTTTATGTTACGGAAATGGCATCTGTCCTTAAACCTCATGAGCCAACCTCTGCTAGCTTCCAACTTTTCTCCTGCAACTGCTTCACCTCTCTCAGACTTAATAGAATTGAAGAGAGTTAGGGTCTTGCTCTAGATTAGCCTTTGGCTTGAGGGAATGTTGTGGCAGCTATGATCATCTATCTAGACCACTAAAACTTTCCCCATATCTGCAATAAACTGTTTTGCTTTCTTATTCATGTGTTTACTGGAGGAGTACTTTAATTTCCTTCAAGAACTTGTCCTTTGCATTCACAACTTGGAAAACTGGTACAGAGGCCTAGCTTTCATTCCCTCAGCTTTCAACATGCCTTCCTCACTAAGTTTAATCATTTCTAGCTTTTGATTTAAAGTGAGAGACATGTAACTCTTCCTCTCACTTGAACACTTACAGGCCATTGTAGGGTTATTAATTGGCCTAATGTCAATATTGTTGTGTGTCAGGGACTAGGGAGACTCCAGAACAGGGAGAGAGACAAGAGAACAGCAAGTAGGTGGAGCAGTCAGGACACACACAACATTTATCAATTAAGTTTGCCATCTTATATGGGCATGATTTGTGGCACCCCAAAATAATTACAGTAGTAACATCAAACATCACCGATCATAAATCACCATAACAAATATAATGATAATGAAAAGTTTGAGATACTTCAAGAATTACCAAAAATGCGGCACAGAAACACAAAGTGAGCAAATGCTTTTGGGAATGGTGCCAATAGATCTGCTGGATGCAGGGTTACCACAAACCTTCAGTTTGTAAAAAAAAAAAAAAAAAAAAAAAAAAAAAAAAAAAAAAAAAAAGCAATATTTGCAAAGCACAATAAAACCAGTTATGCCTTGTAAGAAACTTCCTTCATAGCCCTCTTAAAAGCCTTTTGTGAAGGCAGTTACTCTTTCATTTGCCTCTGTATTATCCTTGGTTTTACTCAGAAGGTGATGAAGCCAAGGCTTGCAAATGAACAAGGCTGGTGGTGTTATAATCCTAGCATGCTATGTACTTTCCTCCCACTTAATGCTATGATGAAAGTCACGTCAAGCATAGATAGCACTGAAGGAAAGGTGTTAAGCAACTATCTGTTTATGTTCTCCAGATTTTGCTTTTGGTTTTACTATCATCTGGCCAGTATGCTCCTCCTACATTTATTAACCTCCCAGAGCCATCGATCACTAGCACAGCATCTCCTGGGCACAGACACAACCTTAACCCTTCCATCCTATCCACTGTACAAAGGATTAGTTGGTTCTGTTCCATCTAATCAGATTGTCTCTTCTCACCCCTCAGTGCAAGGAGAGAGTACCCAATCACCAGTTTTTACATTTCTTACAATTTTCCCTTTAATCCACAGGTAATCATTTCTTTGATTGTTATTTTTCATTTACCAAACCTCTCAGAGACTTCTAAACGTGTAACAATAGAAACTGTCACGTATGCATTTTCTAAGATTAAAAAAAATATTTTAAATATTCTTGTTGGAGGCCATGAATTATATCTTGTCAATAGCATTTCATGGTTGGATCTTCCAGCCAAGCCACAAGCAAGTTTTCCCTCATAGGTTTCACCTCATTAGGTTTGGATTTATTCAAACTAGAATAAATGAGGTTGAACTGTCCAAAATGTTATATGAGCCTATGAGAAGAAAAGAAAATGCATCTCAAATTAGCACAGTTGCCCAAATTCAAGCATGGCCTTTACTTCTATTTCAGTGGTACATTATATTGTTAGTCACCCTGTACTGCTAAATATATTTTGTTTGTCTTAAGCTATGAAGCATTACTGGAGACTATCCCACAATGATTAGTTGCATTATAAATACATAGCTAACTTCAGCTGGGCCTTCAACACTGCTCAACAGCTCCTTTCATTTTAAATTACCACTGTATTGATTTACCTACATATAACAACTGTTCCAAATGTTTTACATACTCTCAGGGCCCCCATGTAGTCCTCACCTCCTATACTCATACAATTACCTCACTATTTACTGTGAGCCTCAGGACTACTTACACTCTTAACTATACCTTTAATAGGAATCTCTCAAATTTTCTTTTCATGAATAATGCTGTTCACAAATATTGAGTTTCCTTTCCTTCTACTTACCCAGTAGGAGTACATTCCCCACTGTCTGGCTTTGAACTTAGGCATAGCCATGTGAATTGCTTTGGCCAATGAAATGTAAATGGATCTTTTCCAGATGGAAATGTTAAGTCAGGGGATAACTTGACATATCCTCCTTCCCTCAGCCTGAGTTTTTGGCACAATTCCAGATTCTGGCTCTTCTGTCTTGCTGAGTCTTGAAATCGAGGTAGACTAGATCCCCAGTCTATGCACACGGACATAAATCATGAGTAAGAAATAAGCCTTTGTGGTATTGAGCCACTGAAATTTGGGAGTTGTTTGTTATCTTAACAAAAACCTACTCTCAGAGTGGTATCAGAGAAAATGGTAGACTAGGGATTCCCAAAGTTTGTTCTTCTACAAAAGCAGTGAATAAACTGGCATGGATTGTCAAGATCAACTTAATCAGAACTTTGGCAACTGACCAAGAGTTTATAGCAATGAGGTGATCACTTAACCTAAGAAAGAAAAGAAAGGAAAGAAAGAAAGGAAGAAAGAAAGAAACAGAAGGAAAGAAACAGAAGGAAAGAAAAGGAAAGAAAGAGAAGAAAAGAAAGAGAAGAAAGAGAAGAAAAGAAAAAAAAAGGAGAGAAAGAAAGAAGGAAAGGAAAGGAAGGAAAGGAAAGGAGGGGATGGGAAGGGGAGGAGAGGAGAGGAATTATCAGAGTCTTAATAAAGAGTTTTGTGGCATTTTAACTTGTTTTTTCCCTATTCCTCACTCCCAGCTCAGAGGCAGCCTTGGAGACAAGAAACCACATTTCTGTTATAGGTTTCTGGTACCAGAGGGAGAACAGAATTCTTTCTCAAAGTACTGTGGCTGTTTGTTTTGACCTGTCTAGTGGCTCCCTAAAAGACCAGTTCAAAGAGCTTACCTTTAGTGTGCCTAACTTAGAAAAATCCATAGCACATGTAGCTACTCACAGGGCATTTGTCAAAACCTTTTAAAGGTAAATGAATTGGCAGCTGCCACCTGGGGCAAGAAATAACAGGGCAAATAAACTAAAAAGTCTGGCAGAAAAGTCTGGATAATGAGATGATTGGTAGAAGAAGTTCTAAATAAATGGAAAGATAATTCTGTGTTTTTGGAGTGTGAGACTTAATATTGTTAAGATGGCAATGTTCTCCAAGTTCATCTATAGATTCTATGCTTTCCCTATCAGAATTCCAATTCCTTTTTTATTGAAATGGACAAGCGGATTCTAAAATTCATACTGAATTGCATGGGACCCCAAATAGCCAAAGCAATCTTGAAAAAGAAGTACAAATTTGGAAGATTCACACGTCTTGATTTCAAAACTTGATACAGAGCTACAGTAATCAAAATAGTGTGTAATTGGCAAGGGTAGACATATAGACCAGTGGAATAGGACTGAGAACCCAGAAATAAATTCATACATCTATAGTCAATTAATTTTTGACAAGCATGCCAAAACCAATAGGGAAAAGAATAATCTTTTCAACATATGGTGTTGGAACAACTGAATAACCACATGCAGAAGAATGATATTGGATCCTTACCTCATACCATATATAAAAATCAACTGAAAATAGATCAAAGACTTAAATGTAATTGCTTAAACCATAACACTTTTAGAAGAAAACATTAGTGTAAATCTCAAGTATCTTAGATTTGGCAATGTATTTTAGATAAGATGCCAAAAACACAAACGACAAAAGAAAAAAACAGATTGGTCATCATCAAAATTCAAAGCTTGTGTATCAAAGGACACAACCAATAAAGTGAATAGATAACTCACAGAATGACTGAAAATATTTGCAAATTGCATATCTGATAAAAACCTAGTATCCATAAAATATTAAGAATTCTTACAACTCAGCAACAAAAGACAATTAAAAATGGGCAAGACGGGAGGCACCTGGGTGGTTCAGTTGGTTAAGTGACTCTTGATCTAGGCCCTGGTCATGACCTCACGGTTGTGAGATTGGGTCCCATGTTGGGCTCTATGCTGACAGGGTGGAGTCTGCTTGGGATTCTCTCTCTTCTTCACTCTCTGCCTCCCAGGAAAATAAATAAATAAACTTTTTAAAAAATGGGTGAATACACATTTTCCTAAAGCAGATATGTAAATGACCAATCAGGACATGAAAAGATGCTCAACGTCCTTAGTCATTGGAGAAATGCAAATGCAAGGTCACAGTGAAAGACAGTTTCACACCTCCTAGGAAGATAGCAATAGTAAAAATAATGAAATGGAAAAGAAAAGTATTCATGAGAATAAAGAGAAATTGGAATCCTCATACATTACTGATGGGAATGTAAACCGATCCAGCCACTGTGGAAAACAGGCAATTCTTTTAAAAGTTCAACATAAAATTACCATATACCCAGCAATTCCACTTGAATCCAAGAGAACTGAAAATAAGAGTTCAAACAGAAACTTACACATGAATGTTCGTAGCAGAATTTTCACAGTAGTCAAAAAGTGGAAACATCTAAATATTAGTCAGCTGGCAAATGGATAAACACAATGTATTGTATCCATATAGTGGGATATTATTCAGTTGTAGGAAGGAATGAAGTGATGGTACAAGATATAACATGGATGAGCCTTGAATACATTGTGCTAAGTGAAAGGAGCTCAACACAAAAGGCCACTTACTGTATGATTCCATTTTTTTAAGATGTCCAGCATTAATGTCCAATATCAATACGGATTAATGTTTTGCAGGGGTTGAGAAAAAGGAACTTTGACAGAGTGACTGCTTAATTGGCAAGGAGTTTTCTTTTTGGAATAAGGAAAATGTTCTGGAATTAAGACAGTTGTGACGCTTTTACAACATCGTGAATGTACTAAGAGCCACTGAATTGTACCCATTAAAATGGTTGAAATAATGAATTTTACAAGTAGGAAAAAAAAGGTTATTAAAAAAATACATTGTCTTTGTACTTTGCCCCTCTGTTTTTATCACCCTCTTCAATCAGAAAAAAAGAAAAACACATGTACACGCACACACACACAATCTTTCTTTCTTTGCAGAGCCACTCCCTTTGCCAGCACCTTGGTATCATACCTGTATGTTTATCCTGTCCTCTTATGCCCTCATCCCTCACTTCCAAATTTTTTCTTCAACTACTCTCTCTCCACCTATAAGCATGCCCAAATCTTCCTTATCTTAAAAATAAGAAAAAACAATATCTCTCATTTTTCTCTCTCAAGTCATTCTTCCATTGCTTTCCTTCCTTGCACTACCAAAATATTAAAGGCCAAGTCTATACTCTCTCCTTCTAATTCATTGCCTTTCCATTAGTCCAACACTTACCTGGGCTCTGAACCTTTCATTAATCTGATGAAACATTACTAATATATTGGCAAAAGCATCCTTCTTACTTTTCAGTCTCTACTGATATAACTGCAGTGTTTGAATCTGTATCTCCTCCTTTCACTTTTCTTGGCCCATGTGACACTGTGCTCACCTGTTTCTTTCTTGTCTCTCTAAATTATTCTTAATAGTCTCATCTGCTGACCTCTTTCTCAACCTTCTTTTAGATAAAACATTTAGCCAGGTTCTGTCTTTAGCCAGGTGCATGGCCACCAGCTCTCTTACATCAAGATAATATCATTCTTTAAAGACTTAGATAAATTTTACCTTCTCTAGGAGGCCTTTCCAAACTTCCTAAATTAAAGGAATAAATTTTTGTACTTCTCTCATAATACTTTTCATAGTATCATGTCTTACGATAATTGTGTCATACATCCCACCATATGGTTTTAGATAGTGGGATTTGGTTTTTTATCTCTATATACCAATTCTCACCTAGTGTAGTTACTAGAACCTAATAGTATTACATAAATTGTGTTTTTACTTTCCTCAACCCAAGAAATGGACAACTGCAATGTTAAAACAATATCAGACTTAGTTAATGAACCATATTAGGTATATGCAAAGGTATATTTAAGCAATTCCTAAGCACTCTTCCACAAAGTGCCTCTATGGATTCCCTGAAAATATAATAAGTGATTGTTGCTATGAAGAGCATAAAGTTGGGTGAAGGAGTAGAAAGGGATAAAAGAGAAAATGCATTATCTTTTGTGATCAGGAAATTCTGTGGATGTAACACTTAAACTGAGATCTGGAAGCCTACAAGGCAAAGATCTAGCAATAGAGTTGTCTTAGCAGAGGGAGCATCAGCTGTAAAGCTTTAGGGCAGAAAAACTTGGCTGTCTTGTGCCAGACTAGGAGACCATATGGCTGGAAAATGGTAGGGTTGTGGCACTTGGTGAGATAGAGCACCTGGACAGGGACAGGACTGTATCAGGTCTTATAGGTCAAACTATCACGTTGGGCTTTTATTCTCTGAACAAGAGGAAGACACTGGAGGGATTTAAATGGGTGACAAATATGATTTGATTCATTTTTTTTTTAAATAGAATTTTGGATGCCCTGTCAAGGGGGAATGAATGTGGCAAAGTAGTTAGAACACCATGGCCGACCAGGAAAGAGATAATGGATGTTAAGCAATCATAGATGTAAATGTAGTTATTCGGTTGTGAGAAATCTCTGCTTCTTTTCTGATTTCCCTTTTATGCTTCCTCCTTTACTTCTTTCTTGTGCTTGTCTTACACTAGACTAAGAAAATAGAAGCTTTTGCCACTAACAAATGCACTGGGAATGTTCCTTTAAACACAAACACCTAAGAAATTTAAACAGAAAGGATGTAACAAGGGAACATGTGTCTATTAGATTTCCTTTAGATTTGGTGATCTGATTTCTTTAGACAGTGGGCATGTGGACCAGAGCTTTTTTTCATGACCGAATTACAGCCTCATAAAACAAAGCACACCTATGTATACAATCACTTTTTCAGTGATTTTATCTTGTTTATAGCTTACAATTGAAGACTGTTCTTTAATTGTGTTGACTATGGATATTTGTCATCTAGAACCAAAAAATAAAGCAACACAAGGCATCTAATTTGTTTTAACATCTTTGCTATTTGTCAGATATCTAAAATCCACATATGCCAGTGTTTGTGTTAATTGCTTAATTCCAGGATACTTGTCGGAGCCAAATATTTCATGATTAATTGTTTAAAACTTATCAAATACTAAAGCACGAGTCGAAGCATGAGTGGTTTGAAATTTTTTCTGCTATATTTTTATTTTCCCTAGTCAATGTATTTTAATAGTAATTAATTTGGAGGGAATCTATTTCATGACACATTTAAATAGCCTACCAGTGTGTAACATGATTATTCGCTATGATGAAGATAATTTATCAATTAACAAATACATATTAAGCATTTACTATGTTCCAGGACATGTGTCCAGGACATTATAAGATAACTGGGGGAAGATACAACAAATACACATATTCTTGGTAGCTTTAAAGTAGATGACATTTATTTCTTCTAGCAATAATATATTTTTTTAAGCAAACAACAATCCAGTGTCTGCTTAAAATCTGTAAAAATTATAACGGGTAAAATTAAATCTAAGATGCTCATGCTCCTACATTTCTCTGCTCAAGTTCTTCTCAGCCAATGCAACTGCCTCCAGTAGATCAAAACAGAAAGAGATATCCTGTACTCAGCAATAACAGTGGCTCTTATGCTGGCAGACATGATTTTTCTAGATGTTATCTCTCCTCTGCCCTATAGTTTAGCTGCTTCTTGAAGTTATACATAATATCTCTCTCAGCTGTGGTAACAAAGTGAACATTTTACTGTCAGGATCTTCATGAGGAAGTCTGTAAGCTCACAGTCAACTAACTACAAATGGAGGACCACATTTCCCTTTTTTGATGGCTGCCCAAGATAACATGAAACACAGGGGACTAGTAGAGGAGCATCATGTGTAATAAGGCTGAAAGCAAGAGATGAGTCCTTACCCTGAAGTATCCCATTATGGACATCGTTACCACCTAGGACGACATAGAGAAAACCTGGCATATACCTTTTATAATGAGCTTTACTGAGGCTCCCCTAAATTCCATGGCCAATAAAATGGAAAGGTTATGTCTAAAACCTTCAGTGGAAGCTCCGTGTGCATTGTTTTATGGGATATACTGTCCTTGGATACCTTTGGTCATACCACCATATGGTTATGCACTGTGGTGGTGGTGTCACTGACCTAGTGCCCATATGTGAGGGTTATGTCCTGCCACATGCCATCTTATGTCTGGACTTAGCTGGCTATGACTTGACAGGATACCTCAAGTAGAAAGTAGTTATAGGTTCACTAACATAGCTGAGAATGGAACTGGACCATGATACTGAAGTAGAGCTGCACTATATTGCTGTGAACTTTAAGCAAGAGATGGCTACTATCACTTCCTAATCCTTCAAGAAGAGCTACAAGCTCCCTAATGATCAGTTGATCCCTACTTACAGTGAAAAGTTGGAGTTTCCAAAGGCTTTCTGTTGACCATCCTTTCTAGGTAAGAAATCTTGTGGCATTCATGAGGGCACTCTAAACTCCATCATGAAGTGTGTTGTTGATAAAGAAAAGGTTCTATATGTCAGAAGAGTGCCATCTGGTTATATACTATGAGCTCTGGCATTGCTACCTTGATAAAGAAAGAAATCACGCCCTGTTACCCACACAAAGAAAATGAAAATAATTACTCCATATTCCAGCAAATGCGGATTAGTAAGAATGACTATGAATAAGTCTGGCCCATCTATTTTCTACCACAAATTATTCCAATTGAACTGCTAACAGACGTGTAGCATTTACATCATGAATTCACAAGTGTAAATATACCCTAGTGAATATGTACACTTCATAACCATACAACATCCGTTTAATGAATTGGCTGTCTTTTGCCCTAATGTCTAGATGTCTGATAATAATATAGCTACCCCAGATTTCCTGTAATTGTATTTGCCTGTTACAAATCTTTTCTTTTGACATCTTTACTTTAAGTTTATTTGTGTTCTTATGCTTTTGTAATTCCCATATAGTTGGATGTTTCTTTATCCAATCTGACAGTCACTTTTAAGTGGTGACTTTAAATCATTTATATTTGTGTGATTGCTGATATTTTTCTTATTGCTACTCTCTTCTTTTTGTATTTCAATTTGCTCCACCTTTTGTATGTTTCTTACTTTTGTACCCTTCTTCCTTGCTTTGTAAATTGTGACTTAAGAGCATTAATTCCCCCTAACAAAAACTTTCTCATGCTCCTATGACCCTTTCACACCCCACCTACCTATTATCTTGTTAATGTTATCTAGACTGTTAATTGAACTATTAAAGAAATACATCCTCATTTTCATATGTTTTGCCTTAATTATTTTTTAAATACCTACAAACTCTTCTAAGGCGTAGGACTACCTCATATCCCAACTCCTCTAATATTTATTTCTCTTCCTATTCCTGTTAAACTTCTTCCAACAGAGTTTTCAAAGTAAGTCATTCTGTAGCATATATTTGACACATTGTTTGCTAAAATGTGTATTTTATTAGACATTTACATGTAAATAACAATTTTTATACATATAAAACCGTAACTTAAAATTTCTTTTCCTTTCACACTTTTTAGATATTTCTCCATTGTCTTCTTGCATTCAGTGTTGTACAGACATCTGGCATCAGTCTGATTCTTATTTCTTTGTAGGTGATCCACTTGTTTGTTCAAGAAACTTTCAGAATTTTTTCTTCTTTACATTCTTAGATTTTATCAATATTTGCCTAAATGCTAGTTTTTCTTCTCTCCCTGGCACCTATTAAATCATTTAATCTAAGTTTGTCCATCTTTTCTTACGTTAGAAAATATTCGTACTGATCCGTTTTTCATTCTTTCCTTCTGATCTCCTATTACCTGAATGTTGGCACTTCTACTTTTGTCTACCATATCTCTTAACTTTTCTTTTTAATTTACACTTACTTCATTGTTCCCTGCTTTAATCTCAGAGAGTTTCCCAGGCTGATCTTCCAACTCACTAACATATTCTTTAGGTATATTTTTCCATTATTTATCTCAATTATCGTGTTCTTATTTATCTATTTTATTTTCCTACCTAATATTTCCATTTGGTTATTTTTTATGATTTTTTAAAATTTTGTTTCATATTTTTAATATCTCTCCTTATCTCTTTGAGTATGGTTACTGTTTTTCTCTGCAATTTTCTGGCCTTTATGTTCTTATGCTTCTGCTTTTTTTTTGGCTTATGCTTTTAAGTTTGGCATTTTCCTTTGAGGTTCTTGTCCTCTTCAGATGTCCTATTATGTTGGCTATGGGTTTATATTCCCCCTGAGAATATAAGCTCCTCTGATTTTTCTGAGAATATCAGGCTCTTTTTAAGGTGGAGCATCCCACAAGTAATGACTCATATTCGCTGTCATCTCACCAAGCAACAGTTTAGGTCAGGGTTTTATTTTTAAACTTTCATGGCAGAATACTCTGGGGAGGAAAAAATGCCATTAGATGAAAATTCATCTGCTCTGTGTATTTAAAAGGGGGGAATGGAGGAGCCGACAGTTAATCAGTGCTCACCAGTTTATCCAGCCATTCAGCTCATCAAGGTTTCTGAGGTGCTCTTTGAATACTACCGTCTAGACCGAGGCCTCAGATTTTTGCAGGAAGGAGGCAAACAATGACTGTCTCAAGGCAACATCACGGTAAAGACCAGAGAAGACTGTTAACTACTTCTCAGTAACACAGACTTTCAAACTTAAAACAGTTGCCTTTTACCCCACACTACAGCAATCTCCACCACCTCATCCAAAATAGCCTTCGTTCTCCCAAGATTGTCTCACACTTTTAAACAAATTGATTCCATGTTTCTCTCTATAGTTTCTTTAGTATTGATTTGTGAGAAAGTAATTACAAACCTATAATTACTATTATTATAGGAAAAGGAAGTTCCTCCAAATGTAAAAATGAAAGACTATAAATATGTAAATATCCATGCACTGAGCAATGTTATGCAATACTCTTCATCTGTTAAAAAAAATCAGGTGGATTTAAATACATTGATAGAGAAAGAGGATTGTGATGTTGTAAATATAAATGTGGCAGGAAAATATATGCCATTTTAATAAAATCTTTGTGGATATGTGTGTGCTTACAAGCATAGGAAAAGTCTGAACTAATACACACTTAATGAAATTGTCAGAGTGGAATAAAACATCAGGAGAGACTTTCACTTTTTGTTTTACATATATTCGAATTGTTTGAATACTTGCTAAGTATTTATTATACAGCAATTGATGGATCCACAAGTAGATGGAAAGGGTATAACCAGAGGAGGCAGAAAACTTACAGGGTGCTACTTTATTCTTCCTATGTGTTCTATATATTGCATATGTCTCCTTTCTGTCTCTTTTCCACAAAAGCAAACATTTCCCTTATACTATATCTTGGGGACTTGTCAGGTTTAGATAATATTTTTTGAATAATATATCAACAAAAGAATGAATGACTAAACTAATGATCTGACTATATTAAGTAAGATCATAGTTTTCTTCTTTGATTGGTTTTTATATAGTTATTCCAAAATGAAGCTCATTCTAACCTAATTTTTACCTAAGGTAGGAATACTGTTTCTATCTTTATCCATACACCACTGGGCAAGAATCCGTCTCGATACTACCAGTTTCATCCCCTACTCACAACTTCCTCAGAACAAATTTGGAAGTCCATAAAATCAGGCTGTTGCATTTTATGTAGGTATCTTACTTTTGTAAAGTGGAGTTCTCTGAATTCCAGAAGTCCTATGTTCATAGCTATTCATAGAAAAATAATGCTTGCAGAAATAAAAGCAGAATAATGTTTTAAAAAGCATAAATTTGGAAAGGTAACAACCAGTTGTCCGAGTATCTATTGAAAGGCAGTCTGTTGTTTCTCTAGCAGTTTTAATGCAGGTGGTATCATTTGAAGTTAGTAAAATTGTTGGAACTGATGCACTTATTATTGGTTGGTAATTTGTTCATGATTATAAACCAGTGACAACCAATCAAACTTACGAAATCTGAAAACTTCTTTATACCAGAATGGTGTTTTTAATGATCCATAAAAAAATGTGCTGCTTGTTTGCCTAAAGAGAATGTTAAATTCCACAGCCTATTGAATTTGGAACATTTATCAAGATGCCATCTTTTCATAGCACCTTGGGAATCTTGTCAACACAGTCCTGGATGCAGTATTACTCACAGCGCATATGACTGTTAATTCTAGTTCATTTACTGTTACATTTGCCTGTTAAAACCTGCTTATACTTTTAAATATGTACAATTGGCAATGTATTCAAGAAAAAGAAAGCATAAATGAAAATGCATTGTATGGAAAGACTAAGGCAAAGAGCAGTGTGGACTTCAGACTTGGATAGAACTAGGTTTATGTCCTAGCTTCACTACGAACTGAAGTAGAATTTACTTCTCTGAGCATCAGCTTTTCATAAGTAAACTGGTGATAACAATGCTTACTCCCTGGAGTGGTAAAAGAATAAATGAAATTATGTTTATAAATGCCTGGCATATACTAGGCACTCCAAGCATGGTAGTAATTATTATTCCGTCTCTCGCCAACTTCGCCTTTCTTTATGCCTTGCCAACATGTACAAAGACTTAGCCAGCTTTTCTCATACACCCTTTTCTTTAAACCAACTCTCACTTTCCTAGGAGAGACACAGGATGCAAAATGAGTGAAATCAACAACTTGTTTGACATTTATTGGGATTCGACACCAGCAATTCCTTGTGACAGTCCTGATACTCTGAGAACACTGACCAGTGGACAAAGGGCAAGCTACTTCCGTCCAGCTTAATCTAAATGAAAAGGAAAGCAAGTTTCAGGAGAGGCTGTTTTATTTTTCCAGCTGGCTACTCACCAGCAATTCTTACCTGTTGTAGTGTTAAACAGGGGAAAAGGTAAAATCTTTAAGGTCAGCAGGGCTCAATTCCAAGGAAAAACGAAAAAAAAAACCAGTTTCTTCTCTTTTTCTTAATTCTAGGAGGAAACTTATAAAATAAGGCTTTGTTTCTGCTTCACTGAATGCAGGCTAATGTCCTGCTCAGTTCCAGCTCTGTGATGTTATGTTTTGTTCACAAGAGCCCTGAGGGAAAGCAGAACTCTTGCTTCTCCATGGGTATACCTTCCTACTTAAGGCAAAAACAATGAATGATTGTGAAATACAAAACTGAAAGATTAATTTAGGAAGGCAGTCTGTTTCTGTATTTAAATTCAGTCACTGCTTGTTTGAATGTGTGCATGTGTGTGTTTGTGTATGTGTATTTGGCCACATTGTTTTAAACAAGTTAAAAAAAAGAAAATGTAATTTTTCCATATTAATTCCTTTTTGGTATTTTCTACAGAAGGACCCAAATAACTATTTCACTGCATGGGAAGTACTATGGCAGGCTTATTATTAAGGGTTCTTTTTTGCCAAAAGTGAGAGAATATTTTTACCAAATATATAGTAGAAATAATTTAACTCTAGAAAAGAATGGTTAAAATAAATGCATAGCCCATTAAAAAAAAAACAAAAACTCACCGTCTGCAAAGGGATCTGCAAGAGATAAAAACTATGAGCAATTGGTAATCAAAGGTCTACTTTCAGAGTTGACTTGGCCCTAAATCCTGGTCTGCTTCACTCAGGAACCTCAGAATGGGACCCTACTTAGCTCTGGGATGATGCAATGAAGAAGAAAGGTGGAGATGTAATTTATCACATTGACATTAGAAGAGAAGAACATCAGCAGCCTCAGAAAAATAAAATAAAATTCAATATCTATGTATGATTAAAAAAAAACTCTTAAAAAGCTATGTCCACACACACACAAAACAACTGACAAAGCATCTTACCAATATCACAATTTAATAGTTGAAAGTAAGTCCTTGAAATTTAGGGACAAACCAAGAATTCCCATCATCACTGCTACTTTTAACATCATACAGAAGATCCTAACCAGCACGGCCAAACTAGAGAAAGAAATAAAATATGTAAAAATTTGAAAGAAATAAAATATTCTCTATTTGTAGATATTGTGGTTTATTTCACAGAAAACCTCCCAAAACTCCATGAACAAATTGTTCAAATTAATAAGATAATTTTTTAAGTACTGGATAAAAATAAATGTACAAAAGTCAGATATATTTCTATATACCACAACCAAGCAGCTGAACAATATATTTATAATTTTTATAAAGAAAATAACAATAAAAAATGGTTACATATTATTTTATGTCAAGGACTCTTCTATGAACTCTATATATGTAATATATTTAAAATATGTATAAATTTATTGGCACCCCTCCATTTGTATCCCCTTCCCTTGAATGTGGGCTGGACAGAATGATTCATTCTGTTGAGTAGAATAAGGAAGAAGTGATGTGATGATTCTGAGATCAGGCCGCAAAGAGGATAGCTTCTGCCAAGCCCTTCCTCTCTATCATTTGCTCTGGGGGAAGCCAGCCATGACACCATAAGGACACTGGAACATCTCTGGGAGAAGCCCACATAGAGAACTGAGGTCTCCTGTCAACAACCAGCACTAACTTGCCACCCGGTGAGTGATCCAGTATAGCCCCATCACCTTGATTGTCACATCATAACAGATGCATCAGGTCTCCCCACTCAAGCCTATGCATCTTCTTGTCCCACAGAAATTATAAGAGATAATACACACTTATGATTGTTTTAAGCCTCTAAATTTTGCAGTAACTTGTAACAAGCAATAGATAACAATACACATTGCATAGCTTCACAACATGTCTTTAAGATAGATAATATTCCTATGTCAATTTACAGATGAAGCAAGGAGACAAAAAGAGGTTAAGTAACATCCTTTAGGTTACACAGAGGAGATATGTAACCAGTAGAGAGGATATTCAAGCACAGCCAGTTGGCCACCAAACTTTGCTCCTATAATGATGATATTGCACTACATTACATCTTCCCTCTGAACTCTCAAATATACTTTGTATTTTATCCAATCCCCTTTTGCAGTAAATACCTCTCTCCTGCAGACTTCAGCTGTAGACTCAATAGGGCTAGTTGGGATTTCTCTTCTCTGCTTGGATCTCTACTTTTCCTGGGCCCTATACCATCGTCTTTTGAGAATAAGATTTTCTCTTTTCTGAGATAAGGAAAATACTGATTTTTATTTTGCCCCAAATACTGACTTGCTATATTTGCCCCAAATCCAAATCATAAAAAGGATACCTCAGAACAGGTTTTAAACATATCCCTATCAATCAATGATAGTTTCATTTACGTACTCAGGCCTCCCATGGTTGGCTGATCAGTGGACACTTCACTGCTGAAAATCCTTTTAAATTCTCCTGGAAGTCAACATAACCAGCTAACCTAACTCCACCTTCCTCAGGGAATACATAAAGTCTACTCTTTGCTTTGTTCAGAGATTGCATTCTTACCCACAATTCTTATCTGTTTAGCAAGAAATAAATGTGGCTTATTTGCCTCAGGTATATGTAAAGAATGGCCTTTTCCTTTGATACTTTTTCAACCTCTTGGTTTGCTGGAGTAAACCTTGAAATAAATCTCTAAGTAAAAATATGTGGGAGATAGACTGTGAGTCTTCAGATGTCTGAAAATTCCTTCTTACTGACTTATTTGATTGATAGTTTGGGAATAGAATTTGAAGTCAAGTATCACATTTTTTCCTCAAATTTTGAAGGGATTGCATCACTGTCTTCTAATATCCAGTGGTTGCTCATGACAACTCTGATGCCAATATGATTCATATTCCTCTGGAAGTGATTTCTTCCCCCTCTGAAAATTTTTAGAATCTTTTCTCTATTTTGATGTTCTGAAATTTGGGAAGAATTTTTTAGATACCAGTCTTCTTTCATTTTTTAATAACTGTGCTAGCTATTTTGTAATTCCTTGCAATCTTAAGACTCACAACCATTTGCTTTCATATATGCCATGCTTTTTGCTCTTTGGTTTACATTCTAGTAAATTTTCTAAACTTTATTTTCCAGTCCTTCTGCTTAAAGTTTTAATGTGTGTAATGATTAATTTTATGTGCCAACTTGACAAACCACAGTACCCAGATATGTGGCCAAACACTAAATGTTGCTGTGAAGTTACTGTTTTTAGGTGAAATTAGCATTTAAATCAGTAGACTTGTATAAAGCAGATTGCCCTCCCTAGTGTGGGTGGGCCTCAACCAATCAGTTGAAAACCTTAAGAGAAAAAAAGACTTGGGTTCTCCCCAGGAAAAGGAAATTCTGTCCCCAGGCTGTCTTTGTACTCAAGTTGCAATAACAGCTTTCCCCTGGATATCCAGCCCACTGGCCTAGACTGAAGATTTTGGATTAGACAGGCTCCACAATTGTCTGAGCCAATTCCGGAAAATAAATCTTCTCTCTCTTTACTCGCTCCATATCTCCTCTCTTGGTGTTTTTCTTTCTTTCAGGTTGCATTCTCCTAATATTTCTGGGATACTTAGTTGCCCATTTGTATTTATAAAAAGAAAAATGAAATAAATTGCTATCTCACCAATTCTGTATATAATATACAAAACGTTAATGTACATAATATTTCTTTTGTATTCCCCAAGGATGCTTAACTCAAGTATACAGGCAGTGGCTTCTTCTCAGAGGCAACATGAGATTTAATACTGTATTTCCCCCTCTATTCTTCTTTTTCTCCCACAGTGCAACCCAGTATATTTCTGTAACGGGAGGAAGAAAAGAGACCCTCTGACTGATCATGGCTATGTGTCCTCAAAGTCTGTTGTCCTCTTTCTCATTGACTGCGGCTTTTTGCAATCAAAATATTGACAGCATAATTTTAAATTATCTGGTTGCTGTGACATTTCTTTGAGGTAATGGATATCTCATGGCCTATTTTGCATGTTAGGAGACACAAGGACATAAATAAAAGTATTATTGAGACCAACAGCAACAAAAATCCCCTTGGTTCTTAAATCAAGATAACATCCCATCCACAGCACTTACATACCAGAATAACATATAGTCTAGTCTTCTCCACTTCACTTATTTGCCTTCTAGTTTTTCCAATGTTGCTTTTTAAAAAATGCCTATTTTCAAAATTTGCCATTGCAATCTTACTGTTTGTCACTATCTGGTCAGACTTATGGTAACAGTAAACTATAATTTAAACTTTATGTATTCTTACTGAAAAGACGAACATCATCCAATGCCAAATACGTAACTGCAAAATTTTCAATTACACAGAATAGATACTATTTCAACATAGACAACAATATATTTCCCTGTTCTATTTTCCTAATGAGATTTCCAGGCAAAATTGTAGGGAAGTTACATGGCTGCTTATTGCTCAGCTTCCTTTGAAACTTCCAGGCTCAGTGCTTCTAATGTGCCCTACACCTTATTCCTGAAGACTCATGTCTTCAAGACTTATGAGGAGATGAGACAGTTGGTGTTTCTTGATTCTATTGCTCATAGCTAAATTTTGAGAGCCAGGACCCTAAGGGAACTAAGCCATGAACACACCAATGCCTCTAACAAATTATTCTTTCTCTTGAAAATAACTTCTTAGATGTTTTTCTCATTGTTCCAGCCATCAGGACACTCAAAGTCAGGCACAAAGCCACTTTTAAACAATATGATTGGTTTTAAATAAATAGTCCCAAGCTCTTAGACTGGTTAAGTATGTCTACGAGTCTGTTAAAAAGTCTGGTTTAGAAGGCGCATGTGTGTGCATGTGTGCATTTTTAAATTCTCTATTGTTGACACAACTAGTATTTTAAAGATTTATCTTGGTATATTTAATACAATTATAAGCAAATTTTTTATAAGTGTTAACAGTAGATTCTGCCAGAAAACTCCACTGAGCATGGAAATTATAACATGCTAAAAAAATCACCAGACCTCGAAGACATGTATACTTCCTCCCAAAATGTTCACTACCTAAATATCATCTAACAGTAGCCTTACCTAAATTCCCTGACTTAAAAGGAAAAAAAAAAAAAAAAAAAAACTATGCCAAACCATTTGAAACTCATACAGTTTTCTAAATATCACCATCAGATTCCAGTATGCTGGGAATGTTTAGAGTCAGTGCACAAAGAGTCACCACTTTGGAAGAAGTTTAAAAACTGGGAGCAAGATACTCTTGGCAGTCAATCTGTCTCTCTCAGACTCATCCTCTGGTTTTCCTTAGTAACTTGGGTGTAGCATGAAAGAAATCTTAGAACTGTTGAGGATGAAGAGTACAAATGTCTGTTCTGGCCAGCTAATTAGCTTAACATTTTTTGTTAAACAAAAGTGGTGTACTGTTTGTAATTTCATGTATTTAAAAGTTAATGCACTTATCTGAAGGATTCTAGAACAACAGATTCTTCAGACCTGACCCTGATCTTCTCCTTTAATACCCTGAGGCTCATTTCTTAAACTATCCTCTGACATTTGGGACGAGAATTAACAGTGCCCATGTTTCAGTGAAAGGTTGTTTGAAATTATGCCTGTGAATTTTGCACAAGTACTTTTGTACAGGCCCCTGATATTGGCAAAATCCTGGGTAAGTGAATTCATAAATGACCATCTTCATCTGGATCTTAAGTAATTCCAGTCTTTACTTGACTTTTCATTTTCATTCTTTTCAAACACACTTGAGACATTTATTTGCACACAAGCAAAAATGATACTTCAACTATGAAGTTGGTGTTCACAATTGTGACAGCCAATATCCCATATGTTTCCTATTGCTAATGAAACCCTTATAGATTTCTTAAAGTTACTGGAATATCATTTTTTCTGTTGGAGACTCTGAGAAGTTCAGTCCAGAATACATAACAGTGTGTATTTTTTTTTAATGTTTATTTATTTTTGAGCGAAAGAGAGAGGCACAGTGTGAGCAGGGGACGGGAAGAAAATAACGGGAGACACAGAATCTGAGGCAGGCTCCAGGCTCTGGGCTGTCAACACAGAGCCTGACACAGGGCTTAAACTCACAAACCGTGAGATCATGACCTGAGCCCAAGTCGGACACTTAACCGACGGAGCCACCCAGGTGCCCCCGTAATAGTGTGTATTGTGGGAAGAACAATACATTTTCTTTTTGCTAATTTCCAAGTAAGGAGGAAAAAGAACATTAAATACTTCTGACTTTGCCAAATTACCTGAAATAGAATAGAATTAAAATGACCCTCATATTATCCCTTTGGTATAATTTGGTACATGCTCAGTGGGATGAAAAGGTAGATGCCTCATGGAATTTCACAAGACTCTGATCCACATCACTATCTCTAGCCTCCCCTCCCTCAGAGACATTACTTTCATAGTTAACCTGACTTTGCCCTGTTTTCATGGAGTCTCCTGACTATATTAGTTTACTATTTTTTCCCCTGTAACAAGTGTAACCAAGTATATACTTGTTTACTACACTGTGAACTTTTCTCTGTGCTCTTTCTAGAAAAATTTGTTCCTCACTTCACCACCAGAAGTTCAGGGGACTATTTAGGTGCAATAGAGAGAAGCTAGCATATTAATAACACTGTTATTATCCCCTTACAAAGATTCATGGGTGATTTCTTTCACAGGAATAATCACAGCATGTAGCATTTAGTATTTTGATTCTTTCCTTTACCATTATGTAAACTATTTTATTAGTATTTATTAAAATCAGAAACCTATACAGATTAATTTTAGAAATGATTCTCTTTGGAAGAAAGTAATAAAACATACATTAAGATGGCAGTATTTTATATTCTTCAATCTTTTCCTCATGTATTTTAGGAGGTATCCCTACTGGTCACTCCATCGATATCCATAGACTTCTTAGTTCTCAATTATTTACTGAGCACCTATTATGTGCAATACACTGTCTTAAGTACCATGTAAAATGTAAAACAAGTATTTTACTCTACATCATGAAGTAATTAGTTGAGAAACTGAAAATTATAGAATCCCTTACTAGATATAAAAGATACATATACACAGTCCTGTATAAGACAAAAGAAAAACATAAAGAAGTTCTAAATAAAAAGCTGTATGATGAACACCAAAATGGCTAATGGAGCGTATTGGAATAAATTTTATACTAAAAACATTTTAATAAGGATATTGGTCTAAAAGAAAAAAATTTTTCTAAAATTGTTCCAAGCCTAAAATTACCAAGACCACATAACAAAAATTAGAATTCTCCCACCTTTTGGAAATCTGATAAAGTGCAGACTTTGATGAAATATCTTTGGCAATGACAATGACACAGGCAGTTTTTCAAGTTGAAATAGAGAGGAGTCAGAATAAAAATAAATATAGCATTTGTGCCAGATACACTAAACTACCCATTTCCACATGGGAACAGTGGGACAGGCATGGTAGATTTCAGTTTTTAATTTTTTTTTTAAGTTTTTTAATTTATTTTTGAGACAGAGAGAGACAGAGCATGAACGGGGGAGGGTCAGAGAGAGGGAGACACAGAATCTGAAACAGGCTCCAGGCTCTGAGCTGTCAGCACAGAGCCTGACGCGGGGCTCGAACTCACGGACCGCGAGATCGTGACCTGAGCCGAAGTCGGCCGCTCAACCGACTGAGCCACCCAGGCACCCCAGATTTCAGTTTTTAAAATGTTCACTGAACTGACATTATAGAAGGCTGCAATAGTCCTATTCCATTGTAAAACATGTATTTGATGGCACTAAAAATTTATGGTAGTTGAGCCAGAGAAAATGCCTAAATAAAGGCCCACATGTTTCTTCTAGGCTACTGTATTTAGATGTAGGAATATGAATATAAATGTTTATAATTAGATACCTAATTTTAGTGAATCTTAGTTTAGGTTTCTCAGTTTTTGAAATGTGCTGGCCATCTGCAACAGAACATGTACTAAAAATTATAGCCAATGAGTGCATATGTAATAGCTTCCTAAATTAGGGATTTTATTGACATTTCTCATTGTATTTTATACATTTCGTTTTAGCCATTTCCCTGATTATTTACATTAACATCTCTTACACATTCATTGGGTGAAGTAAAATTTAAGCTGAAACCTGAAGAAATGAGTGAAAGGTGGAAAATAGCCAAGCAAAGTAGAAAATAATATCTAGGCAAAGGGAATGGTGTATAAAAAATCCAGATGAAATATACCATATAATCTCAAGAAACAGATTAGTTCAATAATGCTGGATTACAGAATTCAAAAATATGAAAAAGTGACCCTGGATACAGATGAGCATTCAGGGCTACAATGTAGAGACATTTATAAGCCAAGTTTCAGAGTTTTGACTTTATTTTAATCCTTGTTATTGAAGTATAGTTGAGACACATTGTTACATTAGTTTCAGGTATACAGTATAGTGACTCAACAACATAAGTTTTGTTATGCTCACTATAAGTTTAGCTACCATCTGTCACCACACAATGCTATTACAGTACCACTGACTGTGTTCCCTATGGTGTGCCTTTCATACCTGTGATTTATACTTTCCATAACTAGAAGCCTCTACCTTCCATTTCCCTTGACCCATTTAGCCCATTTTCTCACCCACCTCCCCTATGGCAACCATCAGTTTGTTCGTTGTATTTATGGGTTTGTTTCTGGTTTTTGTTTGTGTTTGTCGATTTGTTTTGATTTTAATTTTTTTAATTTTTAATTTTTAATGTTTTTTAATTTTTTTAATGTTTATTTATTTTTGATAGAGACAGAGACAGAATGCGACTGGGTTAGGGGCAGAGAGAGAGGGAGACACAGAAGCAGAAGCAGGCTCCAGGCTCTGAGCTGTCAGCACAGAGCCCGATGCGGGGCTTGAACTCACAAACCATGAGATCATGACCTGAGCCGAAGTCAGACGCTCAACTGACTGAGCCACCCAGGCGCCCCTTTTTAAATTTTTTAAATATTTATTTTTGAGAGAGAGAGAGAGAGAGAGAGAGAGAGAGAGAGGGAGAGAGGGAGAGAGGGAGAGAGAGACACAGCATGAGTGGGGGAGGGAGGGCAGAGAGAGGAGACACAGAATCCAAAGCAGGATCCGGGCTCTGAGCTGTCAGCACAGAGCCTAACATGGGGTTCAAACTCGCAAATGGTGAGATAATGCTCTGAACAAATTCAGACATTAACCAACTAGGCCACCCAGGTGCCCTGTTTTGATTTTTAGATTTCACATATAAATGAAACTATATGATTTTTGTTTTTCTCTGTCTGACTTATTTCACTTAGCATAATAGCCTCTAGGTCCATCCATGTTGTCTCAAGTGGAAGATCTCATTTCTTCTTGTGGCTGAGTAATATTCCATTGTGTATACATACTATATCTTCTTTACCATTCGTCTATGGATAGTTACTTGGGTTACTTCCATATCTTGGCTATCGGAAATAATCATTCCTGTAATAAATGTAGGAGTGAATATATAGTTTTGAATTAATGTTTCATTTTCCTTGGGTAAATACACTGTAGTGGAATTATTGGATCATATGGTATATCTATTTTTAACTTTTTTAGGAATATCCATACTGTTTTGTCAGTGGCTGCACCGATTTACATTCCCCTCAGCAGTGCACAAGAGTTCCCTTTTCTCCACATTCTTGCCACCTTTGTTATTTCCTGTATTTGTGATTCTAGCCATTCTGACAGATAAGAGGTGATCTATCATCGTGGTTTGGATTTGCATTTCCCTGATGATTAGTGATGTTGAACTTCTTTTCATGTGTCTGTTGGCCATTTGTATGTCTTCTTTGGAAAAATGTCTATTCATGTCTTCTGCTCATTTTAATCAGATTACTTTGTGTGTGTGTGTGTGTGTGTGTTCAGGTGTATAGTTCTTTTACATATTTTGGATATCAATGCCTTATCAGATACATCATTTGCAAATATCTTCTCTGATTCATTAGGTTGCCTCTTAATTTTGTTTATTGTTTCTTTCATTGTGCATAAGCTTTTTATTTCAGCATAGTCCCAATAGTTTACTGTTACTTTTGTTCCCCTTGCCCAAGAAGACATATCTAGAAAAATGACATATCTAAGGCTGATGTCAAAGAGATTATTGCCTACGTTTTCTTTGAGGGGTTATGGTTTCAGTTTTCACGTTTAGGTCTTTAATCCATTTTGAGTTTATTTTTACATGTGATGTAAGAAAGTGATACAGTTTCATTCATGCAGCTGTCCAATTTTCCCAACGCGATATTTTGAAGAAACTGTCTTTTTCCCATTGTATATTCTTGCTTGCTTTGTCATAGATTAATTGACTATATAAGTGTGGATTTTTTCTGGTCTCTCTTCTGTTTCATTGATCTATGTGTCTGTTTTTGTGTCTGTACCATACTGTTTTGATTATTATACCATTGTAGTACATCTTGAAATTTGGGATTGTGATACCTCCAGCTTTTTTCTTCCTCAAGATTCCTTTAGATATTGGGGGTCTTATATGGTTCCATACAAATTTTAGAATCATTTGTTCTAGTTCTGTGAAAAATACTTTGGTATTTTGATAGGAACTGCATTGACTCTGTAGATTGCTGTGGGTAGTATGGACATTTTAAAAATGTTCTTCCAATCCTTGAGTATGGAATATTTTTCCATTTATTTATGTTCAATTTCTTTCATCAGTGTTTTATAGTTTTCAGAGTACAAGTCTTTCACCTCCTTGGTTAAGTGTATTCCTAGGTATATTATTCTTTATGGCATAATTGTAAATGGGATTGTTTTCTTAATTTCTCTTTCTGCTACTTCATTATTATTCTGTAGAAATGCACTAGATTTCTGTGTATTAATTTTATATAGACTTCATCTTTTTCACCATTGTTTTTAAGTGAGATGAGCAGATTTGTATTTTTATGTGTAGAAAATGGACCAAAGGTGGAAATGATAGCTGTGGTAATGGTAAGAAGATAATGGAGATAGCATCTTCCTGAATTTAAATGAAGGCAGCTGGAATGTCTTCTGTATGTTTTTTTTCTTCTTTCCAGTGTATGAATAATTGGAACATTGCTTTGGCCATGGAGACAACAGCAAATACCTATGGCATGGTGAAGCAGTGATTTGGAGAAAACCTGGGCTCCTGGCACAAAGCTTCCTACCAGCCTAAAATATTTACCATGCACTATTATGTGATATTGAAAAAAGTCTCTGTTTTTAAGTGATTGGATTATGGGATCTCTTTATTACATTAGCTAATGTTTACTTTTTTAAAAATTGGAGTGAAAGTGATTGTTCAAGGAGAGTATATGAAAAGATGGGAGAGAACCTAGAAACATTAGCATTCAAGAATTGAGTAGAGGAAAAAGAACCTCAAAGAACACTGAGCTGTTAGTAATGGGAGAAGGAAAGATGAGACGTGTTTCAAGAGTAGTATCAAATGGGAAATCTTAAGGCAAAATAGGAACTAAAAAATGTCCATTGGATTTGGAAATAAAAAAGATAATTGATGATTCTGTAGATGGGACAGAGGAGATGTGACAAGGGAGTTTGATATATATTCAAAAGAGATGTTGTGAGAGACTCTGGAAATCGAGCATGAGGAAAAGCATGTATGACATAGAGATAACTTATGGATACAGAAAAATGCAGGTTCACCCAGAGGACTTCTAAGAAAAATTGATTGATAAAACCAAAGGAAGGAAACTTGAGATTAGAAAATGGTATACCTGAATTTTATTTTCAGAAGTCAAGTTTTAGATTACAACAGGTTCGAAGAAGGTAGTGTATTATTACATAACAGAACCAGTTATGGCAGTTTTTGAAATACACCTGGAAACTTCTACTTCTAGTCATGATTTGGTTTGAGACTTACCTTTCTCCTCTAAAACTGGATGAGGCAACATTTTTATTATTTCTGGTATGGACTATAGGCAGTGTAATACTGTGAGCCTTGAGAAAAAAAAAAAGAAATATGAGATGTGAGCTTTACTTTTGTCCCCACCTTTCTTATTAAAGGAAGTTTTATGACTGCAGCAGAAGTTGATGACGCCCATGTGGAGACAGTACTTACTGAGCTGGACAGGAAGACATGTGAGTTTGGCTCTGCTAATATGGCAGGAATTTATAAGACTGGGGTGCCAAAGAGGTGAAGATTGTAAGGGAAAAGGCAGTAGGAGTCTATATAGACATTGCCCTCTGGTTATTTGCCCATGGATGCATTCTAAATGGGCAGGGAAAGACTCTTACATGTTTAGGAGAGAGTAGCTGTTGTGGACATGAGATCTGAATAAAACCTTGTCACACACTGTTTATGAACAAATAGATTTATAATAAAAGTATTAAAATATGATTGGGAAGCATATACACCAATGTTTGCTTCTAATATGAGAGAAAGAGAAATGGATTTGACTTCAGCTTCAACTACACCTGCAACATTTTTTTTCCTTTAAATGTTCTGTACCATAAGTGAAATTGTTTTTAATCTGGTTAAAGTGGATATCTCTTCCTATAATTTTCTGTATACTTGAAATACTCCAAAACTTACAAGTGTAAAAATCAGTTATGGATTTCACTTCTGAGTGTTGTTGGAATGATGAAAACTGAGCCTTACTACACCCTATAAACAATTAGAAACTGAAAAAAAATATATGAAATAACTGCTTTCAAACTTATGTAACAGGCAGCACTAGATTATGATAACTGAGAGAAGGAAAACAAAGAAGATATACCTGCAATTGTTACAATTTTCTGCTTAGAGACAATTTCCCAACCACAAATATGGGAAGGAGGAGCACAAAAAGAACACAGTTGCCTCAATGAACTGAGGAGATGAAAATAATCACAGTTCAGAAAGACTAAGATAGTTGGAAATTGTAGAGCAGAGTTTCATAAAGAAGAGAGTTATGCATAAAAAGAGCTCCAGAAGGGGCACCTGGGAGGCTCAGTCGGTTAAGTGTCTAACTTCGGCTCAGGTCATGATCTTGTGGTTCGTGGGTTTGAGCCCCGCGTCAGGCTCTGTGCTGACAGCTGAAAGCCTGGAGCCTTCTTGGGATTCTGTATCTGCCTCTCTCTCTGCCCCTCCCCTGCTCGTATTCTGTCTCTCTAAAAATAAATAAACATTGAAAAAATTAAAAAAAAAAAAAGAGGTCTAGGAATGTGCATAGCAGTTCCCTTTAGTCTTTTCTGAGTATTAGGTTAGATATGATTATAGTAAAACTCCACAAAATCAGGCAAAGAACAATTGAAAATTATGAGCTGAATAATTCCCAGAGCTTATACAAGGAGAAATTGAGCTATGACATCTGAATGAAGAGAACTTAGAGATATTCTAAGTGTTCAGTGAAGACCCCAGAGCTATGATTTCTTGAAAGTAAAGTAGTTCTTTATAGATTTTGGATACTAGCCCTTTATCTGATATGTCATTTGCAAATATCTTCCCATTCCGTTGGTTGCCTTTTAATTTTGTGGATTGTTTCCTTTATAGTGCAGAAGCTTTATACCTTGATGGAAGTTGGGGGAAAAGTTACAGGGAAGGAAGCAAATAATAAGAGACTCTTAAATACTCAAAACAAACTGAGGGTTGATGGGGGGTGGGGGAGAGGGGAAAGTGGGTGATAGACATTGAGGAGGGCACCTGTTGGGATGAGCACTGGGTGTTGTATGGAAACCAATTCAACAATAAATTATATTAAATAAATAAATAAATAAATAAATAAATAAATAAATAAATAAATAGATAAATAGATAAATAAATAAATAAATAAAAGTAGAGTTGAACTAGCCCTGGAGTCTGAAATGAAGGCAACTCTAGACCTGTCCTAAAAACCTTAAAAATAAACATACAAGTGGTTCAACTTCCACAAGTAATGTAACTGCCTATCAAAGTAAAATTCAACACTAGTCAATAAGGACAACTAAAATCTAGGTACTTGGGCATATAATATCCATGCTGTTTGACGTACAATAAAAAATTACTAGGCAGGCTAAGAACCAAGTAACTGTGATCCAGTATTCAGGAAGAAAAGTCTTGAAAAAAAAATGGCAGAGCTGAAAGAACTAAAAGAAGAGGTTAAGAAAGCCTATTATATAATGCATAAATATTTAAAATAAAATATGAACATAATGAAGGAAAATAGATTTTAGAAAAATGAACCATGGAATTAGAAATGAAAAATGAAGTATTAGAAATAAGAATTTCACTCGCTGATATTAACAGGTTTAACACCAAAGAATAAATGATCAGTAAACTTGAAGCCAATAAAATTAAATCTCTCCAAAATTAATAAAGGAAATGTGGCTGGGAAAAAAAGGAATAGTGCATCAGTTACATGTGGGATAATAACAGTGTTACATACACACACACACACACACCATCACACAAAAACAAATTATAAATTGCTGAAACCAGTGAAAAAAAGCAAACTTGAGTAGACATTTGTCCAAGGAAGATAGACAAATGGCCAATAAGCATAAGAAAAGATGCTCACCATCACTAATCATCAGAGAAATTAAATCAAAATTACAGTGAGATGTTACCTTATATCCATTAGGATGGTGCTATAAAAAAATAGAAAATAACAGTGTTGGCAGGGAAGTGACGAAATGGGAACCTTTCTCCACTATTTGAAGGATTACAAAATGGTGCAATTGCTATGGAGAATGGTATGGGAATTCGTCAAAAAATTAAAAATAGAATCATCATGTAATCTATCAATCTCACTTTTGAGTACATATCCAAAAGAAAGGAGTGTTTGGAAAATATAGTTGCACATTTATGACTATAACTGTATTATTCACAATAGCCAAGAGATGATGCAAACAAAATGTCCATAGACAGATGAATGGGTAAACAAGATATGGTATAAACATATAATGGAATGCTATGCAGACTTGAAAGAAATTCTGTCACATGCTACAACATGGATGAAACTTAAGGACATTATGCTAAATGTAATAAACCAATCACAGAAGAAAAATACTGTTATATGATTCCACTTATATGAAGATTCCAAAGTAGTCATATTCACAGAAATAGAAAATAGAATGGTGGTTACCAGGCCAGGTGGATGGAGGGAAAGGGCAGTTAATGTTTAATGGGCATAGAATTTCAGTTCTGCAAGATGAAAAAATCCTAGAGATCTATTTTACAACAGTGTAAATATACTGATACTACTAAACTATATACTTAAAAAGAGCTAAGGTAATTTTATGATATGTTTTTACCACAAAAAATGAAAAATTCAATATCCGTTCATGATAAAATTCCACAAACTAGAAATAAGAGGGATTTTTTTCAACTAATGAAGAGTATATATATTTTTAAAGACTAGGGATAACATCATACTTACATACTTAATGGTTAAAGACTAAATACTTTCTCCCTAAGATTAGGAACATGGCAAAAAATATCCCCCCTCACACAATCACTCTTCAGATTTGTAGTGGAGTTCCGACAGTGCAATAAAGCAAGAAAAATGAAGAAAGGCTATGCAGATTAGAAAGGAAGAAATAAAACTGTTTATCCACGATGGACATGATTGTTTACATACATACAGTGTAAAACTATAAGAATTAAGATTAGCAAGGTTACAGGACATAGAGCCAATATGTCAAAATCAGTTGTATTTCTATGTACCAGCAACAACAACAAAAATATAAAACTGCAATTAAAATACCATTCACAGGTTCAGAAATATAAAATATGTGGAGAAATTTTTAACAAGATATATATGTCTTATCCACTGGAAACTACAAAGTCTTGTTGAAATTTAAAGAAGACCTAAATAAATGAAGAGATACAACATGTTCATGAGTTGGAACATTCAATAACATTAAGATGAGAATTCTCCCTAAATTGATGTACAGATTCTATGCTATCCCAGTTGTATCCCCCAATTTTTTTTTAGAAATTAAAAAACTATTTTTAAATTTATATCAAAATGAAAGGAACTTTATTTTTTTTAAGTAGCCTCCATGCCCGATGTGGGCCTTGAAATCACAATCCAGAGATCAAGAGACACCTATTCTACTGACTGTGCCAGCCAGGCACTCATGAAAGGAGCTTAAATAGTCAAAACTATTGGGATGCCTAGGTGGCTTCGTTGGTTAAACGTCCAACTCTTGATTTTGTATCAGATCATGATCTCCCAGTTCATGAGTTCAAGCACTGCGTCAGGCTTAGTGCTAACAGTGCAGAGCCTGTTTGGAGTTTTCTTCTCTCCCTTTCTCTCTGCCCCTCCCTGGTGGTCTTGCTGTCTATCTCTTTCTCAAAATAAATAAACTTAAATTTTTTTTAAAAAACTATTTCATAACTATAGAGCTACAATATTGAAGACTGTGGCATTGGTATAAGATTACGCATATAGATCAATGGATAGAAAGTTCAAAAATAGATCTTTACTTTTATGATCACTTCTTTTCAACAAAAGTGCCAAAGCAAATCATGGGAAAGGTATAGTCTTCCCAATAAATTCTGTTGGAACAACTGGATCCCAAAATGGTAAACAGTGACCTTTAATCCTTATTTCATACGATCTATAAAATTAACTCATATTTGCACCGTTGGTGGGAATGCAAACCGATGCAGCCGCTCTGGAAAACAGTATGAAGGTTTCTCAAAAAATTAAAAATAGAAACACCCTATGACCCAGCAATAGCACTAGTAGGAATTTTCCCGAAGGATACAGGAGTGCTGTTTCACAGAGGCACATGTACCCCAATGCTGCTGTCAGCATGGAACCCACTTAAGAACCTCCGCTCTCTCTCTCCATCTATCAAAAATAAATAAACATTTTAAAAAATATTGTCACCTTGTAATTTATGTAATAATGCAAATAGTTACTTTTCTTTAATCCCAATTAATGTCATAAATGTTGCCAAGAATGTTTTTGCAGGCAGTATATTATGGGATTCATATGGCTGGGCATGAGGTCCCTCAAGTATTAAATATTTATAATAGCCAATTATATGGTCTGTTCTGCTGGCCCTTAATAGCTTTATACTCAAGTTGGTAAGTTCTCCATTTGATCCAGCCTGTATTTCTCTTGTTGCTATTTTAATTTTTTTTTTAACATGCAGAATCTACTGTGGCTGGAGAACAGCTGGTCAACATCCTCCAAATAATAATGTTATGTTTAAAAACTCATGGTCAATCAATTTCTAATCATGCTTTCTCCAAACAAAATAATCCTAATTCTTTTAATCTTTAATCATGCAATTGCCTAGTCCTTTTCTTAAGCCCCAACAACTTAGATAGGATATAGTTCCAACCATGTGTTTAGATCAGAGACTTCAATTCCCCTTTAGCTTTGATTAGAACAAGTTTCTCCAGGGCATACAAATATATTTCCATGCCTCACAACATAAGATGAATTCTTCTGAAGTGTACGGAGTGATGCTCTGTCACACACTCAGCTGTTTCTTTTTATTACCTAGAATCTAGCCAATTGATGAATTAAATGAAACACTGCCTATTATATTTTACCTATAGGAACATTCTTTAGTGAGGATGGATATAATCAACTCCAATTCGAGGTTTCCCCTGGATAGCATTCTTCATATTAAATTGCCAGGTAGAGGAATGATCTTTGAAACATATTAAGGAATATAATTTCCTTTAAGAGTATATTTAACAAAAATATATTTTTTTTTCATTCACATCCTTGATGGAGATGCTCATCTTTCAAGATATACAAGATTTAATCAGTATTATCACCTCTTTATTTAAAGTCAATCACTAATAAAATGAGATGGTGAGTACTAATTTGAAAAATTTATGCTTGTTCTCTGTAATATTTGTTCTCCTATAAGAAAATTATCTAGATTCTCTTGAATCAAATAGAGATCATACTCTCTCAAGCCTGGAAAACTCAACTCTGAGACTGGACAACAGGTTCTTTAGAAATCCTTCCTCTCTGTCCAAAGAGATTCTCCTTTATGGAAGTCTTTAGAATTTTTTTTAAAAAAATTGTAATGTTTTTATTTATTTTTGAGACAGAGACAGAGAATGAGCAGGGGAGGGGCAGAGAGAGAGGGAGACACAGAATCTGAAGCAGGCTCCAGGCTCTGAGCTGTCAGCACAAAGCCCAATGCGGGGCTTGAACTCATGAACAGTGATCCAAAGTCAGACACTCAACTGACTGAGCCACCCAGGTGCCCCTAGAATTTTTTTTTCTTATATATATTCTCAGTACTCAATAAATACATGAGCATTAGTATGGATTAAAAATATATTTTGCTCCCCTCATGGAATTACCCACTGTTCTAAAAACAGTAAGAGTTGATGTTTTGATAACAATTGGAACAAAATGAGTTTAAGTAATATAAATACACAGTGGAGTTTTGAAATGTAATTAGAACCAGTAATTACACAAGTCATTTCACCTAGACAATATGATGTTGAATAAGCACGAACAAGTAGGTATTAAAACAGCTCTACATCTAGAAAACAGAATCCAAAAAATTTCAGCTGAAATGATTACATAGAATACTTACTGACTGACAAGAGACGAGTATAGGAGTGAATGCTTTATAAGTAGTATCGACTTGATAATTTTTCAATATAAGTTTAGAACAAAAGTAATGCTTTTATTATGTGTAGCTCCTAGTAATTGAAATCAATCTCTAAACAACTGGGGTAATTCCTAGGATTTAAGACATCCTATTGGCCTTGTGGAGGCAAATTATATAACTGAGCAAATGGAGTCATTTTCCTGTCTTTCAGTAGAAGTCAATGGTACCAGTCTTTATAGTAAAACTTTAATAATCAATTATCATAAGCTTGCTTTTTCAGAGGATAATATTTTCCTGTTAGTTTTATAGCAATTTCAAACTCATGTATATGAAAGTCTTATGTATTATAAATGCAATGAATTAGAGTAAAAGTTCATCTTGCTATTGTCTACCAATGTTCAGAGGAGACCCTGTGAAATAAGAGGCCAATATTATTTCTTTTTTATTTGAAAAGTCTAAACAATAGAGAAAAATAAAGATATCACTCACTAAAACAAACATTTATGAATTCTTAAGCCAGAGTTTTCATGGGGTTCATACTTTGTCCTTTAGATAGTGTTATTATGAAAAATAAAACTTGACTAATGAGATTTAAATTTCCTTTGTTCCCTTTGCCAGCCCCTTCCCTTTCTCTCTGCTCAGAAGATCATTGTCATTAATTTCGTGACATTCTTAGTTCTGCTATTATATTTTTGCTATCTTTCAGTCACAGAAAAATTTTAAAAACATTTTATTAGATCCTTGTTGCTGGAATTACACATTTTAATTTTTATTTTGTGCATTTACTTGGATAAAATGACATCTTTGTTAAAACTTCCAATTTATAAACAATCACTTCCCCTCTAAGTATTCAGCTTTCCTTTTTATGTATCTTAATAAATAATTCTCTCTATAATGTTTTGTAAATCATTTGTTAGATTTATTCATAGTAGCTTGTAGATTTAGTAGTTTTTTTTAGATTTTATGGCTATTAAATATAGGATTATGTTATTACTACACTTTCTAGATATTTTTTAACTAATACATATAAACACTATTGTGATATGAGATATCACAAATTAAATATATAAATAAATAATAAGTCTATTATTAGAAGTCTAGCTATTTATTAATACATCATTGTAATAAAACCCTGATCTAAATTGATGATGGTTGGGCATATCACTATTGATTTTTAGATGTTGATCTTATATGAGCAGTCCTTGCAAGTCTTAATTTTTAGATTTTCTGAAATTATCATGTGAAAGTAACAATTTACTTTATTCTTTATAATTCTTTTTATTTTATTTTATTATTTTTTAATATGAAATTTATTGTCAAATTGGTTTCCATACAACACCCAGTGCTCATCCCCATCAGGTGCCCTCCTCAATACCCATCACCCACACTCCCCTCCCTCCCACCACCCCATCAACCCTCAGTTTAGTCTGTTTTCAAGGGTCTCTTATGGTTTGGCTCTCTCCCTCTCTAACTTTTTTTTTTTTCCCTTCCCCTCCCCCATGATCTTCTGTTAAGTTTCTCAGGATCCACATAAGAGTGAAAACATATGGTATCTGTCTTTCTCTGTGTGACTTATTTCACTTAACATGACACTCTCCAGTTCCATCCACGTTACTACAAAAGGCCATATTTCATTCTTTCTCATTGCTATGTAGTATTCCATTGTGTATATAAACCACAATTTCTTTATCCATTCATCAGTTGATGGACATTTAGGCTCTTTACATAATTTGGCTATTGTTGAAAGTGCTGCTATAAACGTTGGGCTACAAGTGCCCCTATGCATCAGCACTCCTGTATCCCTTGGGTAAATTCCTAGCAGTGCTATTGCTGGGTCATAGGGTAGATCTATTTTTAATTTTTTGAGGAACCTCCACACTGTTTTCCAGAGTGGCTGCACCAGTTTGCATTCCCAACAACAATGCAAAAGGGTTCCCTTTCTCCACATCCTCTCCAGCATCTATAGTCTCCTGATTTGTTCATTTTAGCCACTCTGACTGGCGTGAGGTGATATCTCAGTGTGGTTTTGATTTGTGTTTCCCTGATGAGGAGCGATGTTGAGCATCTTTTCATGTGCCTGTTGGCCATCTGGATGTCTTCTTTAGAGAAGTGTCTAATCATGTCTTCTGCCCATTTCTTCACTGGATTATTTGTTTTTTGGGTATGGAGTTTGGTGCGTTCTTTATAGATTTTGGATACTAGCCCTTTGTCTGATATATCATTTGCAAATATCTTTTCCCATTCTGTCGGTTGCCTTTTAGTTTTGTTGATTGTTTCCTTTGCAGTGCAGAAGATTTTTATCTTCATGAGGTCCCAATAGTTAATTTTTGCTTTTAATTCCCTTGCCTTTGGAGGTGTGTTAAGTAAGAAATTGCTGCGGCTGAGGTGAGAGAGATTTTTCCTGCTTTCTCCTCTAGGGTTTTGATGGTTTCCTGTCTCACATTCAGATCCTTCATCCATTTTGAGTTTATTTTTGTGAATGGTGTAAGAAAGTGGTCTAGTTTCACCTTCTGCATGTTGCTGTCCAGTTCTCCCACCACCATTTATTATAGACACTGTCTTTTTTCCACTGGATATTCTTTCCTGCTTTGTCAAAGATTAGTTGGCCATACTTTTGTGGGTCCAATTCTGGAGTCTCTACTCTATTCCATTGGTCTATGTGTCTGTTTTGTGCCAATACCATGCTGTCTTGATGATGACAGCTTTGTAGTAGAGGCTGAAGTCTGGGATTGTGATGCCTCCCACTTTGGTCTTCTTCAATATTACTTTGGCTATTCGGGGTCTTTTGTGGTTCCATACAAATTTTAGGATTGCTTGTTCTAGCTTCAAGAAGAATGCTGGTGCAATTTTGATTTGGATTGCATTGAATGTTTAGATAGCTTTGGGTAGTATTGATATTTTAACAATATTTATTCTTCCAATCTATGAGCACAGAATGTTTTTGCATTTCTTTGTATCTTCTTCAATTTCCTTCATAAGCTTTCTATAGTTTTTAGCATACAGATCTTTTACATCTTTGGTTAGGTTTATTCCTAGGTATTTTATGATTCTTGGTGCAATTGTGAATAGGACCAGATTCTTTATTTGTCTTTCTGTTGCTTCATTATTAGTGTATAAGAATTCAACTGATTTCTGTACATTAATTTTGTATCCTGCGACTTTGCTGAATTCATGTATCAGTTTTAGCAGACTTTTAGTGGAGTCTATCAGGTTTTCCATGTATAGTACCCTGTCATCTGCAAAAAGTGAAAGTTTGACTTCATCGTTGCCAACTCTGATGCATTTGGTTTTCTTTAGTTGTCTGATTGCTGATGGTAGCACTTCCAACACTATGTTAAACAACAGCGGTGAGAGTGGGCATCCCTGTCGTGTTCCTGATCTCAGGGGGAAAGCTCTCAGTTTTTTCCCATTGAGGATGATATTAGCTGTGGGCTTTTCATAAATGGCTTTTATGATGTTTAAGTATGTTCTTTCTATCCTGACTTTCTCGAAGGATTTTATTAAGAAATGATGCTGGGGGTGCCTGGGTGGCTCAGTTGGTTAAGCGGCCGACTTCGGCTCAGGTCAGGATCTCTCGGTCTGTGAGTTCGAGCCCCGCGTTGGGCTCTGTGCTGACTGCTCAGAGCCTGGAGCCTGTTTCCGATTCTGTGTCTCCCTCTCTCTCTGACCCTCCCCCGTTCATGCTCTGTCTCCCTCTGTCTCAAAAATAAATAAACGTTAAAAAAAAATTAAAAAAAAGAAACGATGCTGAATTTTGTCAAATGCTTTTTCTGCATCGATTGACAGGATCATGTGGTTCTTATCTTTTCTTTTATTAATGTGATGTATCACATTGATTGTTTGGTGAATATTGAACCAGCCCTGCATCCCAGGAATGAATCCCACTTGATCATGGTAAATAATTCTTTTTATATGCTGTTGAATTCACTTTGCTAGTACCTTGTTGAGAATTTTGCATCCATATTCATCAGGGATATTGGCCTGTAGTTCTTTTGCTGGGTCTCTGTCTGGTTTAGGAATCAAAGTAATGTTGGCTTCATAGAACAAGTCTGGGAGTTTTTATTTCCTTTCTATTTTTTTGGAAAAGCTTGAGAAAGCTAGGTATTATCTCTGCTTTAAGTGTCTGGTAGAATTCCCCAGGGAAGCCATCTGGTCCTGAAGTCTTATTTGTTGGGAGATTTTGAAAACTGCTTCAATTTCTTCGCTGGTTATGGGTCTGTTCAAGTTTTCTATTTCTTCCTGTTTCAGTTTTGGAAGTGTGTGGATGCTTAGGAATTTGTCCATTTCTTCCAGGTTGTCCAGTTTGTTGGCATATAATTTTTCATAGTATTCCCTGATAATTGCTTGTATTTCTGAAGGATTGGTTGTAAGAATTCCATTTTCATTCATGATTTTATCTATTTGGGTCCTCTCTCTTTTCTTTTTGAGAAGCCTGGTTAGAGGGTTATCAATTTTGTTTATTTTTTCAAAAAACCAACTCTTGGTTTCATTGATCTGCTCTACAGTTTTTTTAGATTCTATATTATTTACTTCTGCTGTGATCTTTATTATTTCTCTTCTGCTGGGTTTGGGTGTCTTTGCTGTTCTGCTTCTGGTTCCTTTAGGTGTAATGTTAGATTTTGTATTTGGGATTTTTCTTGTTTCTTGAGATAGGCCTGGATTGCAATGTATTTTCCTCTCAGGACTGCCTTTGCTGCATCCCAAAGGATTTGGATTGTTGTATTTTCATTTTCATTTATTTCCATATATTTTTAAATTCCTTCTCTAATTGCCTGGTTGACCCATTCATTCTTTAGTAGGGTGTTCTTTAACCTCCATGCTTTTGGAGATTTTCCAGACTTTTCCCTGTGGTCAATTTTAAGTTTCATAGCACTATGGTCTGAAAGTGTGCATGGTATGATCTCAATTCTTTTATACCTATTAAGGGATGTTTTGTGACCCAGTACATGATCTGTCTTGGAGAACGTTCTATGTGCATTCAAGAAGAAAGTATATTGTATTGCTTTGGGATGCAGAGTTCTAAATATATCTGTGAAGTCCATCTAATCCAATGTATCTTTCAGGGCCCTTGTCTCTTTATTTATCCTTGTCTAGATGATCTATCCATTGTTGTAAGTGGGGTATTAAAGTCCCCTGCAATGACCACATTCTTATCAATAAGGTTGCTTATGTTTGTGATTAATTGCTTTATATATTTGGGGGCTCCTGTATTCAGCGCATAGACATTTATAATTGTTAGCTCTTCCTGATGGATAGTCCCTATCATTATTATATAATGCCCTTCTTCATCTCTTGTTACAGCCTTTGATTTAAAGTCTAGTTTGTCTGATGTAAGTATGGCTACTCCAGCTTTCTTCTGACTTCCAGTAGCATGATAGAGAGTTCTCCCTCCCCTCACTTTGAATCTGAAGGTGTCCTCAGGTCTAAAATGAGTCTCTTGTAGACAGCAAATAGATGGGTCTTGTTTTTTTATCCATTCTGATACCCTGTGTCTTTTGGTTGGAGCGTTTAGTCCATTTACATTCGGTGTTATCGAAAGATATGGGTTTAGAGTCATTGTGATGTCTGTAGGTTTCATTCTCTAGTGATGTCTCTGGTAATGTGGTCCTTGCAACATTTCACTCACAGAATCCCCCTTAGGATCTCTTGTAGGGCTGGTTTAGTGCCGATGAATTCCTTCAGGTTTTTTTGAGAAGACCCTTATCTCTCCTTCTCTTCTGAATGACAGACTTGCTGGATAAAGGATTCTTGGCTGCATATTTTTTCTGTTCATTACATTGAAGATTTCCTACCATTCTTTTCTGGCCTGCCAAGTTTCAGTAGATAGGTCTGCTGCTTCTCTTATGTATCTACCTTTGTAAGTTAGAGCCTATTTATCCCTAGCTGCTTTGAGAATTTTCTCTTTATCCTTGTATTCTGCTAGTTTCACTATGATATGTCGTGCAGAAGATCGGTTCAAGTTATGTCTGAAGGGAGTTCTCTGTGCCTCTTGGATTTCAATGCCTTTTTCTTCCCAGATCAGGGAAGTTCTCAGCTATGATTTGTTCAAGTACACCTTCAGCCCCTTTCTCTCTCTCTTCTTCTGGAATTCCTATGATATGGATATTGTTCCATTTGATTGTATCACTTAGTTCTCTAATTCTCCCCTCATACTCCTGGATTTTTTTATCTCTCTTTTTCTCAGCTTCCTCTTTTTCCATAATTTTATCTTCTAATTCACCTATTCTCTCCTCTGCCTCTTCAATCCATGCTATGACCGCCTCCATTTTATTTTGCACCTCATTTATAGCATTTTTTATTTCCTCATGACTATTTCTTAGTCCCTTGATCTCTGTAGCAATAGATTCTCTGCTGTCCTCGATGCTTTTTTCAAGCCCAGCAATTAATTTTATGAGTATTATTCTAAATTCTTGTTCTGTTATATTGCTTAAATCATTTTTGATCAAGTCATTAGCTGTCGCTACTTCCTAGAGTTTCTTTCTAGGAGAGTTCTTCCATTTTGTCATTTTGGGTAGTCCCTGTGGTAGCTCCAAACTGCAAGGCACTTCCCATGTGCTGTCCAGAGAAAGTTGTGTGTGGGCGGGGCTGCAGTCAGACCTGATGTCTGCCACCAGGCCACCGCTGGGGCCACAGTCAGACTGGTATGTACCTTACCTTCCCCTCTCCCAGGGGCAGGACTCACTGTGGAGTGGTGTGGCCCCTGTCTGGGCTACTTGCACACTGCCAGTCTTGTGGTGCTGCTTCAAAGGGATCTTGCCAAGGGCATATTAGCCAGGGTGGATCCACAAGGTGCACAGAGGCAGGAGGGGAAGGCTTAGCTCTCTTTGCAGTTGGTGGTTCTCTGGGGAGGGGCCCTGCAGCGCCAGGAGGGAGGCAGGCCCATCGGAGGGATGGATCCACAGAAGCATAGCATTGGGCCTTTGTGGAGTGCAAGCAAGTTCAGTGATGGGAACTGGTTCCCTTTGGAATTTCGGCTGGGGGATGGGAGAGGGAGATGGCACTGGTCAGTGCTTTTGTTCCCCGCCAAGCTGAGCTCTGTCTTTCAGGGCTCAACACCTCTCCCTCCCGGTGTCCTCTCGCCCTCCCGCCCTCCGAGCAGAACTGTTGACTTATAACGTTCCAGATGTTAAGTCCTGCTGGCTGTCAGAACTCACAGAGTCCAGCCCCTCCGCTTTTGCAAGCCAGACTTTGGGGGCTCTGCCTTGCCGGGCAGGCTGCCCCTCCACTGCCCCTGCTCCCTCCCACCAGTTCATGTAGCATGAACCGCCTCTCCACCCTTCCTACCCTCTTCTGTGGGCCTCTTGTCAAGGCTTGACTCTGGAGAGTCCATTCTGCTAGTCTTCTGGTGGTGTTCTGGGTTATTTAGGCAGATGTGGTTGGAATCTAACCGATCAGCAGGATAAGGTGAGCTCAGCATTCTCCTACGCCGCCATCTTCCCCTATTCTTTATAATTCTTAAGCTATTTACTTCCTTTGTCTTGTTCATTGGTTGTAATATCTCATATTGTGTTGAATAGTAGTAAATTTAGTGGAGGTTTGCAGGGGTTTTGAAAGTATTTATGATGAAGATTTGTTTCCTTAAATGTGATATTTCATAAAGGTTTTTGGTAGATATCCTTTATAAATTTAAGAAAGTTCTGTTTAGGGGCACCTGGGTGGCTCAGTCAGTTGAGTGTCCAACTTTAGCTCAGGTGATGATCTCAGTTTGTTAGTTCCAGCCCCATGTTGGGCTCTGTGCTGACAGCTTGAGCCTGGAACCTGCTTTGGATTCTATGTCTCCCTCTCACTTTCTGCCCCTCCCCTGCTAGTGCATGCTCTCTCCCTCCTCATTCTCTCTCTAAAAAATAATAAATAAAACATTTTTTTAAAGTGCCCTTTAATCCCTAGTTTATAGGTCATTTTTAAAATTATCGTTTATTACTAAATTTTTCTAATTTTATTGCTTCTATTAAAATTAGATGACTTTTCTTCAATCCATTAATGTGATAAATCACATATTTTTGTGTTATTTTGGTCTTGAGGTTATGTGAGTTTGGTCTTGGCATGAGCCCGAATTAGTCAAAATGTATTTTTTAAACACAATAAAAAATTTTTGACATGGAATCCTCTTTGACATCAGCTCTTTTTGATGTTTTTCTAATTTATCATTTTTAAATCCTCTACTTTTAAATCTTCATGTTCCAGGGCACCTGGGTAGCTCAGTGAGTTAAGTGTCCCATCTTGATCTCAGGGTCATTAGTCATCTCATTAGTTCGAACCCTGAGATGGGCTCCATGTTGGGTATGGAGCCTACTTAAAAAATAATAATTAATAAATATAAATAAAAAAACATTTCATGATCCTTTTTAACTTATACATGTCTCTTATACTTGTAAATAACATAGTGAATTTTACTATTTTATCCAGTCTTATAGTCTCTGTATTTTAATGGGTACACTAAATCAGTAAAAATTTGTTGTGATTATTGGTATGTTCGGATTTATTTGTGCCATTTTATTTTGTTTTTTTTTTAAAGAACCATGCTTGTTGTTTTTTTATATCTCTTTTCCTGATTTTTTGTTGTATTAATAAAATTTTCTGTTTGCTTTTCTTCTGCTAACTTAGAAGTTACAGCTTTTATTTGTTTGTTTGTTTGTTTGTTTGTTTTGAAAGAAAGAGAGGCAGGAAACGGCAGAGAGAGGAAGAGAGAGAGAATCCCAAACAGGTTCCACACTGTCAGCATAGAGCCTGACACAGGCCTTGAACTCAGATAGCATGAGATCATGATCTGAGCTGAGGAGTTGGATGCTCAACTGATTGAGCCACCCAAGCTCTCCTATAGCTTTTCTTTCTATCACAACCTTAACCTTAAAATTTTTAAACATAATTAGCTTCATATTTTTCTGAAAAAGTAAAAAATTAGTTAACATCTTTATTCTCTTCCTAAACAATACAAAACCATAACTTGATGGTTAAGTACCTCCAAAGACTGTATATTGAACTCTTTGTTGTTGTTGTTGTTGTTGTTGTTGTTGATGTCGTTATATGATGGCTTTGTCATGATTTATATCAGAGTTATGTTGGTCGCACAAAATGAGTTGGGAAGTGTTCTCTTATTTTCTGGAAGAGTTTGAGTAAACTGATAGTATGATTGGTAAGTTGTGGGGGATTTTTATTTTAAAAATCAATTTCTTTACCAGATTGCATCAGTAAGTTGTGTTAATAAGGTGTGTTTTCAAGAAATTTGTCTACTTTGTATCATCAAGTTTGTGGACTTCATTTTTTCATAATAGTTCTTTACAATCTTATTAATTATTGTAGGGTTTATGGCCATATTCCCTGTTTTATTATTAATACTTGTACTTTGTGTGTTTTTTCCTCATCAGTATTTTTAGGCTACATCATTTATAATAATCTTTTCAAAAACTTACCTAGCTTTAAGGATTTTCTCTTTGTTTTCCTATAAATAATTTATACTATTATTTTTTCCCTTCTATTGATGTTGTATTTACTTTGTTTAGATTGTTGATTTTGGAACTTTTTGTTTTCAAGTCTTACTAACTATATTATGGACATCACAATATATTGCTATTGATTTTGCTTTAGTCAAGTCTCTTTGAAAAAGGTTAGGAAATTTAGAAACGCACACACACAGGTGCACACACACACACACATACACACACACCTTTCTTGACCATTTTTAATCCGTCAGCTTCAGTCCTTTCAAACTTCAAGTTTCCAAGTTGTGTCATTTCTTCTCAGCCTGAAAAAACTTCCTTTAATATTTCTTGTGGTACTGTTGTACTCATAGCAAATATTTTGGTTTTGTTTATCTGAAAATTCCTTTATTTCACTTTCAGTTTTGAAGAATTATTCTTTGCTGAGTATGGGATTCTGGATTTTTTTTTTTTTCTTAGCCCTTTACAAATATCATTCCATTGTGTTCTGGATCTCATTGTTTCTATCAAAAAGTGGGTCATGGTTATTGTGGTTGCATTGATATCATACATCATTTTCTTCTTAGTTTGCCTTTAGAATTTTCTCTATATTTTTGGTTTTCACAGTTTGCTGTGTTTATGTTTGATTTTCTGGTAATTTATCCTTTTTAAGATTTCTGAGAGTTTATATTTATTATATATTAAAAATATTAAAAAATAATTTGTCTTTATTTTTTAAATTTCTCTTGTGTACCTTTCTCTCCTTTTTATACTTGTGGAATTTTAACTACACATATTTTAAATTATTTGATAAAGTCATACAGGTAAAATTATTAAGTTTTTCTCAGTTATTTTCTTTCCTCTTGGCTTTATTTTGGATAATGTCTACTGACTTGTCTTAAATTTCATTGATCCTTTCTTATGCAGTGTTAATTCTGATAGTAATCACATTTTTAAAAGTTTGTTTATTTGAGAGAATGGAAAAGAGCGTAAGCACAAGCTGGGAGGGGCAGAGAGAGAGGGAGAGAGAGGGAGAGAGAGAATCCCAAGTAGGCTCTGCGCTGTCAGCACAGAGCCAGATGAGGGGCTTGATCCTACAAACTGTGAGATCATGACCTGAGCCAAAATCAAGAGTCAGAGGCTTAACCAATTGAGGTACCTAGGCACCTCTGGTATTGATCACATTGATGTATTTTTATTTTCTATGTTATCTTTCTATATGGAATTTCTTGCATGTCTTTGAGATTTTCCATTTGTTAACTTTTTTTTTTTTTTTTTTTTTGGCAAAACCTTGGACATATTTGTAACAGCTGTTTTAAAGTCTTTGGGTGGTACTTCTACTATTTCTGTTATCTGTGGCTCATCTCTGTTGTTGTTTTCACTTTCTTGATTGTAGGCTCCATTTGATTGCTTTTCCATGTCTCATAATTTTCTTTATGGTAGACAAAGATTATGTTTTCTATAGACTAAATCTCTGCAGGGGCACCTAGGTGGCTCAGTTGGTTGAGCCTCCAACTTTGGCTCAGGTCATGATCTTGTGGTCCGTGAGATGGAGCCCTGCGTCAGGCTCTGTGCTGTCAGTTCAGAGCCTGAAGCTTGCTTAGAATTCTGTGTCTCCCTCTCTCTCTTCCCCTCCCCCACTCACACTCTGTCCCTCTGTCTCTCAAAAAAATGAATAAACATTAAAAAAATTTTAAACTAAATCTCTGCAGTTTAATTTTTTTTTCAATTACATCTTCTCAAGCTGACACCCTATCTCTTTCTCATGGCTGTCTTTATGAATAATTTTTTCTCATGGCTATCTTTATGAATAATCTGTGTTTACTGCATTAATTATCTTGCCACATGTCTTATTTTAAAATCTAGTTTTGACTCTTACCATTCTGATGAATGTTTCTCATTCTTAAGTTTTCTATTTCTTTTTTTTATGTTAATTTATTTGCAAGAGAGAGTGTGAGTGGGGGAGGGACAGAGAGAGAGGGAGAGAGAGAATTCCAAGCAGGCTCCAGACTCTCAGCACAGAGCCCAACACTGGGTTTGAGCCCACAAACCATGAGATCATGACCTGAGCAGAAATCAAGAGTCAGACATTTAATCAACTGAGCCATGCAGATGCCCTGGTTTTCTGTTTCTATAAATGCACTACCATCTTTCTGTCATCCACACTTTAACAGCCCTGGAATCATTTTTGACTCCTCTTCTCCTCTCCATCTCTTAGCTGTCAAATTCTATAGTATAATTCTCCTGAAACTGTCTGTCCCTCCCCATCTCTCAATTAATTTTATTAAAACTAAGTTTCTTCTAAAGTACTCCTTGAAATTTCTTAACTGTGTTTCTACTTTTGAATCAGTTTTATTCATGGATACCAATTCAGTCATCCTAAAATTCAGATTTGTTCATCCCATTTACACTTTGACAAAATTACAGTGATTTCCTTCTATATGTCAACAACTTATAAACTTTCTAGCTGTATTTCAAATCATCACTTATTCTAGCCAAAGACCATCTATACCAATTTATGACTATTTTAGGTTATTATATGCCAAACAAACTGAATTTCTAACTCTTCCCTTACTGTCATGTCTCAGATTTTAGGTATATTCGTTGCTATGAAGAAAAGTATTTCTAGAACCTTAAAGCTTAGCTTAAAGAGACTTCTATGAAATTCTTTTCCTACTGAAATTCTCTCAACATCTATAACTAATTACTTAATGGTATTTACCACTTGCTAATGTGTATTAGGGTAATTTTCATGTTTGTTTATTTCTCCTAGTAGATTGCAATTCATAAGTAGATCTTAAGTGAAGATCACACATTGTCTCCATCATATCTCCTAGTATATTGTTTTTGTAAATGTTCAATAAATATATATTGAATAGAATTATGTTATCAAACAAAACTGCCAAAATATATTCTGTGTAAAATACATAAAAAGAAAGAAAGTGTGATATACTTTTGGAAGTTTTACACCATAATGGTAATTACTAAAATTAAGGTTCTTAAAGGAAGAAACTGTCAGCTAAGTGAAAAACTGGCCATATAGAATTTGTGGAGTTTTATGTAACTAAAGTTTTATCCCTATTTCTAGTTAAATTAGAAATATGCCATTAGATAAGGAATCTCTGGCTCATTAGCAAAGCTGTTGTAATCTTAAACCAACAAAATTGAAAAACAAATAAAAAAAAAAGCAAAGCTGTACCTCTGAAAGCTTCCTTTTTGCTTTACCCTTGTGCCTGGAATTTTCAAAGAAATACAGATCAAGAGACATAAAATGCTGTGACAACTAAACTGAAATCCTGACATGCCTCTTAGCTGTTGGGGAGCTCATTAAAGCAAAACCGACTCACAAAAGACCACGGAAGTCCTTTAGAGATGAACCAGAAGATAAAGGACTGGAAATGAAGACCGACTTTAAGAGGTTAATAAAGCTAGTACCACACAACTTGATGAGAAATGTCCCAACAGTCATTTCATGCCAGTCTTTAAATATACATTATTCAGTGAGGATGGTCAGCTGTTTTTAAAATCTGGTGTGCATAGAACAAGATAAAATGGCCTTAAGCTAAATTACAAGGGACTTAATTTTGTTTGGAATAATTTCCTGTAAGCAATAAGGTTAAGTTATTGAATAAATCTCCTTCTGTAAGAGATTAGAGTCTCTCCATATCCAGGGGCTCACTCTGCTGCTGCTGGAAGACATACACTGGTTGTGTATCTTAAGAGTTCTCACAATTTTATATTGTCAAAATTTTGTAGGATTATTTCAAAGCAAATGCTTCTTACCTTGGTAACTTCTCATTTACCCTGTCTTTAAGAAAAGCCATCTTTTTTTTTTATACCAAATTTCTTTCTTCCTTTTTTCTTCCTTTCTGTTTTTTTCTTTCCTTCATTCCTTCCTTGTCTGTCTTTTTATTGAAGTATAATTAATATACAGTATTAAATTAGTTTCAAGAGAACAATATAATAATTCAACAATTCTATTCATTACTCAGTGTTCATAAAGATAAGTGTACTCTTAATTTTCTTTATTACACACATCTCCCCACCCACCTCCCCTCTGGCAACCACCAGTTTGTTCTCTATATTATTCTGGATCATTTGCTCATTTGTTTTGTTTCCTAAATCCCACATATGAATGAAATTATTAGTATTTGTCTTTCTCTGACTTTTTTCACTTAACATTAAACCCTAGGTCCATCCATATTGTTCCAAATGGCAAGATCTCATTCTTTTTTGTATAAGTAATATTCCATTGTATACATACATACCACTTCTTCTATAACCATTCATCTATTGATGGACACTTAGGCTGCTTCCATATCTTAGCTATTGTAAATAATGTTGCAGTAAACGTAAGAGTGCATATATCTTTTCAAATTAGTGTTTTCATTCTATTTGGGCAGATAGTGTAATTACTGGATCATATGGTAATTCTATTTTTAATTTTTTGTGGAAACTCCATACTGTTTTCTGTAGTGGTTGCACCAGTTTGCATTCCCACCAACAGTGCACAAGCATTCCTTTTCCTCCACATCTTCACCAAAGATTGTTGTTTTTTTGTCTTTCCTTTAACAGTCATTTGGACAGGTGAAAGTTGACACATCATTTTGGTTTGGATTTGCATTTCCCTGATGATTAGTGATGTTAAACATTTTTTCATGTGTCTGTTGGCCATCTGTATGTGTTTTTTGGATAAAATGCCTATTCACATCCTCTACCCACTTTTTAATACAATTATTTGGGAGGTTTTGGTGTTGTATAAGTTCTTTATATATTTTGGATATTAACCCCTTATCAGATATATCATTTGCAAATATCTCCTCTCATTCAGTAGGTTTCTGTTTTGTTTCATTGATAATTTCCTTCGCCGTGCAAAAGATTTTTATTTTGCACAAAGGTTGATTTTTGCTTTTGTTTCCTTAGTCTCAGGAGACTTATCTTGAAAAATATTTCTATAGCTGATATCCAAGAAATTCCTGCCTGTGTTTTCTTCTAGTAGTTTTATGCTTTCAGGTCTCATTTTAGTCTTTAATCCATTTTGAGTTTATTTTTGTATATGATACAAGAAAGTGATTCAGTTTCCTTCCTTTGCATATGGCTGTCCAGGTTTCCCAGCACCATTCATTATAGAGACTGTCTTTTCCCTATTGTATATTCTTGCCTCCCTTGTTTTAAATTAATGACCATATAAGCATGGGTTTATTTCTGGGTTCTCTGTTCTTTTCCATTGATTTTTGTGTTCATTTTTGTGCCCATACCATACTGTTTTAATGACTACAGCTTTGTAGTATATCTTGAAACCTGAGATTGTGATACCTCAAGCTTTGTTTTTCTTTTTCAAGATTGCTTTGACTATCAGAGGTCTTTTGGGGTTGCATACAAATTTTAGGATTTGTTCCAGTTTATGAAAAATGTTATTAGTGTATTGATAGGCATTGCATTAAACCTGCAGATTCTCAGTCTCTCTCTCTCTCTCTCTTTCTGACCATCCTCTGCTCATTCTCTATTGCACTCAAAATAAATAAATAATAAATATATTTAAAAGGGAAATTGGTATAAAATATCATTTCTGACATTTTATTTTACAAAATCTTTCCTTAAATAATTTTTCTTCAATTAATTTTTTTTGTAAAGAGTTACATTTTAAATATATGGGCATTTGGTCCAGTTCTGTATAATTTTGAACTACAGAGGAAAGTAGATGTATTAAGTGACTGATATGTTTTGGAAATCTTTTTCTAAGGTTCAAGGAATACATTTATTGAATAGCTTTCAAAGTAGGTTTAAAATATTTAAATTCCTATTCTGTCCCAGATCTCCTCACAAAAAAGGACAATAATCTGACTAGATTTCTTAACTGAACTTTGCAAAATTATCCACACCAAACCACACTTATTTTACCATGACCTAAAGAATCTTGGTCTGGCAATATTAGACAGGCTCATATTATAAACAGACATCTAGGTTAATTCCTTTGCCTGGTGTTATTCACTGAGTCAGTACAGCAGAGCCCTCATTAGATCCCAGGCCTTTCAATTCCCAAATTAGTACAAATCAAGCTGCCTCTAACCTATGTGTATATCTCCTATAACTAATTCACCAGCATTGAATACAATCATTTAAATGATCGTATGGCCTAAACAATCCTGAAGGAAACTTCCCCAGGAAGGTTTCAGTTACTTGCCTTTTAATATATATTTTTTATTCTGAATCAAAAACAGGCTTGCTGTGAAAGTATTCTGCCTATAATTCCTATAATTCTTCCTATAATGTTGGTGTTCAAACATGCCTATTTTGAAATTAGTATGTGTTTAGTAGCATTAAAATGTTCATAATAAGTTATGGGGAAAATATATGATACAACAAACTATAGACACATACACACATGCATACACATACACACTTTATGAAAAGAGGAAGCAAACAAAAATGTTAACCATGCCCCTCTCTGAGTGGTCACATTTTAAATAGTTTTTTTTTCTTTTTTCTTTTTCTGTTTCCCTGATTATCTATAATTTTTTAAATCCAACAACAAGCATGTACTACTTTTATGAGAAGAAAAAAGTCAAAAGGCTTCCAGATCAATTTTCTTGTGATTTTGACTGGGAACATAATTTTGAGTTCTTCAGAACTCTAGCATTTTATAGATCAAATCAAGAGCAACAATGAGCAGCTAGCATTTGGTGTTATTCCTGTAGTCTGCCTAATTGTGAGTATGATCCTAAAAATAATTTTACAATCAAATAATTTGGTTCTTAATACTGATCAAAAATTCTCTCGCATACTGTGTGCACTAAGATCGGCGATAGACCGACTTTTAGTCAGTGATGCTTTTCTCCTATTACTTCAGGTGGCAGTGTGCAGTTGGTGCTGTTTTAAATTCCCTTATTTTGTTTTGTTTCTGTAAGCTTTTCCGCTGGTATCATGAAAAGGATCCTTTAACCACCACATTGTGGGTAGCTATATCCGAAGTATAAATAATTGGCCAGAGGTATGAAGTAGCCTTTCCTGGATTCATGCAAGAGAGTGGCTCTTTACCACAACTGCACTTCTTATGTAAAAGGCTGGCTGCAGAGAAGAGATTAATTTTACAAAAATCAAAGTTTGATATTATCATCTAGCCACAAATTGGGCAGCATAAGCTAATTTAATTTGTAAGTGAAGGTCCCCATATAGCCTGCCATCTACTGTAGAATATTCTCAGATTTGATGCTTGCTCATCGTGGGTCTTCATGAGACCCTCTCTGGTACTAAGTTGGATTTGAAATCTTGGCGAGAGGCCTCAGCATCTCTTTGGGCTGGCCTGAGCTAGTAAATAGCTGCCTGAAGTGTTTGTATATTATCATCAATAGTTGAATGAAATTTGTACAACTTTGGTAACTCTGGCATACCTGATGCCCCTAGAGTTCCTTTTCTGTTTGGTAGTTTGTGACTCTAAAATAGCCACTATTAAGTTTCTCAGGATCCACATAAGAGTGAAAATATATGGTATCTGTCTTTCTCTGTATGGCTTATTTCACTTAGCATCACACTCTCCAGTTCCATCCATGTTGCTACAAAGGGCCATATTTCATTCTTTCTCATTGCCACGTAGTACTCCATTGTATATAAACCACAATTTCTTTATCCATTCATCAGTTGATGGACATTTAGGCTCTTTCCATAATTTGGCTATTGTTGAGAGAGCTGCTATAAACATTGGAGTACAAGTGCCCCTATGCATCCTTTTGGAATGAGCGCTGGGTGTTGTATGGAAACCAATTTGACAATAAACTTCACATATTGAAAAAAAAAAACAAAAACAAAAACAAAAAATAAATAAATAAATAAATAAAAAGATGAAACTGAAAAAAATAAAATAAAATAGCCACTATTAGGTGTGTTAATTTATGAAAACAATGTTTTTTGAAAAAATACTGTTGGATATTAACAACTTAGTAGCTAAAAAGCTACTCAAAGTTAAGATTCACTATAGTAGGTAATCTAATTAAGACACTACAGTCGGAAAGAAAGTTTAATTTATACTGGGACAAAAATCTGTCTAATAGAAAGTATACACTCTTGGTCTCCACCGTATAATTACAGCTCTTACAGTATACATGTCATTATTTTGCCTTTATAATATTTTCACTACTCACTGTTTCATAAACTATTCAAATGGTTCCGTCAGTACTCTCTCAATAAAAAGGTAAAATGATGGAAATACACCAAACTATAAAAGGAACATAAAACATTTTTTTTCTTGTAATATGGTACTATTTGGACATATTTTAGAAATAGATGTCTTTCCAAACTCTTTTGGGGCCTCAGTGTATTTGTAGTCAGTCTCCCTTACAATCAAGGACACCTTCTATAAATCTAACCAAACTTTCTAATCACTAGTACAAGTCCACCTACTGGTACTCAGTTTTCAGTATAGACAATGTACCAGAATCTTGTTTAAAGTAGCTTTTCGTATTCTTAAAGCAGAGCATAAGCATAGCTCCCTTTGAATGGCTCATACTTTGCCTAAAATCATTGAGGCTGGAGAGAAAGATTCTCTGTAACGATTTAAGAACTCCAAATAAAGCTCTGCCAATTATTAATAATCAATTAGTAAATCAACCCTGGGACTTATTTTCTCTGGCATCACAAACCTTTATCCTAACCCTTATTTATCTGATCCAATCTTCATCTCATTAATCATTCTTACTGTTATTTCCTGGATTGTTCTCTGTATCTTTTCCAACCGAGTTCTTCTGAAATTATTGCTCTGTGACACCACTGTAGCTCAGCTGTGGAGAGGGCTTCATATGAGTGGAATTCCTAGGCCTCTTGGGTCTTGCTAAGGAAGGCCTAAAATTTATCTCCACTCTATTTGATCATTTCTGAACTGTTCTCTTTGTAATTTGGAAGTATTGGAAGCAGAGGAGGTAGGAGATATACATTTTCCCATTGGAGTAGAAATAATAAGAGCTGAATTTGAGGAATTCAGTCTCCCAGCATAACGTTGATTTGGGCTCTGGAGTAAAGATTATATCTAGAAATATGAACATCTGGGCCTAACGAGATAGCAGCATGCATTTGGATCATGAATAAACAATGTTTTTCCAACGTGGTTATTGCTGGCTACATCAATAAAAGCCTGTCCGTGATTAGAAAAATCATTCTCTGACACCTATTGGCCAACCATCTGACCCAAAGAGAGCAGATTTAATCACTTTGGAAAGCAGTCCCATTTATGGGTTATAGTAAAAATGAAGTAGAAAGCCAGTTTCTAGTTGTTTTTCCCAAGACAGTGACATGTGTGCATGTGCACACACGCACACAGACCTACATCTTTGTGTAGAGAGCTGGCCTGCTTCTTGGCCTACCCATGAGCCTCATAGAAGTCCTGAGGAAGGACTTTATACACATCTACCTGGACTTGTCATTATTTAGTGCAAATTCCTTCAATTCCTTCAGTTCAATACAGTGCTTATTGCTCTTCAGGCAGCTTTTAAATGTGAATGTTATTCAAGGTGAGAAATATATTCGGCTCTTACACCACATTTTCTTCATTAACCTGGTTTTTTCTTGCAGAGCCCAGAGGACATATACGTTTTAAAGACAAGAAGAGAGGAGGATATGTCAGGCTTACAGGGCAGAGATGGGAGGCAGCCCTAGCAGCTGAGGCAGGGATACCTGGGGGATTCCACTGAAGGTTCCATCCAGACCAAATCCCGTCTGATATAAACATGTCTGGTAGTGCACTTAACATGATTTCTGTGCTTTCTGTAAACGACTTTGTATACACAGAATTCGAGGGTGACTTCTTCCTTTCTGTCCTCAGCTCTTACAACTCCAGAGAAAAATAAGTCTACCCTTTGTTTTAAATGTTGTTTTAGGAATATCGGGAAACTCATTTGAACAAGATATGCTAACATATTTCTATACTCAAATGAAACAGGTGTGGAAATCAGGGGCTAAGTAAAAGGGACAAAAGATTGAAAGAATTAAAAATTATTCTGAATCAGGTAAATTCTGGAATGAGGTCCTATAGTCCCTTCCAAATTTGAGATTCGAAAGCTTTATCATCTGTATTTATATGGCATATGAGATTTACAAAGTACTTTCACATATCGTCTCTGATTTTTACAACTTTTCAAAACACGTGAGCCCCACAGATAAGGAAACTGAGGTTCCTTGTCATGGTTGGATTCAGATTAAGATCAAATTTTCCTGACTCTCCATCCAGTGTTTTACAGTCTTTAATTCACACAATATCCCACGCAAAAAATATGAGATAAGTTATATCAACATATTGGAAAGCCTCTCCGCTAAGATAGCGTTCTAAATGAGCAAATTTGTGCAAATTCATTATAGTTCTTTTTATTCTGATGTCTTATTAACAGCATGCCAAAATGTGGTAGACATATGGTCCCTCTTTTTAAGAAGTTTCTGTTAAAGATAATAGGGTTGTAAATTAGTTCCCTTTCCACTTACAATAGTCAGGCTCTTTCAGCATGCAAGGAGCATCATATGCTCTGGTTTCAGGTGGGGTTTATAGTTGGGATACAAGGAGAAATAAGGAAGAACTTACCTACTAAGAACTTACTAAGGCCTTGAGGAAAATTCAGACATTCGTGTTTACCAGAATCCACAAAAGCTGGAGTAGCTGGAGGGCATCTCTGGGAAGCCACTGTAGGTACTCATCTCCTGTGCCCAGGACCGCCCCCCCTTACCACTCTGCTACTTTCTCTGGATGTTTCTTTTTATTCCATATAAATTAACCTGTGTCTACACTCCTTTTCTCTTCCTCATTTTTTATTGATTAGGGCTGCTTATTATTATCTTTTTGAGTAATATTATTACCTTCTTTTATTTTTCTGAACTATTCTACTCTTGACTTCATCTCTTCTCAGCTTATTTTGAGTGTGCTAGTCACCAAAACAGGCTTTTGCTGGGGCTTCAACCACCTGTATAGGTCCAGTGCATATCTTTAGGTCATGTTTACCAAACTCAGCCCTGATCCATTCAGCTTTCCCAAGAGTTGTGGGTCATGTGATACAAATCGTGGTGACCACAAGCAAAGACTGTCCCAAGGGTGGAGGCAGGCTGGTTATTAGTAGTCAGGTCCTCTGATGGCATCATGAGTGCATTATACTATGCAACATTCTTTACTTTTTATCTCAATCTGCTAAATAATGTTGAAAATATATTTTTTTGGGGCGCCTCGGTGGCTCAGTCAGTTAAGCATCCGACTTTGGCTCAGGTCATGATCTTGCGGTCCGTGAGTTCAAGCCCCGCGTCAGGCTCTGTGCTGACAGCTCAGAGCCTGGAGCCTGTTTCAGATTCTGTGTCTCCCTCTCTCTCTGACCCTCCCCCGTTCATGCTCTGTCTCTCTCTGTCTCAAAAATAAATAAACATTAACAAAAATTAAAAAAAAAAAGAAAATATATTTTTTTAAAGTTTTTAATGTTTATTTTTGAGAGAAAGAGAGAGTGTGAGTGGGACAAGGGCAGAGAGAGGAGACACAGAATCTGAAGCAGGTTCCAGGCTCTGAGCTGTCAGCCCAAAGCCTGACAAAGGGCTCAAACTCATGGACTGCGAGTCCTGTGCCGAAGTCAGACACTTAACTGACTGAGACACCTCGGCGTCCCTAAAATATCTTATTTTGAGCAGATTGATTGCTTCTTATCTAGTCTCTTAGACCAATTTTCAAATAAACATAGATGTAAACATTTCACTGACACTAAGACACTAAAAAATTGGACTGTAATAATAATGAAATAAAATAAATGAGAAGTCCTGTTATTGGGGTGCCTGGATGGCTCAGTGCATTAAGTGTCAGACTTCAGCTCAGGTCACAGTCTCACGGTTTGTGAGTTTGAGCCCTGCATCAGGCTCTGTGCTGACAGCTCAAAGCCTGGAGCCTGCTTCAGATTCTGTGTCTCCCTCTCTCTCTGTTCCTCCCCTGCTCATACTCGGTCTCATTCTCTCTCAAAAATAGATAAACATTGGAAAAAAAAAAGTCCTGTTATCATATGCATTCAGGTCAGGACCAGAAAATGGTTAGTCAAAACGTTGTTTAATGTAAGGAATATTTTTTAAATGATATATTGTTTAAAGATCATATTTAATTTAATATACATAAATATCTTCTGATTGGAGTGCTCCATAGTAGTTGTGTAAAGACTATGATTCCTAATATGAAATCTCTAAAGTGAAAATTTAAATACACTTGCAAACTAATATTGGTGTATAAATCTTTTTTTAAATTTTAATGTTTATTTATTTTTGAGACAGAGACAGACAGAGCATGAACAGGGGAGGGTCAGAGAGAGAGGGAGACACAGAATCGGAAGCAGGCTCCAGGCTCTGAGCTATCAGCACAGAGCCCGATGCAGGGCTCGAACTCATGAACCGTGAGATCATGACCTGAGCCGAAGTCAGAGGCTCAACCGACTGAGCCACCCAGGCGCCCCAATATTGGTGTATAAATCTTAAGGTTTTGAGAATATTTTCCCATTTGTAATTTTTTTATCTACACTTAATTTTAAAAGAAAATTTCATATAGAAATATAAAATTATCATGCCTTAATCAGAGAACTGAAATTAATTTTGATAGAAATAACTTGATTTTTCACTCATATTTCATTGTTATATAATAACTGAATAAATTAAATCATTTAAAATAAAATAAAATTATTTAAAATAACATTAAAATATTAAATTATGTAAGGCAACAAAAAACTGACTCTTCATATCTCTACAACACAACTGATAGGCACAGAAATACCATTGTGGCTTGGAGAATAAAACAGTCTTCCGGTCAGGAGTGTTTGCTGTGCCATGAGCATTAATCACTGTGACTTATAGAAGGCAAATAGAAAATCCATTCATTGAGCAAGTGAGGGGTATTCCTGTACATATACTCAAACTGATTCAGAATTTCTCTTAGGTTATAATAGCATGTAATCTTTAAAAAGATTTAAAATGGAGAGAAAATGCCATTGGTGAATTTTAAGTAATGGTAATTTCAGTTAGAAAAGTAGATATAGGGGTGCCTGGGTGGCTCAGTCAGGTAAGTGTCAACTCTTGATTTCAGTCATGACCTCATGGTGTGTGAGATTGAGCCCCACATCAGGCTCTGAGATGACAGTGCAGAGCCTGCTTAGGATTCTTTCTCTCCCGTTCTCTCTGCCCCTCCCCTGCTCATGCTCTCTCTCTCTCTCTCTCTCTCTCAAAATAAATAAACATTAAATATATATATATTTACATGTATATATTTACATATATATATGTAAAACATAGAATTAAAACTGGTTGGTATATGTAAATAAACAAGAAACAGAAATAGGCACTTCTTCAAAATGTATACAAAAATTAAGTCCAAGTGAGTGAAGTAGAGGTAGACTTCTGTTTGCTAAGAATACAAGGAGTAGAGAACATGAAGGAGTCTCTTATAACAGACATTCCTTAAATGCATTGGGAAACCAGAAATGACAGGGAACAAAAAAAGAGAATTAAGTGGCAAGCACATGAGCCGAGGCATGTCTGCTCTTGGGGATGTGCTAATCTTGGGTTTTAACACAGACTGAACCAGGGAGCAGACGCTGTGGGATTCAGAAAAGTAAAAAGTTGGAACTGAAACCACCAATATAAAGTTGGGACCTGAAGGGCCTGCACTCAATTAAAAGGTTAATAGGAAAAAAGGAAAGAAAAGTGCACTGATACAGGAGAATATAAGGAAGTTTACTTTAGTCTGAATTTTGGCTAAAAATTTTTTTTTAAATTTCTCTGTTGGGCCTTTACCAAACATTGTCTGGTTTGGAAAAGAAATTGCCTTAAAAATTGCTCTTGTAACACTAATACTTCTGAGAGTCATGGAATAAAAAAACACAAAAATTCCTTGATAGGACATGCTTTCAACCAAGGCTGCACAGGGTTCCTATAAGACTGAAAATGAGTTTACAATACAATTGTAAAAAAAAAGAAAAAAAGAAAAAAGAAAGAAAGAAATGATCCACCATGGTCCATATAACAGGAGATTTTGAATTTCAATACTGGAAGAAAATAGAACAATCTGATAGAGATTCTGAAATAAATATAATTAAGATAACTAAAGAGAAAAAGACAAGATTCAAAGCTACAGGAAAAAGGACACAAAAGCATTAAAAAATAAGATGTACTGATAAATGGATAGAGAGATGGATATATGGAATAATGTATGTACATCAAGCATAGTAAAATGTTTATAGTAGAATATAGGTAGTGGACATTCTATATATAGAGAGTGGTAGTAGATATAGGTTGTGGATATACTATAGATACACTATTTATAGGTGTTCAGTGTCAAATTATTTCAATTCTTACATGTTTGTAAATTTTCATAACAAAATATTGGGAGAAATACACTATGAACCAAGAATAGCTACATATAAAAAGAATTAACTAGAGAAAACTATAAAAGCTGGGTAAATAAAAAACTATTTGCAGGCATTATCCATAAACAAACGACCACAGTACCAAAGGATCACAATAAAACTGGAATGAGCAAGTTTGGGAGCAAATAAAAATCATGTCACCATCCATATATATCTCAAATGATGAAGACTGAAGGATTTTTTTAAAATATTTTTAACATTCATTTTTGAGAGACTGAGACAGAGCACGTGCAGGGGAGGGGCACGGAGAGAAGGAGACACAGAATCCAAAGCAGGATCTGAGCTTTTAGCACAGAGCCCACCCCAGGGCTCGAACTCACCAACCACTAGATCATGACCTGAGCTAAAGTCAGAAACTTAACCAATTGAGCCATGCAGGTGCCCTGATGAGTGAAGTTTAAGTGTGACATAGAGTCATGGCAGTCGTACTCAGTGTGTGGCCTCCTGACTAGCAGCAGCAGCCTCACCTAGGAACTAACTAGCAAAGCCAATTTTGGAACTCCTCTACAGACATGCTCGAGCAAAAACTTTAGGGGCAAGGCCCAGCACTCTGTTTTAAAGGTGATTCCAGTGCTCCCTTGATCATCACAGAATCACTGGTTATAAGGAAAAAGAGTTTCCGATAAAAGGTAGCTGAAAAAAATTAATCAGTGATAAAAATTAGCAATAACTTAATCATAAGAGAATTCCCTTTCAGGTCCAAAATGAAAAGTATTACCACTTCTGTTCAATAAAGTACTTGCAAAGGATTTTGCTACCTACATTTAAACATCATGGCGATTTTTATTGTCAAAGTGTTAAAGCTCATAAGTAAGTTCAATAAAATCATGCTGAATTTTGGATTGGGGTACAAAGTTGTATAAAATTAAATGTATTCTTACAAAGTAGAAACACTTATAAAATGTAATTTTTAAAAGATACCTTTATAATAAACATAATATATCTATAATTGAGACAATGGAAGATGTGCAAAAACTTTATGAAGAAAAATATAAAATCTTATTGCAAATCAGAGAGATAGCTACGAGAGAGATCTTACTGGATAAGAAGATTCAATATCACAACAAGGCACTGCTCTCAGAATGTGTGTGTGTATACATTTTTAAAAATTTTTGAAGAAAATCATTGAAAAAAATTGGAGAATATCTTCATGACATGCAGTAGTGAAGGCTTATGTAGTCAAGACTTAGAAAAGCCAAAACATGAAGGAAAAGATCGACGCATTTGACTTTTAAATTTATTTGACAAAAGATACTACAAATGAAGTGAAATGTGAGACTGTGCACTAGGATGAAATCTTAATGTCTAGGAGGAATAATGAATTAGTACCTAAAATACACAAATAACTCATAAATCAACAAAAGACAAATTCAAGAGAAGAATGGATGAAGGCTATGAGCTGGCAATTCACAGAAGCATAAACCTGAATGATCGAAAATATGTGAAAATGAAAAACGAGGCTTGTTTTCATAGGTTTTCTGTCCTTTCAGTTGAGTATTGGTAGTGTACAGAGGGCAATAAATAGCTATTGTCAGTCTTCCATTTTTAACTCCTATTGCTTTGCATTAATAATTTGCAATATTTTGGGGGCGCCTGGGTGGTTCAGTCGGTTGAGTGTCCGACTTCAGCTCAGGTCATGATCTCGCGGTTCTTGAGTTTGAGCCCTGTGTCAGGCTCTGTGCTGGCAGCTCAGAGCCTGGAGCCTGCTTCAGATTCTGTGTCCCCCTCTCTCTCTGCCCCACCCCTACTTGTGCTCTGTCTCCCTCTGTCCTTCAAAAATGAATAAGCATAATTTTTTTTTTAATAATTCACAATATTTTTGCAAAGGATATGACTGTGATACTGGTTACTCATCCAATTTTGGTTTGAAGGGGTAATTGGGGTGAAGATGTACTCAAGCTTTTTTTACTTTTCAGCTCAGTCTAAGAAGCCCATTTATTTATTGATTTAGCAACCTTATATCTATAGAACTTGTTGAAATGAGTGTGTTTCTCTTCTCACCAGCTAAGATTGGCAAAAGGTCAGAAAGTTTTTTTTTTTAATGTGTCTCGCAATTAAAAGTCATTCCCTGAGGACATTAAAAACTTCAGGTATAGGGAAAAAGTGTAAAAATATATACCTGGCGAAGTGGAAACACCGGAGCTGGGAACATTCTAAATTAGGAGAGTAGGTTATACCCAAAAGAATTGCATGATGGCTGGGATCAAATCTGAAAATTAAGTAGAGGTTGATAATAGCTAAGAATTAGGAGAGTAACTCACTGAAAATTTGTTGTCACAAGCCAACTTTTTCAGACGAATTTACCTCTTATTAAGTATGGCAATTTGGGGTGCCTCGGTGTCTCAGTTGGTTAAGCGGCCAACTGTGGCTAAGGTCATAGTCATGGTTTGTGAATTTGAGCCCCCCATGGGTCTCTGCACTGACAGTGTGAACCCGCTTGGGATTCTCTCTCTCTACCTTTCTCTCTCTGGCCCTCTCCCACTTGTGCACTCTCTCTCTCTCTCTCTCTCTCTTTCTCTCTTTCTTTCTCAAAATAAATAAATAAACTTAAAAAAAGTACAGCAATATAATTTTTAAAATTCTACTTTAAAAACCATTACTGAGTGGCAAGTTGTCCACATTTCTATATTAAAGAATGGTTAGTGAATTGGCTTTGGAATCAGATTATATGGACTCACATGCTGGTTTGCTGTATGCCTTTGAGCAAGTTACATGGCCTCTCTGCCTCAGATCCCTTCTCTGCAAGATGGAATGGTTAATACTACCTACTTCATAAGATTATTACAAGGGTTGGAAGATATAATACCAGTAAAGCCACAGCATCTGAAAAATACTAAATGGATAAAATTTAGCTACAGGTATCATACCACATCTAAGGGAAGCCTGTGTGTTTGGATCTCAATCATGTAACTAATGTATTATAGCTGACCTCCTAACAATTTTTGTGCCTGGAAAGTGCCAACTGATCTCTTTTTAAAAGTGTAAGTTAAAAACTAAGTGTTAAGAGAAAGGATACATCACTGAAGATAATATTTTTTACCAAATAATTTCATAGTTTAATATAGCTAAACCCTGAGCACGTGTGTATTTCTGAGGGAATGCACAGATTAGATCTCACCACTGATACTAGACACACACACACTCCAAATATGTAGGTCAGCCAAAACCTGGATACACATAATTTGCATTCCTAAATACCATGGAACAGAATCACTAGCTGAAACTGACATTCCATATATTCTTTGCTATTAACTAGAAGTGAAAATATTTTCCATTATAATTAAAACATGATTAGCAGTACAAAATGTGAGGTATGCATTTTAAAATCATTTTGAACCCAAACCATTAAAACCAAACTTTTTTGATTTGCAGATGAGGGAAGTTAGTATCACAGGTTTTACACGGGGCTAGAACATAGGTCTCTTAACTCGCCAATATTTTTCCCAGCCCAGAGTTCAGTGATGACTTTTCCAGTTGTGTTTATAAGTTTATAATGGCTTAAAAATGACTGCATATAAGGAAAAGTATGTATCGAGCATAAACTTCATGCCCAACACTCAACTAGACACCATGGGGTGATGTATAGTGTTGATGTGTGGCAATTTTAATAAAGAGCACTGGGGATTGTTTTGTAAAACAAGACTGAATAAAAAGTAATATATTGATATTTCCACTTTCGAATATAGTGTTGTGGTTAAAAGTGAAGAATCTGAATTTAAGCTGGCGTGGTTCCATTATAGATTTTACTAACTCCTGGCTATGAAACTTTGGTCAAGTTATTTAACCTCCCTAAACCTCAATTTTCTCATCTTGTAAAGCAGGACTTGTGAACCTTGAGGGTATTATGCCAAGTGAAATAAGTCAGACAGAGAAAGACGAATGAAGTATGATCTCGGTTGGATGTGGAATCTAAAAAAACAAAACAAATCCAAATTCATGGATAGAACTGATTGGTCAGGTAGTGGGGGGTAGTGGGAAAAATGGATGAAAGGGGTCAAAAGGTACAAACTTCCAATTAGAAAATAAATAATACCTGGGGATGCAATGTGTTACATGGCGATTATAGTTAATGACAATGTACTGTATATTTGAGAGTTGCAGAGAGAATAGATCTGAAAAATTCTCATCACAAGAAAATAGTTTGTAACTATGGATGGTGCCTGATGTTAACTATACTTATCATGGTGATCACTTCACAATCTTCAGATATTGAATCATGTTGCACACCTAATACTAATATAATGTGTCAATTATGTCTCAAAAATAAAACAGGGTTTATACCTTCCTCAGAGAATTGTTGTGATTATACATTGGCATAAATATGCAAAAAAAAAATTGTTGGCCAGAACTTAGTGTACAGAATAGCCCAGAAACATGAAATCATCTTAATTATTATTATAATTCAAAATGTTATTAAAGTTCAACTGTCCTTCTTGAAATTGAAAGAACTCCAGAGTTCCTTCCTTCTTGGCTACCAGTTCATAATCACAAATTCTTTAGTTTATCTCTGTTCATAAATTTAGGCAGGAATACCTCGGAGGGTATGATCCAATAGGATCATCTATGTAGAGTACCCAGCAAAGTATCCAGTGTTTGATGAAACTCTATCTCTTGCCTTCTTCCATCACAAAGAATAGCTTATAGATATTTCTGTTAATAGACAAATCTAGGAATATTTTCCCCCAAATAAAGTGCCCAAAACAGATGCCTGAAACTTCTCCAAGATTTGGTGAAAATGTGAGACAAGTCAAACTAACAAATTATAGTGTCTGCTGACAAGCTGGATGTTGGAGATAAAGGGAAAGAAGACTTTAAGAGGCCTCTGGTTCTTGGGGCGCCTGGGTGGCCCAGTTAAGCGTCTGACTTTGGCTCTGGTCATGATCTCGTGGCTCATGATCTCGTGGTTTGTGAGTAGAGCCCCGTGTGGGGCTCTGTGCTGACAGCTGGGAGCCTGGAGCCAGTTTGGGATTCTGTCTCCCTCTCTCTCTTTGCCCCTCCCCCGCTCGTGCTCTGTCTCTGTCTCTGTCTCTCTCTCAAAAATGAATATTTAAAAAAAGAGTCCTCTGGTTCTTTTTTTTTTTCAAAGCAGAAAAGAAATAACTGATCACAAAAATAAAAATTTTGCAAAAATGGTAACTCTGTTGATGAAGAAGGTGAAGAATTCAGTTTGGATAAAGGATGTCAAGTGAGGAAAACATGATTTAAAATCTAATATCTTGTTATTCTAATAAGCATGTCGGATGAAGCTGCCTGCTAAGAAGCTACAGACTCCAAAATTCTGTAGTGATTAACAAAGAGTGATCAATAGATGTCACCTAAAACAACAAATGCTGTAGCAGAAATTAGTATTATGAATTATATCTGCATTTAGAAGGGCAAGGACATGAAAAGAGTGAAAGTAGAGGGCCCACTAGGGGCAAAAAGACCCAAGAAGAAGGTAGCAGAATAAAAGAAAGCAAACTCATTTGCTTCATAATTTAGCCAGGAGACTTCCAGAGGAATTCATTATTAATGCATCTGAGCCTTGGTACCAAATGCAAAAATAGTGCTACTGTGGGATTTTCCCTATACTAAGACTATTGGAAGCCATATATTATAGGTTGAATTGTGTCTGCCCAAAATTTACCTGTTTCGGTCTTAATCTCCAGTACCACATAAAATGACCTTATTTAAAAATAGGGTTGCTGCAGAAGTAATTAGTCAAGATGATGTCATACTGGAGTGGAGTGGTCCTTAATCCAATATGACTGGTGTCTTTATAAAAAGGGGAAATTTGGACACTGACACACATGTATGGAAAATGTCATGTGGACATAAAGGTAGAAATCAAGGTGATACTTCTACAAGCCAAGAATTGTTAGATTTCTAGCAAATCTCTAGAAGCTAGGGTACAGGCTTGGAATAGATTCTCCCTCATAGCCCTCAAAAGGAACCAGTCTTACTGACTTTGGTCTCGGATGTCTAGCCTCTAGGATTATGAGACAATAAATTTCTGTTGTTTATGCCAGCCGGTTTGTGTTGCATTGTCACGACAGCCCAGGCAACCTAATGCAGATTTAGCTTTATCTGGCAATATCCCAGTGCTGACCAGTATTACTACTTGCTACAGAGAACTTTGTGTCTTTTCTTAAAAAGAATAAATTTTTTGATGTAACTGGAAGAATTCAAGGAGTACTTAAGAGCGTATACTTTTCTGTGTATAAGGGAGCCCTAACAAATCTGGGAAGCAACTGATGCATGCAAGAATTGCCAAACCCAGTGAGCATGGCTTAAAAGAACAGGAGGGACCCAAAAATGTCACACTGGCTAATTTCATACAAGTAGAAAATACTGTCAGCTTGTTGTACATCATAATAAAATATAATACATTGAATTAATTTTGCAAAAAAAAAATACACAATTAGGGAGGATTTGACTGTCCTATCCTAGGGCCTAAATATTCTGCAACTGATAGAATATCAGAACAGTAAGCACACAGCACCTCATCTTATAAATGGGAATGTGGGAGCAAGGAAGAGTAGTGTCCTGTGCAGCCATGAAGCTGGTCCAGGCCAGAGGCCTTTTGTCACAGAGACTGAGAAGAAGCTGAAGTCCTTGAATTGAATTAGAATCTCTGTCCCTAGACCTTGCTTGGTGTCAAAAGCTTGCATATTGAACGCGTGGTCTCTGAAGTTAATCACACAAAAATGCTTATGAAACTATTTCCACAGCAACTTTGATCCAGCCTCATAAGCCACTGAATCATTATGACTCTAGAATCCAGTTCGTTGTGCTTTTTTCTTTTTTTTTTTCTTTCTTTCTTTCTTTTTTTTTTTTTCAGTTCCTGACCTGATTCTGGGAATACTAAACTTGAACAAAGAAAGCTTCTAGAGCTGATGAAAAAAGCTTCGCAGACATGGCATTTGGAAAAGAACAAAATCTGGGAAGTTGTCTCATTATTAATCACATTAGCACCCTTCCTGTTTTCTTTTCGTTCCTTGAAGATTAAGAATTATGGGGTGGAAAAAAAAAGCCCTATGAAGTGGAATATAGCCTAAAGAGAGTCAGATCCCCTTGATTTGCAAAACTAAGAAGAGGAAACCTGGGGTGATTGTGCCTTGCTTATAATTATACTGTATTATAGAAGAACTGGGCTAGGCCAAGTTTAGCTCTCTCTAAATAACACTGCACTACCACCCCAGGGAAGACTCTCTTTTATATATATTTTTTGTTCTATGTAAAGTGAAGCAAGCTTCCTTGCCTTGCTACTGATCAGTTTAGAAATGGATACCTTTTAGACGTGAAGGATAAATGGTAAACAACATACAGTCATTCCACAAGCTTGGCCAACTCCTGACCCCTTTATGCATTTTGTTATCATAGCCTTAGCTTACGGAGCAAATGGATTCTCTTCCAGTCACTTCCATTCAAGGGTATTATGTTTTTGCATAAAAGCTTAGACATACTGATAGCCACCATGAAAATGTACAAATGAATATAGTCGATAAACCTGTGCCAAACACACACTTGGCCTTATTCTGTGACTCAGTGTTTTTTCAAAGTACTCTAAGAGCAAGTTAATTCTTTGGGGACCAGCCAGAGCATATTTTTAAACCCTCTGTGCCAAGATCCCTGCAGTTCAGCTACTAACTGACAATGGTTGGCAGTCCTGAATTTGTTGAATCCAAGTGTACAAGGTCCCCACTTTCAACATAATGGCTGGCTCATTCCTATGGTGCAGAGCTAGCAAGCATTCCACTGAAATTAATAGGTTATACTCCTCTCATTGTGGAGGGGGACAACCAAAACCAACAGCCAGAGTCTATGAACTCTTCAACTGCTCCTAATTGATTTTTCCGGTGACTCCAGTCTAGATTACTCAATGTGTAGATCATAAGTTTTGAGTCATAAAGAGCCCTTCTAGAGTTTTATTAACTTCTTTTATTCTAATTGCTCCTCTGTCACAAGTCTACATTTCAATTCTATTGTAGGGGATTAATTGATAGCCTCACTAAGTATAGACATCAAAAGGAGAAAAGGAAACCATATCCAGGATGGCTGATTAGGCTAGAATATAATCAGGTTACCGGTTCTATCATTTGTAAAATCTGTTTACATGAAACAGATAGGAACATCTGGGTGGCTCATTCCATTAAGCTTCCCACTCTTGATTTCAGTGCAGGTCATGATTTTACGGTCGGTCATGAGATCAAATCCGCATCAAGCTCTGTGCTCTGTGCTTAGGATTTTCTCTTTCCCTCTTTCTCTGCCCCTCCTTCACTGTGCCCCCTCCTCAAAATAAATAAATACACTTTTAAAAATAAAGAAATAAATGAAACATAAATTTTCAGTAATAACAAATTTTTCTTAGCATCTTCTTTCCTCCCATATGCCAATCAAGGAAAATATTAATTTTAGTTAGAACATTGCATTTGCAGCTCTTCCAGTTTAGACCTATTTATGCCTCATTTTTAGATTTCTCTACTTTCAGATGCCTGAAAATTCTCAGAAAGAAAAAAAAAAACTTTTCACTCCATAAGTAGGGATTAAAGACTTCAAATACATGTGAACATAAGAGGCTACTCAATAAATATTAAATGAATGCATGATGCCTCTAAGGGAAATACTTTCCACATAAATGACTCACACAGCTTAACTCATTTGCTAGAACTGTTTGATGTTACTGAATTTGAGCTCAAATATAACCATCTGAATATTTATCCCTAAAAATCTGAAAACATATATTGTCACCTTTTTTATTTTGTTTTTAGGGATGGTGAGTGGCCCCTTACACCTGTTGGAACAGGATATAACAGTGTGGCATCCTCCACACAGGCAAGCATCCAGTTATAGTGGAAACAGAACACATGGAAATACAGTTCAGAAATTCACCTGACAACTAGCAGAAGAGAAGTAGAGCCACAGCTTCTAGAAAGAATACTTTCTATTTCCAATATTAACAACATTTGAGCTGAATTACTGTCTACCACATTTAAATAATACATTTCCTCGTCTAATGAGTTTGACTAGAGGAGCAAGAGTAAACCCAGAAGAAAGAATATATTTGAAAATTATTCTGGCCTCTATTTCTTATAAAAAATAATCCCTTTCCCTTCAAACACCTTATATAACAATACTCAAGAATGTTCATGGAATTTCCTTTTTGTTTGATCTTGCTACACACAATCTATTTTAACAGACTCCGTCATGCCTAAAATTCTAGAAGGCATACCCTGTCTAGAACGAAGAGTTTAAATCTCAGCAGGATACTCTTTCCTGAGAGAAAAAATATTCCTTGTCATTTTTGTCTCAGGTTGTGGAAAAGTAGCCAGGAATTTTCAGAGGTAGACTCCTTTGGTCAGCTTGCTAAATTTCTGGAATCAAAATATGCCTTCATTGGACTAGGTTGAGAAAGTGATATTTATTCACTTCTCACATTTGGGGGTTTGGGTACCCCCAAATAGGAAATGTGAATGTCTGTCTAAGAGGTGTGGGAACGTCTGCCACAATTTCCTTTCCAGAGTGTTTCTCTCCCTGGGCTGGTGCATCTGGAATTCCTCAGCTTCCTTACGAAAATGTTGATGTTTATTCAGACTTTCTGAATCTTGACAGTGATGATCAAATGCCTGTGGCCACCTACGCCCCCGGATGAGAGGCTGGCTGTCTTTAGGACCACTTATTCTACTGTCCGTCACACATCACCAGACATTTAAAAACACACCGGTCAAAGTCAAGTCCAGATAGACAATGTGTAAATGTTTAGTCTGAGGTATTTTTTTATCTGTGTCTCTTCCTTTTGACAACTTAAACTTGCCCTCCTGGTTTTGTTGATCCAGCCCCATCCTGACTAAAATGGAGCACAGCCTAATTTCTTATCTTGACTCTACACAAAGTATCATTCCTTTCTGACATGAATGTGAAGAAAATTTGTGAGAAACCTAGGAGAGCTGAAATTGATAGAATGACTGTACCTTTTAGTAAGATACGCAATCCATTCAAAATACACTGCCTCAGACATGATTAGGATTAAATATGCATCACATTTGCACATTTTATTGTAATATCCCAGTATAAATTCCAGGCGTCTTCCCATGATCTCTGAACAACATGGGATCTGTGTAATAGATGATAAATGGAGAAAGAAATATCTGCAATTGGTCTGAAAATTTCCGTGGCTTATCTCACCATACCTGGATGAGTTTTTCCTTAAGCTACAGTTGATTTATTCCATAATTAGATAAGGTTAATGTCTAAAATATAGCCAGCATTTATTTTTTTAGCTCTGCTTTTACAACTACATGAGAATTGGAAAATATAAAAATGTAGGCATTTTGACATAGTGGTTCATTACGACCCTCTGTGAGCATCAGACCAGCCAGACAGATTAGTTTAGCTTTTCAAGACAAGGGAAAGGACAATCCCAAAAACGGAACTCTCCCATAGAGATGATTTTGTAATTCAGGGACTATCTGGGGAGCCAAAGATTTAAATGAAGCACTTGAACTTACTCAAACTTTTGGCATTCCATAATTCCAGTCTAACTGTATAGATGTCTTAGAGTTAAAAGATGAGGCATAAAATCTGTTTGCTGAAAGACATTTCTAACTTATTCATATCAGCACATCAAGGAAGAAAATGACTGGAACCTCTTAGAATTGCTTACATTGGCCTACAGCCAAAACAAAACAGTCATTTTTAAGGGGTAAACCTTTGAGGATCTAAGCAGACTGATTTTCAGATAGAATTCATGTATAGACTCAGCATCTGGAAAACTTCTAATAATCTTCAAAATCTTGGTGTAATTTTGAACGGTGGACTAACCACAGCTATTGACGTGCTTGGACTGCACTTCCACAAAGGATGTTTTGGGTGAAGCAAGGCTAGCATCGAGGGGACGTTAGTGCTTTTCCCAGCTAGCAGGTGTTTGAACTAACAGAATCAAGAAGGTAGCAATCAGTAGAACATTGAAACAGGAAGTCAGTGTAGCTCTGCTCTTCTCATTGGTGTGCTTGGTGAAATGCACAGTCCCTGGAAACATACATTTCTTCCTGTGTTTCATTTCCCACTATGTACTTGGTAAAAAAATGTTGATATGTGAATATATGTGTTTACAAGGTTTTAATTCATTCTGAAAATAATGCCAATATGACTTATTCAACTAATTTGAGAAGGAAAAAAAAATCAGTTGAGCTTTTTTTCTATTTATGTTTCTATATTTCTTTACATATATAAATTATATATATATATGTTATATATCAAGTTATATATGTATGTGTAAATCTTAAGGATAGATTTTTAAAGAATTTGTTCACATTACTGTGGACACTGGCAAGTTTGAAATCTGCAGGGCAGGCTTGTCTGAAATCTGCAGAACAAGAGATGATGTTCCAATCTTGAATCCAAGGGCAGTCTGGAAGCAGAATTTCTTCATCTTCCAGGGACCTCAGTCTTTTCTCTTAATGCCTTCAAGTGATTGCATGAGGCCCACCCATGTTATGGAAGATAATGTATTCGAGTCCACTTACAGATTTAAATGTTAATCACATCTAAAATATACCTTCACAACATCTAACTGGTGTTTGACCTAATAATTGAGTACCATGGCCTAGGCAAATTTACACACAAAATTAACCATCATACTATCTTACATATATTCTAATTTTTTCACTTAAAAAATCCTCAGAGGAGTGTGTGACAAATATACTTACAGATATATTAGGAAGGAGATGTAGGTTTGTCGTAACTTGTTTCAATTTCATTCTTCTAGTTGTCATTTAGCCCCCAATCTAGACTTTGCCTAGGAAAGATACTGTTTGGAAATTATCATACTGAGGCCTATAGATGTGCCAAAACAGGGCAAAGCTAACTGAAATCTAAATCAACACCATAAATAAATTTTGTAATAATACAGGTAGGAAATAAAGATTTCAAATTTTCATTAAAAGTAAGTGCAGTGTGGATATGAGGTTGGTAGTACAAACCCACTTATAGGTTTGGGAGTTTGATTACATCTTTCTGAAAAGGTCAGACATCAACTTAGGGAAATCTCTGGAGACAGTAATTGTTTCCAGAGTAAAGGCTGACATTTTCTGATAGGCAGGATCTTCCAGTTTAACTCTGAAACTTCATGATAGGCAAATACTACAACCGGATGGCAATTTGGCAGTCCATTTACGGAAAATCTCCTAGGAGTCACATAGCCTCTAGGAGATTTCTAACCAGAAAGAAATTCATATTATGTGGTTGTTCACACACACAGATTCTAAAAGATGATATCAATGCAAAACTTCTCTGTGATCTTACCCAATGTCTTACCCTTAATTCATGTATTACCCACCCGAGATGATCAACTAGCGGTTTAGCGATGCTCTGGTTTTCCTTTGTGATTTCTACTTTTTAAGGCTCATTGTCTTATCATTTCTCCCCACCCCACCCTTATCCCAGGATCCTGGCTTTACCTCATCAAGGAGCATCTATAAGATGGACCTGCCCTTGCTAATAACTTACATTTCCTATACACACCATTATGCCAAAAAAAAAATATGTCTGTTTCCTTACCTTTTAATTAAATACTTCTATTCTCACCCCAATTAGAAAACAAAGGACAAAACTCTGCCCTTTCATATGAGCTGTAAATTCTGTCTTCTAGGGTTCTACAGATGTACAACATAAAAAGACAAATTATCGGCTTTTAAATTTTACTTTTAATTTTAATTTTTTAATTTAGTTTTTAAATTTTAATTATTATAAACCTATAGCAAGACCAATAGTTTTTCAATGTCTGAAACAAGATTTTTTTTTTTGTTCCTGTGTTATTTTCCTACCTCAAATGTGAAGGGAAAAAACAAAACAGAGTGAGTGCTTTCATTTTAGCAATCAGAAAGCCTTTTTCCCTTGACTGTTTAGCAATAAGCCACTGGAACACCCAAAAACCACCGAGTATAAAAAAAAAGAAGAGAAAAAGAAAAAGAAAAGTAGATTCTTTGGGTTCTTGCTTTATAGAAATGTTTAATTTTTTTCTTTTTTTTCGATATTTTTTAACGTTTATTCATTTTTAGACAGATGGAGCATGAGCGGGGGAGGGGCAGAGAGAGAGGGAGACAGAATCCGAAGCAGGCTCCAGGCTCTGAGCTGTCAGCACAGAGCCCGATATGGGGCTTGAAACTCATGAACCGCGAGATCACGACCTGAGCCTAAGTCGGCCACTTAACCAACCAAGCCACCCAGGTGCCCCAAAATGTTAAATTTTTTTACCAATATTTTTTGGTATGTTGAGATCAGTCATTGAGGACTAAGAGTCTTTGGTCTGGAAAAGTAATGAAATAAAAAATACTTGAGTTGTACTCTACTCCCAGTTTCGTAAAGCTCACCTCATTAAGAGAAAGTAAGGATTTCAAGAAAGCACAAAGCCAAAGGGATAAAAATGTAAAATTTCTTTAGAATTAGGACACACCTGTTTCTACTCTTTTATTTTTACTTTGCCAAAACATTTGCCTTCCTACTGCTACCCTTGTGATGTCTAATATGATACTGGCTTTTTGGAGGAGGAACATCCTGCTGCCTTGATCCTCTTGTGCTGTGGCCTCAAACTCTTTAGATCATGTACCCCATCAATAAAATTGTTGACCATATACCCACAATGTGTTTTTATTTATTTGTGAATTACACAACTGTACCATTTTTATAATTTTCTGTACATTATAAACTACATACAAATAATGCAGAGTGAGAAAAAAATATTTACAAGTTCTAAAATTTCTTCCTGTACCTTAAGCATTTTTTATACAGCATCCCATACCTTCTACTTTGCAGACCATTATTTTAGCAGAGACTCCCCTTTGACTGGTCTTTTGCTTCTAGCGAATTTCCCTTTTTTATTTATCTTTATTTTTTGGGAGAATGCAAGCAGGGCGGGGGCAGGGAGAGGGGGACAGAAAATCTGAAGCGGACTCTGCTGACAGGCTGACAGCAGTAAGCCCGATGTGGGGCTTGAATTCCTGAACCAGGAGATCATGACCTGAGCCAAAGTCAGGCACTCAACCAACTGAGCTACCCAGGTGCCCCTCCCTTAATTTTTATTTTAAAAAATCTGTACCTCCCTTTTCCCCTGAAAGAATAGGTTGCCTCTATTTCTCCCACCTACTACAAAAATCTGTCACCATCAATACTTTGAATATACCCTTAGCAAGGCCAATCCCTATTTCTTCAAACAATGGATGTATATATTTCAGACTGCATCCTTAACCTTGCTGGCCCTGCACTATTAACCACAATCTCCTCCTAATGGTTTCCTCCCTTAATTTCTGCATCCATCTGGCATCCACAACTGTCAGGAATGCAAACCACTCAAGGTAGCCTAAGAAACAGAATGCACAAGCAGATACCCCTCTGGACCTACTGGAACCAGAAAGTGACAACCTGCAACCTAAGTTTCTTGATGATAGACATAAAACAGGTATGAGGAAATATCTCATTATAGTTTTAGTTTTCATCTCCCTGGGGCACCTGGGTGGCTCAGTCGGTTGAACCTCAGACTTTAGCCCAGGTCATGATCTCATGGTTTGTGGATTCAAGCCCCATGTAGGGCACTGTGCTGACAGCTCAGAGCCTAAAGCCTGCTTCAGATTCTGTGTCTCCCTCTCTCTCTCTTTGCCCCTCCCTAGTTTGTGCCCTCTCTCTCTCTCTCTCCATCTCTGAAAACTAAATAAATAAAATTTAAAAATTCATTTTCATCTCCCTAATTATTAGTGTTGCTGAACATATTTTCATGTACCTGTTCGCCATTTGTATGTCTACTTTGGAAAAATGTCTAGTTCCTCTGCCCACTTTTTAACTGGATTATTTTTTTGTTACCCAGTTGTATGAGTTTTTATATATTTTGGATATGAACCTTTTAAGATATACGGCTTGCAAATATTTTCTCCCTTTCCATGGGTTGCCTTTTGTTGATATGGTTTAGGGGAGTGGGGGGAGCTGTGAAAATACATTTAAGTTGATGTAGTCCTACTTTATTTTTTCTTTTGTCATTGTGTTTTGGTGTTGTACCTAAAAATTTTTTGCCAAGGCAATTTTAAGGAGCTTTGTCCCTGTATTTTCTTCTAGGAGTTTTATGGTTTCAGTCGTATATTTAAGCCTTTAATCCATTTTGGTGAGTGGTGTAAGATAGGGGTCCAAATTCATTTTTCTGCATGTGGTTATTCAGTATTCCCACCATCATTTGTTGAAGAGACTATCCTTTCCCCATTGGGTCCCTTGTTGGAATTCTGATTGACCATATTTTGGGGGGGCTAATTCTGGACACTTTATTTTGTCCCAGTGGTCTATGTGTCTATTTTTATGTCAGTACCATATTATTTTAATTACTATAGCTTTGTAGTATAGTTTGAAATCAGGAAGTGTGATGCCTCTGGCTTTGTTCCTATTTCTCAGAATTGCTTTGGCTATATAGAGTTTTTTGTGGTTCCATACAAACTTCAGGATTGTTGGGTTGTTGTTTTTTTTTTCCTCTTTTCTGTGGAAAAAAAAAAGCCATGGAATTTTGCTGAGATTGCCTAGAATCTATAGATGGCTTTGGGCAGTACAGACATTTTAACAATATTAACTCTCCTAAACCAAGAACATGGGATATCTTTCCTTTTTGTATGTGTGTTTTATTTCTTTCAACAGAGTCTTATAGTTTTCAGTGTAGAGCTCTTTCACTTCCTTGGTTAAATTTATTCTTAGGTATTTTATTGTTTTGCTACTATTGTGAATGAGATAATTTCCTTTATTTCTTTTTCAGTTATTTCATTATAGAAGCATAGAAATGCTCCTGGTTTATGTATACTGATTTTATGTCCTGCAACCTTACTGAATTCATTTTTTTGGTTATGTCTTGGGGACTTTTTATATATAAGATTATATCATCTGCAAATAACAATTTTACTTCTTCCTTTCCAATTTGGGTGTCTTTCATGTTTTTCTTGCCTAATTGCTATAGCTAGGACTTCCAGCACTATATTGAATAAGAGTGGTGAGAGTGGTGCCATTGTTTTGAACTTGATCTTTGAGGACAAGCTTTCAGTTGTTCTCCATTGAGTGTGATGTTAGCTGTGCGTTTGTCATATATGGCCTATATTATCTTGAGATATGTTTCTTCACACAATCTGTTGAGGGTTTTTATCATGAATGGATGTTGTATTTTGTCAAATATTTTTGCTGCATCTATTGAGTTATATGGTTTGCATCATTGATTCTATTAATGTGGTTTATCACATTCATCAATTCTTGTGGATTGAATCATCCTTGTATCCCAGGGATAAATCCTACTTGGTCATAGTTTATTGTGCTTTTAATGTGTTCTTCAGTGCGGTTTGCTAATATTTTGTTGACAATTTTTTAATCTATGTTCATCAGGAATATTGATCTATAGTTTTCTTTTCCTATAGTGTCCTTATCTGGAATTCATATCAGGATAGTGCTGGAAATGTTTCTTCTTCCTCAATTCTTTAGAATAATTTGAAAAGTACAAAATAGTTTGTACTTCTTTGAATAGTTGGCAGACTTTTCCAGTGAAACTGTCTGGTCCTGGAGTTTTCTGTATTGGGAGGTTTTGATTACTGACTTGATTTCTTTACTTGTTATTAATCTATTAAGATTTTCTATTTCTTCCTGATTTAGTATTGATAGGCTGTATATTTCTAGAAATTGATTCATTTCTTGTGGGTTATATAATTGTTATGTAATTGTTCATAATAATCTGTTATAATCCTATGTATTTCTGTGGTATCAGTCTCCTCTTTCATTTCTTATTTTATTTTATTTTATTTTATTTGAATCTTCTCTCTTCTTAGTCTAAAAGAGTTTGTCAATTTTGTTCATCTTTTCAAAAAACCAGCTCTTAATTTCATTGATCTTTTCTATTACTTTTCCAGTCTCTATTTCATTTATTTCTGCCCTGATCTTTATTATTTCCTTTCTTCTGCTAACTTTGGTAAATGAAATCTGATAAGTATAGTATAGTCATTCTTTCTGAAGTAATAGGTCCAAGATGGATTTTAATATTTGAATATCTACTTGAGAATCTCCTGGCTGGGGGAAAAAGAAAAAAATATCCTCTCAAAACCCCTCTAGGGATAGAGTAAAATATTGTGCCACTCAACCCATTATCATCAAATGATAATAGAATTTAAAACATCTTGTATTTAAGCATTTTTATTGTCTATGTCCTTGCCTATAGTACCACAATGACAACTTATTTTAAAAATGTAGTGCAGCCCAAGTGACCACCCCATTCAGCCAGGATACAAACTCTCTCTCCAAAAGCCAAAACTGTCAAGATTGACCATGAAGATGTTTGTGGCAGGAACTGCTAAGTACCAACCTGATATATATTTCCCCCATCTCCTCACAAACAGAACCCTGATTTTATTCTAGGCAGCCATGTGCCCAGCTTAAAAATTACATTTTCCAGCCTCCCTTGAAGCCAGGGATGTCAGAGGTACTTAAGTGGATGTTTAGGAAATCTTAAAGGAGCACTGACTTAGCTAGGAGAGAAAATGTCTTGCCTTTTTTCCTTTTCCCCCTTTTTCCCCTCCCATTACCTGGAACTTACATGTAATCACCAATGTTCCAGCAGCCGTCTTACACCAGAAGGAGATCCAAAAGCTTAGTGTCTTAGTTAATTAGCTAGGGCTGCAATAACAAAATACCAGAACTATAGTGGGTAGTTTAGACAACAGACATTTATTTTCTCATAGTTCTGTAGGCTGTAAAAGTCCAAAATCAGGGTACCACCATGTTCAGTTTCTGTTGAGATGTCTCCTGCAGGCTTGTAGGCAGTGGTTATCTTGCTGCGTTCTCACATGACCTCTCCTTTGTGTGCATGGAGCCCAAGAGAGAGGGAGGAGTGCTCTGGTATTTTTTCTTACAAAGATACTAATCTTATTGTAGGAGGGCCCTAGTTTTGTGACCTTATAGGCCCTATCTCTAAATATAGACACATTGATGTTTAGGGCTTTAACATTAATTTGAAGTGCAGGGGGACACACAACTCAGTCCATAGCAGATGGGTAGCAGAATCTTAGTAAAATCTTGTGACACTGATGCCAGCATGAAGCCACCATATAGCCCTGGACTGCCTGTCTCTGAATTTTCTTTATATGAGAAAAAAAATCCTCATATGGGTCATATATTTTGAATTTTCTATTATACTGAATCAAACCTAATCCTAAATGATGTATATTCACTTATTCATTCAACAAAAAGAAATGTGAGGATGTACTCAGGCATTATGCTGAGAACTGGCAATAACAAGACAAATCAGAGAGATTCCTTGCCTCTGATGAGCTCACATATTTATGAAGGAGACAAACATAAATATGCAATTCAAATTTGTCGTTTATATAGAAAGGTCAAAAAGAGAAGGTGAACAAACTATTCAAAGAAAGCTTACTTTGGAAGTTTGGGCAAAACTACCCAGACATAAACCTGTTCTTGATGGAATGTGTGGAATTTCAGCAGTTTAAAGATAGAGTAGAAGACAGTAAGAGCCAAAGAAGGGATGCCTGAGAGAACATGGAATGGACTTTGGGCAGTGGGCAGTTTTCTGTGATTAGAAAAAGAGGGAATGGGGAAAAGAAGCTTGAAAAGAAAATAGGGACTAGTGCCTAACACACAATACTAAGATATTTTGGGACTAACCTTGTGATTATGGAACACACTGAAGGTTTTTAAAACAGTGATGCTATTGCATTTATATTTTAGGAAAGTTATTGTGGAGGTGGAGTGGAGGAAGGGGAACTGGGTAGAGGACCATTATAATAATACTAATAAGAGATGAAGAGTATATGAACAAGACTAAAGGACAACATGTTAACTCCTGTCCAGTTTAGTTTCAGTCCAGCTCGGCAAATGAGCTGCTAACCATCTGCAGATTAGCCTGCATGGACTAACAAACTCTAGCATAGCAGTATGGCAGAACTTCTCACCCCATTAAATAGTATTTTCTAAAAAAATGGTCTTGACTACTGTCATTAGGCATATATGGAAGAAATCTGTTGATGTTATTAGGTGACAGGCCCTCTGAACATCTTTGTGTCGAGGGCAGCCCTCGTACTTGCTGCCTACTTTCCTTGAGGTCTTGAGTTTTCGCCGTACGGACATCTCCCTACTTAGACCAGAGGCCCCTAGAAGTTGTGCTCTGCACCCTGCCCTGCTAACTTGAATCTGCTCTCCTACCTCCTATCTTCTCATCACCCTCTCTTATTTTCAAATGGATCTTCTTGGACATAATACCATTCAAAATTATGTCATCGCCATTCCAGTGTCAAAACTTCTGAAGCTATGTATGAATTATCCTGTGTGCCTAGAACAGAGTTCTAGTTAGATACTGATACCTCACTGATTCTGAACTGTAAAAAGCTTGCTGTTCGAGATGGTACCTCTCTGGGAGTGCTGTTTTTACTCCGATCCCCCCCCCTCAACATAATCTCCCTTTCTTACCTACATGCACTTTTCTAGCATTAGATGGAGGAATACATTAGTCTCTTCCTGAGAAGTGAAGCTGATTAATGGGGCATATCAGAGGCAGAATGAAGACAAGTTGCTGTCCAGGCACTTAGAAAGTCAAATTGCAGTAAAAGCAAAAGAAGATTAGCTTTTCCTTGACACCAACAATGAGGGCATATTTTATGATATTGCTCTGAAAATCACAAAGGATGGGATGCAAATACAATGCATTTGTAGTTCTTTGCCTTTCTTCACTCATTAAATAAGCAGTTTTTTTCCTAAAATTTAAAATGTTAGTCACTTTTAGATTATAGATTTATTTTATCCAAACATCTCTATAATGTATAGAGATTTAAACATCTCTATAATGTATAAATCCACACATCATTTTTACACACAAGCACACCACATATGATTTTATTCAAAGTCAGACCATATAAAAAATAAAAGTGGGAGACTACAAAGAAAATGTGATTTCTTTCCAAGAAGTATTGATTTTTTTCTGGAAATCTCTTGTTGTTTAAATTGTCTACACACCAAGCTGGATTCTTAGCTGGAACACTCAAAATCAGGGACATGTTTCTATACATATTTTTAGTTTATTCACATTTTGTTTGAAAGTTGCAATAAATCACCTTAATTTGAATCACTTCATAAGCTTATGTGCCTTTCCCCTTGACCAGAAACCATAAAGATATACTTTTGCTTTAATCATTTTTTTCTGTTTCAATGCCGTTTCAAAAGTTCAGTGTGTGCTTATTTACATTGTTGATTTATTTATTCATTTACCCATGGTGCAAACATGTTGGACATCTACTATGTGACAGATCCTACATTGGGACGTGTGAAGATACAAAGATTTTAAGATTAATATGAAGAATTATTTATAAATATTAATAATTCTCTATGCCCAAAGAGCATATATGTACATGTGTGGAGGTATATGTGTATGTGTATGTATACATGTGTGTGTATACATATACACATATACGTATACACATACACACACATATATACATATACATATACATATACATATACATATACATATACATATACATAATGTGTTATATACACTGGCAGTAAATATAAGATCTTTGAATTAGAGAAGAGACTACTGTGAAAGAACATCTTAGTTCTAGTTCCCTACAGGGTGCCAGGATGGCATATTCCCCTGGGTATGCAGTGGGATTTGCATCATAGGAGTAAAACCCCAAAATTATGACTCAGAGTTTATATAGGACAGCTGGCACATCTGCACCTCTCTCCTGCTCTCCAGAGAGAACTTCTCTCTGGAATGTAACAAATTTTTCTCTGAGGAATAGAGGGAAGGCTTTACCCTGGAATGTGAGCAAATGACTCTGGAGAAATGAGTCTCTAAATCTCTCTGGAGCATTGCATGATCTCTACTCTTCAGCAGGTTCATCATATAATTGCAAATCCCAAACTATGCAAAAATATGAAAATATTAATGGAGAATTATCTCCCAAGAAAAATGTACAGATATTTTCTGTACATAATTTGGAACAATAAATCAGCATCCTTACTTTTTTTATGGAGCTTGTATTTCATGAATTTCTACAAATCCTAGAAGCTAAGCTAAATGTTGTCATATTATCTACTCAGTGGTGACAGAGCAGCATCTACAGCAAGATTCTGGACTCAAGTCATTAGAACAACCTGCCATATGTCTTCCATATGGTTAAACATTTTAGATTTAGTGGGACACAAAAGTACAATGGTTTTCTTTCATGCTAATGCTGCTTTCACTATGCCGGGAAGAATCTCCATTTCTTGTCTCTTTGTGAAATGTCAGTTGCCATAGTACTTTCAGTCTTCCAGTTATTTTGAGTTAAAAAGTCCATTCAAATTTAATCATTTAACCTCATACCCTCCCTACCCCTGGACCAAGTTTAGCTTTGACCTGAAGAATACAGAATTAGCAAGAGGCACAGAGTGCTCCTTATAATCTCATCTTGTCCCCTTTTCTCTTTCGGAATGTTGGAAAGAGAAGCGAAAGAGCAAATATTTATGACCTGTCTCTTGCTATAGTAGTCTTCCCTGTGAGATTATCTTGATTTAATGGGTCCCTAATGGCCACATAAGTAGGTTCTTTAAAGGACCCTTGTGGGGACTTCTAATTGCACAATTTCTGCATGGGAGATGTGTTCAGCTTGACGTTTTAAATCTATCAGTTTCTTTTCATAGTGATCTTGCCTCTAGGCTGCCTTGCTAGAAGACCTTTGATTCATGGGTGTTACATCCATTTTGACATGACAAAAGGTGGAAGTGAGTTGCACCCCTGCTTCACTGTTGTCCCCTCCCTCAGTCCTTTCCTTATCTCTCCAATCTGTGTCTCTTGGCTTCCTTTTCCTCTACTCCATTCAAGACTGAAGGCTTTCAGCAAATCTTCTGCCTTGGAGTACACCTCACCAGATAATAAAGTGTCAGACTCCAATTATGACTTATTCTTCTAGTCTCTAGAAGTAAGTCTTTTGGATCCCTTGATTTGGGGACTAAAAAAAAGCACCGTTCTATTTCCTCCATGAAGCAGAAGGAAAAACTTCAGCTCTCTTATCCTAGGCTCCAATCATTCTCAAATTTCTCTTAGTCTTCTCATACAAACTAATGGGGAGGGTACACTAATGTTTGGAGTAAAAGAGACAATCTGGTCACCTTATAATAGGACCTGAAGAGGTCTGGCCTTAATGGAACTCATTAAATAACCTTACTAGGCATTCTAACTTGTTTTCTAACATTAGGCATCTAACTTGTTTTCTTCTTGTTCACCTAATTATTCTATATTTGGGAATCTCGAGTCCTATACTTTGCTTCTGATGCATATAAATGCTCTTTTTACTTAGGTCACTGTGTATTCTGCCTTCTGCCATTCAGAAATTTCTCAAAACACATTACTCTTCCTGGATGAATTAGTTAACTTTCACTATCTAATTCTAAAGTGATTAGTACTAAAGAGTGTTCCAGCTGGAAAGGACCACCAGGAACTCAGTCCAATTCTCTCCATTAACTGGTAAGAATAGTTGATTTCAAAAGGTGAAGTGGTTTATCTAAGGTTATTGATTTAATTAGTGGCATAGATGGAACCAGAATTCTGGCCTCCTGACTTCTGAGAGAGGAGATTTCCTAATACATCATGATGTTTCTTGTACTCAAATCAACATGACCTAACAACTAAATTCACATGAACTGAAAACAGCCAGCTAATTACACTTATTAGATGATATATCCACTTAAAGGGGTATGAAAAATCATGACATGCCACAAATGATCAAATAGTCACTTTCTATATTTTATAATCTGTCATACACCATGTGTTCCTGTGGATTCAGGCAAGTTAAACACTCATGCTGAGTCATGCTTTAAAATTGGCACAATGTATTTGGGAGGCACTTGGAAAAGACATCATTTCACAAAAGTGTGTATTCAGAAGAGATAGTAAGTTTGGCTTAAGACCATATAAAACAAGTTTCCGGGCAAAGTGTGTCATTTTGCAGCTGTTTCCTGAATCTACAACAACCCCACTACAGTTAACCAGTTTAAGCTGGAAGTATCAGGATGTAACCTGGGAGTATGCCTCTTGATGACTCCTCTGGGGTGCTGGGGAATTTTAGTATAAGCAACTACTAAAATATCTGTAATATTAAGATATACTTAAGATCAGTAAATAAGAACTATAACCCAGAACCATCGTTTCTACAAGCTTCAGTTTGAACTAACTCTGTCAAAACACTTATGAGAAATGCCCCCCCTTTTTATAGGAAAAGTGAGGTGTGCATATCTTTTTAGGAATGTCTTTGGAAATATTTATGGGAGAATAATCCTGACACCAGGGATAAGGAGTACAGCCCAAGAAAACTAATTTAGTTCCGTAAAGTAGACATTCCAAAGTCCAAATCAGGAAGACATAAAGCAGAGCAAGGGAGCTGTATATATAGACTGGGAGATTTATAGAGTGTTTATATATGTAGTGATATGGCTCCTCAGCCCAGCTTCCCTATTTGGGCTTATTCGTATAACTAATCTTTGTTGAGCTCCTAACTTCTGCCAGTAGTGGAAATATAAGAATATTATACAAGACATGGTCTCTACCATTTAGGAATTTATTACCTCTTTGGGAAATAAATGAGCATACCGAGCACTACACTGCAGATGATATTAATAGTAATGCCTCCTGCGTCTCTCTGTTCATTTCTCTTGTTCCTTGGGTAAGCTCATATCTTTCCTAGTAGAGGTTAAGTTTTCAAGGAATAGTGATTGTGTCTTATTGATCTTTGAGGCCCTTGTAGTGCCTTGAAAAAGGCAAATATTTCATAAAAAAAGGGGGGGATAACTTTGTGAACGAAGCTTTGAAGTTAATGTAGAGCTTTTAAATTCATGTCACCATAACCCTACAAGATGGGCAGAGCCTATATAATTACTTCCATTTCACAGTCAATGAAAATGAGGTTCAGATAATTTAAGTTGGCTCCCAGTTTACCAAGTGGAAGAAGTGGGCCAAAGCCTATCTTCCAATTCCCTCTGTTCCTACAGGTACCTTCTTAGTATGTGATAAGAGATGTGTAAGTGTAATGGATGTATGGAAAAGGGAGAGATCTTTGTGAATAAACAACAAGACTTCATGAAAAAGATGGCATTGAGTTTAAAGTTTTACTTCAGGACTTCTCTATTATTAACCTTATTTCAGCTAACATTTTAATTTGCTATTTTATTTTTATTCTGCATCATATTGAAGAGCCATTTTAAGTTGAAAGTTCCTAGAGAAGAAGGTGGGGTATTTTGTAGTGAAGAATATTATTCTGAATATCTGTTGGTAATATATATTTGATTTTATGCTACTGGGTAATTCATCATTGTAAACTTTTAAGACTAGATGCATGTAATTAAAAAGCTGGAAGTAGACTGTAGAAATAACGTACTATAGTGGGCTCTGACATTTTTGCTACCCAGTGGCCTTTTATGAGCACTCCCCAACCTCCAACAGTCCTTCAGATTTCTAAATATTTTGCCCATCTTATTTAGTCCAAAGCCAAAGAAGAAATGGCACCAGTCTCAAGGAACTCACAAACTAATTAGAGATATAAATCTCAAATAAGTTGAAAAATAGACATATTCTCCTCTTCCTGCCCTTTTAATCTTCATTGCAGTAAATGGTGCCACTGTTTACAAAAATGCCCATGTCTCAAACCCAGATTTTATTTTTAAGTCCTCTTTCTCTGTTAACCCACACCCAATTCATTAGAAGTTTACCAGCATGACTCCAACACTTAATTCAAGTCTCAACTCAACTGTCATCTCCTTAGAAATACCTTATTTAGTATAGCCACTCTCCCCAACCACTGTTACCTTCTAGCCTCTCAAACTGCTTTATTTCTATTCCTGGCACTATCATTACCTGATTCATGTTAGTTCAATCTTTATTTATTTGTTTATTATTTATTTCATACTAGACTATAAAAAATTCAAAAGGATAAGGACTTGGCATTATTCTCTGCTATATCATCATAACAGAGAATAGATGAATTAATATATAAGCAAATGGATAAGGAAATGACTGAGTACATGAAGAAAATGATACAGTGAGGGTAAAATGAAAAAGAATGACTAATTATACCTGAAAGATAAGCTGAAGATTGGTGACAATGAGCTGGGCTTTAAAAAATATTAGTAGAAGCGAACAAGACAGATTAGGTAGGGAGGAGCAATGTTGGCTAAAGAAATGGACAAAGAAGTAAATGTAGGCATGGATTTTCAGTGAATGATTAGAAGGTGTGGATAAAAAATAGCAGGTGGTAAGGCAGTTTGTTAGACTGAAGCCATATATTAAAAGGTCTTGTATGCTTGCTAAAGAGTTTGGACTTGCTCTATGGGTAGTACAGACAGATTTTAAAAATAGAAATACCTTGAGCAGCTCTGTGGTGGCCATGGGTTGGGTGGGCTTTACAAAGGAGAAGAAAGAGTCAAGGAGACAATATAGGACATTTTTACAATACTATCAACTGGAGTTGAGTACCTAGACCAAGAGTGTACCCATAGACATGGAGAGGGAAAGACATACATGAGCAATCTTTTAGAAGTAACATGAAAGAATTAGATGGCTTCTTTTGGAGAGAGATGAAGGAATTGAGTGAATCTATAATGCTTTGCTTAGGAAATGTGCAGAGGGTGATGGCTTAATGAAAGTAGAAAGCCAGAAGGGGCACCTGGGTGGCCCAGTCGGTGAGTGACTCTTGATCTTAGCTAAGATCATGATCTCATGGTTCATGAAATGAAGCCCCGCATCTGGCTCTGCGCTGACAGTGTAGAACCTCCTTGGATTTTCTCTCTCCCTCTCTCTCTGCCCCTCCTCTGCTCATGCACGCTCTCTCTCTTTCTCTCAAAATAAATAAACAAGAAAGAAAGAAAGAAAGAAAGAAGGAAAGAAAGAAAGAAAGAAAGAAAGAAAGAAAGAAAGAAAGAAAGAAAGAAAAGAAAAAGATAGCCAGAAGAAAGCCAGAAGTCAGGGAAAACAAGGAGAGATATGAGTTCAGTTTGCAGCAACAGTAAAACCTGTGGTAGTTATTTGTCAGGTAGTTAGATATTTAATTTTGGAGTCATTCTGAAAAATTGAGCTGAGAGAGATTGACCTGAAAAATACAGCGTTTGAGCTCTTAACAGCATAGGTGGTAGTTGAATCCATCTAACAAACTTCATATATTAATAATTACTTTTGAACCTTTAGCATATAAAACAAAACTTCTAGTCAGAACTACTGATTAGGAACCAACACTAACACAATTGTTGATAATGTAAAACAAAGAAACCTGAATTTTTAGTTAGTCTTGGTAAATATATTGTTTCTGAAAATTTAAATACACTGTCAATAACATACACTGCTTATTCTTCATGAATATCTGGGAGGGAAGGAGTCAAGTTATTATATATATATAAGTTAGGAACCAATTGCCTAGTTCAATTTTTTAGGAAAACAAACAAAACCCTTAAACACTGGACGTATATCAGTTTAACATTAATTCTTACCTTGAAATTATGTATGCAGATTCCATGGCCATGAAAACTCCTTAGATCACTTTAGGACTTCCCCTCAGTTCATTTGATACAGCAGTAAAATATGGGCTGAGCAATATTTTGACTACAACCAAATTCTGGCACAGCTGCCATCCTATCCTTATCTAAATTCCGTATTCAGAGGATGAAAGAGATGTGCAGAGGGCAACAGGAAGCACCCTGAAGGAAAAGAACAAGATGGAAACAAATTATGCAAGTCTTGTCCATAAGGAGACAAAAGCAATATTAGGAAGTATTGCCCCTAGTTTCTAAAGAATATACTTAGATTGTCACTTTCTTGGAAGTAAATTGGAAGAATACCAGATCAAGTGTATGAAAATGAACCTACTTAAAAGCAGAAATTATTCAGTTTAACTGAGGAGGAAATGCTAGTCTTGCTTAAAGATTTTTTTTCCTCTCAAGTTGTTATTTATTCCAGTTATTTAACATATAGTGTAATATTAGTTTCAGGAGTAGAATTTAGGGATTTGTCACTTGCATACAACACCGGGTGCTCATCACAACAGGTGCCTTCCCTAATACCCATCACCATTCAGCACATCCCCCTGCCCACCACCTCTCCAGCAACCCTCAGTTTGTTCTCAATAGTTAAGATTCTGACTTACTGTTTGTCTCTCCCTCCCACACCATATTCATGTTTCATTTCTTACTTCCATAAATGAGTGAAATCATATGGTATTTGTCTTTCTCCAACTTATTTCACTTGGCATAATACATTCTAGCTCCACCCACATTGTTGCAAATGGAAAGATTTCATTCTTTTGATCGCTAAGTTACGTTACATTGTATATTATACCACAACTTATTGATCCATTCATCAGTGGATGGACATTTGGGTTCTTTCTATAATTTGGCTATTGTTGATAATGCTGCTTTAAGCATCAGGGTGTGTGTGTTCCTTTGAATCAGTATTTTTATGTTCTTTGGGTAAATACCTAGTAGTACAATTGCTGGACTGTAGGGTAGTTCTATTTTTAACTTTCTGAGGAAACCCCATACTGTTTCCAGAGTGGCTGCCCTAGTTTGCATTCCCCCCAACAGTGTAAGAGTTCCACTTTCTCTGCATCCTTACCAATACTTGTTGTTTCCTGTGTTGTTAATTTTAGCCCATTCTGACAGGTATGAAGTGATATCTCATTTTTGTTTTGATTTGTATTTCCCTGATGATGAGTGATGTTGAGCATATTTTCATTTGTCTGTTAGACAATGGATGTCTTCTTTGGAAAAGTGTCTTTTCATGTCTTCTGCCCATTTCTTCACTGGATTTGTTTTGGGGGGGTTTTAGATTTGATAAGTTCTTTATAGATTTTGGATACTAACCCTGTATCAGCTATGTCTTTTACAAATATCTTCTCCCATTCCAAAAGTTGCCTTTTAGTTTTGTTGATTATTTCCTTTGCTGTGTAGATTTTTATCTTTATGAAGTCCCAATAGTTCATTTTTGCTTTTGTTTGCCTTGCCTCTGGAGATGTGTCTGGTAAGAAGGTTTTGTGGCTGAAGCCAAAGACATTGCTGTCTGTTTTCTCTTCTAGGATTTAGATGGTTTTCTGCTTCACATTTAGGTCTTCCATTCATTTTGAATTTATTTTGTGTATGATGTCCAGTTTCATTCTTCTGCGTGTTGCTGTCCAGTTTTCCCAGCACCATTTTCTGAAGAAACTGTCTTTTTTCCATTAGATATTCTTTCCTGCATTGTTGAAGTTTACTTGACCAAATAGTTGTGGGTAAATTTCTGGGTTTTCTATTCTGTTCCACCGATCTGTGTATCTGTTTTTTTGTGCCAGTATCATACCATCTTGATAACTACAAGTTTGTAATATAGCTTCAATTCTGGAATCGTGATACCTCCAGCCTTGGTGTTATTTTTCAACATTACTTTGGCTATTCAGGTTCTTTTGTGGTTCTACACAAACTTTAGAATTTTTTGTTCTAGTTCTGTGAAAAACACTGGTGGTATTTTGATAGGGATTTCATTAAATATGGATTGCTTTGAGTAGTATAGACATTTTAATAGTATTTGCTTTCCCAATCCATGAGCATGGAATGTTTTTCCATTTCTTTGTGTCATCCTCAATTTCATAAGTGTTCTATAGTTTTAGAGTACAGATATTTGACCTCTTTGGGTATGTTTATTCCTAGGTATCTTATGGGTGTTGGTGCAATTGTAAATGGGATTTATTCCTTGATTTCTCTTTCTGCTGCTTCATTATTGGTATATAGAAATGCAACAGATTTCTGTACATTGATTTTGTATCCTGAGATTTTACTGAACTCATCTCTCAGTTCTAGTAATTTTTTGGTAGAGTCTTTTGGGTTTTCTACATACAGGATTATGTCATCTGCAAATAGTGAAAGTTTGACTTCTCCCTTGCCCATTTGGATGCCTTTTATTTCTTTTTGTTGTCTGATTGTTGAGGTGAGAACTTCCAGTACTATGTTGTATAATAATGGGGAGAGTGACCATGCTGTCTTCTTCCTGACCCTAGAGGAAAAGCTCTCAATTTTTTCCCCATTGAGGATGATACTAGCTGTGAGTCTTTTGTATATGGCCATTATGATGTTGAGATATGTTCCCACTATCCCTACTTTGTTGAGAGTTTTTATCAAGAATGGATGCAGTACTTTGTCAAATGCTTTTTCTGCATCTATTGAAAGGATTATATGGTTCTTGTCTTTTTTTATCAGCGGGGTTGATTAATTTGAATATTGAACCACTCTTGCAGCCCAGAAATAAATTCTACTTGATTGTGGTGAATAATTCTTTTAATGTACTGTTGGATTTGATTTGCTACTCTCTTGCTGAGAATTTTTGCATCCATATCAGTGTCTAATTTTCTTTTTTAGTGGGGTCTTTGTCTGATTTTGAAATCAAGGTAATGTTGGCCTGTAGAATGACTTTGGAAGTTATCCTTCCATTTCTATTTTTGGAACAGTTTGAGAAGAATAGGTATTAATTCTTCTTTAAATGTCTGGTAGGATTTCCCTGGGAAGCCATGTGGCCCTGGACTTCTGTTTGTTGGAAGATTTTTGATTACTGATTCAATTTCTTTGCTGGTTATCAGTATGTTGAAGTTTTCTATTTCTTCCTTTATAAGCTTTGGTAGTTTATATGTTTCTAAGAATTTATCCATTTCTTCCAGATTGACCAATTTATTGGCATATAATTTTTCATAATATTCTTTAATAATTGTTTGTATGTCTGTTGTGTGGGTTGTAATTCTCTCCTCTCTCATTCATGATTCTATTTATTGGAATTCATTATTTCTTTTCTTTCTTTCTTTCTTTCTTTCTTTCTTTCTTTCTTTCTTTCTTTCTTTTTGATAAGTCTGGCTACAAGCTTATCAATTTTATAATTCAAAGAACCAGCTCCTGGTTTCATTTGTCTGGTTTTTTAAATTTCTATATCATTCATTTCTGTTCTAATCTTTACTGTTTCCCTTCTTCTGCTGGCTTTCGGCTTCATCTATTGTACTTTTTCTAGCTCCTTTAGGTGTAAGGTTAGGTTGTGTATTTGAGATATTTCTTGCTTCTTGAGATAAGCCTGTATTGCTACATACCTCTCTCTTATGACTACTTTTGCTGCATCACAAAGGTTTTAGACCATTGTGTTTTCATTAATGTCTGTTTCCATGGATTTTTTTATTTCTTCTTTAATTTTATGGTTGACCTATTCATTCTTTAATAGGATGTTCTTTAACCTCCATTATTTGTGGTCTAATTTTTTTCTTGCGATTGACTTCAAATTTTATAGTGTTGTGGTTAGAAAATATGTATGGTATGATCTCAGTCTTTTTGTACTTATTGAGGCCTGATATATGACCCAGTATGTGATTTATTCTGGAGAGTGTCCCATGTACACTCAAAAAGAATGTGCATTCTGCTGCTTTAGGATGAAATGTTCTGAGTATATCTGTTAAGTCCATCTGGTCCAGTATGTTATTCAAAGCCATCATTTCCTTGTTGATTTTCTGCTTAGATGATCTGTCCATTGATACAAGTGGAGTGTTAAATTTCCCTACTATTGTACTATTATCAATGAGTTCCTTTATGTTTGTTATTAATTGATTTATGTATTTGGGTACTTGTAAGTTAGGGGCATAAATATTTATAATTGTTAGCTACTCTTATTGGATAGACTGTTTATTAGGATATAGTGCCCTTCTTCATCTCTTCTTACAGTCTGTGGTTTAAAATCTAGTTTGTCTGGGGCACATGGATGGCTCAGTCAGTTAAACAGCCAATTCTTGATTTTGGCTCATGTCATGATCTCATGGTTTGTGAGTTCAAGCCCTGCATTGGGTTCTGCAAAGAGCCTGCTTGGGATTTTCTCTCTCCTCTCTCTGCCCTTCCCTTGCTCATTCTCTTTCTCTCGAAATAAATAAATAAACATTTTTAAAAATAAATAAAAAGTAAAATCTAGTTTGTTTACATAAGCTGGCTACTCCAGCTTTCTTTTGACATCCATTTGCATGATAAATTGTCCTCCACTTTTAATCTGCAGGTGACTTTAGGTCTAAAATGAGTCTTTGTGGGAAGCATTTAGATGGGTCATATTTTGTTTTGTTTTGTTTTTGTTTTTTACCCAGTCTGATATTCAATGTCTTTTGATTGGAGGGCTTAGTCCATTTACATTCAGAGTGATTACTGATAGATATGAATTTAGTGCCATTGTATTACTTGTTAAGTCATTGTTTCTGGAGATTTCCTCTGTTCCTTTCCAGTCTACTGGAAGAGTCCTACTAAGAGTGCCCTTTAAGGTTTCTTGCAGGGCTTGTTTAGCGGTCACAAACTCCTTTACTCTTTGTTTGCCTGGGAAACTCTTTAATCTCTTCTATTCTGAATTACAGCCTTGCTGGATAGAGTATTTTAAGCTGCATATTTTTCCCATTCAGCACATTAAATATATCATGCCACTCCCTTCTGTCCCACCAAATTTCTGTGGATAGATCTGCTGCTAACCTTATTTGTCTTCCCTTGTAAGTTAGGGACTTCTTTTCTCTTGCTGCTTTTAGGATTTTTTTCTTTATCTCCATATTTTGCGAATTTAACTATGATATGTCTTGGTGTTGGCCTGCTTTTGTTGATTTTAATGGGAGCCCTTTGTGCTCCCTGGATTTGGATGTCTGTTTTCTTCCCCACATTCGGGAAGTTTTCAGCTATAATTTCCTCAAACAAACCTTCTGCCACTTTTTTCCTCCCTTCTTCTGGGACTCCTATTATGCAAATGTTATTTCGTTTTATGGTCTCTGAGTTCCCTAAGTCTACATTCATGATCCAATATTTTTCTTTCCTTCTTCTTTTCAGCTTCATTATTTTCCATAATTTTATCTTCTGTATCACTGATTAATTTCTCTGCTTCTTCCATCCTTGTGCTCATTACAACTAGTCAGTTTCACATCTCAGTTATAGCATTTTTTTCTGGCCTGACTAGTTTTTAGATCTTTTATCTCTGTGGTAAGGGACTCCCTGGTGTCTTCTATGCTTTTCTCAGGCTCAACTAAAATCATCCTTATGATTTTTGCATTAAATTCTGGTTCAAGCATATTACTTATATCTATTTCAATTAGATCCCTGTCTGTGACCTTTTATTGTTCATTTTAGGATGAATTCCTCTACCCTGGCATTTTGTCTAGGTCTCTGTTTTCTCTGTGTTAGGAAAGCCTGTTATGTTTTCTGCTCCTGAGACTAATGGCTTTATAAAGAAAAGGTCATATATTTTCCAGAGTCTGGTGCTTCAGGAAGTGTCCCTGGTATATGCTATTTGCATTCTGCTGCTATGTTTTGTCTACTCGTTCCCTCAGGTTAGTCCTCTGCAGAGTTTCTCTTAGCCTGCATTGGGGAGTGTTTGGACCTTGGCTAGAGTGTGGTGAATTTTAACTAGTTGTACCCTGGTCTACTTGTTAAAAGAGACTGATGCTATTTCCAGTAGAGCTGAAACTTTGCAGAATTCTATGGCCAGTAGACATGGTGCGTGTGGGGGATTTGTGCTGGTCTTCCGGGGGAGATAACCACTGCACTTGTTCTCAGGCACACTTTCCCGAGAAAAGCAGCACCAGCAGAGCTCAGGGGGGTGAGGCTTGGTGTAAGCAGTTTAGGCTGTCAGTGTTGGCACTGTGCTATTCACTGAAGTTTTTTTATGCTGAGGGGTGAGGGAGGGAAATGGCACCTACCAGCTTTGTTGTCCCAGGAGAGGCAATGCCAGTTCTTCCAGATGCACTCCAAGAATGGGAAACCATCTCTCCCAGTGCATCCCAGGAGATCCTTAGATAGTGCTGTCTGCTTCTGGGATCTCCGCTTCCTTCTCCACAGGAGCACTGCAGTGCCCACCAGCTCCACACCAGCCAAACCACAGACCTCTAAAACTCCAGTCTTTGAGCCCTGCTGGTTGTAAAAACTCATGCAGATCAGGTCCTCTCATTTTCCCAGTCAATAGCTTTGGGAACGTGTTTTCCTTATGTGATCTACTATGTTCTCTCTCTCTCTCTCTGTCTCTCTCTGTCTCTCTCACATTTCTCCCTGACTAGGGACTCCTCCCCTCCACAGCACCCCTGATCTGTTTTCCCCCCAAATCATGTCTCCACACCTCTTACCTTCCATGATGTAGTCTCTTCTCTCCCTCTAGTTGTGCAGTTTGTTCTGTCAGTCCTCAGATTTATTTCTTGGGTATTCAGAATGATTTGATGTTTATCTAGCTGAGTTCAAGGGACAAGGCAAACCTAAGGTCCTCCTAGGACTCCACCATTTTAGCTCATCCATTCTAGTCTTTCTTAAAGATTAAAACCTATTTAAGAATTATTAAAGGGGTGCCTGGGTGGCTCAGTCGGTTATTACTCAGTCTGACTTTGGCTCAGGTCATGATCTCACGGTTTGTGGATTCAAGCTCCATGTCAGACTCTGTGTTGACAGCTCAGAGCCTGGAGCCTGCTTTGCATTCTGTGTCTACCTCTCTCTCTCTGCCCCTTTCCCACTTGCACTCTATCTCTCTCTGTCTCAAAAATAAATAAACGTTATTTTTTTAAGTAAGGATTATTAGAAAAATTAAAATATACCTTTGTATAATGCCTATATCTGTATTTTTTTAATTTTCAGTTAAACTATTGTTATTCCTTATCATTTAATAGCATTAGTCCTTTTAAACTGCCCAGTAACATTAAACATCACCCCACACCACCATTCTCTGGAGACTTACCATGTGAAAGATGACTTTGGTGCCATGCCATGCAACATGTAGGTAACATTAGTTACCGGTCACAACTGCAACATTGGCATTTCGTTCTTCGCATTTTAAGCACCCTTTTCTCAAATTTTATAAATCCAAAGTATTCATAATTTCATTTTCCAGAATTTCTGAATTTTAATTCTACCTTGCTTCTCACACTCCAGTAAAAATTATTTTTCCTCTCATCTAACTGCCATAGGCTAGACATAGCCCAGACTGGTTAGAAATCTCATTATGGCACTCCTTCGCTATGTAAATGATGTTGGACAAGGTATGGAACCTCTATAAGACTCATTTTTATCATTTGTATGCTAAATATAATTCATCTACACTGTGAGTTTGTTTTGAGGTTTGGATGAGATACTATAAGGAAGGTCTTTATCTCCATAGCTGGCATATAAGTTTTCAAAATGTAATAAAATGGAATACTACTTGGCAATGGGAAAGAATGAAATATGGCCTTTTGTAGCAATGTGGATGGAACTGGAGAGTGTTATGCTAAGTGAAATAGGTCATACGGAGAAAGACAGATACCACATGTTTTCACTCTTATGTGGATCCTGAGAAAGTTAACAGAAGACCATGGGGGAGGAAAGGGGAAAAAAAAAAGTTAGAGAGAGAGGGAGGCAAACCATAAGAGACTCTTAAAAACTGAGAATACACTAAGGGTTGATGTGAGTGGAAGGGAGGGGAAAGTGGATGATGGGCATTGAAGAGGGCACCTATTGGGATGAGCACTGAGTGTTGTATGGAAACCAACTTGACAATAAATTTCATATTAAAAAATGTAAATACATTGTTTTTAATAATTCAACTAAATAATCAGCTTCAAAATTTCAGGGTATACATGAACTTTAAAATTGGAATCTATAGGCTAATTTGTTTCTTATAGATGCAACAAATAATGAGAAAAAGTTATTTGTGATTATTATGATTTACCTATAAGGTTTTATTTAATCTTCAAGCAATTCTATGAAGGAAGTTATAATAATAGGTAATCTCACAGATAAGGAAACTGAGGCATAGACAGATTTAGTAACTTGCCCAAGATTGTACATCAGACAATTACCAGAGTTCAGTTTCAAAGCAAGCCATCTGGCCCCAATTCAAATTGAGAATTTTCTCATTTTTTAAAATCTTTTTTGTCTATATCACCCAGAAATTCAGGGGAAAAAAACTGAAGCATCGATTTTCTATCATATAAGCAGTAACAGGTTATGTCAAAAAAAATGCTTCAGAGAGGAACAACAAATGTGAAGTTGACGAGATGTTGAAATAAAAGAAAGCAAAGAAGGGAGGGGCAATGGAAAAAGGCAAGAGCTCCTAGTTTTAGCCAAAATTCTCATTTTGGATACTTCTTCATTACAATAGGAAGATAATGAACACTAAAAACAGAAGAAAATTAGTCACTTTAAAATTGAAAACAAACATACAACAACAACAAATCAGATTTAAACTTTCAAAAATAGGTTTTTCCAGCTAGATAAATCAACACCAGAGTAATAATCCCAACTTGCCCATAAAGCTTCATCATTGAATTAGTAATAAGAACACCGCCATCCATGTTCCTACTCTGCTACTCAGTAGTTTATCACAAAGGAGCAATCATTCCAAGAGATAGGGTGGTGGCAAGTATCTAAGGGAAGATCATGCCCAGTGGGAAAGAAACAGCAATGCAAAGACTCTCAAGGCCTAGAGGATGGGAGTGCTAACATGCAAATGTGTTCAGAACAGTGCTTACTAGATACATCAGCAGTCTCCAGCATGGTTTTCATCTTAAATGAGTTGCTAAAGACAGTCACGTGAGAGGTGTTCTTTTTTATAACTGCAGGGAGTACCTAACCCCCCACCTCTGCTTCTGTGATGGTGCAGATATAATCATCTTAAAGAGAAACCAAGAAGAAAGGAAATAAAATATGTTCTTAAAATTCTTTTATAGCATTCTTCCATTTGCATATTATAAATTTTTTTTTTAACGTTTTATTTTTATTTTTGAGACACAGAGAGACAGAGCATGAACGGGGGAGGGGCAGAGAGAGAGGGAGACAGAATCAGAAGCAGGCTTCAGGCTCTGAGCCATCAGCCCAGAGCCCGACGCGGGGCTCGAACTCACGGACCGCGAGATCGTGACCCGGGCTGAAGTCGGACGCTTAACCGACTGAGCCACCCAGGCGCCCCCCATTTGCATATTAAAGTGAGCAGGGTAGCTGAAATAATATCTGGAGTTCTTTAAAGTTCTATTGCTCAATGAATATGTGAAGAATGAGCGACATTCTGTGTAACTCTCATTAGGAAAAAAAGAACTTTTTAGGAAATATATTTATTTCCTACAAATATGTTTTTATAATCTATAACAGTGAGAATTTGAAAACAATTAAAATATCAATAAATAAATGTTTATAATATATCCATGTTATGAAGTATTATGTAATCATAACTTAAAATTCATTTATGACTATGAAGAGGCTATATAACATAAATTCTTGAATTAAAATAAATGACAGTATATATATATATATTAAATGATCATGTTGTACCATGTAAATTTATACAGTGTGTTATGTCAGTTACGTCTCAGTAAAGCTGGGGAAAAAATAAAATGTTAAATGAGAAAAGATTTAAATTTTTATATACAATAGCATCACAATCATGATTAAAAATGCATAGGAAAAAGACTGGCTAGAAATACACAAGCTGTTGCTATTGGTTTTCAATGAGTGGTACAAATATGCATTCTTTTTTTTTTTTTTTTTTTTTTGCTGCTCTTCTGATTTCTGATTTTATATGAATGTATTCTTTTTATAAAAGTTAAAAATAGAATAAATTTTGGGACCCTGGGTGGCTCCATTGGTTAAGCATCTGACTCTCGGTTTCAGCTCCAGTCATGATCTCGCAGTTTTTTGAGTTCAAGCCCCACATCAGGCTCTAGGCCTGCTTGGGATCCTCTCTCTCTACCTCTGTGCCCCTTCCCCACTCTCACTGTCTCTGTGTCTCTCAAAATAAATAAACTTAAAAAATAATAATAAATTTTATGGTTACCTATATATATGTGAGGATTTTTTATTCTCCCAAATGTTTTAACTATATTATATTACAGCCAGCACTGGATCACAAACAAGCGGACTTTGGCCCTGGTGACTATGAGCTACACATACCACGAGCCTTGCCTAGGAAACAATTGCATGGGGTAGTCACATCACCTGGTGGTACATAGACCAACTTATTGTGATAGAACCACAGAGATCACCCCCAATACTCTGCTCTCACTCTGTGAAAACTTTATCATTTGTTAACGGCACGATTCCTGCTGATGTAATCTGAAATCATTTTACCAGACATCACATATCCTTCATGACAGTAAAGTGCCCTGAGGACATTTTTTCCTTCACTATAATCTAGGCTATATATCCTGATTTGTAGCCAGTAACACTACCCAAATTCCTTTGTGCCACACCTTGCCATGATGTAAGCAAATATACGAAGTAATGCTTATCTTCCTATAAACTTGTTTTCATTTTTTAAAAGCCACTTCTGGCCTCATGAGAGAAAAGCACAAAGACAGTAGAACCTAAATTTTGTCACCATTCAGACCTTTGAAGAACTTTCAAACCATTGACTTGCAGATGGCTTGAGAAATACTAGTGAATTTCAGTAGAGGGGAAATACCATCAATCACTAATTTGCTCAATTTTGTTAGCCAACTCCTTTCGCCCTCTAGAGAGTGAGAGAAGCGACTCCAAGAGGAATAGAGAGATGTGAATATATAACCTCCAGTCTTAAAACCACATTCCCTGGCAGCCATTGTAATGGGGTTTGTTTTAAACCCTATGCACCAGCAATCTCTATCTTGGAAAATTCTGCCTGGCATCAATCAAGCAACAGGAGATGGTCTCTATTTGCCTAAGCAGAGCCTTGAGAGAGAAATCAAGGATCCTAACAGCGCACTGCTTCTGCCCACATTCAGGGGCCTTCTCAGACTTAGTGAAGGCTGAAATCAATTGCCAAGAAAGCCTTCAGGGTTCAATTAAGAGCAATGTTGGAAAATACTTAACAAAAACCAATCTCCCAAACCAGCACAGAATGTGAAAATCTGGACATTGTGGGCAATATATTCTGCCAGATCCTTCTGATTATGTTTGGTGTATAATTGGGACTTCTTCACCAAAAAAGTTTGGCTCTCTTTTGAAGTAGGAAGGTGTACAAGACTCTACGGTCCACCCCAAATAACCCAGGTTACAAAACAACAGGAATTATTTTTAAAAAGAAAGAAATTCCTACTGAACCAATATTCACAAACCCATGACTTTCAGACAGAATTTCAGGAATATTTACCTTTGGGATAATCTTTTTTTTTTTTTCTTTAGAACAGCCTTGAACTAACTGAAAAGCAAGCATCTTAAAATCATAAAATATTAGAACCAGAAGCAGTCTTAAATATTATTTATTCCAACCCCCTTATTTTCCTATGAAGCCACCAGGACCTAATGATTTTTAATGACTGAGCTAACATAATATAGCTTATCAGGGTCAGAACCATGGACATACTCAAATATAACTTCAGGATTCAGAAGCACTTTTCATCCAATTATCATTTGATCCTCAGCTATCTTGAAGGCATAGTGGCAGTGACTAATCAATGGGTTGGTTCCTGTATTTCTGATACCATTTCAAGAGAAATGACATGTCACTTGGGAGGAGAATGGAGTTTAAAACCTGAAAAATGCTCCTCTCAATTCAATTTTGTTGGTACATTTATCATAATGTCAGGAGATTCTATGTTCTTATTTGTGTTCTGTCTCAGAATCATACCAGGTTGGATAACCACCTAACTGTGAACTCTGCAAAAGTAGGAGGGATTCAGATTTTGAAAGGGAAAACCCTTATAATTTTTATTAATTAAAGAACAAAGTAATCCTTTCCTTTAGAAGGAGGAGCTTTTTTTAAAGTTGGGCAGATATTCACCTATTGGTAAGATTTGAAACATAGTCTTTTCTGGAGTTGGGGATAAGGCCTGTCTTGAACTTGAATGTTCCTTAGTTCCTGGAAGTTAGGATTCATTGGCTATATTTTCTTAAGTTCAATAGGACAGTCTTTATTTTCAGTCTTAATACTTCTCAGAAATCTTTTGATTGTAGAATTTATTAAAGTCTCAATTCACCTGAAAGTTGGCTAGAGTAGCCATGATATTATCTATCAAGTGCAGAAATTAAATTAGGCCTAGCCTGAGACTCGTTCTGAGTATGATTAATGTGACTTCTACCCCTTTCCCATTTCCTCTCTAAGGACTGGTGTGGAAAGCAAGACTACACTAATGCCTAAATAAACAGAAACTTTCTTCCTTCATTCCACTTTTAAACATCATAGTTTTAGAATGTATTGATTAAAAACATATTTTAATCATACTTAAACTGATGTCTTTAACGTTTCCCCAAATATAATAATAACATTCTCCAATGCCTGGTTAAACTCTTTTCTTCCAAAAGCTACTAACTAAACAGCCGGACTGGAGTCAACCAACAATTTTGTGCTTTCCATAGACAGAGAACTAGAATGCACACTGAGATAGACTTGAATAACCAGAGGAGTTTAATGAAATTAGGTACAGATGTGGGATTACAAACATTCATGCTGCTCAAATCTGGCATGATATGGTATGTGGCATTCAGCTTCCCTAATTTGAGAAGTTTTGCTATTAGCAATCCTTGTTAAATCATGTGAGATATAATTGGCCCATGGCTCACAGTACTATCAGTTGTCTCTTTTGGCCTATGTATCTTAAAATACACTTTATAAGAGATCATGATAAGGGCGTGTAGGCTGAGGGGCACTAAATAGAAGCTTCATTTTAACGCCAAGATCACAATTCATGAAAATTGTGATCTTGATTTTCAATCTGATTTTAATGTCCAGTAGATAAACTGAGTTTTTTGCAACATCTGTGCTTCTGTATAGGCTAGGTAAGTCTGTCCACAGCCAAAACATAATCATCATCATCATCATCATCATCATCATCATCATCCTTAGAAAATACCAGAATCTATTTTTCTACTTTCAAATTTATACCTGGATCAAACTGTAAGTGTTGAACTCTGAGTAGTTTATGTGGAAAGGAATCTTCAAGAGCATATCAACTTCATTCCTATTTCATTCTTCCAGTCAAGCTTGACTCAAGCCATTTTGAACAGTGTAGTTGATTTTCATTTCCACATGACAGGTACAGTAGTGTTCTCCTCTCTGCATTTCTTCCTTCTACATTTCATAGTCTGTGACTATTTTTAAAATATTTCTAATATGTAGTATTGTCAAGGGGATAAAAAAGAGCACCAGGAGTCTCATGGTTGTGTCTTTATACCCTAACCTGTTCTTCATTTTTGCATACGCGTAGTCTCCTCGACTTCAACAGCAAGCATTACATGTCCTGATCCTTCTATTAATAATATACTGCCAAAGTTGGAAATATTTCCAGTTATAAAATCTCATATTGGATAAAAAGTAATGAAGAGGGATAAATTTCCTGTTGCATTGACTTAGGTTGGAGAGATATCCAAGTTCAAAATCTAATATTGAGGAAACATTAATGAAAAGAGAGATTGAAAACTCTTACTGAATATAAAGCTAGAATGTTAGGTAAACTGTGCACCTTGCTCGAGAACAAGTCCAAACTACTATCACTTTTAATCTATATAAGTGCTTGAGCACACCACTTTAAAGGAGTCTAACTTTTAAAATAAAGGAGGGGGGCACTTAAAAGCAATTTAAGTGTTTACTTAAGTTTCTTAAAGTGTTTCCAAAGAGAATTGCACTCATAATGTACAGCAAAGCTGTCTCTAAAAGTTTCCTTCATCCCTTGCTCTCTCAATGTTCCACATTGAACAAATCCCTGCCCCAATTTTCTCTATTCCTTCTACAAAATACCGACAAACTGCTGCAAAACGCAACAACCCACACTTTCTCTTTGTGGCCTTTACACATCGATTCTTTTCTCCACTTAACAAGATACAGTAGAGGAAGGGCTGGTACAAGTTTAACGTGTAAACATCTCGTAAGACAATGCCTGAATCCCTTACCAAGTCTGCCCAAGGAAGATATTCGACTGGCTGCTGAGACAAACTCTCATTCAACTTTTCTATTTGGGTCCCCACAATTCTATGGAAATTCAAACCAAGCAATTTCAACTCACACTACTGGCACTGACTGTCAAAGGCTTGGATTTCAGGGTTTCAAAAACAAGACTTTGGTGCCAGCTTGTCCCATGGCTGGAAGAAAAGCAAATGAAGCCACAGAGACGTGCCAGTTTTAATTCAATTTCCGGCTCGGCAACCCAACCCTGGTATGAAAATACCAAATAAAACCCCAAACCCAAAACTCTCCTGTAGTAACCAACAAAAAATGCCCTCTCCTGCATCCCACCCCCCAAAAAAGGAAGCCTTCAGAATTCTTCCAAACCCAACTGGTGAATGTAATCAACTTCTCAGAAGGAGGGCTGTGAATCCCTGTGTCTTTTCAGGGCTAGACAGCATGGCGGGGACATACAGCCTCAGTGGCAAAATGTATGTGTGGGTATAGAGGGGAACAAAGGTAATTGAGCCTTGGCTTGGAATATAAAACTCTAATCCTGAAGACAGAATTTGTACCTAATTGAATCTAACAGCTTTAGCAGGGCCTTTTGGGTAGAAATGCTTTCACTGCTACCCTGTGCCTCCATAATTGATTTAACATGCGTTGGGATGGGCGCTAAAAGTCCTGAATCCTGAACTTAGTCTGGTTAACCAAAACAGAAACACCAACACAGGATGCAACGCAATGCTGTCAAGTCCAAAATATACAGGACATAGGAAAAATTAAGGAAACACAATAAAGGATTTATCATGCCTTTGGGGCAGGATAAAAGATGTGTGCTAATTTCCAAATGACAGGGTCTTTTCATGTTATGTGCAAATATTTTCTTAACAAAAATTCAAAGAACTAAACTAACTTTGCATTACAGTGACTTCTTAGGTGAAGTGTGTTTACAGGAGGAAACAAGGAAATAGCACATAATCCAAAAAGAATGGTTATTTAGATGAGCTCTGATAAACACATTTGACCTGTTTATTAGTCATAGATGTTGATGTGGTAAGTGTTCACCAGTCCCAGAACTTCACCCTGCTGAGCATGTTCTCATATCCTGTCAATTTCAGATGCACATTTCAGAATGTTCTTTGCTTAACTCCTATTAACTCCTGTTTTTACTCATTTTTATCTCTAGAACACAGCTTTAAGGTACTCCTTATGGTCACAATTCTCATTTGAACAGGTGGGTGATACAGAGTTGGGGAAATGACTTAAGAATGGTTAAAGAACTATCCAGCCAACCAATAGGGATTATACAGGCAAACAGCTAGAATTTCCCAGGAACCTAATCTACTCTTATACCGTGCTCATCAAAAATAAGCTAGCTGAATTTTTTTGAATGTTTGATATAATCAAAATAATGGAAACTTTTAGAAACTCAGAATCCATTCAAAAGATGTATGCTATTTAATCCCCTTAGTTAATCCATCATTCTTTTTTGTGGTCATCTAAGTACCCTTATCCCAAAAGCTTTAAAATAATGTATTGTCCTTCGTTTAAAAATATGTATGTATGTGCAAAAGTATCACCTATATTTAACATATGACAAGATTGGGCCATAGTTATTCTATTCATCCTAACCCTTTTATTTTCTTATCAATGCTAAAGTATTTTTAAAAATCCCAGATAGGTCATTTCATCCCAACATATTTCAGTTTGCAACTCTAAAAGTTAAAAAAAGATAATGGCAACGATCCCACCCTTAAAAATTTTAATAACAAAATACTTTAAACAAAGAGAAAAAATAAAAATAGACAACTGTATAGCCAACAGCAAGATAAAGTAGATGTCAATATTTGGCCTTGTGAGCTTCAGTTAGCTTTTTCCTATTTTTCCAAAAAGTAAATTATTGCAAATACAGTCAAGTGCCTCCTTTTTTCACTAATTTTCCAAGTGTATACTGCCTCTTAACCAGAATATTAAAATACTTTATAATCCAATCCACACCAAATTTTCACATAACTCCTACAGTTGTTTTTACTTTAATTTTTTTTAACATTTTAATTTATTTTTGGGAAAGAGAGACAGAGTGTGAGCTGGGAGGGGCAGAGAGAGAGGGAGACACAGAATCTGAAGCAGGCTCCAGGCTGTCAGCACAAGAGCCCAATGCGGGGCTTGAACCGTGAACGGGGGGATTATGACCTTAGCCAAAATTGGACGCTTCATGACTGAGCCACCCAGGCACCCCCCAGTTGTTTTTGCTTTAATTAGACCTTTAAAACCTCTACTAGCTATGATCTTTGCTATTAGGTCACTTCTAGAAATCTTTTATAAAAGAATTGGGCTGTTCCCTCAGGCTTGGTTTTAAGTTATTACACTTTGTATAAATGTTTCAGGTTAAGCTTTGTATTTTATCCCAAGATTGAACACCAGAATCTTTTGGGTATATAAAAGTAGATATAAAAATAGAGATGAAATTAATTTATAATGGCATTAATCTACAGAGACTACTACCATGCCTTTTTTCATAAATATTTAGGTAAATGCAATTGATCTTGCCTGGAACTTACTGTAAACTGAGACAAACCAACTATGTCTAATTTATTTAATGAGAAAGTATACACCACATCTGAAAGAATTATCTGGAATCTAGTGATGGATTTGTATAAACCTACTTGACACTAATAAATAGAAAAGAATTGTTTTCTCATCTATATTTTCTTCTACTTCATGCACCTCCTCATATAAATATTGTTTAATCTGTCGCACCTCATTTGTTGCATAAGGAATAGTGAGAGGGGTGTGGGGTGAGGTAAGAAGAAGAAAAGGGGAATATACCTTGAGATGAAAGTTACCTAGGAATTTGAGTTTTTTCAACTGAAATATCAACTTTTCCCTATGAATATGGCAGGATATTTGCACTTAATTTTCTCAAAGTTGAGTAGAGAGCAACTAAGTATGAATCTATAATCTCTGAAAATGATGAGCAGGTGGTTGACCAAAGAAATCTTTTGACAGCAAAGAATATAGCCCAATCATATATAATAAATAATTTAGAATTTTGGTTTTGGTTTGTTTTCCTTTTTCCTTTACATTTCACCAAGCTGCCATTTGCCTATCATTTGCTTGTTTGTTTGTTTGTTTGTTTGTTTGTTTGTTTGTTTTTAGTGCTGTTTAATCTGTATATTCTCTTGTTGAAGTATAGTTAACATTCAATATTATATTAGTTTCAGGTATACAACACAGTAATTCAACATTCATATCCATTACAAAATGATCATCACAATAAGTCCAGTTACCATTTGTCACCATACAAAGTAATTGTATTCCTCAAGCTGTACTTTACATCCCTGTGACTTATTTATTTTATAAATGCAAGTTTGTACCTTTTAATCCCCTTCACCCATTTCTCCCATACACCTCTTCCCCTCTGGTAACCACCAATTTATTCTCTGTATTTATTAAAAAAAACTTTTTTTAACGTTGATTTATTTTTGAGACAGAGAGAGACAGAGCATGAACAGGGGAGGGGCAGAGAGAGAGGGAGACACAGAATCTGAAACAGGCTCCAGGCTCTGAGCTGTCAGCACAGAGCCTGACGTGGGGCTCAAACTCACGGACCGCGAGATCATGACCTGAGCCGAAGTCAGATGCTTAACCGACTGAGCCACCCAGGCGCCCCTATTCTCTGTATTTGTGAATCTGTTTCTGTTTCAATTTGTTTTGTTTTTTAGATTCTGCATCCAACTGAAATCATATAATATTTGTCTTTCTCTGAACTATTTCACTTAGTGTAATGCCCTCTAGGTTCATATGTATTGACACAAATGGCAATATTTCATCCTTTTTTTATGGTTGAGTAGCATTCCATTGCATATACATAGTACATCCTCTTCATTCATTCATCTATTTAGGTGGTTTCCATATCCTTGCCATTGTAAATAATGCCGCAGTATATATAGGTGTGCATTTTTTTTTCAAATTAGCATTTTTATTTCACTGGATAAATATGCATAAGTGGAATTGCTGGATCATATGTTATTTGTAGTTTTAATTTTTTGAGGAACCTCCATACTGTTTTCCATAGCACATAGACCAATTTACTATCCCACCAACAGTACACAAGGGTTCCCTTTTCTCCACATTCTTGTCAACCCTTGTTAATTTTGTTTTGTTTTTATTTTTGTTTTGTAATAGTCATTCTGACATATGTGAGGTGATATCTCTTAGTAGTTTTGATTTGCATTTCCCTGATGATTAGAGATGTTTAGCATATTTTCACATGTCTGTTGGCCATCCATTTATCTTTAGTTAATGTCTATTCTAGATTCTCTCTACAGTGTTTCTATCAGGTTGTTTATTTCTTTGGTGTTGAGTTATATGAGTTCTTTATACATTTTCAATATGAATGCTGTCAGATATATCATTTACAAATATATCCTCCCATTTAGTAGGTTGTCTTTTCATTTTGAGGATAGTTTCCTTTACTCTGCAAAAGTTTTTTAGCTTGCTATAGTCCCAATTGCTTATTTTACTTTTGTTGCCTCTGCTTGAGGAGACAAATCCAAAACAAAAATATGGTGCTAAGACCAATGTCTGAGAGTTTCCTGCCTATATTTTCTTTTAAGAGTTTTATGGTTTCAGGTCTGGCATTTAGGTATTTAAGCCATTTTAATTTTGTATATGGTGTAAGAAAGTGATCAGTTTCATTCTTTTGCATATGCTGTCCAGTTTTCCCAATACCATTTATTGAAGAGACTGTCTTTTCCCCATTGTACATTCTTTCTTCCTTTGTTATAGATTTATTGACCATCTATCTGTAGGTTTATTTCTGGGCTCTTTATTTTGTTCCATTGATCTTTGGGTTTCTTTTTGTGCATATACCATACTGTTTTATTACTATAGCTTGAAGTCTGGGAGTTTGATACCTCCAGCTTTATTCTTCTTTCTCAGGATGGCTCTGGCTATTCAGGGTCTTTTGTGGTTCCATACACATTAAGATTATTTGTTCTATTTCTGTGAAAAATGCTCTTGATATGTTAATAAGGATTACCCTGAATCTTAGATTTCTTTGAGTAGTATGGACATTTTAACAATATTAATCCCTCCAATCCATGAACATAGTATGTCTTTCCACTTGTTTGTATCATCTTCAATTTCTTTCATCAGTGTTTTATAGTTTTCAGAGTACAGGTCTTTCACCTTTCTAGTTAAATGTATTCCTAGCTATTTTATTATTTTTCGTGTAGTTGTAAATAGAACTGTTTTCTTAATTATTCTTTCTCATAACTTGTTATTAGTGTACAGAAATGTAATGGATTTTGGTATATTAATTTTGTAACCTGCAACTTACTGAATTTATTATCTAACTCACTTTTTTATGACAGGGAAAATTGTACCTGGTCTACTTACATCCTGAGTTAAAGGAAGAAATTAGTTAAATCTGGCACTTATAGAAGAGCAGGGTCTTGGGGTGGGGCAGACAGACATTGGTAGATTAAGAAAACATTATGACCACTAACATTAAAAGTGTATGCTCTGAAATTTTCAGATGATGTTGCCGGCCAGTGGAGGTAGATTGTTGTATTTGGAGAATGGGAAATATCTACCAACCCACTTCTGTTTATCCAGTTGGCCCAGGAGGGATCTAGCCTAACCTCTAATATTCTGTGAAGCACTCACTGTATCTACCATTGCCATTTCAACTACATCCCCAACTACCACCGGTTCATTATTGTGATTTTACTTCAGTTACCAGGAGGAGGAAGCCAAAGATAGGCAGAGTCCCAGTAAGGGAGGCAGCTCTTTCTAATTGCCTAAGCTTTCTCTCTACCTAGTAATACATCCTGCTAATTTAGATGCTACATTGCAAATAAAAAGACTAAAGATCTGCATGTGTAGCTTCTTTTCTTGGTTCTCAGAAGTTAAGCTTAGGGTATACTGTGCTTTCTAAGTCATATAAATATTCCTAAGTCTGGTCTTCCTTCTCCTTCCACATAAATATATATATATATATATATATTTAAAATCATCAAATTTTTCTGATACTACAACGATCTTTATTTTTAGAATTTTAAAATGTGCCCAATTAAAAATAGGTGACTACTCCATAATATTACTCTTACAATTCACAATGTTCTTTGGGGGGAAAAAGTACCAAAGAGGAAATTAGAAGAGGTGTTTTGATAATGAGTCACTAATTAGGCTAATTAGTCTTTCCATCGCTGGGTTTCATACTCTCATAAAATGAAAGGATTGGACCACGTGACCAACAAATTACTTTTACTGTCTTTTGATAGACAGGAGTTAGATTTATACTTCATAATGTAATCTCCATGTCCCTTTTCATATGTACAGTATAGTCTTTTCACCTAATAAATATCTATCCACTTCTGTCCATTTCCACTTCCTGCCTCCTACTCCAGGTTGATGTCATCTCTGATTTGCTTTCTAGCAGTTCTGTATCCCTTCATTCTTGTCTCCTTCCCGTTCAACCCATATAGGCAAGGGACATTAAAGCAGAGGTTTGATTACATTCAATTCCAGTTTAAAAGCCCTCAATACCTTCCTATTGCATTTAGAATTAAATGCCCTACAAGACAAACTGCAAAACCCTGCATGGCCACCCCAGCCGACCACTGCAGTCTCACCTCTCCCTGTCACTCTTTCCCCCACCACAGCACTCCAACTATATGAGCCTCATTTTATTTCAAGAGTTCACTGAACTCTTTCCTACTTCTGGACTTTTTCATATGCCCCTTCCTCTGCCTGACTCACTTTTTCCACCCAGTCTTCATGTGATCATTTACTCATCCCTAGAGTTTCAGCTAATACATTATCTCAAATATCATTTCTGTAGACATAGCTCCTCTAATGTTTCTATGAAAATCATTCTCTGCTATTCTGTTCCTCTCTGCTATTGATTTCTATCTCTTATTTATTTCCTTCAATGATCTAATAAAAATTTGTAATTACTTATCTTTTTATTGGATTTTGGTGTGGCTTCCCAACCCCCAGATTATCTTTCTATGTTTGTCTGTCCTGTTCAGCATGACCTCATGCCATATTAGACTTCAATGCCTAATATGGTGTCTAGTACATAGTAGACATACATTAAATATTTGCTGAGTGAACCAGTGAATCCAGCATGGAGTTGGAGTTTCTTCTCTGTTTGATTCCATGTAGCATCTGTGCAGTGTGTACCATGGACAAGAGTCCTTAATACTTGGGATAGTGACCTAAGCTGAATTCATGAAAGTAAAGGAAGGTTGATCCTAACTTGACTGAGGAACATTGGTTTCCATGCACAGGTGTGGGACAATTCTGCTTCTTGTGTGGGAGCCATGTGCCCATTGAGCCCTTTTCTGTATCTACCATTATGTGCCCTGATTTTTAACTCCTGAAAATGCCTTACTCTTGAACTGAAAAGCATGAAAGAAGCAATTACTTCCAAGCCTTCTCTAGAAACTGTCTTCATCTTCTCCAGAAGGGAGAAAATATGGGGGTGAGGTGCGTGACTTTCCTCTTTCAGGGAGTGCTTTGTAAATGCCTATTACCTAACATGGAAAATTAAGTGAAACAGACTTGACATAAAACAGTGATGACATGAATCCCATCATGTGCACACTGTGAAGTTTTCTTAGAAACAAGAAGACAGCAGCTCCCTCTGTGTTCCTTCAAAAAAACAAATCTCAGGGCACCTGGGTGGCTCAGCTGGTTAGGTGACTGACTCAGGATCAGCTCAGGTCATGATCTCATAGTCCTGAGATCTAGCCCTGTGTCAGGATCCCCATTGAGCTGAGTGTGGAGCCTGCTTGGAATTCTCTCTCTCCCTCTCTCTCTGCCCCTCCTCTGCTTGCATGCATGTGCTCTCTCTCGCTCTCTGTCTGTCAATAAATAAAGTTAAAAAAAAAATCTCATGCATCTGACAATTGTTTCTCTGGGACCATGTCTGCCCACAACTCCCAAACCCAACACTTTCAGTTCTGTCTCAGGGAATAGTTTTTCTTTTCAACATCAGAGTCAGCTATAGAGTTAAAATGATTGGCTATTTTAAAAATTGAAATGTGAACATTTTCTTTTATTAACAATTATTGACAGAGGACTGTCATCTCATGGCCATTACAAATTTCTCAATCCTGTATCCCTGAAACATTTTTTCAAGAGCTTAATTATGAATTATGTCAAATTTTGCCTATTTGAAATGGATTCATTATTTCTTGCAGCAACTTCCTGCAGTTTAAAAACTCATAATACTATTTCACTTTGTTCAGATGTGACATCACCAGTGATCTTTCATTCAAGTTGTTGAAAGAAAAAACTCCCAATTAACCCAGTGACCTTAATGCAATCTTCCCACTCTCTTCAGTAGCTAACTTCTATTACATTTTCACAGAAAACAGGAGCTTGGGGTATAATTATCATCTATTCTACTAGGAATTTAATAAACAAAATCTTGTAAAGCTTAATACTTGGGTATGAGCTTATTGATATTTCATTTATTCACTTCATCTCGAAAGCCTTGTAGAGTGATAGCAGTCACACATTTAATGGAAGTTGCTCATTAAATATTTGTTAAATGAATAAATGAACGAATGACATAAAACATGAACCATCACATTGATTTCAAGAACATTTCTGCAGAAGATATGGAATTAAAATTATAAAAATATTTTTTATAATTTTATCAATATTTTATAAAAAACATTTTATTAAAATTTCTAGGGTTTGGGCACTTGGGTAGCTCAGTCAGTTAAGTGTCAAGGCTCTTGATTTGGGCTCAGGCCATGACCTCATGGTTGGTGAGTTCAAGCCCTGCATCAGGCTCCATGGTGATCTTGTGAAGCTTGCTTGCTCTCTCTCTCTCTCTCTCAAAATTAATAAATAAACTTTAAATAAATAGATAAATATAAATTAAGAAATAAAAATTCTAAAGTCATAGAGATCACCTATTTCAAATCTACTATTTTTATACATGAAAAGCAAGGACCAAGAAAGTTAAAGAATTTCACTATTTGATTACACTTTTACTAACTAGAATTAGAATTCCAGTTTCTAAGACCCTTTCAGTTGTACTCTACTATTTTCGGCTTGATAAGCAATGGTTCATATTAGGTGCTTATTATTAATGCAAAAACATGTCTCTAATGCAAAGATGTAAATGTAACAGAAGTTACATCAAATAGAACAAACCTAAAGAAATCAATAACTCCTTTGATCATTAGTTCTCTTAATGTAAAATATTCAAAATCCTTAGCTATCAATACTTTTTAAGGCTTTCAACTATTTAACAGTAGCTAAGGAACAGTAGTATGCATTAGGCACTGAGTAGAACTATAGATATAAAGAATTTGATCTCTTTCAGTAACTGTAAGAGATAAAGCATTTAATCTCTTTGTATGGTTTCCCCCCAAAAGCAAATCATAGTAATGTGTGTATATTGGGGTACCCTGTATATAAGCAACACAAACCATCTAACAAAGTCAATTCAAACTATCAGTTGTTTATTTTTTTTAATGTTTATTTATTTTTGAAAGAGAGAGAGAGAGAGACAGAGAGACAGAGCGCAAGCAGGGGAGGGGCAAAGAGAGAGAGAGAGAGGGAGACACAGAATCCAAAGCAGGCTCCAGGCACTGAGCTGTCAGCACAGAGCCCAAAGCATGGCTCAAACTCAGGAACATCGAGGTCACGACCTAAGCCGAAGTAGGTCGCTTAACTGACTGAGGCATCTAGGCACCCCTCAGTTGTTTCATTTTAACTTCAATGATTTTTCTGCTGTTAAACAATATTCTTTAGGCTCCCAGCATCACAAAAAGTTCATTTATGTGTGCTGTTGTTTTAATGAATTTGATAGCAGTTTGTGGCATACATTGCTGTTCTTTATCAGTTCCCCTCTTCTTTGAGGTACCTGGAAGCATCCTTAGAAAGTAAGAATATGAGCAGAAGAGGTGAATGTCACTTCCCTACAGATGAATTCCCTTGATAGAATTCAACCGCCAACCCACAGTCTTTACCTGCTACAGCACTTATGGGCTCCTTGGCCAAAACAATTTGACAAATACCCCCTTTTTAAAGATCTCATCTTATCTTATCTTGTCTTATCTTATCTAAAATGTTTTTTAATGTTTATTCATTTGTGAGATAGAGTATGAGCTGGGGAGGGGCAGAGAGAGAGGAAGATAGAAAATCTGAAACAGGCTCATGCTGTCACCGTAAAGCCTGTTGTGGGGCTCAAACTCACACACCGTAAGATCATGACCTGAGCCAAAGTTGGACAGTCAACCAACTGAGCCACCCAGGTACCTTTCTTGTTCCTTTGTTTCAATACATTCCTATGTTTCCTCATTTTCCTTGACACTATGTGCATTATGTAAAACCAGCACCTTTCTCAAGCTTGAAAGGCTGGTCTCATGTAGGAGATAAACCAAGTTAAGCAGTCTGGCCCATGCTCTTGATTGTCTCACAACCCTGTGCTTGTCCAAGCTGCCTTGTTTGTTTTTAGTGCCAAATGGATTTAATGGACATTTATAGAATGTTCCATTCAACAGCAGAATGCACATTCTTCCTATGTGCATGTTAACATTCTCCAGGATAGGTCATATGTTAGGACCCAAAAGCAGCCTTAATAAATGTAAGAAGAATGAAATCATATCAAGCATCTTTTCCACAACAGTATGAAACTAGAAAGCAATTACAAGAAGAAAACTAGAAAATTCACAAATGTGGAGATCAAACATGTTATGAACAACACATAGGTCAAAGGAGAAATCAAAAGAGAAGTAAAAAATATTGAGACAAATGAAAATAGAAACACAATATACCAAAACATGTGATGCAACCAAAGGAGTTCTCAGCGGGAAGTTTATAGTGACAAATGCCTACATCAAGAAACAAGAAAGATCTCAAATAAAAAACTTTACACCTCAAGAAATTAGAATAAGAATAAATAAATAAATTGGGGTGCCTGGGTGGCTCAGTTACTTAAGCATCCAACTCTTGGTCTCAGCTCAGGTCATGATCTCATAGTTCATGAGTTCAAGCCCCATGTCATGCTCCATGCTGATAGCTCAGAGTCTGCTTGGGATCCTCTTTCTCTCTATCAAAATAAATAAATAAACTTACAAAAAAAAAGAATAAATAAATTAATAAATTAATAAGTTAATTAAAATTAATTCCAGATGTAGTAGGAGGAAATAAATAATAGACTAGACACAAATGAAATAGAGACTGAAAAGAAAATAGAAAAGATAGAAACTAAAAGCTGGTTTTTTGAAAGATTTAAAAAAATAGATGAACCTTTAGCAAGACTTGTAGGTTCACTTTTCTCTACATCCTACTAACAATTGTTATTTCTTGTCCTTCGATAGTATTCATTCTAATAGATTGAAGTAATGTGACATGTGGGTTTGATTTGTATTTCCTTAATGATGAGTGATACTGAACATCTTTTCATGTCTGTCACCTATGTCTTCTTTGGAAAGATGTCTATTCAGGTCCTTCCCTAATTTTTAAAATTAGATTATCTGGGTTTTTTTTTCCTATTGTATTGTATGAGTTCTTTATATATTTTGGATACTAATCCCTTAATAGATATCTGATTTGCAAATATCTTCTCTCATTCACTTTGTGGCCTTTTCATTTTGTTCATAATTTCCTTTGCTGTGAAGAGTTTTCTTTTAGTTTGATATAGCACCAGTTGGTTATTTTTGCTTTAGTTGGCTTTTCTTTAGAAGTCAGACCCAAAATTTCATCATCAATAGCTATGTCAAGGAGCTTACCACCTATGTTCTCTTCTAAGAATTTTATAGTTTTAGGTCTTACATTCAAGTAACTCCATTTTGAGTTAATTTTTGTGCGTGGTGTAGGGTTAGTAATCTAGTTACATTCTTTTGCATGTGGCTGTCAGATTTTCTCAGTACCATTTGTTAAAGACACTGTTCTTTCTCCATTGTAACTTCTTGTCTACTTTTTGCAAATGAGTTGACCATAGCTTCATGGGTTTATTTTGGGGTTCTCTATTCTGTTCCATTTAGCTATGTGTCTGTTTTTATGCTAATTTCATACTTTTTATATTACTATAGGTTTGTAATATAGGTGGAATGTAAATCAGTACAGCCATTATGGAAAACGGTATGGAGGTTCCTCAAAAAATTATAACTAGAACTACAATATGATCCAGCAATTCCACTTCTGACTATTTACCTGAAAAAAACCCCACTAATTTGAAAAGAAATATGTATTTTCATGTTCATTATATAGCATTATTTACAACAGGCAATATATGAAAACAACCAAAATGTCCATCAATGGATGAATGAAGAACGTGCAAGCGCGCGCACACACACACACACACACACACACACACACACAAATACTACTACTACTCAGTCATAAGAAAGAATGGAATCTTGCCATTTGCAACAACATAAATGAACCTTACTTGAGGGTCTTGTACTAAGTGAAATAAGTTAGACAGTGAAAGACAGATACCATATGATTTCACTTATATGTGGAACATAAAAAAAAATACAAATCAAAACCAAGCTCATAGATACATAGAGTAGATTGGCTGTTGCCAGAGAGAAGAGAGGTAGGAGTTGGTAAGGTTCATCAAAAAGTACAAGTTACAGTTATAAAATAAATACATCATGAAGAATGTAATGTACAGTATGGTGACTATAGTTAATATTGCATTGCATATTTGAAAGCTGTTAAGAGAGTAAACCTTAAAATATCTTACCTGAAGAAAAAAATTGTAACTATGTGTGGTAACAGATAGTGACTAGACTTGTGATCATTTCAGTGTACACAAATATCGAGTCACTATGTTGTACGCCTGAAACTAATATACAGTCTTCAACTTAGAATGATTTCTCTTAAGATTTTTTGATTTTATAATTGTGCAAAAGCAATACACATTTCGTAGATACTGTACTACAAATTTTGAATTCTGTTCTTTTCCCAGGCTAGCAATACAGTACAATATCATTCCATGATTTGGGGCAGTGGCAGTGAACTGCAGCTCCCATCAGCCGTGCAATCATGAGGGCAAACAGCTGATACACTTACAACCATTCTATACCCGTACAACCATTTTGTTTTTCACTTTCAGTATTCAGTATATTACATGAGATATTAAATACTTTATTATAAAATAGGCTTTGTGTTAGATGACTCTGCTCAGCTGTGGGCTAATGTAAATGTTCTAAGCATGTTTAAAGTAAACTAGGCTAAGCTGTCATGTTGGGTAGGTTAGATTTATTAAATGCGTTTTTGATTTAGGATATTTTCAACTTTCAATGAGTTTATCAGGATGCAACCCCATCGTAAGTCAAAGCAAATCTGTAATGTCATATGATAATTATAACTCCATTTATTAAAATAATTATGAAAATAGAAAACTCAGGGGAAATAAAACCTTTAGCTAGATTCACCAAGGAAAGAGAAGACTCAAATAAATAAAATCAGATAATCAGGTGACATTTCAACAGACATCACACAAATACAAAAGATCATAAAACACTACTATGAACAATTATACACCAACAAATTAGGCAACCTAGAATAAATTTATAAATTTAGAAATATACAACCTACGAAGACTGAATCAGAGAGAAATAGAAAATCTGAATAAACTATTTGTTAATAATAGGGGATTAAATCAGTAATCAAAAATATCCCCAACAAAAAACAAAGTCCAAAACCAGATGGCTTCACTGATGAATTATATCAAACATTTATAGAGGATGCAATACTAATCCTGCTCAAACTCTTTTAAAAAATAGAAGAAGAGGGAATACTTTTAAACTAATTTATGAGTACCAAAACCAGACAAAGACAGCACAAGAAAATTACAGACCAATATTCCTGATAAACATAGATGTAAAAATTCTCAACAAAATATTAGCAAAACGAATTCAGCAGTACATTAAGAGGACTGTACATCATGATCAAGATGGATTTACTCTGGTAATGCAAGAATGGTTCAACAGCTGCAAGTCAATCATTATGTTACACAACACAAACAAAATGAAGGATAAAAATCACATAATCATCTCAATAAATATAGAAAATGCATTTGACAGAATTCAACATCTTTTCATGATAACAATTGTCCACAAAGTGGGCATAGATAGAACATACCTCAACATAATAAAGGCCGTATATTACAAGTCCACAACTACCATCTCACAAAAGCTGAAAATTTTCCCTCTAAAATCACGAACAAGACAAGGATGACCACTCTCACCTCTCACTCAACATAATACTGGTGGTCTTGTCCAGAACAATTAGACAAGAAAAAAGAATGAATGAACAGAAAAGACATCCAAATCAGAAAGGAAGAAATAAAATTGTCTCTATTTGCAGATGTCTGATAGTACGTACAGAAAAATCTAAGAACTCTATCATAAAACTGTTAGAACTAATATAAACATTTAGTAAAGTTGCAGGATACAAAACCAATGTATAAAAATCAGTGGTGGGGCGCCTGGGTGGCTCAGTCGGTTAAGCGGCCGACTTCGGCTCAGGTCATGATCTCGCGGTCCGTGAGTACGAGCCCCGCGTAGGGCTCTGTGCTGACAGCTCAGAGCCTGGAGCCTGTTTCAGATTCTGTGTCTCCCTCTCTCTGACCCTCCCCTGTTCATGCTCTGTCTCTCTCTGTCTCAAAAAAATAAATAAACGTTAAAAAAAAATCAGTGGTGTATCTATACACTAATAGTGAACTGTGTGAAAGAGAAATTAAGAGAACAGTCCCATTTACAAACATCAAAAGCAATAAAATACTTAGGAATAAATTTAACCAAATAGATGAAAGATCTGCACACTGAAATCCATAAGACATTGAAGAAGACAAATAAATGGAAAGACATTCCATGCTCATGAATTGTAAGAATTAATGTTGTTAAAATGTCCATGACACCCAAAGCCATCTATAGATTCAATGCAATTCCCGTGAAACTTCCAATAGCACTTTTCATAGAAATAGAAAAAAGAAACCTAAAATTTATATGGAACCACAAAAGAACCTAAATAGCCAAAGCAATCTTGAATAAGAACAAAGCTGGAGCATTTCACTTCCTTGCAAACTATATGACAAAGATATAGTTAAAACACATACACACATACACCATGGGATACTGAGTTGCTCAGTCAGTTAAGTGTCTTACTCTTGATTTTGGCTCAGGTCATGATCTCAAGGTTTGTGGGCTTGAGCCTGGCATTGGGCTCTGCACTGACATTGTGGAGCCTTCTTGGGATTCTCCCTCTCCCTGTCTCTCTGTTCCTCCCCAACTCACTTTCTCTCTCTCTCTCTCTCTCTCCCTCCCTCCCTACCTCCCTCCCTCCCTCCCTCAAAATAAACAAACATTTTCAAAAAACACAGATAGTGTGGTATTGGCATAAAAGTAGACACACAAACTAATGGAACATTATAGAGAGTACAGAAATTAAACCCCTGCCTATATGGTCAACTAATATTTGAAAAGGAAGCCAGGAATTCTCAGTGGAAAAAGGATGGTGTCTTAAACACACACACACACACACACACACACACACACACACACACAGGTGCTTAATCTGGGAGACTACAGTCCCCTTCAACTACATGTGCCTATAAAAAATTTTTAGGCTTTTATAATATTTTCAAATCTATAGCTCCATAAAGATTAAGAACAACTGTAGTGGAATATTGAGCAAATATCTAGATAAGTAAAAGTAAAAACCATTTTTCTTTATTACTCAAGACTCTATTGAGCAGGCCCATGAAAATAATCCTTAACCAAATTTTAAAAATAAATGTCTGCAAGGAAAGGCTGGAGAAAACAAAGATGTCTCGAGCAAAACTTAGAAGGAATAAAATTTTAAAAGTTCACATTCTGCAGACAAAACATTCAGGCTGAGTGCCCTCTCCAGTGCTCTTGACTTCCAACTGTTTTTGGATACCTGGCCCAAGGCGTCACATAATTTTTTCCAATGGAATAATCCCACAAGGACAAAATTAGAAATGTATTTATTATTTTCCTTGGAAGATTGTTTTTTACATGTAATAAAATTGAGCCGCTTTTAACAGCAGCACGTACCACAAGCAAAAAGCTCAGACCACAAGACTGTTTAGGAAGGACCCCCCTTTTTAAATGAAACTGAAATTCCTCTTGAATGAGAATACCTTTCTTTAATTTGACAGGCTGCTACTCAGTCACCTTTTGGAGAGGTTTGGAAAGTTCAGAAGAGCATTTCTACCCTGAAGCTGTATCTCATGCATTACCAAGACACCATTGACAGAAGAAGAAAATGGATTGTTTGCTTATATGAGATTGCACAGGAGAATTTTAGGAAAATATCCATTTTCATCAAGAGAGGGATATATGCATTATATCTTTTGCTTTAAAATGGAATTCAAAGATATTTTTAAAAATAATTATTTGTTAAACACATACATTTATAGAATCCTATTTACTCAAGAGATTCTTCATATCGTCCTATAAAATACAGCACTTTTATTCAGTTATGTAGAACTCACATATTTTATTTAAAATTTTTAACAGGAGGGCCCCACATTATTTTATTAATATTTATTAATATATTTATTAATATTAATTTATATTCTTCTTATTACTACTGAAGATTAGCATATTATTATGACACGGATAAGCCATTTGCATTTGCTCTTTCATGAAGTATCTGTGTCTTTTAACTTTTTCTATTTAGTTGTTTGTTTTATTATTTATGAGTTCTTTATATATTTTAGAACATGTTGCCATGTTGCACATTTCCAAAAAGCACATTCTCAAATGCAGAGCTGCCATTAACTCAGAATAAAATGTGATTGTCTGCCTCGAAATTTTACCACCACCCTAATTCTGGATATTAATATTTTTATCCACTTTATACGTTGCAAACATATTTTCCAAGTTTGTGGCCCATAGTTTTTGCTGTATTTATGAGGCCTTCTGATGCACAGAATTTCTTAATTTTAACATTCCCTAGGTTAATTTTTTTAATGACTAGTGGTTTTGTGTCACATTTGAGAAATCCTTCCCTATACCAATATAAAATATTCTGTTGTATTTCCTCTAAACAGTTCAAAATTTTTGCATTTCACATTCAACTCTTTTAACCCCTCTCAAACAGAATTGTGTGCTTTGTGTGAGGTAAGAATCTGATTTCATTTTTTCCATATGTAATACTTCATAATTATTCCAAAGATATATCATGTCCCCTCTATCCTATATCAATTTTTCATATGTGCTAGATCTGTTTCTGGGTTCTCTGGTCTGTTCAAGTCATTATGTCTATCCGTGCCCCAATATTTCACTATTTTCATTCTAATAGGTATATAATAAATATTTTTTAATATCTAGTAAAATAAATCTCTCCACCTTATTCTACTTCTTGAATGACTTAGCTATCTTTGGCATCCACTCTTCCTTATATATTTTAGAACCAGCTAATAAAGTTCCTCAAAACACCCAGTTGAGTTTTTTAATAGAATTGCATGGGGTCTATAGAATAATTGGGGAAAAATTCACATCTTTATTTTGAAGTTTTGAACTGTTTTCTATATAAGTCTTGCAAACCTTTTGTTAGATTTATTACTAAATATCTTTTTTGTTGCTATTATAAATGATTTCTATTTTTAAAAAATATTTTCGGTTTGTACTGCTGCATAGATGTGTACTTCCTTTTGTATTTTTCTTTATGTCAGATTACTCTGTTAAACTCTCCTATTCTAACAATTTGTTGATTATGTGCTGTATTCTAGTTAGCCAATCACATAATTTGAAAATAATAATAGTTTTGTTTCTTCCCTTCCAATTCTTATACTTTTTTTACCCAATTCTTTTAAAAAAAAATGTTTTCTTTATTTTTTTGAGAGAGAGTGTGCACATATGTGTGTGTGAGCATGGGAGGGGCAGAAAGTGAGGGACAGAGAGAATCCCAAGCAGTCTCTGCATGGTAAGTGCAGAGCTCAATGCAGGGCTCAAACCCACAAACTGTGAGACCATGACAGCCAAAATCAAAAGTCAGATGCTTAACCGACTGAGCCACCCAGGTGCCCCCCCCTTTTACCCAATTCTTTTATTTGTTTCCTTGTCTTACTACACTAGAATCCACCATAAAATGTTGAATAGAAGTGGTGAGAGTGGGCATTTTTGTCTAGTTAGGCTTGTCACGCTTCTTCAACAAGAAGAGATAACTAACCTGTTGGTACACTGCATATTAAACACAGCAAATTAAGAACTCACATCTTGGACGAGGAGTAGTAATAAAAAAAAAGTATAGCAGTCGGAAGTCAGTTGGCAGAGACGCAAAAGGATGAAAATTCCTTTTCGTATTACAATAGCTTCTGAGAACATTGTAACATTGCAGTTTAATATGATAATTGATGATTAGAGCAGTGTCTTTCCTTCTCTTTATTCTTTGTTGGTTCCTCCTTCTCTGATAATTCATTAGACTTTCTAGGGATGTACCTGTACCATTCTCTAGTCATACTTTCTCCCAAGGTGATCTTATCCAGTCTCATGGCTTTAATCCCCCCATGTATGCCTAAAACTCCTAAATCTGTATCTCCAGCTCTGATCTCTCCTTGAGACTCATGACTTGTGTAATGAATTGCTTAATTGACATCTCTTTTGAATGTCAAATTGGCATCCTGTTTAATCCTTCCCACCTCTTTACGACCCCAGAAAATGGCATCCCTGCCCACCCAACCTTGCCCACATTTTGTCAAGTAAAAAAAAAAAAAAAAAGTCGAGGTGTTATTTTTAATTCCTGTGATGTTCTGACTTCCCTGGCTACTCCAACACATTCTATTCACTCTGTATTCAAAACTGATAATGACTTTTCTTGCTCCATCTCAACAATCACCACCTTAGGCCAAGTCACCATCATAATTCACATGGACTATTTCAAGAAACTCCACACTGAATTTCTGGCTTCTACTCTTAGTCCTCTGACACCACCATGTTTTCTTAAAATATACACCTAACCATGTACATCCCTACTTAAACTTCTCTAATGATTTGTCATTGTAATTAAAATAAAGCTTAAACCCTTATGTGGCCTACAAGTCCTATAAGAGCAAGTCCCCAACTTCCTTTCCAACATCATCCTCTACCATTGTCCCCTTCACAACTGCTTCAGCTATGGTCATGTTTTTACCATACCTCAAACATATTAAGCTTGTACCTATCTTAGGGCCTTTTGTTATCACTACTTGGAATATTCTTTCCCCTGATTCAAACCTAAGTTTAAATGTATTTTAGTAAGTAGAAAAGTATGGTACTGGCATAAAAACAGATAACAAACATCAATGAAACAGAATAGAAAGCCCAGAAATAAACTCATACATACGTGGTCAATTAATTTATGACAAAAGAGTCAACAATATATGATGGGGAAAGAACGGTCTTCTCAATAAGTGGCATTGGAAAAATTGGATGGCTACATGCAAAACAATGAAACTAGACTGCTTTCTCACACAAAAATAAACTCAAAATGGATTAAAGACTCAAATATAATACCTGAAGCCATAAAATTCATAGAAGAAAACATAAGTGGTAAGCTCATTGATATTGGTCTTGGTGGTGGGTTTTTTTGACTCTAACTCCAAAAACCAAAGGCACCAAAAACAAAAATAAATGGGACTACATCAAACTAAAAAGTTTCTGTACAGCAGAGGAAGCCATCAACAAATTAAAATGGCAACCTACTGAAGGGGAAAAATATTTGCAAAGCATATATTTGATAAAGGGTTAATATCCAAAATCATAAGTAACTCATACAACTCAGTAGCAAAAACAAAAACAAAAACAATCTTATTAAAAAGTGGGCAGCATACCTGAATAGACATTTTTCCAAATAAGACATACAGATGGACACCAGATACATGAAAAGATACTTAACATCAGTGATCATCAGGGAAACGCACATCAAAAACCCACAACGAGATATCACCTCACACCTGTCAGAATGGCTATTATCAAAAATATAAAAAATAAGTATTGACAAGGGTATGGAGAAAAGGGACTCCTCCTTCACTGTTGGTGGAACGTGAGGTGTTATAGCTACCACGGAAAACAGTATGGAGGGAGGTTCCTCAAGAAATTAAAAATAGAACCATCATATGATACTGCAATTCCACCTCTGTATATTTATCCAAAGAAAATGAAAACAGTAATTGACAAGAATATGTGCACCACCATGTTCACTGCAAAATTATTTAGAGTAACCAAGATACGGAAACAACCTAAGTGTTCATTGATGGATGAATGGATAAAGAAATTGCAGTATATATATAACAGAATATTATTCAGCCATAAAAAATAACAAAATCTTACCATTTACCACAGCATGGATGGATCTTGAGGGAATTATGCTAAGTGAAATAAATCAGACAAAAGAAGACAAATACCATATGATCTCTCTTACGTGTGGAATCAATCAGTCCACAAATCCAAGCTCACAAATATGGAGAACAGATTGGTGATTCCCAGAAGTGGGGAATGAGGGACTGGAAGAAATGGCTGAAATGTTGGAGGTTTTTTTTTAGTTTTAATAAATTGAATTTAAAAAATTTTTGTACTTTAATTCCTGATTTATAGAAAAGTATGCATCATTTCAATGAATATTCCTTCAAGAGCACTCCTTTGCACCATTTGTTTTTTTTGGAAATATTCCCCCTATTTGTTGAAAATCTATCATTCTCCCCTTCCCACCACTACCACTGCCACTTGAATCTTATGCTATTCTCATTGCCTGTATTTGTTTAATGCAGGAGCAGATGAAATATTACTTCTATTAGGTTTGCCTTAGTTACCAAGCCGGGTATTTCTCCTTCAAACCACTATGAGCTTTACTTCAACGTTTCTTATGGTTATTTGACATACTTTGCCTTAGATTGCAGTTAAAAGTAAAAAAGAATTTGCTGTGTTGAGGAACTGTGTCGCACTCATCTTTGTCTCCATATAGCACATAGCTTTACATATAGTATGCCTTCAAAAACAATTCTTAGATGTATGTGTGGATGTTTGACTGAAAAATAGGATGGTCACATGGGATGAGGTTGTAGAGATGACTGGTAGAGACTTGGTAGAAAGAGAAGAGGTTGCTCTTGGTGCAAACTCAAGGTGATTTATACCCTGGAATCGTTCACAAATTCTTATGACAATTCACTCACTTAAAATAATATTAATGACAGTAATTTTGTGCTCAATTATATTGAGTGTGTGACTTACCTGATCTTTTTTTACAGAAAGCAATAGCTGAGGAAACTGAATAGTGCAGATGGACTTTGCTACAGATGCAGCAAAGACGAGTGGTATATTGTGTACACTATGCAGTCACAGTCTTTGTCTCACTTCCACGTTTCTAATACATAAATGATCATTGTATTCTAATGAGTTAGGCCATGAATTCACAAAATAAAACACCATCCTTTTGTTCATTATATGAAAGACTCTATACAAATCCCCAGTGGAAAACTAAGGGAGATAATGGGTAACATTAATTCCTTATTTCAAGACTCATATTTATCTTCATTACATGTGTAATTTTAGTGGTGCCTTTATACACCTTCTTGAAAGACATACTTTTCTTCTGCATGTACTGAATATTATTCCATTACCAATGTGGACACTTACCAATCCTTAATAATACAATAACATGGAAAATTCTTGACATGTTCTTTGTCAATTAAATTAACTTTTATAAACATCTAATTAATTTCTAGATCATATCAATGGAAGCATTATATTTCAAGTAAGGTCCAAAGAATGGAAAAAAAAGAAACTGATATTCTTGGAAAATATTTTTTATGTATGAAAACATTAAGAAAGTTTCACTATGTTTTCAGTGTAATTTTTAAAATAAGAGTCACATTTCTGCTGTGCCATGGAAAAACAATGTTGTTGTTTAAATATATTTTTTACTACTTATAGCACATGTTCTTTTTAATTATCTTGTCCTGGTAAACTGAGACTTTAGTAATTAAAGCTTTAAGCAAACAATTTATGCCTCTAGGTTTTTTCTGATTGATAATAGTGCCAAGGCACATAAATGCATGGTAAATACCAGATGGAGCAAGAACTGGAAGAGATACTCAGACAGTTTTCCATGAGAGAGGAAACAATGAGTAGCTTTACCAAGGTCAAATCTCTATAACTTTTCTCTGTGGTTTTCTGCTTCCTTCAACTGAAATCAGATAGGAATAGAGTGCTAAGATGCTGAAACCCCAAACAGATACCTTTTCTATGAAAGTATTAAATGGTTGTTAAGAGAATTCCAGCCTGAATAAAAGACTTCAGAAATTTTGACTCCTACTGGAGCTGTCAAATTGAAAAAGCAAGTGATGTTGGTACATAAATCCACTTTGATACTCAGATTGAGTTAATTCTGCTCAAGGATAAGTAAGCCATAACTATGGTAAGCAATGTTTAACAATAATTCAGAGTTGGTGAATATAAAATCAGGCTATCTAGGTTTTTGTTTTAAACTTACTTAACCCCTGCTCTGAAAGTGTATATAATTTATTTTTGTGTATACATTTTCCCAGTTGAAGGAAAGTATTATTTTCAGGAGAATCCAGAAGAAGATAAATGTATTGATTCCTTTATTAACCCCACCTGTGGGAAACCAACAACTAGAGTGGAAGCCCACCTGGAGACAATGTCTCCTAATGGCAGCAAAGTGCCCACAAGAAAATAATCAGAGTGCTGATCCAACAACTTCAAACCTTTCAAGAATCAGCTCATGTCACAGGGGATAGCAATTAGCGATAATTAGATTGAGTTGCCCTTTACTTGTCAAACAAGGAAAAGGATAGTGATTCCTGAAGTCTCACATGGGAGGAAGAATAGATGTAATCTATCTAGTCAGTTTCTCAAATTGGAGTTCCCTGTCCCTAAGTCATGTGCTTACAACAGTGTTCTTAATCCCAGTGTATAGTGTCATCATCTGGGCAACTTTAAAAAACTATCAGTTTCTGAACCCTGCCCTCACAGATCTTAATGTAATCGATCTTGGGTGGACTCCAGTTACCAATATATTTTAACAGCCACCCCCTGCCACAAGGTGATTCTAATATGCATCCAGCATTGCAAACCCCTAGATTAGTAGAAACTGCCTTATTGCAAAGACAAATGAAGAAAAAGAAGTTCTTGGCTTTGAATTTTAAATCAGCTCTAAGATCTCCAAGAATCTGATGGAGAGAATAGAATGAAAAACTATAATTTCAAAGCATTGAGTTTTTCTCTTACTGCAAATGGTGGGGACTTGAACTCACCTTTGGTGTGGATCTTCCTTTGCCCTGGAAAACCATCTTAAGGGGTCTCTTACAGATAGAGGTAAAGCAAAGCATCCACGGTGAAGTTGAAATGTATGGACTCCGGTATTTTAAAAACTTTTTGGTGCACATGCTGCATCTTGAGTAAATTATATTGCTGGGTGGAAAGAGAGGCAGGTAAGAGCTGAGAAGAGAGAAGGAATGAGTAGGTGGCCTGCTAGATCTATCACCCTCTGACTTCTTGAGCTGGGTATGAACCACCACAGTTAGAGTAATGAACCCGAAAGTCAAACTATCCACAGGAAACGTCATGAAAGGTAGCAGTGAAGCAGAGTGGAAATGATTCTTCCTGTCTCCCAGTGAAACCTAAGTCTGGCACTTCTGGGCCAGTACCCAGGGGAATACCCCATAGCTGGGAATAGCACCTTTGGCATCCCTATAGGAGTGCTGATCCTATGTATTTTCAGCAGAGCGAGCCATGAAGCCTCTCTAGGGACCTTTGTCGGCAACAGACATGGTTCTAGTGAGAGAGAATAACAATATGCCATTGTTAACTGTGGCTGATCTACTGATTTGGTGAGGAAATAATTGGAGTATACTTGGGGCTGTTATGAGTTCCCATTACAAGAGTAGGGATTAAACTGTAATATGAACTCTATTTTAGACAGATAGGGAAGACTAGAATGTACACGTTCTACATACAAAACACAAAAGGAAGACATTTAACAAGAAGTTTATCTCCATGACTTACAAGGTTCCTACCCTGTGACTAACATAATAAAAGGGTAGCGTAAGGTTTTATAGGTTATCTAAGTGGCCACATGTCTAAACCGGTTTCTCTCATTGACTAAATAATTGTCTCTATTCTCTCTTACCACTTCAGCTTTATCCCTTCCAAAACTGACACTGAATTGAAAAGAAACTTTTCAGGTGGAGGTTAAGCACTATTTGGCCAAAAGTATATACTCATTTCACTTCACCATGCTGCCAGAAATGCCAAAAAAGTATCATGCTCCTTTAGTAAAAACAAACAAACAAAAAAACAACAGTATCACCATTTCCCCCGCCTTCAAATACCTCATAATCTAGTTATAGAGAATGTAATGTTAAATCGATCTATATAGTGACATAAACTTGATGTGGATTATAATAAAACATTCATCCAGATTCTCTGTGACTAGCTTACACAGTGAAGATTGGGGAATATTAATATTTGTGGCTCAGAAAAGATTAATATGACCCACAAAAATGGACTCAGCTGATATTGAAGGCCATATCATTTATAAGGTTATGATGCAAGTTGGTTCAGTATTTGTAAATGCATGTTTGAAAAAGCAGGTTTTATTATTATCTAGGTATGGTGAGGCCAACAACAGATTTAGGCGATGATTATCTTTGAAAAGATAGTTGTTACCCAGATCCCAAGTGAAAGGGGCATGCTACATCATATGAGGGGTCACACAGGGAAGTATCGGGGTCGGTCAGGAGGCAGAGGAGTGAGGGGGAAACACAGACTAGAGCCTTTTTGTGGTTTTCTGCAAAAAGGAACAAAGTTTAAACAACTTAGGAATGGCTAGTTTAAGTAATTTCAGCAGGCTCTGGGGAGAGGGGGTGGTCCCTGCTTGTCTGGTCCCTGGTCCTAGGGTAACTAGGGCAGAAAGACAGTGGCCTAGAGTATGAGTATGAGAATGGCCCTAAGAAGGAGGTGGTATGGTCTCTGGATCGGTTGCTTTGCATATGGAAGATATGCTAGAAGTTTTGCAATCTCTAGGAATTAGCTAATCCCAGGAGAAGCAGTCCTCCTTCAGGGTCAGCAAGGCCCCAAGATGTCAAAGCATCTGAAAATAAAAGATATGGTTAATACACATGGTAATCTATTCCAATTGAGTAGGAATTTCTCAACAGGCCCTTGATTTAGACCCAAATCTAAGTGAAATCGACCCAAGCAAGGCAGGGAGACCTGGAAAACTAACCCCCACTCTATAAAACAAGTGAGTTTTCAGTTTCAGGCTTGCTGAAGGACTCACCACACATCAGTGTTATTATTAATGGTGAAAATAAACCTGAGCTGGAATAATAAAAAGGTAATGTGGAAAGACAATGCAGTAACCCTCCCATCATGCTTGGCATCAGTCAGGCCTTTGTTAGAGTGTTGCCTGTGCCTGATTTAGAGCTCTACTGCCCCCACCCCCAACCAGAGGGAGACAGAAAAATCTGCCAGTTACCAAAGAGCAGCCAAACAGTGACAGGTTGGGAAAAACGGATCTACCATCATCTGTACTTATGGGGAGGCGAGTTGGCAAAGATGTCATTGTACAAAACAGAGTAAAAGCCACATTTTTGTTTGAAAGTGCTCAAACTGGTCAAACGTGAGCACATCACCACTCTTTTCTTTCTTTGCCGACACCAAACTGTCCTTTCCTCACGCCTATTGTTTCAGCAAAGGGTCTGAAAATGCAAACTGGGGAAGCATATGTATTTCCAATATGACCATAGAAGTAAAAGTCTGTTCATTGCTCACTCTCTCTGAAATGTTCCCTGCATCATTTCACAATTTAAACTTCAGAACACAAAATGGAGGCAAACTGTTGGATAATTGTCACCTCCTTTTGACATCCCTCAACCTCCTGTTCTTCCCCCGGCTCCAATGTCCTTGTAGTCCCCCGCGGGTGATCTGACTCAATCCAGTCCTTCCCTGCATTCCTGACCCCTCCATCCAGGCCCAGAACTGCTCTCACCTCCTTGTTGCTAAAGCTGAAGACTTGAAGTTGCTATTCTGGGTCTGTCCCAGAGTTGTCTGACAAAAGACAGTGGGTTTTCCTTAAATGAGCATAGTAGCATGCCAGAGTCCTTCCCAGAGCCTTTGTGCAAAGGAGAAAAAAATAAATGCCCAGGCATATTCACACCTTGAGTGTACCTGCCACATGGCAGGAACTCCAATGCTCCCATGCATCTCTCTCAGGAAAGTGATATGTATCTTAACCAATGTGTTAATCAAATAACAGTTGAGTGACTTTTATGTGTCAAGTCCTATATTAGGCCTTTAGGAGTATATTAAGAGACATAGAGCCTCATCCTGTATGACAAGAAATTTGCAATTCAGCTTTAGAAAACACAAATTCACAGCCATGAAAAATTAATATATAAGAAAGCAGCACAGAAGAAGCCCCAAAGCACTTTTTAATTAAATGCCAATTAAGATGAGCAGACAAAAAAAAAAAAAAAGAGCAGGCAACAGGAACACCGGGGTGGCTCAGTTGATTGAACAATCTGGTTCTTGATTTCGGTTCAGGTCATGATCTCACAGTTCATGAGTTTGAGCCCCACATCAGGCTCTGTGCTGGTGGTGGGGAGCCTGCTTGAAATTCTCTCTGTCTCTCTAAATAAATAAGTAAACTTCATTTAAAAAAAGAAGAGCAGGCAACACTTGTGGGTACAGTGGTCTGAGAAGGTACCACAGAAGAGGTAGGATATGAGCTAGGCCCTCTAAACTGGGTAGGGTTTGGAGAGGAAAAACCAGGTTTGGGACATGGACAGGGGAAGAGAACAAGGCACACTGTCACAATGATAAGACCAGGCCAGGCAGAGCAAAGCTCATCTGAAGCAAAACTGCAACCAAGGTTTGGAAGATAGGCTGTAAAAGGTCTTATTTGTTTGCCAGGTTTCTGGAAGGGTTGGGGAGGAATGGATTAGAGGGTAGCATTATAGAAGTGGGTGTTTGGGAGGATTTATTTCATGATACCAAAATCTCCAGGTCTCCCTGTCTGCCCCACAGGATACTCAGAGCTAATCTTCCTTGTATCACATTCCCAGCCTTCCCTGCTTATTGCCCAAAGGGTCAGGATCCCCAGACATCTAAACCATGCCAGGCTGTCTTTTCTAGAAATAGCTGTACCTCCTTTCCCTCTAGCCCCAGACTCCACCCCCTGTTTTCCTTGCATACAACAGTATCCTCAGGAGTTTGATGAAAACGGCCTTGTGTCCTTGACCTCTTCAACAAACATTCTCTCTCTCCTTGTCTCCTATAAGCTGCTTCCTCCATGCTCCTTTCCAGTCAGAGCTGCTCCTTCTGTATCATGCTCACCTTCCCTCCCCAAGGGTTGGGAGGGGTAGCTGGTATTATCCTACAAAGGCTTCCAAGATTCTTTCAGAATTGACCCTCTTGTTAAAATAGATAGGAGGAGTATGCATATATACGTGTTCTTATGCCATTGCCAATGGCCAGACCCCTGCTACTTGTCATTGCCATCAACACACCTGACCAGCCCCAACCTCATTCACTGAAGATACACTTGTAGGCTGTCTTCCCCTTCCTCCCAACTCCAACCATTATCCTGGTTGAATTCAATATCTTGTCATTTTCCTGCTAAAAACCATTTAGTGTTTCTCACTGTTCTTAGTTCTGAACATGGTCTCCACAGACGGTCTGGATGGGTGCATCTCTCAACCTTAGTGGTAGCCACTCTCTCAACACACTCTGTATCAGTAGTCCACACTGGGCTTCTTTCAGCTCCTGGAATTTTCCAGGTTCATTTTCATCTCAGTGTCTTTGATGTACTAGGCTTCCATCCTAGAACACTGAGACTCTCCCATCCCCCACAGCCTCCTACCCCTTTCTTTCCACAACTTAATTCCTACTAATTCATACTCGTCCTTCAGTTCTAAATCCAAATGGCCTATTAACAGGTAAACATTGCCACACAAAGCCACCCCCAACCCACATAGACTATACAGTTGAGCAGTGATTCTCAAATAGTGAGCAATTTTGCCATCAGGGGACGTTTTACAATACCAGGAGACACTCACTTGTCACAACTAGGGAGTCCTCCTGGCATGTAGTGGGTAGAGGCCAGGGATGCTGCTAAATGTTCTACAATGCATACAGTACAGCCCCTCCCCACCTCGATACAAAATGTCAATAGTGCTAAGTGTAAGAAACCCTGTGTTATATCAGAGCAGCCCCTGTACATTTTTCTGTTGCAGTATTCATCTGATTAATAGTATTCATTTAAGGTCTGTCTTTGGGGTATATCTTGTTCATCATTAAACTACAAGTACACAGCAACTGGAATGCAGTAATTACCAAAGCCCATTTATGGGCAGGAGGGAGAGGAGAATAACTGGAAAGAAAAGAGATTGGGGAGAGGAAAATAGTTGGGGAATGTTCAGTAAATTAACAATGAGGAAAGTTTGGATTAGAGTAAGGGAGGTGGAAATGGTAAGAGGAAGAGGAAGGAAAGAAAGAATCTTTAAGAAAGAGTCAAAGGAAACTATGAATGATTAGATTTGTGTGATTAATGCAAACAATGTAGGAAAAAAGATGTAGGCATTCTTAAGCGGAACAAATAAAAACTGTTTTATTTTTAATTGTATTGTTTACAGTCATTTCACATAAAAAGTTATTGGAGACATCTTAAGATCAAAGACATATAAAACAGAAAATTAAACTAAGAACAAAAGATTAAATATCAAATAATAGGAGCCATCAAAAGATAACTCATTTTTGCCAGCGATTTAGGCTAAAGGTAAGTGCTGCAATTTAATGCACAATATAAATCTCAATTTTCTGAGAACCCAGGCACACGGCAAAACAGAAACATAATTGGTCTCCATCGCTGATGAGCTCTTCCCCACACTTCATGCTATTTTTCTCAGAGTTATTTTGTTATTAATATTCTTAACTTTTGTTATTTCTTCCATTAGGAAATACAAATTTTCCCAGAACTGAACTGTAAGAATGCATCCAAATGATTCTTAAGAAATATTAAATTACAGTGCACCATGTTCGGGGTAGTAATTTTATGGAGGTACATACATGTCTTTCAGGTGACCCTTTTTATATGGACCCATGATTAATTAGAGAATCATGATGCTGTGAAGATATCTAGATTCTCAGCTACATGAGTGACTACTGGTGTGGGTGGGTGGGGAGGACCTTTCAAACTTTGTACATGCCCTCTCACTTATGGAGCCAGTGAGATAGTTGTCTTTCACTGGATATGTGCTTTATCATGAGATGTCTGTGGGAAAATGTAGGGGTACAGAGATTTTCTTTCCACCAATTTATATTGTTCTAACAAAAATTTTCTTATTAAGCACAGATATTGGGGCACCTGGAGCAGGGGGGCTCAGTCGGTTCAGCATCTGACTCTTGATTTCTGCTCAGAGCATGATCTCAAACTTGGTGAGATTGAGCCCTGCATACAGCTCTGGGCTGAAAGCACAGAACCTGCTTGGGATTCTCTCTCTCCCCCTCTTTCTCTGCCCCTCCCCCACTCGCTCTCTCTGTCTCTCAAAATAAATAAATAAATGTTAAAACAAAACAAAAACATGCAGATATTATTTTTCTAATTTGCCTCTAGATTTTTAATGACATTTACTGCAGTAAACTACATTTACCATAGTCTAATGGGTGATGTTATGATGGGAGAGTGTGAACAGAAAACTGTATGTACATGAAGTCATCATTTCTTGCATAGAAGATGCCATTTTGATCTAATTAAAGCATGAATCTTGGATTCACTAGATCAACTCAAATATTATGCCTGCCATTTTTCAACTCCTTCATCTGTAAAAGAGAATTAATGATACCTGGAATGCAGGGGTGTTGAGAGGGTTAGAGACAATATGTGGAATATTCTCAGCACAGAATCATCACATAGTAGTTGCTCAATAAATTACATTATTATCAAAAAAGTGAAATGAATATATTAAGATAGAAGTCATTTTTTAAGTTACTAGGGAAAAAAAAACGTAGTATTAAATAAATATCCGTCTCTTTCCCCCTACTCCAAAGGCTTATGATAATCCTTCATCTGAAGAAGAAACTAAAACAATTAGGTAGAATCATTATTAAAATAAATTTGTAGATCAAGCTAGAAAACAAATGTCTTAGGTATTTCTAAACCAATGACAATGCGAAGCACAATCGGATCGGTATTTCTAAAGGACCATCAATAATGTAGTGACCTCTCTTGAAAATAGCCTAAAAACATTTCTCACCATAGGTTGATGTGGGTTTGGAACAAAATTTTCCCTTTAAAAAGTCTCTAAAGTTAGAATACTCCCATTCTACAATCTGAGTGTTGGCCAGCATGTTGCTGACATTTAGAAAGAATGCAACTGCTAAATATCATGTGCAATTTCTCCAATCACCAACTTGAGGGATGGTTTACATGGTATCCTAAGGAGAACATTTTTGGGAAAAATAAAGTGTTCTTTCTTCATAACTAAAGCAGCTCAAAACAGTCTAAGCCAGTGAGACAGTTGTCTTTCATTGGTTAATCACATTGTCACTGGATGTCCTTGTGAGGAAAGGTTGCCGGTAGAGTGTGAGTTGGGAACATGTGGGAGGATGATGAGGTACAGAGAAGTCTCTTTTCACCAGCTTGTATAGTTCTAAGGAGATATTTTATTATTAAATTCAGATGTTATTTTTCTAATTTGCCTCTGGATGTTTAATGACATTTACTCCAAACATGACATTTAATAGCTCTCTGAAAATAATAATAAAATTGAACAGAAGGGAAGTGTTTAGTAAGAAAAAGTTGGACTTAAATTCATTTTCCCAGTCCCCTTCTTCTCTTTCTCCTTTTTTGTTTTGCCATTGACAATAATTCCAGTGTCCTAACGGTGAGAGCCATGGGGATAAGTCAAAATATAAATGATCTATATTTATTTGGGTAACTGCTGGAGTAAAGACAACATCCCATTTGAAGTTCATTATTAATTGAGATTAGATCTAAACCTTCCCAGTTAAAATTGATTTATGTGGGCTATTCTGGCTTCCAAAATCAGCTTGGCAAATTTATGACACTATTGTTTGAGAGTAGAGGCATAATTTATTGAAACATTTCATTCTAACCCTGGGTTGGATTCACATACCGTTGTGTGCTAATTGCTCATTGGTAGGCAACAAAAACATTGAAGGTCAAGAATTAGGCATTGTGCATGTGTTCCTATGTTCAGGACAGATGCAAGCATGGTATGTGACTTCATTGTTCTCCTACCTCATGATAGCTGCCCTCTGACTGCTGCAGTTACCTGATAGGATTCTCCTCCCAAGCCATGCCTCTTTAAGTAGTGTTTCATGTTCTAAATGACAACATCCTTTTTCCTTACACTCTGGTAAATCTCCTGAGCTTGAGTGCATTGATCCCAGCACACCTTCATAGTACTAGTTAGATCACTATGCTATTATTTGATTGATGTCCATGTGGCTTTTTAGACAGTGAGGTAGTTGAGGGCTCATATTCATCCGTGGACTCTTGTTTCTCTTTCCTCACTGACCAATTCTTTGTTTCAGTCCTCTGTTTTCCTCCTGTATGATTTCCAACATTCTTCCGCCTCTAACCTCAACCTCATGCCCAACCTTCAATTACCAGTTTGAGTTATAGACTCATTTTAGAAATCTGAGGGGCTAGGGGTGAAGGGAGCAAGGGGAAACTAAGGAGAATGTTGTGAAGTGATGTGTCATGAATGAAAGTAGCCTGTGACTTTATACTTGTTATTTCAAGTGAAACTGACATTGATAATTAACGTCTCCTGTTCTATACCAAATGCTACACACTAGAATATTAGATGCCCCTCCAAAGTTCTTCATTTTGGGGCTTCAGAGTCACCCTTGAGTCTCCTTCAAAGCCAAGAAGCTCTACTGTTTCCTTCCAATATGCATAGTATTTCTCCCATCCATTCCGTGTTTACTTCGCATACCTTAGCTGGGGCTTTCATTACCGGTTGTTTTGATTGTGTCAGTGGCTTCCTCTCTTGTGTTCCTTTTTCCTGTCTTTCCATCTCCAACCCAGCCTCAGTTGCACTAACTAATTTATCTTTCTTAGAGAGATGCTTTCCACATTTTGCCCTATCTTAAGAACTGGAAATAGCCTATTCTCAGGTCTAAGTAGAAGGTATCCTAAAGTAATTTTCATTTACAATTAGGAGGAACAAAATGTGTAGATAAGAGAGAACATATTGAGACATTTGACAAGCTCTTTCAAAATAAGCTTATGGTTAAGGTGAAGAAATGTAAGCTAGGTTTTGGCAGAGCGAGGGGAATTTGTGCCTGACTGGAGAGATACTGTGCTTCAAGGTTTGTGTTTGGCCTTGTCCTAGTCCATGTGTTTATCAGTGATTTGTTTGATGGCAAAAGCATACTTATATCTTTAGAAACCAATATTTTGGAGAGCTACATCAGTAGTACACTAATTCGAAACATTCTCTCTGGGCTTAAAAATATGGCTGATGCTATACAGAGAAAGACAGATACCATATGGTTTCACTCTTATGTGGATCCTGAGAAACATAACAGAAACCCATGGGGGAGGGGAAGGAAAAAAAAAAAAAGAGGTTAGAGTGGGAGAGAGCCAAAGCATTAGAGACTGTTAAAAACTGAGAACAAACTGAGGGTTGATGGGGGGTGGGAGGGAGGGCAGGGTGGGAGGGAGGGCAGGGTGGGTGATGGGTATTGAGGAGGGCACCTTTTGGGATGAGCACTGGGTGTTGTATGGAAACCAATTTGACAGTAAATTTCATATATTAAAAAAAAAAAAAGAAAAAAGAAAAAAAAATTAAAAAAAAAAAATTAAAGAAAAAAAAAAAATATGGCTGATGCTGACGTGAAGTTTTATGAGAATGAAGGAAACTGTACAGAGAATAAGAAGAAAATGAATTGTATAAGTTAAGGAAAGAAGGAATGTGACTTAGCAGCTCCCATGAGAATATAAAAAGATTTTACTTGACAATGAGCTTCGTGCTAATACAGACCAGTAACATGACCTAGATAATGGAATTTAAAGCTACCCTAATGGTGTGTGTTTTTCTTTTTTTATGTACAGAAGACACAAAACTAATGTGAAGGTCCCTAAATTAGCACTAGACCGTTGTTATTCTAATGAAAGAGTGCAGACATTGCTTCTGCATCTACCAGCAAAGGAAAATGCCACAATTTCCCAGTATCATCTTTCCTATTGCTCCTGTCATAGTTCTTGGCTCTTAGAAGAGGTTCAATATTTGTTGCTTGAATAAACAAATAAATAGACAGATGGTGATGCAGCAGCAGATCTGACCCCGCTGCGAACACCACTAACATATCTCACAGAAATTATAATGTTAACTATTTCACATATGTATGTATATAATGAATATGCATTAAAATATACAAAGTATTGACCTTCTTTCAAAAAGATTACAAAATTAGTCAAATATGGTCGATAGGTGTAAGGAAAAATTTCTAAGGCAATTGGGGAAACATGGAATATAACAATGAGGAAGGCAGCGGCCTATTTTGGCTAAAGTTATACATTTTATTCTGAAAGATTGCAACATCTTTGAAGCGGATAAAGGCGATTTTTCCAAGTTCCTAAAAACGTGGCCTTTGGAAGCCAAACATAAATGAAGCCATGTAGCACGGTAGAGCAACTCCAAGCTGCATAAGAATAGTCATGTGGCATTCAACTCTACCTCTTTGCATGGGAGGTGGGCTTCCTGACCTCCTCTAATGGCAAAACAGTAGACTCTCTCATTAAAATAAGGATCAAGTTATACGGAACCGTCCTATCTGAATACAATTTATCATTGGTGATGATGTGAGAATTTGGAACAAGTCAAATGAACAAGTATTTATTGAGTGCTTAAAGTTCTCTGCCTTCAAATAAAAGATTTGAGATTTTCAAAGTATTGCGAAAGAATGAGACAATGTGCTATACCAGGGAAACTCTTCTAAGCCATTTCATCTCCAGCCAAGTATACTCCAAAGTACATGCCAAAACGGGGCACTATAAAGACAAGGATCTGGCTTTGACAGAAATTTTGTGGGTACCATAAAATAGAGATTTCTTAAAGGATAACTTAGTAATAATACTACAGTAATAATTAGGTATGCATCTTGATCTGTAAGCATTTGAGATGATGAGTGAGCTTTAACTCATGTGCCAACTCTAATTTTTTGGTAACGGCTGCTTAAATTACTGTGATGAGTAGGATTCTAAAGCCGAGTCTGAGCTAATCAGGAAAAAGTACCGTATTGGTTTTGTTTGATATGGATGGAAGGCCAACAGCGTATTTCCTATGGCAGTTCTAAACTTGTAACATATTGTTGAATAATGGATCAGCAAACACCCAAAAACATCTTCTCTAAGTTTTGCCAACCAGACTAACCCTAGTTTAAAAAATAAAAATAAACATCATAAGGAAGGATTTGACCCAAACCTATACATAATACTTTGTTTTGAAATGTGCTTTCCCTTCCCACCACCACCATGCTTGCAGGCTGGCTGAGGGCTTTCACTTCCAATGAGAGATTTTGGGGGCTGGTCCTATGCTCCTAGAGTTTCCTATCAGTCTCCATTCAACTACACTCCATATCTTATGTATTCTGTCACCCCTCTGAAAGTTTTCTCTAAGATGGTAGCTGGGTAAAAGGAACACCTTAAGCCTTACTTGAATTTAAAGGATACTTAAATTTTAATGGCATTCCCGGAACCCTCCTGCCTTCTAAATAATTCTGCCTCTTCAGAGAGCATAGTTTCCTTGATCTGTGCCTCTCAATCTCACTGCTTACCCAAGGGAGTCAATCTAATGGTGGAGCTTTAGGGGTACTTCAGGACAAGAAGGGTTTTTAAATATTTCTCTTTTCTGCGGTACTGGGGTAGCTCAGTCAGTTAAATGTCCAAGTCTTGGTTTTGCCTCAGGTCATGGTCTCACAACTCATGAGTTCAAGCCCTTCATTGGGTTCTGCCCTGATGTCATGGATATTGCTTGGGATTCTCCGTTTCCCTCTTTCTCTGTCCCTCCCCACTCATTCTCTCTCTCTCTCTCTCTCAAAAATAAACATTTAAATACATACACACATATACATATACACACATTTCTCTTTTACTTCCGTGCATCTTTTCAACTATATGTCCCCTGTCCCCATAAACTTCCCAAATAAAACCTCCATACACTAACTGGAACGCAGTAGGTGCACCATAGCACTGCTTCTCTTGCCCAGTTCTAAACATATACTGTTCTTGTAACTAACATGGGAAAATTATAAATATTATGTCAATTAAGGAGCCCAAGCAAGGAGAGTTCCTTCTCGGCAGGTACTATCTGTTAAAGGCCAAATTACTATTGGAGCACCTAGGTGGCTCTGTCAGTTAAGCATCAGACTTTGGCTCAGGTCATGATCTCATGGTTTGTGAGTTCAAGCCCCACATCGGGCTGTATGCTGACAGCTAAGAGCCTAAAGCCTGCTTTGGATTCTGGGTCTCCCTCTCTCTCTGCACCTCCCCCACTTGCACTCTGTCTCTCAAGAATAAATGAACATAAAAAAATAAAATAAAAGGCCAAATTACTATTTTAATGTAGGCACAGAAACAATGATATTAACTAAACAATGCCTCTGATCCATATGTTTGCTTTGTGAACTCATGTATTGAACACAAACCCAAGATGAGAAACCTTTGGTTTTCTTTGCCACAAAGTGACACAAGCATACCTGTTGCTTTATCCTTCTCAAGAGACACATCTTCTTAAGATGTCTACTGAGGTACCTTCATGGTCCTAGGGTCCCTTCCAAGACAAATACCAGTTTTGCTGCCATGGGGACAGATAAGGTAGAACTCTAAGTTGGTTCCCTGATGTGGATTTTCTGAAAATCACTCACTGAAAAAAATTTGCTGTTTCCATCTTTGTTGATTTACCAAAAACAAGTTTAAAGATACAATTTTAAAATATGTTCAAAGAATATAAGTACATATTTCTTAGGAATGTGTTATCATTATTATTATTACTATTATTATTATTGAAAATTTACTCAATATATTCAGGAAGAATAGTCATTAAAAGAAGTCTTATGAATGGAGTAAATGTGGTAAATTTGGTGAATTAATCTTTTGACACTTGATCTTTTGGTAAATGGGAATTTGGTGAAATTGCCTTTTGTCAAATTAATTTCTCATGGATCAACTTCTTCCATAGTGACCATTCTGCCAAATGTGATAGAATAGTGTAAAACCAAGATTTATTTAAGATAGACCAGTGGTCTCAATCAAGGAAGATTATGTCCCCTAGTGAGATTTGGCATTGTCTGGAAATGTTTCTGGTAGCCACAACTTTGGGGAAGGTAAGGGGAATGCTATAGACACCTAGCAGGTTCAGGCCAATGCTAATATCCTACAATGTACAGAACACTTCTACCATCCCCCAATAATTAAAGAATTATCCAACACAAACTGTCATTAGTGCCAAGGTTGAGAAACTGAGATATGAAAGATATTTCCCTCTAAGTCTCTCCTAAGTCTACATCACCTTGGGTTGGGTGTCCCCATAACAACCTTAGAATGATTTTATTTCAATTGACTGTCTTTTTAAGCCTAGTAAGTACTTGGAATGAGGCAATGGACAAGACATGGGGTTTGAGAAACTGTGCTGATCCCTTGGGATTGACAGTCTCATACAGCTTTCAGACACCTGGCCCCAAGGGAGGCCCCTGGGAGCAGAGCCAAGGTTATAAAAGCCGGGATTCTCTGGGTTAAACTCTCAGTCCCCTCTGACTATATAAGGCTTTTTGGACAAAAGCAGTGTTTTTATAAGGTTTGTATGGAAAATATGTGGTCTCCTTCCATTCCTTCCCCCATTCCACTCATAATAGAAATCTCCAAGATAGGAAGAAAGCCCGAAAAGGAAGTAGAAGTGGTTCATTTTCTCTCCTCTCCTCTCTTTTTTTTTTCTCCCTTTGCTTTCCATTCCTCTATAGGCTACATAATTCCTTTCTTAAGAAGAAATGTCAGGCTCTAAAAGAGCTCACAGATTGTTCTAGAAAAAACACAGAACCAGAGATAAGAGGAAAAAACAAATAGAACGTGTAAGTGCTGTAAACACAATTTTGAACTATTTCAACTAGCCCTGCAGTCCAGTGTCCCTGTATCCAGAGACATTCCTGGATCCTAAACCTTGGTCCCAGTGGACAGCCTTCCCGAAGGTCTGTCCTACAAGGTCCAGATGCTGCAGGTGGAAAAATCCATAGAATTCATGTCTTCCAGAGACCCCCTCATCAATTCCTTCCCATTCCTCTACCAGGACCACAAGTTGAAAGTGGCTAGAAAGAAGAAACTTGGCTTGTATCTTAACCCCAATTTTCTTCACTGCCTCTGAGTCAAAGCAAAAAGAGTGGAAACAGAAAGATAATTTTTATGATGTTAGCAGAGGAAACAAATGGCTTGACTGGCTAGAAGAAAATCCCATGCCTTTCTTTATGGGGTCTAGTGACTCCAGAACACTAGCTAATATTTCCCATGCTTAGACTTCAAGATTAAAAGAGAAATGGCCAGACAAGTGTAGGATAAATCAGTTTAGCAAGGGAGGAGACAGTGATGTCATTCTGACCTGTCTCTAGTCTGTCTGAATGGAGGAGCAGAAAATGAGGCAGAATGTCAGAGTTGGAAAAGACTCTCAAAAGTTGTCTAAATCTAAACTCCTCATTTTGGAGATGAGGAAGTAGATATCTAGAGGCTAAGGCACTCATGTGTTGTCACACGTCAGTTAAAGTCATAACCAAGCCTTCCTACTGCTAAGCTGGTATCCTTTTGACCTTGTCACCATTTTGGAACAAAAAACATGCACCTCATGTGCACTTGACAAAGTCACCTCCCCTGTCTCTACCCTGATTAGTTGTAGGTTTGACAACATTTGAGACCTCACATGTGACAGTGTAAAGATGAAATATAAGAGATACTAGCAAATTATACATGCAATTTACTCAACAAAATTCTATAAAAACAAATCCAAGTTATTGACTTCGTGGAAAACTTCTAGGAACTTAACATATAAATATTTCTGACTATTTTTTTCTGAATGGTCTTCAAATTAGTGCACTGGTAGCCTTCGGCATATGACGTTGATGCTTTAAACCAATTAAAAAATATTTTTAATGAAAAATTGTGATTTGAACTCCACAAGACATATGTGCCCATATGGACTCTATTGTTTAGTTGGGCAATTGATAGTGGTTGCAACATCTAGAGTATTGTGGGGATATAATTATGGACAGGTTAAGTGTAGACAATCAGAACTGAGCCAAAGCCTTCAATGCACAGTCATAATATCTTTCCTTAATAAGACTCATGAGATTATCCTCAGACTAACACCACATGTTCTCTTGGGTATGATAGTCAACTGCTCTATTTTTCCAATTTCATTCAGCCTATAAATAATAAAATTAAAGTACTGACTTCCTAAATTTTCAGCTGCCTATTGTTACTTTTTAATGCCATTTCCACCCCCTTCATGGCATCCAAAAATGAGTAGGTTAACTCATAACTAAATGTGTTCACCGAATTTGTTCATTGTCAAAATTCCTACAAAATTCTTGCAGAAAGGAGTGACAAAAGAGTCACAGATGTTCTTAAATATTTTTTAATACCAACTGACTTATTTTCTTTGAACTCTTTAGAAGGGGCCAGTTTACCTGGATGTCTTAATTAACATATGACAAATTTTTAATGCATCTGGGTTCTTCTAGTGCTTTGGAGGATACATCAATAAAAATTAATATCTTCTGACACACACACCCCGAAAACACAAAAAAAGCAATGATTTCATAAGAAGCTAGATTATTTCATGAAGCTGTAGCAAAGGTGCTGATGACATTCTTTTGAGAGCAAAATCAAGTGTTAGATATAGTCTTGGGCAATGGATGGTGGTTTCCAAAAAAGGATCAAAGAGAATGGAATAAATTTTTCTCACCAACACTGGCTTGCTCTACTTCTCATGTAGAGGTTTACACAACATGTGAGCTCAACTGGCTAAACTATAAAGCCTTTTGCTGACCTAAAAGGCGTTATTACAATCTCCTATGCATACTTTCCTAGATTTGGAAGTACGTTTAGAAATAGGACTGTCAGCTAGCCACACAGATACTTTTAACAGTTGTTGTTACTCCGATGTCTAGGGCCATATGAAGATCAGGCCAAGTAAGAAAATAACATGGGCACTGATTCATGATAATCCAAGTAATACCAGGCAATTTACATGCCCCTCAACTATCCTTAACCAATGGCTGAGAATTACACAATTATAAAGCCTCAGATCCCTTGCTGTGTGTGGAGCTAACTATGAGATATGACAGGCTTCAGAGTTCCCCTTTGAGGTTATGCAGTAGGACTTTGCCTGAAATTGTACCCTTGTTGGTATTCTCTTCCTTCCTGGTCCTGGTTTTCTCAGTCCCTTTCTAGTTTCCCTAGAGGGAATATACCAATTTTCAAATCAGGGTCTGCTTCTGGGGAAACAACCTAAGACAGTTGTTCATGCTTTAAAGATCAGTGGATTCCATATAATCAAGATTTGTAGCTTTTCTCGAAATACCGAAAGATCTGGCAACATGCAGCCAGTATTTTCATGTGCTCAGAATCAGCACGAATGTTCAGTTCATTCACAACTGCTGTCACTGGCCAATCTCATTCATTTCAGTCACCTGCCTGCCCCATTGAAATTTGAGTCTGCTCCTCATGTACTAGACTATGAGCTCCATGTAATAAGCAGAATAATGACCCTCAAAGAGTCCATGTCCTAATCCCCAGAACCTGTGAATATGCTACTTTACATGGCAAAAGGGGCTTTGCAAATGTGATTAAGAGTACAGACCTTTAGGGGCACTTGGGTGGCTCAGTTGGTTGAGTGTCCAACTCTTGATTTCAGCTCAAGTCATGATCTCACAGTTTGTGGGATTGAGCCCCACATCAGGCTCTGCACTGATAGCATGGAACCTGCTTAGGATTCTCTCTCTCCCTCTCTCTCTGCCCCTACCCTCGCTTATGTGCACAGGCTCTCTCTCTCAAAATAAATAAACTCAAAAAAAAAAAAAAAGACCTTGAGGTGAAGAAAGTACCTTGGATTTTCCAGGTAGGCCCACTCCAATCACATGAGCTCTTATAAGTGGAGAGCCTTTAGAAGGGTCAAAGAGATGCCACATTGCTGGCTTTGAAGACAGAAGACGGGGGCCACAAGCCCAGTGTGTAGACCCTGGAAGGTAAGGAAAAGTTTCTGCCCTAGAGATTCTAGAAAAGAATACATTCTTTCCATCACCTTGATTTTAGTCCAGTGAGACCCATGTTGGACTTCTGATATACAGGGCTGTAAATCTGTATTGTTTTAAGTCACAAAATTGTGGTAATTTGTTACACCAGCTGTGAAAAAATAATACACTCCATGAGGACAGAGATTATGTCTACTTTGGTTATCATTATATCCTCATCATGTGCCACAGTACCTGACATATAAAAAGCATTGAACAAATGTTTGTTGAATTAATGTATTACCATAACTTTTCTAAGCCCTAATGAGTAAATCTTTAGTGAATAATTACAATGTCATGTGCTCATATCATTTGCAATAAATATAGAAATTTATATTTCATGGGCAAAAGACATGAATAGACACTTTTCCAAAGAAGACACCCAGATGGCTAACAGACACATGAAAAAATGCTCAACATCACTCATCATCAGGGAAAGACAAATCAAAACCACAAGGAGATACCACCTCACACCAGTCAGAATGGCTAAAATTAACAACTCAGGCAACAGCAGATGTTTGGCAAGGATGTGAAGAAAGAGGAATCCTTTTGCACTGCTGGTGGGAATGCAAACTGGTGCAGCCGTTCTGGAGAATAGTGTGGAGGTTCTTCAAAAAATTAAAAATAGAACTACCCTACAACCTAGCAATTGCATTACTAGATATTTATCTGAAGGATACAGGTGTGCTGTTTCAAAGGGGCACATGAACCCCAATGTTTATAGCAGCGTTTTCGACAATAGCCAAAGTATGGAAAGAGCCCAAATGTCCATCAACATATGAATGGATAAGAAAATGTGGTATAGATAGATAGATAGATGGAACAGAGTACTACTTGGCAATCAAAAAAGAACGAAATCTTGCCATTTGCAACCACATGGATGGAACTAGAACTAGCACTAGAGTGCTAAGAGAAATTAGTCAGTCAGAGAAAGACAAATATCATGTGACTTCACTCATATGTGGAATTTAAGGTACAAAACAGATGAACATATGGGAAAGGAAGCAAAAATTATGTAAAAACAGGGAGGGAGACAAAACATAAGAGACTCTTAAATATACACAACAAACAGAGGGTTGCTGGAGGGGTTGTGGATGGGGGATGGGCTAAATGGGCAAGGGGCATTAGGGAAGATACTTGCTGGGATGAGCACTGGGTGTTATATGTAGGAGATAAATGACTGGATTCTACTCCTGAAATCATCAGCACTATATGCTAACTAACTTGGATGTAAATTTAAAAAGTAAATAATTTTTGGGGCCCTGGGTGGCTCAGTCAGTTAAGCGGCCGACTTCGGCTCAGGTCATGATCTCGCGGTCCATGAGTTCGAGCCCCACGTCAGGCTCTGTGCTGACAGCTCAGAGCCTGGAGCCTGTTTCAGATTCTGTGTCTCCCTCTCTCTGACCCTCCCCCGCTCATGCTCTGTCTCTCTCTGTCTCAAAAATAAATAAACGTTGAAAAAAAATTTTTTTTTAAGTAAATAATTTTTAAAAAGAAATTTATATTCCAACTCAGCCAGGTCTCTTTTAACACTGAGAAGAAATTTTAATCTTTCCTATTGACTTGCTTTAATCAACACAGTTTCTTGATTATTTTACTCTTTGCTTTTTCAAAATGTGTGTTAGATAAAATGATCAGAATAGACTACAGTATTGTGAAGACGAAAAAAACAATGCATAAATCTCTTCCCCGTAGGATGGATAATGGGATTATACTTTAGATTAATCCATGGGGCGCCTGGGTGGCTCAGTTGGTTAAGTGTCCGACTTTTGATTTCAGCTGAGGTCATGATCTCACCGTTGTGTGACTGAGCCCCACATCAGGTCTGCAGTGAGCATGGAGCCGGCGTAAGATTCTCTCTCCTTCTCTCTCTGCCTCTTTCCCCTGCTTGTGCTATCTCTAAAAATAAATTAATAAACATTAAAAAAAAAAAAGATGAAACCTTAAGGCACAGGGATATGGAGGAACATGAGGGCTATATGGTGACCTGGCATGGTAAATCTAGAGGTATAGACATGTATCTGAGGTGTACAGAAAGCCTGCCAACATTTTTCATGTCCACCAACTGCTCTTTAGTGTTTCTGTAGAAAGAGAGGGCTATGGGAAGTAGATATCTGGTAATGACATGAGTAGGAAAAAAAAAGATTACTTCAACTTGTTACAAAGAGGATTATCTCCTCTTACTATAGTTCACATGTGGTTGTAACCTTTTCGATGTTAGAATTTTACATACTAAAACATTTTCCACAACGTCTTGTACATAGTTTATAAATTGCTGAATTTCATTTTCTGACATTGGCTTATCAAAATAATGGCCTGGGGATAGTACTATGTTATAAGGACTTGAAAGATCGGTTCTGATTTAAAAAATAAATACAAAGAAAAGTAAAAACAAATAACAACAGGGGCACCTGGGTGGCTCCGTCAGTAGAGCACCCTCCTTGGGCTCAGGTCGTGACCTCACGGTTCATGAATCGGAGCCCTGCTTCGGGCTCTCTGCTGTCTGGACGGAGTCCACTTTGGATCCTCTGTCCCCCATTCTCTCTTCCTCTCCCCCACTCACACTCTTTCTCTCAAAAATAAAAAATAAACATTTAAACAACAACAACAAAACCAACATGCTAACTCGGACGAAAAATTTTAAAACTGTGATGTGAAGTAAAACCAGATTCCATTTTGGACAGTGGCATTGTAGGAGACAAACACAAGTAAAGGCATATAGGGAAACAATTTGGGAATGATGTGCCTTCAGATAGCCATATTCCAGTGCTTAGGGAATAAGAATGAACTAAAAATCTTTTAAACAATGAGATCAATGTAATCATTTAGAGGTCATTCAAAGTAAAGAAGATGAAATCTATGTGTCTGAGAGAATAAAATTTTCCAAGAGAATAAAATAGAACATGAAAAATATTTGAGAGAAAAGAAAGATTAATAGTAATAATAACATTTAGTATAAAACCTCTTAGTAAAAATTAAGGACTTTGGCCAACATCCTATATAAAACCTCCTAAAATTCCAATGAAGTAGGAATTACTATTTAAAGTCTTTTACTGATTAAGCTAGTCCAAGAGATAAATAGCTTCCCAGTTCATGCAGCTACTATACGATGCATCCAGGACTCCACTCAATATCTCAGCTCTTTAGTATATTTCCCATGTCATTTCGAAGTTTACCATGGACTGCCCAACCAGACTGAAGATAGGGACAAATATTGGTTATGAATTTGTTGCACGAGCAATAGAAGCACTGATCTGGATAAAGCCAATGAAATGATCTCTGGTTATTTGATGACCTCTCTTTTTTTCACCACTATTTAGCCCTTTGTCATAAAACTAATGATCCTGGAATCACAGAATTAATGTGAGGAAACTACAAACTAAGATGTAAATTTTTATTCAGTAAGCAAGCTGGCTGGTTTTGAAACTTTGAGAAATACCGCCACCTGTTGGATTTAGTCTGGCAGTAAAATTCTGTTCACCCTTTGTTTTTTGCAAGAAGGCTTAGCATTTTTCCTTCATGAACAAAATTTAAAGAATAAAGGAAAACATAAATTGCCACTGTTAGAGAAAATAAAGATGATAAGAGTCAGTAGAGTCCCTTAGTTGGTCTTTTGAAAAACTGGATCTATGTATTAATAATGTGCTTTCTCCAGATAAAGTCTAAGCTAAAAAAGGAACTTCTTTAAAAAAAAAAATAGTGGATAAATGAAATTTAAAAAAAAAAAATCTCTTCATTCCCAAAAAAGAAAAAGTAGGAACTTATTATATTTTCACTTCACTCCAGCACTGGCCTCTAGAACAGGGGTTGGCAAATTTGTTTCATAAAGTTTTTCAAATTGTTAAGATCTTGAAAGCCTTAAGGTTCCTGTTGCAACTACTCAACTCTGTTGTTGTAGCACAAAAGAAAGTTATATATAAATATGTATATAATGAGTATGGCCCTGTTCCAATAAAACTTTATTAACAAAAATAGTTGATGGGCCAGATTTGCCCTAGAACATCACAGGCAAGCTCCCACTTGGATAGGATAGGATAAAGGCCTATCCTAACCACTCCATTTAAAACTTCAGTTTTCTATTTCTCCTGCTTTATTTTTTCCATAGCACTTAGCACATTCTCATATATTATATTCACTCCCCCACCAAAATGCAAGCTCTGTTACAACAGAGATTTTTATTTGATTCATTTATAAAATATCCCAGGCACGTACAACAGTCTCTCAGATGAAATAGATGCTCAATAAGTATTTGTTGAATGAAAGGATAGCTTGTTAGTATTTGCTAGGGAGAAAGGAAGGAAGGAAGGAAGGAAGGAAGGAAGGAAGGAAGGAAGGAAGGAAGGCCCTAATTTTAAGAAAGTGACTCCCAAAGACAGCAAGTGGAACTAGAAAACAAAGCCAGCCTTACACGTCATTTCAAAAAATTTTATAAGCTTCTTTGTTTTTTCAGACATGAAAGTAGTAGAAATACTATTTTTAAAATCAGTGAAGATATCAATAAATATATAGTCTTGTATAGTTCCCAAAACTTTATAACACCTAACTTAAGTCTGACAATAATCTTACTACATAGACAATATCATCCCCACTTTATAGATATGGAAACTGATTCTCAGAAAAATTCAATAACTTGTTCACAGTCAAAAAAGTATAAGACTAAACTAAAATATAGGTATGTTTATTTCAAAGCCAGTTTTCTTTCCCTGACAAGGCAGTTGTCAACCAACCTTACCTTTATCCCCAGACTCTGGAGGACTCCTTTCTCCATAGCTGAATCAGCATCAACAACATCTCAATATCTAAGACAAACTTGACTTTTTTTTTAAATTATTTTTTTTACATTTATTTATTTTTGAGAAACAGAGTGAGACAAAGTGTGAGTGGGGGAGGGGCAGAGAGAGAGAAGGAGACACAGAATCTGAAGCAGGCTCCAGGCTCTGAGCAAGCGGTCAGCACAGAGCCTGATGCGGGGCTTGAACACACAAACTGTGAGATCATGACCTGAGCCAAAGTCGGACACTCAACCGAGTGAGCCACCCAGTGCCCCAAAACTTGACTTTAAGTAGAAAAAAATTTAATGAGCATTGATTTAAACTTGTAGAACTCAGCATTATTCACTTTGAATTAAAGAAGGTGCTAGATTATTTTCCCCCCATTCTGATAACCTGATTTCTTTTCTGATTTGACATCCTGATCCCCACCTCTCATCTACTTGTTTCTTAATGCCTGGTAAACTCTTGTATACTCAACCCTTCATCCCCAGCTGGAGACATTACTGCCTCTTATAGTTTCTCTCAGGATCCAGACTCCTAACTCCCTGAGTTTCTGCACTCTGATAACAGACTTCTAAGGTGCTATTTCCTACTCCAGATTTCCAAATATCACCCACTTCTAGAATCACTTAACTTTATGCTCTGTTCATGAATGGAACAATCTCAATTCTTTTGAGAACCAGTCTCCCAAACATGAGTATCATCTTTCCCCCTGTATCTCTTCTATATATAGTCTGTGGGCATAACATCTGGATATCATGTTCTCCTTTTATGCAAGTTCAGGTTATCCCCAGAATGCCTGCACCATAACAAGATTCTGTGTATAAGGCATAAAAGCCCTACTCTGCTTTCCATCAGGGAGATTTTGTAAAAATGTAGCTAAATAGTTCAGGACTCTTTTGTAAGGGAAGCCTCCTGGTAGAGTAATGAAAGTAGAAATAAACTTGAAAATGGTTCTTACTACACTATCTCCTGACTTACTGCTAAAGAAGAGAAGGTTCAATATAAGTTGATAGCAATGATAATAGAGAAAAAGAGTAAAACTGAGCTATGATGTGGAGAAAGAAATGAGACTGGTGAAAAATTGGAGAAAGCAGAGAAAGGTAACAGTAAAATAGAATTGATCTACCAAATCTCCATCTTGTATAACTAGAGGAATAGCTGTGTCACTGATGCCAGAAAAGAGGTAGTTAAAAAGCAGAGTAGATGTGGAAGTGAAGACAAATTCACCTAACAGATGTAGATCACCGCAGAGACAATTAAATACAAGTTAGTGTCTTCTATAACACAACATTATAACATTTCAAAATTTGCTTCCACACTTATTTAGTGTCATACAAAGTTACATGAGGTGGATACATGCAATAGCTATATCCCCTATTTGAGAAATGAAACTGAGGTCCAAGATGGAAAGGAACTTAGCTAAGATTCCACAGATCTGGAGCATGAACCCAGTTCTCAGGACTCCTTGTCCAGTACACGTTCCACACAATCATGTGGCCTTCCCGGGCAACTACAACAATTGATAACTTTATCTGAATGTAATTCAGCTGGAGTCATTCAAGTCAATAAAATACAAAGAGAACTTAGCCAAGCCACTTCCTACATGCAGAACTAATGATTTATAATAAAAGCTACAGGTCATAAAATTAAACCTTAAAAATCCAATGTTTTGTTTGATGAAAGAATAAAATAGATGTGGAAAAAAAATATCTAGCATAAGTATTCCAGAGATAGTTGGGCCATCCACAAATTCCTATTAACTTTTTTTAAACTCCATGGTCAAGAAGCCAACCTCTGTACTTTCCTATCACAAATAATCAAACATTCTTTTTTACATGATTATTTTATTTCAAATGTCAGTGATATGAATGATTGTCTTTAAGATGGCCTGGTTAGCTACATCTTTAAGCCAATATTTTCTGGTACTCTAATTTCCAAAGCAATGAAATGTTTTGCCCTCTGGAGTGTTTCTAATAAAGATAATGATATTTTAGAAATAAATCAATACTTTGTACTTACATAAAAGTTTTCACCTGAGAAGTGCAGTATGTCTTGCTTTAAATTTTTTTATTGCACTGATCTTTGCCTATTTTGGCTAATGGAAATACTGTTCTCACTTTACCAAAAGAAAAACCAAAGTTCAGGACTTGTCTAATGAAACAATGAATTAATGACAGTTCTTGGAAGAGGAATCAGTACATCTGATTTCCAAGGTTTAAACAGATTTTCAGTGCCAGGCTATAATCTCTGTCCAATATAAAAGGTAGTCTTCCACTCAGGGGCCAAAGATACTGGGGAAATTGGCATTCTTATGACATTTTAGTAAGGAATCTTTTATTATATGATTCCACAACTCAAAAAAAAATGGTTTTAAGGCACTTAAGATAATGAAGAAACCCCCATGTCTTGGGAAAATTTCACAAAAATTCTTTTCAACCCGTGTTTAGCATATGCTCACTGACTATAATTTTTCACCAAAAAACTTAATACTAATTAGGAAAATATCACCACGGATAGAAGCAGGTAAAAACACTAGCCTAAGGAGAAAGATGATAAACTCTAGTAACTCTTTTTCATTCCTTTATCCCCTTTAAAGTATTTTTACCTATATTCCCCTCTTTCCCTTTCCATTTTCTTCCCCCCACCACCCCAAAGAAAATAAAAATCATCCCAAATTCATTATATGGAGATAATCAAAGAAGATATCCAAACAAGAGTGTGGCGAGTGGAGCAGCCCAGTCTGGGAGGGCAAAAAAGGACATCCAGACAGGATGCCAGCAGGAGCCATTAGAGACCAAGCAGGATGAGGAGCTCATCCATGTAGCATGGGAGGAATGTAGCTGACACAGGAGGTCAGATTTCACAAGGAGGTGAAGAGGGCTGCTTAATGCAGAATGTCAAAGTTTGAGGGGAGTAAAGGAGGGTATCCATGCAAGGGTGGCCTGACATGAGGTGTCACAATCCAAGCGAGGAGGTCATCCCCGTAGAAGAGCAGCTCAGCTCACGTTATCACCAAGGAAGGTGAGGAGGACATCTATGCAGAAGTACCTCAGCCCAGGGAGCAAGGATAAAACTGTATCGATGCAGGGAGTAGCCCAGGAGACCAAGGAGGACATACACACTAGGGACAGGACATCAGTGGTGACAGTGACAATGAGAGATTAGATACATATGGCGGGGGGGGGGGGGTTGATTGAGATATACATATAAATATAGAGAAATAAAGACATGCTCCCACATATAAAAAGGAGGTTTCTCACTGTCAAAAAAAAAGGGAGCAATAAAAATATGGAAATATAGGAAACTAGAATAACATCCTATATGGTTGGATTAGAATTGCAAATGATGATAGACGTTGGATAGGTAGATGGATGGATGGATGGATGGATGGATAGATAGATAGATACTGCATATGGCATTTAATAGGTACCTAATAATTTGTGTTCTAAGATTTACTTATTTTTTTTTAATGTTTAAGTTGTAAGGAAAACACGATGAAGAGAAAGGATGTGGTTTTTGGATTCAAGTTCAAGTAATTTTGGGGTTCAAAATTATCTCAGCCACTGAGTGGTTTTAAATAACTGTGGTAGAAATCTGTGGGACAGAAAGTAAACAAACTGCAAAATATCTCTAAGTTCTTTTAAGATAATAGTTCTCAACCCCTCCTCCCATCTTCCTTCCCCAGGGAGGACACTATATGGTGTCTGGAAACATTTTTGGTTGTCACAAGTGGGGAGTGCTAATGTCATCTAGTGGGCAAAGGTGAAGGATGCTGCTAAACATCTTACAATGCACAGGACAGACCCCACAAAAAAGAATTATTGACATGAGCTGAATCATATCCTCCCCAAAGTTGTATGTTGGAGCCCAAACCCTCAGTACTTGAGAATGTGACTTTGCTTGGAAATAAGACCTGTAAAAGGTGATTAAGTTAAAATGAGTTCATTAAGGTGGGCCCTAATCCAATCTTATTAGGAATTGCACAGAAGAATGACCCTACAACCATCTGTATGCCAAAGAGAGAGACCTCAGAAGAAACCAAACTTGCCAACACCTTGATCTTGGACTTCTCCAGAACTGTGAGGGGAAGAAAAAAAAATCCTGTGAAAGAGCACCCAGTCTGTGGTATTTTGTTATGGCAGCCCTAACAAACTAATACAATTATCCAGCCCAAAGTGACAATAGTTCCAAGATTAAGAAACCCTGGTTTATGACATACAGCAACAGTCCTGAGAAGAACATTTGTGGGTGTGAAAGACAACATGGTTAATAATCACCATTTAAGTGTCAAACAGAAGAAAAAAGGGGGAAATAGGTTGCCTCCCCATAAAAATTTTAAATAAATTATTCAATGGAGAAAATCATTCCTTGACCTTATGTGCTGATGGACCAATGCGTTAACATTCTCTCTTCTGAGCCATAAAGTCACTGAAATGGCAATTAAAAAAATAGAATCAGTCTGACTTTGAGTTAAGTGTGATTTTATGTCTATGTGTTTTTTTGCAATAAAACCAAATTTGGAACACTCAGAATTTGATTTCTACATGTATTTGCTCAAAACATTTTCACCCAGAACACTGAGGAAGCCCAACCATGGCTTAATCCCAAAGTTCCTTTCCCGTGGTTTACAATGGAAGAACACATCTTCTTTGATCCAGTATACTTATTAGTGTTTTCATGAAAGTTCAAATATGTGATACAATCTAACAGTCCTCTTTGTTAGCACAGAAATAAACTCAATATGTAGAAAAATCTTTGTAACCTTCAGTTAGGCGAAGATTTCTTACTCAGGACACAAAAATCACCAACCATATAAGAAAAAAACAGATTAATTGAAACCACAGAAAAATTTTAAATTTTTACTCTTTAAAAGGCTCTAATCAGGGGAGCCTGGATGGTTCAGTCAATTGGCATCTGACTCTTGATTTCCAGTCAGGTCATGATCTCATGGTTTGTGGGATCGAGCCCCATAATGGGCTCTGCACTGACAGTGTGGAGCCTGCTTGGGATTTTCTCTCTCTCTCTCTCTCTCTCTCTCTCTCTCTCTCTCTCTCTCCCTTCCCCATTCTTTCTCTCTCTCTCTCTCTCTCTCTCTCTCTCTCTCTCTCTCTCAAAATAAAAATAAGTAAATATTTTTAAAAATAAATAAAAAGTAAAGGCTCTATTCAGAAAGCTGAAAGGTGAAGCATCTGAGATTGGAAGAAACTATTTTTAACACATAGGATTAACAAAGGATTTGCATCCAGAATTTAAAAAGAACTCCTATAACTCAATGAGAAAAAACAAAACTACCCCTGAAAAATGTCCATGATATTTGAAGATGAAAAAGAAGATATATTAATGACCAGTAAACACATTTCAAAAATCTTCACAGTATTATTCATTAACAAAATGAAAATTCACACTCTAATGAGATACCACTGCATACTCACTAGAATAGCTAAAATTAAAATTTTAACATTACCAAGTGTCAGAGAATGTAGAGCTACACTCATGGCTTGTAAGGGTACAGCCATTTGGGGAGAACTTGCCACCTCCTCGTAAAGTTAACCATATACTTCCCTTATGACCAGCACTTCTACTGTTACATATTTACCCTCGAGGAACGAAAACGTATGTCCACAAAAACACTTGTACATATATTGCTGACGACTTGATTTATGATAGCAAAAACTCAACCAAAGCAAATGTTCATGAACAGATGATGACATAAACGTATCATGGTTTATTCATATAGAGAAATACTACTCAACAAGAAGAAGGCACAGACTACTGATACCTGCAATAACAGAATAACAGGATTGACACTGTGCTGAGTGAAGAAAGTCAAACACAAGAAAGGTATATACCATTTCATTCTGTTATAAACTAATTTTAGAACAGATAAAACCAACTTACAGTGATAGAAACCAAATTTGTGTCTGCCTGTGGTGGGTTTAGGAGGAATGACTGCAAAGGAGCACAGTGGAGCTTTCTGGGTGATAGAAATGTGCCATATCTTGATTGGGGGTGTGGGGGGCGGCGGGTTACAACATTGTGAATATTTGTCAAAACTCATTTAACTGTATACTTAAAATGGTTATATTTTACTGTATGTAAATAAATTTCAATAAAATTGATTTTGAAAATATAGAGAAGTAAATGCAAAGTCATATATATTTGTATGTGACCACTGAAAGGAACTGTGAATGGCAACACCCCAAATCAATAAGAACACTTAGTACCCAGATCATGTGGTTTAAATAAAATTCTCCGTTAAAAGTCATCTTAGTGTAATAGCTGATTTCAGATTGGGGAAGAGAAAATACAAAATGAACCTAGAATATCTTACTATGGTAGAAACTTGGGAAGTACTCAAAGAAAAATGGGCCATGTCAAAATGACAAAAAAGAAAGCTGAAAGGGACCCCCTCTGGCCAGCTCAGGGGGAAGTTGAGTATCCAAATATATATTGATGGTAGCAGATTATTGCCTATTAAACTCAATAAGATATAAATAAATACATGGCTAAGTTGAAAGTAATAAGGAAAGAGCTATTTATATAGATTTAAAATATCTTCCCACAAAATACCTTCTAATTACAAAGGGGAAGAGTATAATGTTACAATGGAGAAGCATGGTAGATACAGCTTTAATCAAGTGATCAAAGTAAATATCGTTAGTAATACAGTAAGTTAAAATAGTATGCGACATAATCAGGTTTATAAGAAGACTGTTTCTGCTGACTCATAGGGGCACATGTACCCCAATGTTTATAGCAGTGCTATCAATAATAGCCGAACTATGGAACATTGTGTGTATATATATATATATATATATATGTTATACACACACACACAATGGAATACTACTCAGCAATGAAAAAGAATGAAACCTTGCCATTTGCAACAACATGGATGGAACTGAAGGGTATTATGCTAAGTAAAATAAGTCAGTCATAAAAAGACAGATATATGTTTTCCCTCATGTGTGGAAATTGAGAAATTTAACAGAAAACCATCGGGCGAGGGAAGGGAAAATAAATTACACAGAGGGAGGCAAACCAAAAGAGATTCTTAAATACAGAGAACAAACTGAGGGTTGATGGGGGTGGAGAAAATGAGGGATGGGCATTGAGGAGAGCACTTGTTAGGACGAGCACTGGGTGTTGTATGTAAGTGATAAATCACAGGAATCTACTCCCAAGGACAAGACTACACTGTATCCACTGTATGTTAGCTAACTTGAATAAATTATTTTTTTTTAAAAGAATGTTTTGGTAATTTATTCACCCATGATTTTTAAACATAATTACAACAAGAACTGACAGAAACAAAACCAAAGAAAACTCTGAAAAAAAACAACAACAAAAAAAGAGGACTGCTTCATTTCTGTGACATTCCTGCTGAAGATACATAGCCTAAACTTATTCCTAGAGGTGCTACCCCTACTTGAGTTTTTAGAAATGCAGCAAAAATCTCAGGTGTCTCTCTGGGTCAACAGATAACCCGTACTCAGTACATAGCATGGATGACTCTTCTTGGTGTACCAATCACCTCTTCCTGTTGCAAGACCCACCATCTCTCGGATCCATCATCTCATTCAATCTATTTGCTGATCATTTATATGTTTCAATATCCTGCACATTTCTTTTTAAATGGACCACTCTCCACCTCTTCAGTATTTGGGTAATAATAGCAGCATGAAGATCAGCAGACGATTTTATCTGGAAACTAACCCCATATCTTTTAAAACATCAGGCTTCTGTCAGGCATAAAGCCTCCATCAGATAGCAGATTATAAGGATCTGGCACCCAATAGCCTCTGACTCACTTACCGGTGGACATTTCAGTCTCTGAACTCATGTAGCAAGTGGCCTCTAAATTATAATTTCTGCTAAGTCTGAAGGAAGGAGATAAAAGGCAGCACCTGGAGTCTGAGAGCATCACCGGAGGTCTGTGGTCATTCTCCATACAACACAGAAGGTTTGCAGGAAACCGGGCCACCTGGAGGTCAGTGCAGAAATGACAGCTGCAGTCACACAGAAGAAATGTCTTTCCTGGCTGAACTGCAGGGCTGGCTGGGCATTGGCTACTTGTGAGGAGAAGAGAATTCAACTCATAACCTCTCTGTGTTCCTTGGGCGGCACATGCATACTTGCTGACTTCTGTAAGGGTTGCTAGCACTCAGCTTCTTAGCCCTTTGTCCATATATGAGCAAAGAACACCAAATCCCATTTTTAACACCCCTGTTAAGAGAAAATGAAATCTTCGGCCTCTAGGGTGCTATGCGGACCTGGGAACGGTGACCCCAACCTGGGAAAATAGCTCTTCCATCATGATGGAGCAAATGTTGTAACAGGAACAAATACACCGTTTGATTTTAAACTCCAAGCACTCCCTACCAAATGTTTAAGCATTCCATCTCTGCTCATCTATTTTAGAACTGGACCGATAGAGGCAAAAACCTAAGATTAGGATTAATTAGTGTTATGCCACAGAGCTCAGCTAATTCACTACTTTAGAAGCCAGGTCTAATGTTTTACTGTAAATCTAAGAATGCTTTGTATCATTGTTCCACTGTCCTTTAAGGGAGATATATGCCATTCAATTATTATTCATGCCACTGGGCATGTTTATAATAATTGTATTCCAACATAGGCTCATTTCAGAAAAACAGAAGTCCTGATCCTTTCAGAATTACGGAGAAAAGAGTTCTGACTTTATGGTCACCCTGCTTTATTCATTCGTTCCTATGTGGGGCAGGGGAGGAGACAGCAAGAATGTGTTTTCCATTGGCCCACACTCCTCTACTAGGTAATATGCTCATTTACAACTGAATGCATCATAATTAATAGTTCCTAACATATAAAAAGCCTTGAAATTCTATTAAAAACAAGAAAATTGGTCAAGGAAAAGGACACATAACTGGCCAAAAATATACTAAAAACAAATAAACCTAACTAATAATTAAGAAAAGGCAAAGTAGGGGCGCCTGGGTGGCGCAGTCGGTTAAGCGTCCGACTTCAGCCAGGTCACGATCTCACGGTCCGTGAGTTCGAGCCCCGCGTCGGGCTCTGGGCTGATGGCTCGGAGCCTGGAGCCTGTTTCCGATTCTGTGTCTCCCTCTCTCTCTGTCCCTCCCCCGTTCATGCTCTGTCTCTCTCTGTCCCAAAAATAAAATAAACGTTGAAAAAAAATTAAAAAAAAAAAAAAAAGAAAAGAAAAGGCAAAGTAAAGCAATGATATGATTTTTCACAAATTATAATGCAAAAAAATATTATTCAACGATGACACCATTGATAAAGATGGGAGAAAATAAGCAGTGGGAGCACAGCTGGGATAATCTCCTTGAGGGGCAATTTGCTATTATCTTTTAAAACATAAAATTCATATGCCTTTTGTCTATCCCTTCCACTTTCATTTTATGCTATAAACTCTCATATACCTACACTTATATATAGATAGATATACGTTTACATGTATGAAATATGTATATACACACCATGCTAATTGCACTTGTAATTTTTTTATATTTGACAGTAACCTAAATGTTCACTAGTAAGAAACATGTTAAATATAACATATCATCATATATGTATAGCACCATATATATGAGATATATATATTGGCGCATTCATATGTTAGAAAGCTATGCCACCATAAAAAGACCAGAGTAGATCCAAAGGAGCAGTCTCTCAGATACATTAACATAAAGAACGTATCAGGGAAAAAATTGGATATATGTATATATACACACCTATGTATGCTTGCATAAGCATAGAATTTTTTTGTAAATGTCTGCAAGAAACTCTTCACTATGGTTGCCTCTAACAAAGGAGGAAAAGGGTCTGAAGTGAGAGGGTAACTGACTTTATCATATACACTGTTGAACTATTATAAATTTTTCATCATGTATGTGCAATACTTCTTCAATAAAAGAAAATGCCTTCGTTGTTGACATTTTTAGAAGAGGTAAATTTTGTGAAAAGTAGTAATTTTGTAATGATTACATGTGATTAGAGTATCTATAGCTCAAATGAAACAATAGGTCAAAATCTACATTCAAATAATCAAAAGTTTTAGAATGAAAACTGGTCCATACTGTGTCAATCAACAATCCACTCATTTAAAGTGAAAGATTACCTCTTACAGGTCATTTTTTTTTCTTTTCTTTTTTTTTTTTTTTTTTTTTTTTTGGTTTTTTATTTTTCTATTTAGAGAGAGGGAACATGAGCAGAGGAGAGGGGCAGGGGGAAAGAAAGAATCTTAAGTAAACTCCACGTTCAGCATGGAGCCTGATGTAAGGCTTGACATGGGCTTGACATGGGGCTCAATGTGGGGCTCAATCCCAGGACCCTGGGATCATGACCTGAGCCAAAATCAAGAGTTGGACGCTCAACCAACTAAGCCACCCGGGTGCCCCTATCTCTTACAAGTCATTTTCTTATCTTCCAAGTTCTGTGTTCCTCAGGGACAATCTCTTCTTTTTGAAAGTCAGCTTAATACCAATATATTGTGACTGTTAATTCTTTTTTAAAACCTGTTAACTCCCAACTGTTTTATTTTTTATTCATGAATTCTCTTTTTTTTTTTTAAGTTTATTTATTTAGTTGTGTAAACTTATTTATTTAGTTACTTAGCACTAAAGGAAGGGGGAGAGAGAGAATCCCAAGCAGGCTCCGCGTTGTCAATGTAGAGCCCGACGCAGGGCTCAAACCCATGAACCATGAGATCATGACCTGAGCCAAAGTCGGACACTTAATCAACTGAGCCAACCAGGCACCTCATTGTATTCTCTTTTCTAAAGAAGAAGATTAACATTAAACAAGAAAAGGATATTACATCAATATTGTTCATTTAAACTAAAGAAACTTATCTCTTTTAATAACATGAATATTCAGACATTTTCCTGTTAATGAGCATTTGGGTTATTTCTAGTTTGGGAATAACCTGATTTTAAAGCACTATGAATATTCTTGTACAAATCCTTTTGTGAACATATACACTATTTTTGAAATATCCTGTTATAGATCGAATATTTCTGTCTCCCTGTGATTCAGATGTTAAAATGTTTCTTTTTTCTCTGCTAATCACACTGAACAATCCAAGACCACATGTGTGGGTCTTTTCCTATACTGAGCAATTCTTCAGTTGTCTGGTGGACATCAACTGGGTGTCCTACTGATGAGGTTTTGGAGTGGTGGGGGTTCAGAGCTAATGGCCAAGAGAGAAATCTTGAAGACGTCTTTGGTGCAAAATGGTGCTTTTATTAAAGCATGGGGACCGTGTGAGAAATAAGCCCACTGATCTAATCAAAGGAGGGACATGGAGACTCAGAGCACAGTGAAGGGAGGCTTCAATCAAGGTTCTTTCAAAAGGGGGTGTCTGATGGACAGGCACACTCCTTCTAGGCATAGCAAGCAATTTATCTCCTAGCATGCAAGTCCCTTCCCTGATTCCTTATTGGCTGAGTACTACAGAGGTTACAGCCTTACCCGGAAGTCACCTATGCCCATGTAAGGGAAAAAGTAGTCTGACTGGAACAAATGTACATTCCTTGAGGTGACCCAGAGACTTCAGTTCTTTGGTGCATGCTCATTGCAAAGCCCATGATAAACAAGCCCATGAAATGGAGAGGGGAAAAAGAACCAGGAAGTGAAGTGTCTAAGGGTTTGGTACTCCATTGTGGGGGGTGACGGGGTGGTTCGTACATATTTCCAATAGGTTGTACACCTTTTGTTAATTATACAGTACAGCTTTTATTTGGTATTTCTGAAAATGAATCATCTCACTTCTCACAGACAGGACACATGGTCAGGAAGAGCTACCCTGGGGTTGTGAAGAATGACTGGTTATCTACTATGGAGTTGGGGAAGGTGAAGCCAAAGGGGAAGTTTCCAATGAGATTTTCATATGCTAAAGAAGACTCACAGGATACTGGAGGCCTAGCTATTGTCAAGCTAAAATTGTTTTTCCCTCTAGCAAAGCATTAACATTATGACAGTAGGGGATTCCTGGAGAAATGTTCTACTCTGCATTTGCCTCAAATATTTGTCAAAGTGCTGCAGGTCATAAGGAAATTTAATTTTACCTACCATTTCCTTCTTGCCTTTGTTCTCACATCACTATGGAGGGGAGGGTGATATTAGGAGCTCCAGGAAACTGAGTCTTTAAGTTTCTGGAGATTAGGCTATTGATAAGGTTGCCTTTTTCTTATAATTTACTAAAGATATTTGTAAACTGATGGAGACCCATATTCTGCATGACTGTGATCTCTATCAGTTAACCATTTGTTTTCTTTGCTTTTCTTTGTTCTTGAGCAGCCAGGAGTGCCTAAGGAAAATCACACATATCCCACCTGGGGAGGGGGCGTGTGCTAATATGTACTCTGCCCTCAGCTTGCCTTATGCTCCTTCATCACTACAATTTAATTAAACTCTGACACTCTACCTGGAGATAGCATCACATCCCACAGCCTAAAGGCTCAGTCCTAGAAGACTGTCCTTACTTCTGATGCCCATAATAAATCTGTGCTTCTGACAAACCAGCTACAAAATTAAAGGTTCCCATGACCCTCTCTTCAGATTCAATTAATTTAGTAGAATGACTCACAGAACTCAGAGAACATTTTATTTACTAGATTTTCAGTTTATTATAAAAGGATATAGCTTAGGAATAGCCAAATGGAAGAGTTGAATAAAGTAAGCTATGTAGGAAGGGGAGTGAAGCTTCCATACCCTCTCTGGAACCATCCAGCACCTCCATGTGTTCACCAACCAGGAAGCTCTCTGAATTCTTTACATTAGGAATTTTTAGGGAGGCTTCATTATGTAGACATAATCAGTTAAATCACTGGCCTTGGGGATTAATTCAGTCTCCAGCCCCTCTACCCTCCCTGGAGGTAGGGGGATGAGGCTGAAAGCTTGAACCCTCTAATCACATAACTGGTCCCTGGGGAACCAGCCTTCACATTTAGGGGCTTTCCAAAAGTCACCTCATTAACAAAAACTCAGGAGTGGTTGAAAGAAGTTGTTTTGAATAACAAAAGATAACTCCATTGCTCTCCAACTTAAAAAATTACAAGGGCTTTAGGCCCTCTTTGCCAGGAATGGTGATGAAGACCAAATATATAATTCTTGTTATCAGTCATATCACAGTGCTCTTACAAGAAGAGACACAAGAACAACTCTCCTGAGGTAACCATGAGAAAAAATTGTAACTCGAGAGGATACGATGAGAAAAAAATGGGGCTAAGAAAGAAACAATAGACCCAAATGCAGTCGCTTGTGCTGAGCCACTCATCAGTGAACCAAGACAGTATCTAATCTAATTGTAGTTTCAGCCTCTCCTGGGAATATGACCTTTTAACCAGTCAACCTGGAATTACCTGATCGGCACTAGTGAGATAAACTCTCTGATAGATTCCCCCACCTTCCCCCAAAGGAGGGTGATCTTGCCTGAGACGATTTACTCCTTGTTTGAAATTCCCTTTTTCTTCTCCCTCTGCCTATAAAAGCCATTCATTTTATGCATCTACTTGGAACTCCCCTGTTTGCTAAATGGGACACTGTCCCATTCATGACGCATTGAGTAAAGTCAACTTGATCTTCAAATTTACTTAGTTGAATTTTGTTCTTTAACAATGGCCATCTGCACACCAGGAAGCAGGCCCTAACCAGACAGAGGATCTGCTGGTGACTGGATCTTAGATTTCCCAGCCTCCAGAACTATGAGAAACAGTTTTCTCTTGTTTAAGTCACCCAGTCTGTGGTGCTCTGTTATAGTGGGCCGAACTAAGACACATCTGAAATTCGATGTAGTCAAGATCATCTGCACCATCTTCTCTTCTTCCTGTTCCTCAATCTTATTTTCAGAAGATTCAATCTTCTAGTACCTTCATTGACTCCTCTCCTTCATTCTTATACGATTGTAACTGGGCTAACATGAGTCTGTTCCTTGATGAGTTACTGATAGAGACTACACACCAAGTGGAGTTGTCATATAAAGTAATCTTTATTTGCAGCAAGTAAGGAGATCACAGGGAATGATTTCCAAAGCTGTGACCCACCCTCCACCCCATCCCCCAGCAGGGGTGAGTGGGTCCTTTTTATTTAGGGTTTAGGATGAATATTCAAAAAGGGGAGCTTTGTCATCACACGTAAAGGGAGGCATATGGTTGCACAGCTGTACCTAGAAAACACGCCTATACATGCATCATATGTTATGTTAACGAAGCTTGTGCTCCTCCTGGGACTTTAACGTTATAATGAAGCAGAGGTAACTGTCTGACACTTCTTGGCTCATCTGTGTAGGCATTGACTTGGTGGCTGAGCTCAAGCTGGTTTAGGCTAGCTTAGGCTGGCTAATACTCGGTCTGACAGTAGGTAGTCTAAGGCTATTCTGCGGTGTAAGACAATTCGGGCTGAGGAATGCAGGGTCTTGCTTGTTCACAGGCTGGAACCATATCAGTTGACCTGGAGTCCAGGCTTCTACAGAGACAGCTAGTGCATTCATTAGTGGGGTCTGGAAAGAAACAATAGCTGATTCGGGAGAAATCGTTAGAGAACAAAAAGCTTTAAATTTCCTGCTGGAATTGAGCTCATTAACCCTGTGGGGGACAGTTTCATGCTGACCCTTCGAACACTGTTATTGTCTCTCTGTTACAATTCCTATTCCCGTATAACAATCAAATCTAAACCACGGTGGTATAAAATAACAACCATTTCATTTTGCTCGCAATTAAGTGGGTCAGGGATTCATGCGTGGCTCGGCCAGGTAGTTCTCACTTTGGGTTCTTCAGATAGTTGCATTCAGACATCTGCTGATGCCACAGTTGTCTAAAGGGGTACCTGGCCTGGACCAAGACTGGTGCGCATCCAAGACCACTCACTCTCATTGCTAGCCGCTGATGGTGGCCATCTCCCAAAGCACCAACATGTGTCCTAGCAAGGTGGACTCAGGGTGGTCAGATTCTACATACAGTAGCTGGTTTCATCCTGAGCAATCACCCCAGAGGCACCAGACAGAACCATCTGGCCTTTGCTGACCTAGCCAGTTGTTAAACATTGACTAGAACACCACTGGCTTAGCTCTTGCTGCTTTGTCTTCTGTGCCTCTGTGCATGTGGAAAAGTGCTTTCAAAAACCATAAAGCCTTTCATAAAAGTAAGAAAATTTTCAGAAGTGATGATAGAAAAATTATAGGACTTATCTTTGTGACAAGATAACTTACTGAGATATCAGTTTATATTCTGATCTTATGTTTCTCCTCTCCTTTTCCCTCAAGGTAGCCAGTCTTCTGATTCCATCATGAGACCAAAGAAAAACTTCCTAACAATTTCTCTCATTTAAAAAAAAAAAAAATGTTTATTTATTTATTTTGAGAGAGAAAGAGAATGTCCATCAGCAGGGGAGGAACAGAGTTGGGGGAGAGAGAGAATCCCAAGCTGGCTTCATGCTCAGCACAGTGCCCGACACAGGCCCTCAGGGCTCCATCTCACGAACTGTGAGATTGATGGGGTTTGGGGTGATGGTGAGTGTTCAGAGCCGATGGCCAAGAAAGAATTCTTGAAGACGTTTTTGGTGCAAAAAGGTGATTTTATTAAAGTATGGGAACAGGACCCATGGGGAGAAAGAGCTGCACTGGGGTTGTGAGGAGTTACTGATTATGTACCTTCAGGTTGGGTGAGGTTAGGGATAGTGTAAGTCTCTAAGGAATTTTGGAAGCAAGGTTTCCAGGACCTTGAGGGGCTGGCTGTTGTTAGGAAAAACAGGCTGTTGTTAGGAAAAAGTCATTTATTACTGTTTAGTAAAACCTCAGTCATGAGACCCTTCAGATGTATATCAGTGGGCCATATGCTTGAAGTATAATTGCCAACACATACTTGGGGGTTAAAGATAAAGGAGGTTTGCAAAAGAATTTTTATGCGTTTAAGGAGATTCACAGGATCCTGGGGAGGAGGGGAGGAGTCAGGATAATGTGCGTGCCACATCACCATGGCAAGCACTTAAACCCCCTTACATCTTGATGAGGGTGATATTAGGGTTCCAGGAAACGGAGTCTAAATGTTTCTGGAGATTAGGCATGGATAAGATTGCCTTTTTCTTGCGGTTTACAAAGTTAGTCATAAACTGAAGGAGACTCCTGACCTACACGACTGTGATCTCTATCAGTCAGCCATTTGTTTCTGTCCTTTCCTTTGTTCTTAGGGAGCCAGGACTGCCTGAGGAATATCACATTTATCCCGCCTTTTTGGGAGGTGGGGTGTGCTAGCTTGTGCTTTGCCTTCAGCTTGCCTTAGTCTCCCTCATCAAGATCATGAACTGAGCCAAAATCAAGAGTTGGACGCTTAACTGACTAAGCTACCCAGGTGCTCCTCTCCTTTCATTTTTAAAAGACTAGATTTTTTGAGAAAATTATGCTAGAGGATAACAAGAAAAAAAAAAACAATTACCTTTTGACTGGTAAGTAGGGGAACAGAGAAAAAGAAATAAATGATGAACCCCTACTTCTCATTGTCTGAGGGCTTTCCAAGGGGGATTGCCAGCAATCTACTGGGCTTTATGTCAGACGCCGGCAAAATTTAGTTTATGAGCCAGTACCTGTTTTGGTAAATAGTTTTTTTTTTGGAGCACAGCCACGTCTATTTATTCATGTAATGCCTACAGCTGCTGTCTGTCAAAAAAAGATGGTGCAGCTGAGTCTATCTGAAAAATTTTACTCCTGGTCCATGTGAATGGCACCCCCTAGAGTTGAGAGTTGAGTACTGCAAAACCTTGAAACTACAGACCCTGGCAAGGAATATCATCCCTACTGAGGCAGGGAAGCCACTTCAAGTGACCTATGAGCTTCGGTGGGATCCTATTAATGGAACTGCAACAGGATACATTTTAAAAGAGGATAAAATCTTGACTGTCATACAAATATAAAATGAACACATAAAGAATTTTATTTAGCTCAATACTTAATGGGAGAGCCAGTAACATATATAATAACCAGTTCAAATGGAAATTTGACTTCCAGAGATTTATATTTCCTGAAAAAATTAATTTGCCTTGTCACAAACAGGAATTATTTGCTTAGCTCTGCACAAGAAATATTTGCTTTATTATTAGTGTTCTACAAGTTAACTTCTATCTCTAGGAAGTTATAAATAACCTATTTAAAGACAACCAAAAGCAGAGACAACCATCATGGATGAGCTAGCTAGAATGTCTACTAAATTACAGTCTTGCACAATTTTGCCCCATTGGACCAAAGACCACAAACAAGCTCCACAAATATTTTGCTTTTTTGTAATCCTTGGGACCTTCATATGACCCCAAGGAAGCTGGATAATGACTGTGATTAAATTAGCTGCCAAGCAGGTTTCTGGGTCTCAGATTCAGAATACCTTTGATTTAAAGACAATAAAGAATGTTGATATTTCTTATACCTCTGAGTTTCTTGAATAAAATTTATATCTGTCATATTCACATTCCTTGAAAAACAGAGACCTTATCTGATTTGATGTAGGAAACAAAGGCAAAAGAAAAAAATAAATTTCCTTAAAATTTATGGCCCAAGGGCACTTGGGTGGCTGAGTGGGTTAAGCACCCAACCTCAATTCAGGTCATGATCTCATGGTTTGTGGGTTCAAGCCCCACATTGGGCTGTGTGCTGACAGCTCAGAGCCTGGAGCCTGCTTCTGATTCTGTGTCTCCCTCTCTCTCTGCCCCTCCCCTGCTCACACTATGTCTCTCTCTCTCTCTCTCTCTGTCTCTCAGAAATAAATAAAACATTAAATTTAAAAAAACATATTAAAAAAACAATTTAGGGCCCATTGGCTCATCCTTGAGACAGGCAGAGTGACCTTCCTCTAGGAACACAACTGCCTTGATGTTGACACTTGGGTAAGTCAAAAGGCAATCTTAGTTTAACATTATCCTGACCTCCAGGATTCTATAAGTCTCCTTTAACATATAAAAATTCCTTTGGAACCTTCCTTTATCTCTATACCCCAAGATACATGTTAGCAATCATACTCCTAGCATGTGCTATACATCTGAAGGGTCTCATAACTAAGGTTTTACTAGACAGTAATAAATGACCTTTCCCTAACAATAGCTAGCCCCCTCAAGGTCCTGAAAACCTTGCTTCCAAGATTCCTTAGACTTCTGCTGTCCTTAACCCCTCCCAACTTGAATGTATATAATGTATTGCTCCTCACAATCCCAGTGCAGGTCTTTCTGCCCATAGGTCCTGTCCCGTGCTTTAATAAAACCACATATTTGCACCAAAGATATTTCAAGAATTCTTTCTTGACCATTCACTCCAAACTCTAACATTTCCACATCATGATCTACTTCTGTTTTCTTAAGTCTGACACAGGATAAGTAGGTAATTGGTAAATATTTACTAAATGAATAGATAAATGTTACCAATTTGACAGTAAATTTCATATATTAAAAAATAAAAAAAATGTTAAGGAACAAGAGAAAATTGGATATTTCATATAGCTAAATAAAATTTCACTGGGAGGGGGAAAAAACCTCTAACTATAAACCATCTCACATGTGTACAAGGCAAATTCTTACCTAGATTCACTATATATTGTGTCAGAGAAATAGCAAGAAATAGCAATGGAAACCCAGAGGTTGCACAGTGAGCCTTGGGTCTGTTTGTTTCCCTAGGAAACAGACAGAGGAAAGAGCTTCAAGCAGGAAATTATTTTCTCTTGTAGGAAAATAAATTGTGTTTCGCTGGAAAAGTCTGCATTTTCTGGGCTCTAGAGAACACTCTCAGGATTATCTGCTTTTAGTCTTTTATTGTCCTTGAGCTCTTTCGAAACTCTGTGAATTGAAGATAACTAGTAACAGTGCAAAATAATTCTTGTCCATTGTCCCACAAATTTTGTCCTGTGCAGGAGAGGTTTGATTTCCCTTTCCCTGGTGGGAAAAAACAATTTTGCCTCCATTTACACATTCACTTCACTATTCCTGACTTATAAATGTGTCTGCTCAGGTTCTCTTTGAACCAGTTAGAATATTTGCCTGGCAGCCTCATTGGTTAATGAGAATAAAATTGTAGAATAAAATCGTTAATACCTATTCATTTTTATTGCTATGAGAATCATAATTTTAACCTTTTTTTGAAAGTTGTCTGTTAATGCTCTCCAAAATAATATTAGATTTAGGAGTAAGTTAATATTCAGTTCAAAACAAGAGAAGGAGAAAAAATAAAGGAGTGGAAAGGGGATGCCATGCTTTCAAAATTAATTGGGACTTGGGTTTGGAATGATTATTAGTGTACTATAAGGATGCATTTAAACATTTATGCGCATAATACATGGTGCAATCCCACTGGGATGGCAACAGTATTCAGATAAAACTCTAAAAACTGCCTGTAAATACATTGTTTTAATTATTTTTTAATATGAAATTTATTGTCAGATTGGTTTCCATACAAATACCCAGTGCTCATCCCAACAGGTGCCCTCCTCAATGCCCATCACCCACCCTCCCCTCCCCCCCACCCCCTATCAACCCATTGTTTTAATTATTTACTGCATTGCCCTCATCAAAATGTCAAGATGAATGTTGAGATGAGTCTAATCCAGATGTCAGTTTCTTTTTTCTCCCCCTGTACTTCTAATTCTTTCCTACTTCATCCTTCTGTTAAATATCAATGCAAAAATCACACTCGTGTTCACATGTGTAGATGTAATAGGGCTCAGTTATTATCTGAGTCAAATAAGGCATCTTCTCTGGGCTTTCCCAGGTGAGTCACTAGAACATCCCACTTCCTTCAGGACTGACTGACTTAACCTTCCTCAAAACACAGAAATCAGTAGGATGGCCTCAAGTTTAGGTCACAAGGATCTTATGAAGTCAACTGAATTTGATACAAGATACTTATCATTCCTCAACTCTGTTAATTCTCTAGGGGCACTAAGAGGAAAGTCTCCAGGGGTAAACATTGAAAGAGCTTTCTTCTAAATTATAATTAGTTGGACTCTGTGGAAAATAAACCACACGCTAGGAGAGAAATGCTCATTTGGTAAATAAATGCAGTGTCTCCCTAGACACTAGGGCATTGTTTGGGGAAGACAATTTCAGAATTGAATATGTGAGAAAATAAAAAAAGAGGTAACACATGATTTCCTTGGAGGTTTTGTCAGGCTCTAGAAACAACATATTATGTGCAAGAAAACACCAAATGTTTCCCTAGAATACAGAAACAATCCTTGTTGATTACTTCTTTTTAAAGCAGCATAAGGTGTTGGGGGGGGGGGGGGGAGTGGGGGGGAGTTGCAGGCTTTCACCAGCAGAGGGAAATACTGTCCTAGGAAAAAACACAATTTCTTTGTGACCTTTTTTTTCCCCATGTAATTCTTCTATGGTGTAAGCAAGAGATGAATGTTTCTTCCTTGTTTTTCTCATTTATAAAATGTTTAACAACGGGGAGTTTGCTAGCCTATGCCTACAGCATAACTGTTTTTCTGAAAGCAGGAATAAGAATGTGGGAGGCTGAGACCAGAGAAGAGTCATCTGGGAGCTATCCGGCATTAGGAGACAGTTGAGGCTGAGTTACAGAACAACTCCAGGAGCAAAGGAAAGAGAAGCTTTCCTTACATATTCACAAAGCACTCCCTCCTCAAATGCCCCAATCCAAAGCTTATTCTGTAAACTCCATGGTTCCACAGCAGCTCCTCCCTATGGAGACTATAAGCCACTCTCAGTCAATAGCAATCGCTAATAGATAGGCATTCATAATTTGTCCTTCAGGAACTATGGATCTTAAAATGGGTGCTCATCACTTAATATCAGCATAACCTTATGACTTTCTATTCCACCATTTCTAACACTGCAAAAGATTAAGAAACTGATTTCATAAAGGGAAGCTGTATCCTGCAGGGGAATTACATAGGAAGTGTCATGGTGCTGAATGAATATGAGGGTCCATTTTCCTGTGAGGCCCTAGGCCTGAAAAACTCCCTGTCAAACCAGCTTTCAAAGCCCCTCCCATAATCAACTGCAAATGGAGGTCACTGTTGCCGTGGGGAGAGAAAGTAGAGTCTCTCCAGCAGAACACTGAGAGCACGCTCAGGTGGAGAGAGATGACGAAGTGTCACATTATCCAGCCATCTTCAGAGTTGAGAGATGGGGAGAACTAACCTGAGGAAGGCCAAATTTAGAAGAGGACCTCCCTGGCAAGACCAAGTTCAGACCTTACTGGAGAAAGTGAGGTTACAGCCCACAAGATAACAGAGAAGCTTGCTGATTTGCCTGGTCCAGATCTGGTCTGCAGCCACTGAGCAAGCAAGGTGGCAACCTTCAGGGGCACAGGCTTGCGATAGTCCGTGGCCGGCACACAGACGTGCAGACAGCCCTCCAGGCGTAGGTGAGTACAAGTGAGCCTCAGCTAGTGGCCAGGGAGGGAGTGCCTGCGGGGCCAGGAGGCCAGCAGTGAGTGTGCAGCATCTATGTCAAGAAGGAGGCAGGAAAGTGATCACCAAGCTGGACTGGAGCTGCGGGGATGTAGAGGGGTCTTACATTCTGGGTTCTTGGCTGGGGCAGAGCACAACCCTTTGCTCTCGCATTCACACCCTTAACTGGTTTTACAATCTCTGGAAACAGGAGATCCCCTTCTTCCTGCTAAGTCCTTCTCATGCCCTCTACAGAGAAAGTTGAACATCATGTTCCCTGTGATGGAGAGATGCAGAGCAGATGTTAGAGAGTAAATTTGGAGCTGAGAGGCAATAAATTGACAGGTGGCACATACGAATAAGAAGCTATACATAATTAAATACAGAATGTAAATATAATGATTCTCAAAAAGAAAAATGTTCTTATTCCTAAAGTTCTAAAATCAAGAACCCCTCGAGGAGTCACTAGATTCTTAGACTGGCTGGACCCTAACTGACCATTAAAATCAAGATTCTTGAGCCTAGAGTGCCAAAGAAGAAGTCCCATCACAGCGATCCAGATGAGTGAGCTCTATTGTTTTTTTGTAATGTCGAGTGTCATAACAACACGTGATGCGGTTATTAAAATCCCTGTATTGCACATAAGGGAAGTCTTGGAGTTCTGAGAAACTTATGTATATGGTGATGAAGCTAGAAAAATGTCTCAACCAGGAACAGTTAAAAAGGCTTCAAAATATTTTTAGCATTTTTTTTCTGGTTTGTTTTTAATACTGAAGACTTTCTAAACCTGAGGGGATAAAATGATCCTGGAACAAAGGCACAAAGAAAAATAACCAGCAGAGGAAAAGTCTAGTTAGGGGAGCGTGCTATAGGAGTGGTTAAGAGCCAAGGTGTGGAGTTAGACGTCTGGGTTGCATCAGGGTTCTGCTACTTATTAATGATGCAACCCTGAGCAGGTGTTTAACCTCTCTCTGACTCAATTTCCTCACTTAAGATGGAGATGATAATCATGACATGTCTCCCAGAGAGATGTCGTGGGGCCACATGAATAAATGTATGTGAAGTGCTCAGAACAGTGCCTGGCACAGAGTCAGTGCTGTATAAGTGTAGCTCTTCTTATGATTAATTTTGTAGAGCAGAAGCAGCAGGCAAAATTGAGAGAAGGATTTTGAGGAGTGAAACCAAAACCAACTGAGGACACTGGAAAGAAGACTGTGACAAAAATGAAAGCATATTTAGAGATTCCACATCTCTAGACATTGTGAAGCATGAGGTGCCTCCCGTAAAGGGTTCGTACGGAACACTGAAGAAAGCCACAGCATCCCCACAGTTCCCACAAGAAAACGCTTTAGCAAATAAAGTGTGGCTACTGGGTGCCTACTAAAGGCCATAGCCACATGGAACGGGATGCAGTCAAGGCTATAAGGAACTTTACAATGCAGAGTCTTTGTATTTTGGGGAGTTTTTTTTAAATGTTCACTTATTTATTTTTGAGAGAGAGAGAGGAGAGAGAATTCCATGCAGGCTCAGACCTTTCAGTGCAGAGCCGGATGCAGGGCTCCAACCCATACAATGTGAGATCATGATCTGAGCCGAAATCAAGAGTGGAATGCTTAACTGACTGAGCCACCCAGGGGCCCCTGTGCAATTTTTTAAAATGTGGTTGGTTGGTTGGTTGGTTGGCTGGTTGGCTGGTTGGTTGGTGTTACTGTCTCGGCTCCTAGTGGCTTTTGAAAACCTCTAATCTAATTGAAGATAAATGAAAGAAAACTGTCAGAAGAGGTGACCAGGTGCCGTCTGAGGCCAAGAGGGGACAATCACAGGAAATGCTGAACTTGAGCCTCTCCAGCCTGAGGAGGGACAGATGAATCTACTGGGATCTGGTAGCAAAGTCTCCCGTGGTCTGGATCACAGGCATTTTGTAATAAGATGTTATTATTTTTATGAGGCCAATTAGGTAGTTTTTAAAGCCCATTTTTTATTTTTGATACCATTTACAAGGCTTCTTATTGGGGCTTATATTCCTGGGTTAGAATTGCAATTCATCCACACTTCTCTCACACAAATCATCATCTGCAGATTAACAAATAAACCCACCCCTTGCTTGATCTCAAAGACCATATGATTTGGGTTCACTTCTGCTTCTTAAAAGTGAGGGAGTTATGCTCAAACATTTTGCATCTTAGCATTTAGATATTTGAGGTAGGCATACTCATTTCTGAGTATTTCCATTGACGTCAATAATCCAGATGTTTCAACTGAAAATTTCTTGATGTGTTCCCGACCATAATAAGATACTTTTGTACTTTGAGCTCCTATTGAATGATAGCAAAATTGCATGCACTGCTTGTGAAAAATAACTGGAGTTGGTCATGCTTGCTTTCTTAGGCAGCCTCATATTCTAGGAAGCAAATCAGTGGAATATAGATCCTGCCCTTCATTTTCCAATCTGACATGCTTGAAATGATTGCATAGTCTTGTGTTCTTCTAGGACAGCCCCATCAACTGTCTTATTCCTTATTCTGTAAGGATATTAAAAATCAGTATATTTTTTTCTGGTGCATATCTCTGCATCTATTTTTATTCACATCTTTTTTTTAAAGTTTTTTGATGTTCATTTATTGTTGAGAGACAGAGAGAGACAGAGCATGAGCATGGGAGGGGAAGTGAGAGGGAGAGACACAGAATCCGAAGCAGGCTCCAGGCTCTGAGCTGTCAGCACAGAGCTGGGTGCAGGGCTCGAACTCACAAACTGCAAGATCATGACCTGAGCTGAAGTCAGATGCTCAACCGACCTAGCCACCCAGGCGCCCCTGTTCATATCTTTTTTAATTTTCCACTAAAATTCTGTTCTTTTAAAGTTTTAAAACTTCTGCCTATTTATCTTAGTCTAATTTTATTCTAATTTAGTCTTATTTTATTCTGATAAGATTACATGTTAATCACCTAATACATATTATACATATTAAAATAATCTGATTCCCTTCTGTATTGTGAGGAAAATATAAATAGATACTTACGTTTAATCTTATTTCGTTGAAACTGCTTACCTCAGGGATTGTTCTATTGGGTAATTAAAAGATATCGAATGTATATAGAGCTCTGATAAATAAATCATAAATACTAATAGAAAGCCCAAATCCAAGCCCCTCCTATCCATGGATTCAACTGCTCTTTTTTCACCAAATGGTACATTTCAGTAAATGGTACCCATTATTAATCCATAGACTCAAATTCTAGCCAAAGACAGGGCTAGGGGGGTGGGTGCTTAGGAGACACAGTTACTTTATCTGAGCACATTCTGCATCTTGAGTATATTTGTAAAAAAAGAAAAATACACACACACACACACACACACACACACACACACATTAGCATGACAGCATGACCATGATGAAAAGGAATCAGTGAAAGCAGGACTCCAGCTAAGTAGAAGTCAAATTGTAGGGGTTTGGGGGGGAAGGGGGAGTTTGGTTTTTTGCTTTTAGAAGCTCCCTGCCCATTCACTGCCAATAAATGAAGGCTTTGGTTTCCCTCCCATCCCTCCTCTCCTCTCGCCTAGGCTTCTTCCCCTGAAGTGAAAACCACACTAGTTTGTTCTGCCTCCATTTTGCCTTGCCTAAATGTCACAACTATTATGTGTCAAAGCAGGATCTGAACCCAATTCCCCTTGGCTTCAATGTTGTCTAACCGGCTGTTAGGTCTATCACATAAATGCCCGATGTGTAGCTGGCCTGGAAAATACAACACAAATCCACTATGATCTCTTATCCAAAAAATCCAAAATCCAAAAAAGCTCTGAAAACCGTAAGGCTTTCAGCAGTTTATGATAAATTCATTTGACGGTAAATCTGATCTGAATTGACATGAGGATATCTACAGTCTTTATCGCACTTGGTGTAAATATTCCTACATTTTGCTAAAGGACTATTAACATGTTTTCTTGCTGTCTCAGACCCTTCCTGCAGGTATATATGGAAATATTGTGTAAGCAGGGCAGTCACACTGGGCCCCACAATTAGACCCTACATTTGGCTTAAAGCTCTGCTGTCACTATCTTGAAGTCTTTAGTAATTTTTAACAAGAGTTCTTCTGTTTTTTGTTTTGCATAGGACTCTGCATTTTAGAGTTTGATTGCACAGGTCCATTTATATGCAAAAATTTTTCAATACATACATATATACCCAATACATATACATATATATACATATATACTTAAGTGTATTTTTTCTCCCTTATGATTTTCTCAGTAACACTATCTTTTCTCTAGCTTACTTTGTTGTAAGAATACAGTATATAATACACATAATAGATAAAATATGTGTTAATCAATGGTTTATGTTATCAGTAAGGCTTCCAGGTAACAATAGCCTATTAGAAGTTAAGTTTTGGGGAAATCAAAGTTGTATGTGGATTTTTGACTTTCCGGGGGTACTGTCCCCTCTGTCCCCCATGTTGTTCAAGGGACAAGTGTATATAGCTAGTCCTGAGTGTATCATTTACACACACTGTGGTATAAGCACTTTCTAAAATCTGAAAAGTTGTAGATTTTTAAACACAACAAACCCTGAGGGCTTTGGTAAGGGATCTGTGTTACTACATGAGCAGCCTTACTGCTCTTTTTACCAACACCATGGATGAAATGCCTTCTATAGGCAAGTGATTCTAAGCACTTTATGCATGTTAAATATAACCCTGTGAGGTACATATTACTTTCTTCATGTTTGAAAATGGACTAAAGAAGGTTCAGAAAATTACCCTAAAGTTTTGAAGTTCACCCAGCTATTAATGGTAGAGCTGGAATTCAAACTAAAGTCAGCCTGACTCTGAAATACATAGAAAGAACATATACTATTCTTGGAGGTAGATGCTTTAGAGGTATTAGGATGAACCATTTGAGACTGCTGTTATTCAATCATGTTAATATAGAAGAAAAAGGCAATTTCATCTGGCTCAACCTAATAGATGTAAATGACTACTTGTAAAATATCAGTTTCCTTTATTTTTCCTTTTCTTTTTTTTAGTTTGAAAGGATGACCAAACTAGTTTTGGGTTTTGTTTTTTTTTTTTTTTTTTTTTTGGCGTTTTTGGTAAAGTAAATAAAGGTTGCAGGGAAGTGAGAAGAAAAATTTATGTAGTTCAATGTAAAACTAGTTGCAAGTCTCATCCTGTCTCACCAAAGATGACATCACTGCTCCTAAAAGGAGAGGATGGTCCCATGGGAGCCCCTGTTTTATTGTGCTCAGCTGCAGAGGATCAGCAAGGATGACCTCATCTCCAGCAGAGGAGCTTTGACCTTTGCCCCTTTGGGCATGTGAAGCAGAAAAAAAAATGCTACACAGGCTGAGGAATGTGAAACAGACAAGCAACCTTCAGCCTGGTGGAGTTCATCAAACATGTGTTAAGTGCAAACGCTCAAGACATGGACATAATGTAAAAGCAATTAAGGAAAAGAACAGTGAGTAGTCTGGAGTAGAGTGGGTCCTTTGGTGTTTCTTAGTAATCTTAGAAAAATATTTTTCATTTTCCAATTAAAAAAAGATGAGAAATGAGCCTGTTAAAAATGGTGCTTGTATGAGGTTTTCATAAGAGATGGTAGAATTTAAATTCTTACTGTAATCAGCTTTCATGAGATTATCTTAGACCGAATCAAATCAATTAGGTCTACCAATGGGTAGGTTAATTGCCTGGCTTTTGTTTGTTTGTTTGTTTGTTTTAATTATAAAACATGCTCTTCAGCCAAGTTTTTAACCGTTACAGTGATAGTGAAGATACCATAACAAAGGCCCAAGTTGCACACTCACACCTGTCCAGGAATGTGTGGAAGGTCAGTGGGAAAAGTTACCTATACTCTGTATTCTTTCCCTGTCCTGCTTACTCCCAGTGAACAACTCACAGACTGAAGAGCTTCCAATGATAACAGATTTCCTTCTGTTCAAAAACCCTTTCATAACTAGAAATTGCTTCATACTTTAGGAATTTGACACGTATCCTTTGATGTGACACCCTGGGCACCATGATAAGAAGCTCCTAAAGTCAGTTTAAGGAGGATGAACTAGTGAGATCTAAAGAGATTGTTCCCGTTTCCTAGCTGGTAATTGTTAATCAATATCTTCCAAATCAAACAGACTGAGAGAAGCAAATTTTTTCTGCTTCGCTTGCAACCGGTTGAAGAGAGGGAAGCCCTCAAAGAGAGTGCTCAAGTGCTGAAATCTGAAACATCAGAAATATTTCATCCAGGTAGAAAAGGCGGTTCATTATTCTAATTTTATGCTGGATGGTTACCCAACTTCACGGGCCAACTCTTTTATGTTTCCTGAGTGATTTTTATCTTACCCACTGCATTCCACTCTCCAAGTGGAATGAATGTCATTCCCTCGAGCTGAGAATCTGAGAAGACCAACTGCTTTAAAAGATGTGAGAAAAAAAGCTGATGACTTAGGCGGTTAGTGTTGTCATTATTCTCTCCATTTTTATTATTTTTGTGGTGCTAGTGGTAGTCTTTTTAATGTTTGTACAAAATATTTCTATTTAATAAAAGACTACTCAAAGTGAGATCTCAAATTTCAAGAAAGTACTTCTATTCCAGCAATGTTTCTGGTAAGTAGAGATTAGAATTTTAGAGTTTTCCTTGGTTTTCCCTCAGTGTACCAGAAAAAAATAATCACTACAATTTACCATGTGGGTCCAATGGACCCTTTAATTTACATTTTAAATTCATTCTCAGATACTTATAGAAGGAAGCATAAAGAAATAATATAGGGGCTCCTGGGTGGCTCAGTCAGTTAAGTGTCTTACTTGGGCTCAGGTCATGATCTCATAGTTCGTGAGTTTGAGCCCCATGTTGGGCTCTGTGCTGACAGCCTGGAGCCTGCTTCAGATTCTGTGTCTCCCTCTCTCTCTCTGCCCCTCCCAGCTCATAACTCTGTCTCTCTCTCTTTCTCAAAAATAAATAAACATTAAAAAAAAATAGTGTAAAACTGGGGCACCTGGGTTGTTTAGTCAGTTAACATCTGACTCTTGATTTCAGCTCAGGTCATGATCTCATGGTTCCTGAGTTTGAACCCCAAGTTGGGATCCACTGCTGACAATGTGGAGCCTGCTTGGGATTCTCTCTCTTCCTCTCTGTCTCTGCCCCTCCCATGCTTGCTCTCTCTCTCTCTTTCTTTCTCTCTCTCTCTCAAAATTAATAAATAAACTTAAAAAAAAAAGAATAGTGTAAAACCTTATTATAGAAAAATACTTTCAAAAAGGTATTGTACCTTAAAGTCCTTTTCTTTCCCTACTTTGTAGAGCTTATGGGGTTTATAACTGGGTGAAGTGAATGGATAAATTGTGGTTTATCCATATGATAGAATAATAATGTAAAAATGAAACTATTGATACACTCAACAACATATATATATATATATATATATATATATATATATATATATATATATATCTCAAAATAACTATGCTGAGTGAGAGAAACAAGGCCAAAAAAGAAAACACTTTGCATGACTCTTCCAGTTATGTAAAATGCTTAGAAAATGCAAACGAACTTATACAGACAGAAAGCAAGTCAGTGGTTGCCTGAGGACAAGGTGGACAAGGCAGGAGGGTCTAGAGGCGGGCATTTCCAAAGGGCAAAGGAAACTTTTCAGGAGCTGCATATGTTCATTATCTTGATTGTGGTGAAAGTTTCATAAGTGTACACATATTCAAAACTTACCAAACTGTACACATTAAGTATGTGCAGTTTATTGTATGTCAAATATATCTCAATAAAGTTGTTACTTTTTTTAATGAAATTGAGCATGGAAACAAAAGATACTGTCATTTGCCTTAGGTCACGGGCTAGTTCATGGAGGAACAGAGATTCACCATCAGGTCTCTGACACTAAAGTCAGTCAGAGAGCAAATGACAGTCTTGCCATTCAGAGTGGACCCCTTGCCTGGGGAGGGTTGCCTGTAGATCAAGAACCCAATTTTACTCAGGTCCCTTGACCTGAGTATGCCGACAGGGAAGGATTACTAGTTTGGGGAATTTAATGTGAAGGACACTCTTCCATTTTGATCAGTTTTCTCTTCAAGGCCTCTAAAATAATGATGGCTTTAATTCATCAGAGAAAATTTAATATGATGATTTCATCCAGCTTTCCTTAATCAGTTAATGGCTACTTAGCAAGTAAGTCTTAAAGGATCAAGAAATAAACACATACCACAATCCTGGAAAATTCTGGGGAAATCTTCATGTTGTCTTTTGTAAATAGGGGAAACTAGAAAAAGCAATAGCCCAAGATAATTATTTAAACCAGGGTTTCTCAACTTCAGCATTATTGACATTTAGAGTTGAATAGCTCTTTGTTGTGGGGGTATCCTGTGCATTATAAGATTAGTTTAGCGGCATTCCTGTCTTCTAACCACTAACTGCCTACAGCACCCTCCCCCTAATTGTGATAAACAAAAATGTGTCCAGATATTGCCAAATGTCCCTTGGGGTACAAAGTCACCCCTACTGAGAACCGCCACATCACATTTGCTGGTATATCCGTTTCAAGTTCAGAAATTATAAATAAGTAAGCAATGAATTTAGAAAAATTATTTGCTTAATATCAGAGAAGGTTGATATCCTTAACATGTAATATCCTTATGCAGAGCTTTTTGCAAATCAGTAAAAATGTACAACTAGAGAAAGTAACATAAAACCAACAATAATTTTAAAAATTCCATGTCAGCTTACCACTGATAAAGAGTTTTGAAATTTAGATAACTTCCAAGCTCGGTCCTCTTCACTGTTTAGTGTGTTAGGCAAACATTTTCAAATCTTACTGCCTTCTGAGTACAGCATATCAGTCAGTAAGTAGTATCAGCTGATTATTTCTCAGCCAATAAACATCTGGTAGCATCCGATCTTTCTCTAGCCTTCAAAAAGTAGTAACTATAGTCTTTGGACAGTGATAATGCCCCTTATATAAAATCACTTGGAATGAATTAATTTGAGATAGTAATACAGAAAAAATATATATCACATTTAAAATGCTCTTATGTTTCCACTAATCAAATGAAATTCAGGTGATTCTTCCTGATTTACCCTGGACTGGAAAAAGAACAGAAATAAAAGAAAAGCTCAATCATTTACTCATGTGAATAGAATGTATGAGGATTATAATGATATTGTTTGTCTCTTTGGTTCATTTTTTTTAAGCTTATTTATTTATTTTGAGAGAGAGCGTGAGCACAAGTAGGGTAAAGGCAGAGGGAGAGGGGAAGAATCCCAGGCAGGCTTCATGCTGCCAGCATAGAGCCTGATGTGGAACTCGAACCCATGACCTGAGCCAAAACCAAGGGTTGGATGCTTAAGCCACCCAGGCTCCCCTCATTTGTTTTTTAAACTTAAATTCTAGATACCTTTTTGGAGTAAAATAGGTTTGTCACTATTTACAAGGTTGTTTCTGAGTTGTAAAAATTATCTGTGTTTTCTGCCTGTATTATCCCATTCAGTTGTGGTTGCCACAATCAAACAGAAACTATAAGGATACTTTTTTCTTGTAATATTAGTAGAAACCTTAGCAGCAGATAGTAACTGCTCCAAGTCTGTTAAATAGATGCAGATATTCCCTTTTCGTAGTTAAAATTTCTATTTAAACCCAAAGCTTTACTGTAGACATATGTATCAGTGCAGGCCATATGAAAACATTTTGGGGGCAACCGGAGGGGTGTAAATAATGAATAACCTAATTAATAATTCTCCTTTTGTTAAAAAAAAATGACGGTAGATAGAAGTTCTAATCCTAAGAAAAAGAAGTACTGTAAATGTTTGGAGAAGGGTTCTAAATGTGGATTCCTCAAAGTAGCATTTGTATTCAGGGCCATTGATGAAAGATATATTGTATATGTGACAATTTCAGACCCTTCCACAATGCAGAGAAAGGATTTATTTGCATGCTAATGTATGTCAAAGGATAAGTAATTCCTCCCCTTCTTCTCCTGCTAAATACTGATCACAAAGCTTAGATTCAGTGTCAAATAAATCTCTGAAAGCTGGTACTCCAAGTCACTGCTGGGAAAGAGAAAAGCTTTATGCCTCTAGCTGGGCCTGTGGACAAAGCCAAGGTTTCAGTCAAGTATAAGGCTCCCATTCCAGCTGTGTACTCATCTCTCTCTGTGACCTCAGACAAATGACTATACTTCCACATTCTTATTTCTTTGTCTATAAAAAATGACAAGGAAAGTTTGTTGGGGCAGGGGCGGGGGAGAATCTCAATGTTCATACTCAAACTATAGATCAAATCGTTATAATTAAAACCACAACATAAACCAGTCCCACAGACCTATAGCAGATGCCATAATATTATATCACTTGTCACTAAAAATCTGCTTATATTCCATCTGGTGCTGACACAAAGGTGATGTATTCTTTAACCAGCAAAATAAATCCCATTACAGTGTATTACTGGCACTGTTCTTTCCCTGTATTCTTTTCAACCCTTTAAAACAGAATGATCTTGGGGTGTCTGAGTGCTTCAGTATGTTAAGCATTTGACTCTTGATTTTGGGTCAGGCCATGATCTCACAGTTTGGGGGGAAGGAGCCCCAAGTTGGTCTCTGCACTGACAGCTTGGAGCCTGTTTGGGATTCTCTCTCTCCTTCTCCCTCCCACTCTCTCTCTCTCTCAAAATAAATAACTAAATATTCAAAATAGAATGATCTTGTGGGAAGCATGATAAAAATGACTGAATAGACAGGATGTGAAACTTCTTTAAGAGTGAATAAGTTTATTCAAAATTCCAATTCTACTTTTCATATTATCTGTCATCCAAGAATGTGAAGGAAAATAAACTTGGATTATGTTTTTAGTAAGAATAATGAAAGAAAATGTTTCTAGTTCTAGTCTGTGAATATCCAGGTATGTGACCTCAGGCAATTATGACTGATTAACAGGAAGGAATATTATATAGTTATTAATTATATGTATGTATATACATATGAGGCTTTATAATAACATTGAGAGAAATTATAACATTAAGGTAAAAAATCCTTTAGAAGATTTTTTCCACTTTTAGTAACTTAGGAAAGTGTTCGTATAACATTAAGTGAAAGGGAAAAAAAGGGTACAAATTATATGTTAATTATGATCTCTGCTTCCAAGACTAAAAAATGCTAAGATTAGAAGGAAGTCCACCAGAATGTTAACAATAGTAGTGTTATTTATTATGGTGGAATTGTAAATGATGTTTCTCTCTTCTTTCAACTATTTTCTACATGGTAATATTCTCTGATGCTCATACATTCGCTTATAATCATAAAATAACAAACTATTTATAAAACAAAAAAGATAATGTGACTCATATGCAAAGAGAATACTTTAGCTTCCATCTACTAATTTCTGCAAACAGTAGTGACACTTATTCCTGGGAATGCTCAGGTAATCTTACACACCACCACCATTTCAGGATCAAAAGATTAGTGATATTCCATGCCTTGCAAAAATTGATTCCCAGCTAGTCCTTATTTTTTCTGCTCATTACTGGAGTCAAGTGATGCAGAGATCAGTGTTAGCACGGAGGGGATAATTGCCCTTGTCGTAGACCAGGAAACCATCAACTCCAGTGGAAGAGATGGCTGTGGGCAGCAGCGACATGCTGGGAAACACCTTATTAATGAACCACAAAACAGCTTCCTCAATGACCAGCAGTCGTGTCTAGCAAATGTATCAGCAAATCTCTGTGGCTTTATTACCCAACCCTCTTCCTATAGGAAACCACCTCCCTCTCCCACAGAGGAATCCTAAGCAGTCAGCGCGGGAGCCACCACAATGGCACGCATGCTCCGATAAAAGCTCTCCCCTGTATTTCTGAAATTTACATAAAAGGCTCTTTGCTTGTACAACTATAACCCATTGCTTCACTTATTCAATATTTATAGAGCACCAAGTTTGTGCCAAATCAAGGAGACAAGCATATCTCTTCATGTAAAACATGAAAGTGTAAAATTTGAGTCACTCTGGCAAGCAGTATCTTGAAGTTAGAACTTGAAGTTTGCCTGAAGGCATTATACAAAAGGGTCGCCTTTAGACTCAGACAGACCCGGGCTTGAATCCTGACAGGAAAAATATTAATGATTCGAGCCAGTTTGTTGACAAATGTTTCTTAGCTTTGACAAAGGGGCAGATAAGATTGCCAACATTTAAAATCCCTGGCAAATCATTGTGATTCTCAAAAATGTTATTTGCCTTTGGTGTTAGTAACATATATTGATTAACAATTCAAGATGATAATAAGAGCATGTTCTGGAAAAAAAATCATTACTACTTCAAGAGCTCACAGAAAAATAGAATAATGAATATATCTGATCGGAGCAGAATACCCCTGAAGAACTTCGATGGAGAATAGCTCATTAATCCCTCAATTATTTGTAATAGACTGAAATCATTCTAGACTTTTAACATTTGTTTTATCTACTTCTGGCAGAAGCACTAATTTCAGCATAGAAGCCCCCCCACCCCAAATAAGTTAAAGACTGTAAAGTAAGGTATCATACTAAAACCACATCTCTCTGATCAATCCAAATTACTAGGAAAAAAAAAATTTCACATACTGTTGAATTTTGGTGAAAGCCAAACGTGCCAGAAATAGGCAACCAACTTAACCCGCTTGAACCACACTCATCAAGGAAACAAGAGTTGCTTTGTATCCTCATTCATTGTTGTCTAGATAGTAGGACATAGCAAGTGTTCCTGAATTAAAATAGAAGGGATAAATAAAAGAGAAAAATTCCAGGCCCCATGTTACTGCATTCTGCTGAAGGTGAGGGTAGAGATGTGGCAGGAATGAAGCTTAAAGAAGTCTATAGTTTCCAAGCAGAAGCATTTTGTGTTTATGCAACCATTCTATTTAAAACTTACAACATATGCATGACCTAAGCGATTTAGAGATGAGAAAACCAAACTAGATAGGCATTAAGGGACCTCACCAAGGTCACTCTGCAAGAAAGTGGGAGGCAGAGTTGATAACTCAGTTTTCTGATTTGCAGGCCAGGGTTAATTCCCACCCTAACAGACTTCTTGTCAATGGACTAAGCTCAATATTTGGCAGACTGGAATAGAGAGATTTGGTTGTATGTGTTATATTATGTCCTATAGCATATGAAATGACAAATTGGTTTGGGTAGCATCTTTAGAGTTAGTATAAACAATAGGTATCAACAAAGTACCATGAAGAGATATGTAAAGAAATCGCATGTGGAATTTATTAAAGCATCATTTAGGTAATAAATCATCAAGATTACCCTTTCTAGAGAAATGAGCAAACAGAAAAAAAAAAAAAAACCCATGATTAACTTTCTTTCCTTGAATGGCTTCCCTTCAACCTCAAATGCATTATTTTACTTCCTTCCACATTTCCCCCACAAAACTCACTGACATTCAGATTAACTAAAATGTGGGAAGCCCACTGCTGAGAGTGAAGGAGAACTCTAACTCTGTTCATAGCTTTTCACTTGCTCTTTTCAGGATATGACAGGATCTAGATCAAGGAAATATCTATCAGTACTTTGGAGATAACATCCCTGTGCTCCTATATACACGGTTTCAGTAGAGGCAGGCCCTGACCCTTCCTGACCTCTACAGCCTTCTTTTCCTTATAGATAGAATTACTTGATCCCCACCTGCACACTCTCCCCCTTTCTCCCAGTCTAAGAGACCAACCCTAACATTTGGCAGAAAAGACATAAATAATGTCACCTCTCTATTCTGGTATTCATTATCCTATGATACTTGCTCCTAATTAGGTCATGTATTTGCATTCCAGTCTGTATGCAGAGTTGAGTAAATCATGTCTTATTTTCCTTTGGACTTTCAGGACCTAGTATATTGATGGTATGCAAGTTTTATTCATTAAGTGTTTGCTGACTGACTGATTGACTGACTGACTGACTAATTGGACTAAGCTTCTGCCTTGTTGATGAAACCCAGTCACCACCAGTTTGGTGCCTTAGTCCCTGTTCTAATCCCGGTTGGCTACCTACCTAGCCCTTGTAGGACTCAGAGCTGTTTTTTACTCCTGGGAATTCGCTTGCAGACATTAATTCCCACCCTTGAGCACTCTACTGACAAGTTTTTGACAGTGGTACAGTTTGCCTAGTTTCTTGGATGTCCAAATGTTATCTTTCCCTTGCTCCACCATCACTCTGATATTCTGACTTGCCAGGACTGCATCAGCCTGGGTTAGATCTCCTGAAGGTTGTCTTCGCCTAGGCTATCACTTTGGTGAGTATACGGTATAATATTAGATGTCTTTTGTTTATCAATTAGCTATTATAATCGATAAGCACAACCACTTTTTTTTCCCATAAAGATGAAATGATTACATCTGACCACAGGCCCATTCCATTTACCTATAAAACCTGTAACTATAAATTACATCCGGGTTTCATGAAGTAATCTGTTAAATGCAAAAAAAAAAAAAAAAAAAAAAAAAGAGAGAGAGAGAGAGAGATAGGCAAAATAAATTTTACCTGTCCAGACAATACAATTAAGTAACCTTAAAACTCCTAATTTTTCTTAACAAAGTCGTGTGTGTGTGTGTGTGTGTGTGTGTGTGTGGTTTTTGCTTGAGTAAGTTGAACAACTATCTCTACCTTCTGCATTTCTTTTCTTTCTGGTTTAAACAATAGGTCAGTCAACACATTATTACCTCTTATTGAAAGTTTTAATCTTAAGCTCTTGCTCCATCTTATTTCCCATAGAGTCAAACAATCTAATGGGCTAAAGCAAATTACCAATTAGAGAGCTCCTTTGTTTTAATTTACCAATGGCTCAATTCATCAGAACTCGTAGATCCAAGTATTTTGGCCCTGACCACCAGGAACTCACTCCTAAGACAACATCACAAAGAAAAAGCAACCTATGCCGGCTCACTGCCTACAAATAATAAGGCAAAGACTTAGAAAAGTCCCTAGACCTTGGGAAAATCAGAGAACTGTGTTGCCTTGGCAAAAGAATGGACAACAGTGTCACCAGTTTTTCAAAATTCTTTCTGAATCATTGAGTAATGAGTTGTTTTAAGAGCATTTTCACTTGCTAAGAGGAAAATGACTCATGGTTTCAAAGACAAGTTGGTGCCGAGATAAAGCAGGGCAATGTTTCTATTTTATCTACCTCAATGCTTTAAACCTCAAACCAGTGGTTTGGAAAAACTGCTTAATCTTCCTCAAAGGTCCATATTAGCACAGGGATCGCCGAGTCCATGTTTGTCCATTTAATGCCACAATCTGCCACCAGCAGTGGCCAAGCAGAGAATTCCTCAGAGGAAAGGGTGATGTTTGTTTCTTAATATATCTTGTTATGAAGATGAAATAACCAAGTGCAAATATTTTCTTTTAACCATTCTTTACCACATGAGAAAATGTAAGAGATTAAACTTGATGTTGAAGGATAAAAGAATATGAGATCTATTTTCTCCTTTAACTTCAAAATCTAACTAGGTCACAAAATGTTAGTCTGGATAATTTTAGTTAGGTCAGCCTTTGCCATTATCTTGATTTATATAAAGTCCAGGGGAACTAAACTATTGAGTTCATATGCAATTATGGTAAACTATGATGATTACATTTAAATTTATTTCCATGACTGATTAATATGGAAAGTCATAAAAGCAGAAAAATTGATGGAGAGAAAGAAATAAGAAAGAAAGAAAGAAAGAAAGAAAGAAAGAAAGAAAGAAAGAAAGAGGGAAAGAAAAAGAAAGAGGGAAAGAAAGAAAGAGGGAAAGGACGGGAGGAAGGAAGGAAGGGAGGGAGGAAGGAAGGAAGGAAGGAAGGAAGGAAGGAAGGAAGGAAGGAAGGAAGGAAAGAAGGAAGGAAAGAAGGAAAAGGAAAAGAAAGATGGATGGATGTAGTACAATAGTCGTTTGATTGCTTCTAATTGCCATAATGCTTCCTCCTGGAGTAGATCAGGCCTTTTTCTCAGGTGTAGAGGGAAAATCTCTTCTGCCCTTTTCCTGTGAGTGCAATGCATCTGTCACTGGGCCAGGTGGGAGGGAATATTTGGAAGCACCTAATTGTGGCTGCCCATGACCCACATAGCTTAGGAACTAAACAACCACAATCGATAATGCTTAGTACAGATTTTCTAATGATATTATATCATTATATATATTTAAATACCTTCACACCAGTCATTCAGACAGAGTAGCAAAATTTTAAAATTCGCCTACTACTTGCTTCTTGGCCTTTACCCTTGAAAATCAAGCTGACGTGTGCACTGGCTCCCTGTATGGAACCATGGGGACCAGAGGCAGCTCTCTAACAAATACCTGATAGTCCCTCTCCAAAGAAAACTCTTTGAAGGCCTGAACAAACAAGTGACACCACTATCTCTCAACTTTTACAGGAATAGGAAATAATCTAGTACCTTGTTGGTTCTCTAAAGACAGAAGCCAAAGGTAGGGTCGGGGACTTGACTTTTTCTGTATCTCACCCTTTTCCTCATTGTACCAAAAGAACAGTTTGTTAGAACTGGAAGAAATAATGAAAACAAGATCAGAGATGACTAAAAGACTGGACTTAATTAAAAGAATAGGCTTGTAAGAAAATAAAGCACTAGTTTAAATGAGAGCAGAATAGCCATATGTATTGAGAGGAAGAACATAAATGGAAAAGAGAGAAACAACATCATGCATAGAAAGGTATAACAATAAAAGATGAGATTTATTAATAATTAAGTTAAATTAGTATACTCTGCTTAATGCTATACAGGCACTGTTGTTTTTAATCCTCACGACGACCTGGAAAGTTATTACCATACTTTTAGAAATGGGAAAACAAAGACATGCAGAGGTAAAGTAATTTGCCCACACAGCTAGAGTTAGTGTAGCTGGAATTCAAATCCAGCCTGTCTGAATACAGAGCCCACACTTTTAATCACAGCACCATATTGCCTCTCAGAGTCTCACCTTTTTTTACTTAGAAGCTGTGCGACACTATCCATCTGCCTCAGTTTTCTTCATAAAATGCACATTAATACATTCTTTGTGTTTGTTTATGAGCTTGGGCAGGGTACAGCACTATTCTGAAAAGGCAGTGTGAGTAATGGTTAGAACAGAGCAGGAATCAGACTGACAGGGTCCAGTTCCCAGGTCTGGTCTGCTCCTTGCTTTCTGCATGACCTTGGAAGTTATATAACCTGTCTGTGCTTCATTTTCCTCCATTAAAATGAGGTTGTCAGTTATTCTTACACAATGGGCTTGTTATGAGAATTGAGTAAGTTGGTGGTGGTGAAGTGGTTTAAACAGTGGCTGGTTCATGGTAAATACTAAATGCTTTGGCTAAATAATTCTTAAAATATGGCTAAGTTAAGGCAAATAAGTCTTTAAACTTCAGGATTAACTGGCTCCTTGTTTAACAATCAATATTGACTCTCTATATAACCTGCATTTTTCCTCTGTTAATTTTTTTAACAGAAATTTGGTCTAAAAAGCTAACTTCAGAAGTGCCTGGGTGACTCAGTCTGTCAAGACCCCAACTCTTGATTTTGGCTCAGGTCATGATCTCACAGTTTGTGAGATCAAGCCCTGCATCAGGCTCTGCACTGATAGCGTGTAACCTGCTTGGGATGCTCTCTGGCTCTCTCTCTCTCTCTCTCTCTCTCTCTCTCTGTGTGTCCTTCCCACATGTGCTCCCTCCCTCTCTCTCACAAAATAAATAAATAAACTTAAAAAAATAAAAATATAACTTCATTTTAAATTTCTATAAAGGAGTTAAATATGGTCTCCAACACTCAGTCCTTTTCTTCCTCTCAACACTTTCTTCTATGTTGCTTCTATTCTCAGACTGGTCCCTGTCTGTGTGGTAGTTCCCAGCACTGCAGGCTTCCCTCAGCATCCTACAGCTAAAACTCCCAGAAAATAGTTTCTCATTACTGATATGTACCCCTGAGTCCCAGAATTGACTCTCGTTCACCTGAATTGGATCACATGATGATTCTGGAACCAATCACTGGCACCAAGGGATAGAATGTGCTGATTGGTCAGTCCTAAGTCACTCGGCCTAAGGAGAGGTAGAGTCAGCCTCACCCAAACCACACAAACTACAAGCGGGAAAAGGATTATATCTTAAAGAAAATGAAGGTGATGTTATGTGAAAAAGGAGTAACCAATGCTAGAGAGACAAGACAATAAATTTCTACTAAAATGACTGATGATATTTTGTGCCACGCAAACACACACACACACACACAAACACACACACACACACACACACACTTGCAATGGGAAATAGAAAACTTTGTTCCCATATTTTGAAAAATAATGACAGACTCTATGCCAAAGTTAAGAAATTCTGATGATTTTGTTCATATGGAGTTCTCCCCCACTGAGAGAAAAGATGCCTTTCATAAACAGAAAAATTTTTATACAGATGTTTTACTCTGTTTTAATGTTTTAATCATTTGCAAATTTTATTTGGGAACTCCATTAACCTAGTTCCTTTTAGTTATCTTATAAAGATGAATGAAAAACTCAAGGAAAGAAAGACTGACCGACTTGTTGAGAGTTCAGTAAAACCACGTGTTTGCTTTGTTTTGTTTTGTTTTTTAATTTTTCCATGATGACTCCTGGAAACGAACCACTGGGATTTATACTTCTTTCCAGTCCTTTCCTTCCCCAGAGTGAGATCATACCTCATTCTGCCCTCATGCATTTTCTTTACATTAATGCCTTTTTTCCCCACATAAATGAAAACATTAAATGCATCCAGAAAAATTGGAGTGAGGATTAAGACAAAGAAATTTTATTGTCAACATTCACATAGGAGAAATGTTACTGTTTTTGTGATCTTTTTAAAATGAAAAGGAACAATGATAAAAAGCCAGTTTTTGTTTCATTTCAGGAAATCTTAATAGAGTTAAACAGAAGCACAAGATTAAAGTGGTGTTTGGAACCCCCCCTCCCCATATTCTATAAAGTGGCTAACGTTGTCATACTATCTTATCTAGGAATTTTCTGTGTTCCTCTAAAGTGTCAACCACCACATTTAGAAATTTTTATCTTCTACAGTTGTTTACTTCATCCTTTTCCTAAGTTGCTGGAATGATATCTCTAAAGAGTTACTTTAGATAAAATCTGGCATTGACCCTATTTCAAAAATGCAGGCCGTTTTACAGGCCGTGGTAAATTCTTCACAGCACAAAACCGACACAACATATTAGCTTTGTGCAGTGATAACCTAGGAGCCCATAAAGTGTACTAAATACCAATCTGTTCACATTTCCCTGGCGCCCCACTGGGCCTCCCTAATGAGCATGCATTCCCATGTGCACACTCAGCAGGCAGTCCTTCCTCTGACCTTCTCCACATCTGACTCTCAAGTGAGGTATAAGAACTGTGGAGCTCAAATGGGTCAGTCCCCGGCTCTGACTTGTTTGTTGTGTGTGTTATCACCTCTACTATGTATCTTTCCACAGGCAGGGCTTAACAGATATGCTGATATGTTTCTAGGAGTAAAGAAAAAAAAACCCAAATCCAAATCCCCCAGTTTTCATGTAATTCTGTAATTCTAGATCTTAAACAAACAAACAAACAAACAAACAAACAAAACAAAGTCCATGATCCCTCTTGTTGTTAAAGGGTGTAACGGTTTAGCAGCTTGCTCAGCCATAATTTTGCCCCTCTGATGTGTCTGGAACCTCTGTCTCATAACTTTCAGGAAATGTCTCATCTAGTTAATCACCCTGACTTTCTGGGGGAATTAAAGAACCAGAGTAGGAAAGATGTTTTCTGTGATTCATCGGCATGTAATTTAGAGAAGGTAAATTGTTAGAATAATCATTAATAGTGTGCAAGAAATACTGCCTCGCCTCATCCTGTATCTTATGCAGAAACGGAAGTCCTCAAGTCTGCAATAAGCACTTCAGAAGAAATATAGGAATAATGGTAACTTTTCGAAAATTCTATAGCTGTGATTTTAAAGACAGCATTCTTACTTGAGACAGCGGGCTAAAGTGTGAACAGTCATGCTAATAGACTCATTTTTTTTTTCCAGTGAACCATCAGTGGAGGTTTACTTGTTTGGCACCAGCCAATTAATAACCTTAGGGCTGCTCTGAGGAAAAAAACAATGTCTTTGAGTGTGCCAATGGATACTGTGACAAGCTTGAAGAAAAGACAGCTTTAAAAAAATGTGAGAGGATGAAGGCTGTGGGGAGTGAAGGGAATGAGAAGGGAAGGGAGACAAAAGAGGTAGTAAAAAAAGGAAAAAGAGAAGCAAGAAAAGGGAAAGGATAAAGGAATATAAATGTGGCCTACATAACAGTATCCTTGACAGTTTAAACAAGCAGCTGTTCACGGAAAGAGAGAGTGCCAGACCCAAATACACAGGAACTGTGACAGTTCTCAGTCCTCTGTATCCATGTGGGAGAGACTTTTTCGTTTCGGCTAACCCTAAAGGTTTGGATCTCTAGCCCAAATCTGTTATAAAATCTTTCCATTGTCACAATACAATTCACAACAACAACAACAAAAACAGTCATACCTACTTCGCTTCCTTCCTGAATAGGAAGGAATAACTTCCTGAATGACTTAGTTCAAAAAACAGTTAGGTGGGGTTTTAGGGAGTGAGTAGTTCATGTAGGGTGGGTAGGAGGAGCTGCAGTGGCCTGGTCAGGGCTAAGAGCCCAGGTGCTTGGTGAGGCAAACATCTATCTGCACAGGGAGTGGAAGCAGGTGGGCATGGGGCCAGGAGATGAGTTACATACAGAATTGATCAAATAAGTAAATATATTGGGAATATAGAGAAAAATGGGAGTCAGCTTTCTCCCCATCACAGAAAAGGCAAAAACTAGAATGAATCCTGTGGTGTTGGGTTGAATTTGAAGGTATTGGTATAAACAACATGGTTTCTGATAGGTAGATAGATAGATAGATGATAAATAGAATAGATAGATAGATAGATAGATAGATAGATAGATAGATAGATATAGGCACTGTAGTAGCCAGCCTCTAAATGGCCCCAATTTTCTGGCCTCCAGGTATTCATACCTTTTTGTATTCCCTCTTCCATACTGAACATGGTTGACCCGTGTAAACAGTAGGATATTATGGAAGTGACAGAGTGAGGCTTTTGAGGGTACGACATAAAAGACGTCTGCCTTCCTCAATCTTGGAAAGTCCAGCTACCATATTACGATGATACTCAAGCGGCCCTGTGGAGAAATCAATGACATGAGAAAATGAGTTCGTCTGCCAACAACAGGTCCTGGCTTGCCAGACCTGTCAGTGAGCCACCTTGAAAGTGGATCCTCTAGCCCCAGTCAGACCTTAAGAAAACTGTAGTCTTGGCCAGCGTCTTGATAACAATTTCATGAGAGGCATTAACTAGAATCCCCAAGCTAATCCACTTCTGAATTCTGGACTAAACTGTGCAGTACTAAATGTCCATTGTTTTACTACTAAGTTTGTTATGTAGCAATAGATAACCAATACATTTGTGAATATATGTATGTATAGAGATTACATACTTAAATGTATTTCTCAGCTGTGTCCATTGATGGGGTCTGGGCACAAGGACACTTCAAAACCAACAAGCATTCCAAGTGCCTAGATCTTGCTTCCTAAATACAATTCTCTGCTAAAAGGAAGCAGGGTTCCCTGAGGAAGTAGCTGACTTCAGGACTAGAGCAGGGAAAATCAAAGAGGAGCCTAAATATTTTATTCAATATAGCAAGGAAATGGCTAAATAGTTATGCATCAGAATGAATAATGACAGTAAAATATTATAACCCATTGAATAGAACAGGAATGCACAAATTCCTATGATATAAATAAATAAATGGAAAAAATGATTTGGGAGGAATAAATTCTTTACAGTAGAATGCCAACTAGTAAACACAGGAGGAATGGTGAAATCAGAAAATAAGCATTTGGCAACTATCACTGTGACAATTCAGCCAAGAAACATCAATGGATGTTAAAATTAATGAGTGCAATTTGACAAGAAATGGAATATTTACACAGTCTCAACTAAAAATGCTTATTAATTGCAAAGAAGAAAAGAATGACTTTTCAGTGGAGAAATCTGGCAGATACCACCTAAACAAATTATTAAAATTAACATCACCAGTAAGGTGACAAACTGAAAACATGTACCACCTAATTGGATGCAGTAAGAACATAAAATCATTACTATGGTAATCCCAGCACTAGAAGAAGCACAACTTGAGTGTAATCATAAGAGAATATTAGATAAACCTAAATTTACAGACATTTTATGAACTATCTTGAGAAAATCGTCAAAGTCATAAAAGTAAAAAGAGACCAGGGAAAAGTTCCTGATTAAAGGATAACAGAGATAACAGCTCACTAAGTGCAACATGTGATCTTGGATAAAATTATTTTAACTAGAGGGAACATTATTGGGACAAATGGCAAAACTTGAATGGCATCTGTGATTTAAATGGTAGCACGTATCAATATTAATTTCCGGACATCAATGGGATTACTATGGTTATGCAAAAAATTGTACTTATTTGTAGAAAACAGACATGGAAGTATTTGGAACTTCTACTAAAGTAGTTGGAGCTTATAGGACATTTTACCAGCCACTTGCTCAAATGGTTCAAAATGAAAAAGCTCTCCAAACTATTCTTTCTACTTTTTTGCAGGTTTTTAATTATTTCAAAATACAAGAACAAAAATGAAACACACTGCAGATCTGAGAATCATTGGCCTTTATTTGGCAGAGAATATAAAGGCAATTCAGAGACACACAATACTAAATAGAAATACACAGAAATGGCATGAATAGCAGACATCATACACAGATAAAGTGCCAACAAGAGCAACAATAAAAGAGAAAGTAGTAACATAGAGAATAGATTCAAACAGAGACATCCATGGAATTACTTAGTGTCCCAAGAGGAAACAGATGGTGTAGTCAAAATAGAATAATTTCATGAGAGTTTATTTACAAAGAGACATTTGCAGAGATGTGGATTATTGTAACCTTACATCCAAGAGTCAGGAATAGCCTCATATCCAAGCTATTAAGAGGGGAGGGAACAGTGCAGGAACCCAGAGAAAGAGTCATTCCTGCTGTCTGGAGAGAATCAGTGACTCTGTTGGAGAGACATGGCCAGCTGGAGGAGACCTTGCAGGAAGGGCGCCAGAGCCTCCCTCCCTTTCCTCCATCCAATCTGCTTCCAGGGCTTCCCATTGGCAAAACTTAGCCAGCAACCAGGAGCCAAGGGAACCCAGTGATGTGGTCTGCATGAGTCAGACTATCTGGGCAAAAAGCAAGGTATAGATAAGTCAAAGGTAAATTTGAGGGGGTCAGTGGCAGAGATCTGACCTATCTAACCTTAAATAAATGTAATTAAGAACAGCAACATTTAGCTCTGTAGAAATAACTATCAATAAGGACTCCGTATTTAAAATATTTGAGGGGCGCCTGGGTGGCTCAGTCAGTTAAGTGTCCGACTACGGCTCAGGTCATGCACACTGTCTCTCTCTCAAAAATAAAGACAAACAAACAAACAAACAAATAAATGAGAAAATTTCAGGGAGACTGGAAATTCTTTAAAATGTATAACTTCCGGGCCTGAGGAGTTAAGAATTGGTATGCCACTCCATCCTTCTCTTCCTGGGCCAGAGAAACCTCGAAATCCCAGTGTTGCAGGTGATATAGGTACAAAATAGTGGAACCTTCATTAGCCTGCTTCCCTCAGTGACTATGCACAGGAGAACTTTCCTCATCCCGGGTCACCAAGTCTTTCTGGACATAAAATATGGATAAGATTAACCCTTGGTTGTATAAGCATAGAGATTTCAGAATGTCTTTTGTGGCAGCTAGCATTAATTTTCCCAATAAATGAATGTGGGATAACAAAAATCTAAAATACGTGAATATGCTTAGTGGGTAATAAACAGCAAGACCACTGAGATCAGAGGTGGAAAGAGAACAATATATGTTTTACTGTGGTAAAATATTTAGTCTTTTGCAGTCAGTGACTTGGGTGTCAGCTCACATGGGTATTGAGCCAGAAATTTCAGAGTAATATGGTAGAAAATGGAGATTTAGAACTATATATTGGTGGCTTTTTGTTGCATTTAGCAAGATATTGCCAAAAAGAAATGAACTCAGAGAAAGTTGGAAAGCAGGCCAGAAGGGAATTATAGGGAAAGACTAGAAATTCAGAGCCTTCCAGATTGGAAAGTCAACTCCTTGTATACCTCAAAAGTAAGACACAGGACAAAAAAAAGCTTCTAGTGAAAAATACTGAATAAAAAAATCTTAGGTGATTAAAGTGCTTCTAGGAAAAGTCATATTAAAGGTATAATTTTCCAGTTTAAATTCAATAGCTTTAAGGCATTCCAGAGAAAGAGAAATCAAGGCATAGGCATGAAGAAGCACAGAAATAGAGCAGATCTGAGAACCAGGTTTCAAAAGAGTGAGGTTATTGGTACATAAAATTTTGTTAGTAAATAGACCAGAAGCACACTTTTAAGGGAATGAATTGCCAAAGAAACAAGAACTTTGACCAAAAAGGCATTCGACTTAAAACCAGTCTTGAACCTCCAACCCTCCAGACAAAAATAGGCTGGAAAACTATTCAGCCCCCAAGGAGAAAATATGCCCCCAGTGCCCACTTCAGATCCAGTGAAGAACAAAAGGAAATGGGCACATCCTGAAAAGACTCATAGACAAAATTTTCCTCCACAGAACAGAGTCACAGCCCAATGAGTTAAGGAAGCTATCTGCCACTCGCAATGTCCAATCAGTGGGATTCCAGAACTTGCACAACTCAGTGACTGCTCACTGTCTGCACTCTTCGCTCTCCAAATCAGCATGTCTGCTGCTCTTATCCTGTCTTTTTTTCCCCCATTGCCATCTATTCAGAAGCAGAAAGAGATGGAAAAACCTGTCTTTGTGGTTCCTAAGTCTCCAAATGAGAGGAACCACATCTGGACCTGACAGGCAGACTTTGATGGGACACACACTGAATCACTTCTGAGCTGATACAAAAGAAGACCAAAATTCTTCACATTTTTAATAGTTTAAGCTCTTTTGCTATTAGAAGTAAAACATGTATTTTTATTTTTAATAACTTTATTGGAATTTGAGACACATTTGGGTATGGTAGAGAATCAAGGTGGAATATCCCTGTTTTGAGTCCCTGATCAAGAGGGAGGAAAATTTTGTGTAACAATAAAAGCTGATATTTCAGATCCCAGCCTGCTACCAGATGCATGTTCCCTGTATCACTATGCCCTTAGGGACGAGATTAGTTAAGCTTCCTTTTCTTACATATGACCACCACCCAACAACAATTAACTTAAGCAAAAAAAGAAGTGAGTTGACTCCTCTAGTTAGGAAGCATATTGAGATAGGTCATGAACTTGGAAGAGAAGCCATAGTGACCAGTCACTCAGAGACTGGATTAGGGGGCTCAGTGCCACCACAATGTTTGTCTCCATCCAGTTCTTATTTCTATTGGTCCCCTTCTCTTTACATGTTGACTCCTTTGTTTTCTACTCCATGCAGGGTGTTTCCATGCATCTGAGAGGATGGCCATTGGCAATCTGGGTCCACATCCTTATAGTTTACTAAATGGAAGAAAGCAATTCCTCTCCAATTCCAAATATAAAGTTCTGGGGAAGAATTCTGAGTGGCCTGGTTTGGTTGATTATGCACAACTCTGTGAAAAACTGCTCAGGTGGATGCAGCATTATCATTGGCTTGGCCTGAGCCATGTTTTCAAATGTGCCTGGAAAGGTAGAAGATAGGCATGCAATAATCAATAGTGTACCAAAACAATGTAAATGGGACAGGAATTCCCCCAAGGAAAGGAAATGCTGTGGCTATAAAGAGAAAGATGGGAAAGATGAGTGGACAGAAATAAGAGCCACCAGACTCCTTTATGATAACCTAGATAACAATAGCAATGCCTACCATGGACTATACCAAGAAAGCATACCTACAAGGAGAGACATAGACACTTCCATCCAGGGCATGTCTGACTTTGGTCAGTTCTAATGGTTATTGAGACTCCTTCTCATGGCTTCCCCAGTTTGACCTACTCCAATTCTTTAGTGGAATACACAGATCCCCTGAGACAGGTAGTGAGAGTATAGTGATGTTCTGCCTCCTTCTCATTACTCTTCTAGACTTGGGAGTGACCCCAAATTTAATTCACAGGCTGTCTTCAGCAATAGACCCACAATATTTACATAAGCCTCATATACATTATGATCCAACAATTAAATGCTTTGTAATTACCAAATACTTTCTGATAGCTCCACCAAATTAATGTTTCTACAGTGCCACTTTGTGTCACCCTTTGATTAAAAACACATTCTAGTTTCTCTAAATCCTTCCAAGTAAACCACGAACTCTGGGCCTTCCAAGCACACTATAATCCAGGCCCCAAATATCTCTGCAGTCTGAGCTCTCACTACTCTTTTATTCATGCCTTCCTTTCCATCCAAAGTAGACTCTTCCCTGATTCTAGCATACATATAATTTTTTCATCCCTCTTCATTCATTTACTAAATCAACATATGTTGCTTTTTTTTTAATGTGCCAGCTTCTGTGGTAAGTACTAGAAATGAAAAGGTGAATGAAACATGAACCCTATCATCAAAGAGCTCACTGTAATGTAGAAGAAACATACATTGTAAATAATTATAATTGTCTGTGAAGCCTGTTACAAGTGAGGTATGAGGCAATTGCTAGACCAACTGACTATATGGAAAATTAGGGAAAGTTTTCCCTTGAGTATGATATTTTTGCTGGGACTTATAAGTGTGTTTGCCAGGCAGAGAGTAAGAAAGGGAATTCCAGAGAGAAGAAGGTATGCAAGAGTCCAGCAATGCAAAGATATATAGCTTGTTCAGAAAAATACAAGTGTAGTAAAAGCTGCCTTAGTTAATGTACACTAAAACAACACTGGAGATTAAACAGGGCATTACCTTGCCTGTGTAAATACACCAGCTAATGCATAGGATGTGCTAAATGCTTATAGCTAATAAGCTACTCTCCTATTCACCCATAGAATTCTATAGCTGCTGGTTGAGTGTTCGGTTTATTGAGTCAGTGGTCTCTTTTCTCAAATCTGTTGAAATTTTTGTCATAATTACAGAACTGAATTAAGTGTTATGGAAACCAGGGTTTTTCAACCTCAGCACAATTGACGTTTTGGGTCAGAAAATCCTTTGTTGTGGAGGGCTAACCTGCGCTTCATAGGATATTTAGTGGCATCCTTGACCTCTCCCACCAGAGGCTGGGAACACCCTCCCCTGAATTGTGACAACAGAACACGTCTCCACACATTGTTAAATGTCCCCTGGAGGGTACAACAATCAACACTGATAGAATTGGGCCACATTATGAAGAGCCTTGTGTATGAACTTTATTCTTTAGGTATGCAATTAGAAACATTTAATGTTTTTTTAGTAGTAGAGTAGCATATATGGCATTGCTTTTCAGAGGATAAATTAGAAAAGGAGGAAGACCTATTAAGGAGGCAGTTGCCATTGGGTAAGCAGGAAGTAGCAAGAGTATTGGTAAATACAAAGGAAGTAATGGTAAGAGGTAAACTGAGGAGAGATTTTTTGGAGGCAGGTAGGTTCATTCACTCCACCTGGGATTCCTCTCCACTTTTTCTTCTTCCCTTTGCTCACCTATTAAATCCAGCCCAACTTCAGGGTTCAGTTCAAAATTTATGTTCCCAGATTAAGCCACAGAAAATGACATGTTGTCCTCTGAACCATATAATTCGTTATTGTAGCTTAGGGAAATTTCTGATATTGTTAACTTAATGCCCAGATAATAAACCAGATTGTGATCCTAGACTATATAATCTCTAAATATAGGACCATATTTTATTCATATTTGATTTCCACCCAGTGCCCAATTCCATGCTTTCCAAATAGCAGATGATGAATGTTGTTTATTGAGTAATTATGGAACTTTAGCCTAACTTGCTCCAACAGATTTAATAAGTGTCCCTTGAATTCTCCTAGCTGGAAGCATTGGAGAGTTAGCCTAAATTAACCAGTATTGCATTCTTTACAGATCTGTTTCCTGCAGTTTCTATCTACTCACATCACTGGAGGAAGTTCATATTCATTAATCTTATAGATTTTCTTATAAACTGCCTCCATGAAGAAACTCAATAAAACAACACCCACATGCTCCCTCCAAAAGAAAAGAAAAGTAACCAGAGGCCAGATATCAAACTAGTGAAAAATGATGTTGAACTATGGTAAATGACATATGAATAAGTGTTAAGCAAAAACACCCAACTGGATTTTTCTCAAGGTAAATGTTTTTTTCCTGCCCATATGAATCACTAAGACCATTACTCACTGTATTCTCTCAACTGTACTCTTATTCTGTCTCTCATTGCTATCCTATTAGTTTCCACCAACAAGTGACAGGAAATATTAATTGTGAGCCAAAGCTTTAATTACATATTAGAAAATAAGGTACCTTAGAGATAGATCTTTAGTGATTGAGGGCAGATATGTAAAATCAAAGTGAACCTCAGCCACTCTGTGCATGTGAATTGTCTTTCTGCATCAATGAAAGTGGCCAAATTGTTCAAATCGAGTTTTCTGAGTGTGTACTTTGAGCTTCACATACTATTGGCAAAGCAGGAAGTAAGAAAAAAAAAAAGCCAAGGTTTCTGCTAATAATGATCCTACAGGGGAGAGGAAGGAAACAGGCTTAACTCTTATCAAAGGCAGCATAAGGACTAGGAGTGGGATGGCTTTCCTGCTTAAATCTGCCTGAAACTTCTTTTTGTGCTATTTCAACTTTTGGACCATCTTGGAGTTTTACATATGCTGTCTCTGTTCCACGCCAGATAACCCACACATCATACCTATGTGAATTTTACAAAATTAACCCACACCCACAACGTCTTTGTGCATGCAGTGAGTTAAGGTCATGATGATGCTAGAAAAGATAAGTGAATACCAGATTCATCAGTGCTTAAACATCCCTTGGCCATTTCTGTCAACTTCGCATCAGTCTCTGACTTCTAGCCTTCCCTTCAGTCTCTGGCTGAAGTTGCTCTACCTGTACTTCTTTCTCAAAGCAAAAATAAAATAAAATAAAATAAAATAAAATAAAATAAAATAAAATAAAAATAAAAAATAAAGTTCTTACTGTTACTTTATGCAGAGCATTCCCACCTTTTTAAAAAAATTTTAAGTTTATTTATTTTGAGAGAAAGAGAGCATACAAGCAGGAGAGGGGTGCAGAGAGAGAGAGAGAGAGGAGAGAGAGGGAGAATCCCAAGCAGGCTCCAAACTATTAGCAAAGAGCCTGATACGGGGCTCCAACTCACGAACCAAGAGATCTTGACCTAAGCTGGAACCAAAAGTTGGACACTCAATCAACTGAGCCACCAAGGTGCCCCCCGCTCCTTTTTTAAATTCTGCCTTTCTTTCAGACTCTGCTCAGGAGACTCTCTTTTCACATTCATGAAGGTATTTTCTTAAGCACATGCAGTTACTTTCAATAACTGAAAGTCTAGTACCAGTTGTTAATTGTTGGTGTTTATCTGGTTCCATCTTAACAAGCAATACCAAATGCCAAACTACTGGTAATCCAATGTAAGATTTCAGAACTGAGAGGACTGGAGGATCGGCAGGACATTATTCTTTCTAGTCTAGAAAACAGAGATAACCTAACACAAAAGAAAGAAAAAGATAGAAGGCATGGAGGAAGGAATATACATGATCAGGAAAGTAAAGACACGAAGACACTAAAGACACTAAACTGAAAACCATATGGTTTTAAAGATGGGGCAGGATAAAACTGAGGACCAAAGATTTTGCATATCCATTTGAAATACTAGTGTTTATTTGCCATCAATTAATATTTACTTAATAATATTGATGACAAAAAAGTAATAATGAAACAAGTAGCAATATGTGTTATGTGATAGGCACTGGGCTACATTCTCGAGTTACAGAGATGAACAAAGTACCATGTTTTCTCGGTCCTTAGATACATGCTTTCCCCCCAAGTGTTAACACAGTAAAACGTTGGATTGCAAGTAACTTGTTCTACGAGTTTTCTGCAAGAAGAGCAAACATTTCTAATAAATTTTAACTTGATAAATGAGTGACGTCTTGCAATACGAGTCATATGTAATGCCAAATGTCACGTGATCACAACTGAGCCAATGGTTCTCTCTCTCTCTCTCTGTGTCTATCTCACTGCGGAATTGTGGGTGATCATCTGTCATGCTCAGATGCTTGGTCACAGGCCATGGTGTTTGGCAGAGATCAGTGATTTTTCAGAACATTGGAAGGTGCCCACAATTGGTACTAGTGTATTTTTTTTGTCACTTCAAAGCACCTATGGATGGTCCCTTGCTTTTTCATACAAGGGTAAGCTTAGGAATGCTTTGCTTCATTCTAGGTCAGGCTGCCTGCAGACATAGACCCTTTCCTCTGCTGCCTTATCGCCAGTTACATTAAATACAGTATAGGACCAGAGTTTATTAATATTGTACTGTAGTCAACATCCGTGATAGTGTATACAATGGCACCCATGCAAAAAAGATTCTGTTGAGCCAATAGATAGCAGTGAGTCCATTAATGATAGTGAAAGTCATCTTACACAATAGCTGTCCTTTCTCTTGTGTCCCTCACACCAGCCACGAAGGTTTTCAAAGGTAAGTGCAGGTTCATGTGTTTATTTTTCTTTCAATTTTGTATTTTCTTTATTATTATATTACAGTATTGTAATCATTTTTATATGAAAATTTTGGGTTGTCGAGCAAATCATCTGAGTTTCCATTATTTCTTATGGGGAAATTCGCTTTGATATGCAAGTGCTTTGGATTACTAGCATGTTTCTGGAATGAATTATGCTTGCAAACCACCAAGATTTTACTGTACATCTGAAATTAGAATTTATCTTAACTTTTTGGCTGTATCTTTTTTTCTGATCATTAAATAATGAGTCTTTAGATTTATGGAAATATGGTAATTCCTCAATTCAAAACGCTTGCTTGCAGTTTAAAGGCCGTATCACTGAAGGCAATTGAGGGAGAAATAATAAGAGTTATTCTAGTCAAAGGTATCTGGAAATGGCCGCCTAAGATGACTGGAGGTTACTTGTAGTGAGGAGCAGAGTTAGACACGACGCTAAGTAGTGGAAGCCTGGCGCGGGGTTGATGTATCAAAGGAAAGGCAGGAATGGACATATGGATAAATGTGTGTTATTTCAAAGAATGAATAAGCACATATCACTGCAATTTTGAAGAATTTGAATAAAAATTGAGAAACTGCTAATTCTTCAAATATGGCTGACCAGGAAGATAGTTCATTGAAAACTGCAGACAATTCAGATTCAGCATGTGAGGCACTAAGTTTTGCTCAAACAGTGAATAACCAAATGGAACAACCCAATAAGTATTCAAAAATATTTTAGAGAACAAAGATTTAGAAATAAAAAAATTTATGGTATAATTCCCTTTCACTTTGCATTATACTAACACGTAAATAAATTTCCATAAAATCATTGTCATCTTCCTCTCCTAATATTCAAAACAATGGTGTGTCTGGTATACTGGGTAGTTGGGAAAATGTCTTTTTCCCAAGAAAAAAATATATATAACAGTTTTCCATAGTAAGACTGCATTACAAACAACCTAATCATAATAATAAAATAAGTAAATTTTAAAATATTTTACATTAAAATAAAATAACTCATAATAATTATAAATCATTATTATATTATATTATATTATATTATATTATATTATTATAATTATTTATAATGATAAACTATTATTGCTATTATTATTCACTGAACACCTTCAAAAGTGCCAGGTACAAGAGAGATGTTTTAGGACAGAATCATGAATGGAGTCTTTGCCAAAACTACTGATTGAGACTTAAAAAAAGTAAGATGGTTTTTAGTAGGAGGATTTACATGCCAAAGCCAACAGGGCTAACCACAGGCCATTTGTAATCATACACTCAGGCAGTTCCATTAGCCTGGCAACCGAAAGCTGTCAGAGAGGGGTTTCTTTACAAGTGTATTAGGATGAGATAAAAGCCACCTTCAGTTTGTAATGACCAACATGAACAGTTTTACTAGGAAATTCATCTCAAAGGAGGACATGCTTTAACAGATGAGCTAACCAAGCTAACTAAGGTTAATAACTCAAGTTCTAACATGAAGAGAAGCAAACGTGTTCTTCCATCATGCCATTCATATATCTGCTTTCCTAATAGAATTATAACACTTTAGCTGTGACTTTTCCTGGAAACCTACCATGTACATATTGTACAAATTCCACCACTTCCTAGTACATATACCCATTAGATTAGTGTTTTCAGGAATTATAAGCGCCAAGGATTCTAGTGAGACTGAATTGAATGAGTCCCAGAGAGAAGGCATGAATCACCCCTTTGGTATGAGCTCCATGACACCTGGCTAAATCCACCCCAATTTGGGGGCATCAGAGCATGTTCTTTTCCTTGACATTGATGTATCCAAATTATTATTTAGTTTTATGACACAAAGTTTTCTGTCACTGAGACACAAGGTTTTATGTCACTGAGACAAAAGGAATAGCAACATTGGGGATGAGGCATCTTCTAGGATTTAAGCCCAAAGATGATTTCAGTTCACAGGGAATATAAAAATCATTATATCCTTCTTCACTAGAGTTCTTTTGTTGGCCACCTAGGAATCAAACCTGCTATTTCATATCCTTAGGAAGAGGACAATGGGTTTATATATATCTTAATGGTTTTCATTTTAAAACAAAAGGGAATGTCTTCATGGTATCTGAAAGTGAGAATTATACGATTTAGGGCTAAGTGCTTTCTAGGGTAGTTAGTGGTTATTACTGTAATGGTCAGGCTCTGAAAGGAAAAAGGAAAACTCTGATGTGTGCACTCCATTGTAATATTTTTATTCCTATTAATAATAACTCATGCAGCTAATTCTCAGGCATTAATTTAAGCACTTTACATGCTAACCCTTACAATGAACTTTCATAGTAGGTATATTATAGGTATATTGTATAGTAAGTGTATTATAGTTATGCCATTTTACAGTTTAAGTAACTTGCCCAAGGTCATACAGTTAGCAAGTGTTGGAGGCAGACTCTGAACCCAGACATTGTGGCAACAGACACCATACACCATACACTACGCTGGATAGCCTCTCTACGTTAATGATACTTTTGCTCCTGCTATTATTGCCTTGATAATTTATCATATCCGTGAATTACCACACTCTGTTTCCACAACTCGATCCACTGCTCCAGTGATACTTAATCAAGGACTGTCAGGTGTGCTGTTTCCCATTTGGCCATAATTGTCACAAAGTGGTCTTGCTGCCACCCAAACAGGAAGTCCTCTGTTTTAGTCTGCTTGGGCTGCCATAACAAAATGCCATGACTGAGTGGCTTAAACAACAGAAATTTTTCTCACAGTTCTAGTAACATCAAGGTGCCAGTTAGGGTGGGTTTCTGATGAAAGCTCTCTTTCTGGCTTGTAGATGGCTGCCTTTTTACTGTATCCTCTTATGGCCTTTATTCTGCATGCACAGAATGAAAGCCCTGACGTCTCTTCCTCTTCTCATATGTACACCAGTGCTATCAGATTAGAGGCCTAACGCTGTGATCTCATTGAACCTTACTTACCTCTTTGAAGTCCCTATTTCCAAACACAGTCACACCAGGAGTTCAGGCTTCAACATATGAATTCGGGGAGAGTGGGAAGGGGCCACAGTTTAGTCCATAATAGCTTCCTTCTACCAAATATTCTTTCTTGAAATAAATGAAATCCCTCTATTTCAGGTGCTCCTCATAGCTCACCCTCCAATGTCACATTTATATCCTCTATATATTACTCCCAAGTTTCAAGTTTTTTACTGTTCAAGTAATCTAGTCAAAGAACTGTGCAAGGAATTTTCATAATACTTCAGAGTTTCCAAAGGACAATTGTATGTGTATGTATACCCGTGCAACACACATGCATATACACACACAACACATGCATACACCACACACACACACACACACACACACACACACACTCATAATTACATTAGTATACAAAACGGAGACCACTCATTTTAATGTTCAAATAAAATGATTCTGAGCTCCCATCGCACTTGATGTAAGAATATCCCTTTTCTCTCCTCAGGGTCTCCCTTTCTGTGATAATTCCAATAGATGGATCCTTCTGCAATTCAGGGAGTCAAGCAACTTGGTCACTATCACCTAAAGGAGAGAAAGCAGAAAAAATGATCAGATAACTGAGGAGTTTAACTGTTTTTGACTATTGCTGTTGGAAGACAGGTGATTTAGAAATACATTCTCCAGGTTTGGGGTAGAAGAAAGCTGTTGAGTATTATCAGGTTAATGCTACTATAGGTTGAGACTCTCAATGTTTCAGCAAGTTAGTTCCTGAAGCTCTTTTAAGTAACACCCACTGGCATGTCCCTTGCTGCTCACCAATAGTGCCCCACAGTGTCTAGCTCCAGAGGGGCATCTAGTACGTAAGGCCCATTCCCTCTCCACCTCCATCACCTAACTCTGAAAGTGAAGAAATTCCCTCTCTCTTTTGCACTCCAAAATCCATTTCTTTTCCTATCTCAGTATGAGTTGCATTTATTTTCTGGAGAGCCTTACTAGATTTAGTCCTAGCATCAGTAGGGAAAACATCAGTTATTGTTAATCATACTTAAGACATAAGAAAACTTGGGAGGCATCTGAGTGTCTTCGTCGATTGAGCGTCTGACTTTTGATTCTGCGCAGGTCATGATCCCGGGGTTGTGGGATCAAGCCCTGTGTCAGGCTGTGCACTGAGTTGGAGCCTACTTAAGATTTTTCTCTCCTTCTGCACTTCTCCCGTTTGCACTGTTTCTCTCTCTATATATAAAATAAAATAAAAATTTTAGGAAGGAAGGAAGGAAGGAAGGAAGGAAGGAAGGAAGAAGAAAACTAGGGATCAAGGAAGTTAAATGACATATCCAAGGTCACAACATTAGTTAGCGACAACCTAGCCTCAAACTCAGGACTTTTGACACTCTATACACTACTCTCTTTACCACAACTTCACGTTCTCTATTTTCGTTATGGGGTCCTAATATCAGTTGATCTCTCTAATATGTCCTGCCTTTTATCTTTTTTTTCCCTTGATGTGCTCTGACTACTCCCAATAGCACCTACGGGCTTATCAAATGCCTCTGTTACATCTACTGCATTAACAGACAAGCCCTCTGTGCCTGTCACTAGGACTACTGTTACTATTACTGCACCGTCGCTGTTAATCTTGTCAACGTAAACGATCGAATTAGAAATTTCAAATAAATATAAGGTTCTAACAAAATAAATTAACTAGCACACTAATATGGCTGCGTATGAAACACCCACATTTGATGTCATTGGATACACGAGGTCTTTGGGAAGATAGGCCTCAAGCCAAAGGTTATCAAAGGACTGGGTTTATATGGCACCATATCTATCATTTAGCCAGCCACCATCCTTTTCACCTGTGGAGAGAGAAGATTCTGCATGCCTCAGTTTGAATCAGGTAAAGAGTCTTCCCAGCATTCATGTGGACGATATGAAACACTTCTGCGTATTTCGCAATCTATTGCCTCTAACATGAAGGGTCTGTTATCAACCCTACGTTCCCTGAAATTAGGATGGCCATCTTTTCCAGAGTCTAACCAAGAGCTCTTATGATTTCTAAACTTTTAGATTAAAAAATTCTTACAAAGATACAAACATTAGGCAGCTTTGGACAAGGACCCTACATAATTTGGCTACAAATGGTTTCGCCCAATTTAAGTAAAAGCAAGTTGGTCGACATTATAATTTAATCTTGGCAATGACGATTTTTTTTAACGTTTATTTTTGAGACAGAGAGAGACAGAGCATGAATGGGGGAGGGTCAGAGAGAGAGAGGGAGACACAGAATCTGAAACAGGTTCCAGGCTCTGAGCTGTCAGCACAGAGCCCGATGCGGGGCTCGAACTCACGGACCGCGAGATCACGCCCTGAGCTGAAGTCGGATGCGTTACCGACTGAGCCACCCAGGTGCCCCGGTAATGACTATTTTTAAAAGTGGACATCAGGGTAGGGGGACCTGGGTGGCTCAGTCATTTAAGCCTCCGACTTTAGCTCAGGTCGTGATCTGGCAGTTTATGAGTTCACGCCACGCATCGGGCTCTGTGCTGACAGCTCGGAGCCTGGAGCCTGCTTCCGATTCTGTGTCTCCCTCTCTCTCTGCCCCTCCCTGCTCATACTCTGTCTCTCTCTCAAAAACAAATAAACATTAAAAAAACTTTTTTTTAAATAAATAAAAGTGGACATCAGTGTTTGGCATTGTTTGGCATTGTAAATTTGGGCAAATTTGCCCTCCTTTACTCATCAGTGTTTGGCATTGTAAATTTGGGCAAATTTGCCCTCCTTTACTCATTTTGGTCTGCTTTTCAGAATTTGCCAGGAGTGGGGAGTTGGTGAAGTTCTCACTTTTTTGCTTTTTAATTTCTAATTGACTTTCAGAAAATTATTCCTGCTTTGACCCGTTTTTAATAATGGACAGTTGATGCCAACTATACTTCAATTAATTTTTTTTTTAATTTTGGGGGTGCCTGGGTGGCTCAGCCAGTTGAGCATCTGAGCCTTGATTTTGGCTCAGGTCATAATCCCAGAGTCAGAAACTCTGTGTTTGGCTCCATGCTAAGCATGGAGCCTGTTTAGGATTCTCTCTCTAACTCTCCCTCTCCCTGGCACACTCTCTCTCTCTCTCTCTCTAAAATAAAAAAATTTAAAAAAATTAATTGATTTTAATTTTAAAAATAAAATAAAATGGACTAGCTTTATACTAAAAGTGAATATACCTAATGTCATAAAGCTGTGTACTTAAAAATGGTTAAAATGAGGGGCACCTGGGTGGCTCAGTCGGTTGAGCCTCCGACTTCGGCTCAGGTCATGATCTCATGGTCTGTGAGTTCAAGCCCCATGTCAGGCTCTGTGCTGACAGCTCAGAGCCTGGAGCCTGTTTCAGATTCTGTGTCTCCTTCTCTCTCTGACCCTCCCCCATTCATGCTCTGTCTCTCTCTGTGTCTCTCTGTCTCAAAACTAAATAAACGTTAAAAAAAGGCTTAAAATGATTAACTTTATATTATGTATATTTTACCACAATTTAAAAATTGTATCTCAAAAGAAAAAAATAGTGAGTTAAAATATCAATGTCCAAAGAGCCACACTATATAAACACAATAAATATTTGTTTAAAGTAGGGATAATCCAAGCACCTATCTGACCAAAGGCATCCACTGTGGGCCTTTCCGAAACTTTTTCTATGCACTTAATTTAATTCTACAAAGTAATATAATGGTACACATACTGTTTGGTAACTTTTTAAAATTATATTTCCAGATTTGTTTAATGTTTATTAATTTGTTTATGTTATATAATATTATATATTATAATTTTATTTTTTATTTAACATTTTTAAATGTTTGTTTATTTTGAGAAAGAGAGAGAAAGAGAACCCAAATGGAGGAAGGGCAGAGAGAGAGAGAGAGAGAAAAAGAATCCCGGGCAGGCTCCACACTGTCAGCACAGAGACGGAGGGCTCTCTCTCACAAATCATGAAATCATGACCTGAGCCAAAATCAAGAGTCGGACACTCAACCCACTGAACCACCCCGGCATCCCTGTTTAGTAACTTTTGATAACTAAATTCACCCACTATTTGTTGGATCAGACTATTCTCATGATGATTTTGTAGAGGAAGAAACTGGAGGTTCTGAGAAGTTAAGCTCTTTTCTATGTGTTTGATTCTTTATAGGAATAGCTTAACTTCTTTCATTTGTTTCAAGGTTTCAAAAGTTAGTGCTATTTCCATACTACAGTTTTATACGACTTGCTTCTTATTGAATTGGTGGTACTCACTTAACTCTTCTCATCTTTTTTTTTGAGAGATATTTGGCACATAACATTGCATAAAATAAGATACACAACATGTTTGTTTGATACATCTATATATTGTAATATGATTGTCATCATAACGTAATTAGCACTTCCATCATATCACATAATTGTCATTTCTTTTTGGTGGTTAGGATAATTAAGACCTAGTCTCTTAGCCAGTTTGATGATTATAATACAATATTGTTTATATTCACTCTATTGTACATTGGATCTCTAGAACTTGTTTACTACTCGTTGCAAGTTTACACCTTTATACAATGTCTCACCTATCACCCAACCCCTCAGCCCCTGGTAACGACCATTTTACTGATGATACCAATCTGGCTTTTTTAGACACTACCTGTAAGTGATATCCTTTAGTATTTGTTTTTCTCTGTCCAACTTGCCTCACTTAACATTATGCTCTCAAGGTCCATCCATGCTGTTGCAAATGGCAAGATGTCCTTCTTTCTCATGGCTGAATTATATTCCACTGTGTGTATACCTCTTCTTTATCCATTCATCCAGTGACAGGTGGTTAGGTTGTTTTCATCTTTCCATATCTTGGCTATTGTGAATAATGCTATAATAAACACAGGAGTACATATATCTCTTCAAAATTCCCTTTTCATTCCCTTTGGGTATATACCTAGAAATAGAATTTCTGGGTTATATGATAAGGTCTATTTTTAATTTTTTGAGAAACTACCATATTGTTTTCCATAATGACTGAACCAATTTACATTCCCGCCAACAGTGTACAAAGATTCTCTTTTTCCACGTTCTTTCCAACACTTGTTATCTCTTCTTGCTGATAGCCATTCTAACTGGTGTAATATGATTATATCATTATGGTTTTGGCTTTCATTTCCATAAAAGTTAGTGGCATTGAGTGTCTTCTCTTCATATCCTCTGTCCATTTCTTAAATGTTTGGGTTTTTTTTTTGTTATTGATTTATATGAACTCTTTACATTTTGGATATTACTCTTTTATCCACTATATGGTTTGCAAATATTTCCTCCCATTCTTTGGGTTGCCTTTTCATTTTGTTAATTATTTCTTTTGCTGCGCAGAAGCTTTTAAACTTGATATACTTCTAGATGTTGACTTTTGCTTTTGTTGTTTGTGTTTTTGATCTCACAACCAGGAAATCATTGCCAAGACCAATGTTGAGGACGTTTTTCCCTATGTGTTCTTCCAGGAGTTTTATGGTATCGGGTCTGAACTATTCTAATCTTATATCTTTGTTCCCTTCAAGGTTTTTTTGGTGTTCAGCTAAAATTAAAAAATAGTCTAGACTTTGAAACATTGTTATCAACTCTGTAAGGTCAACTAATCCATATAAAAATTAATCTATTACCTGATTTAAGTCAACTAAATTACATACAACATTTATTGAATATTTGATATGTACCTAACTCTGTGTTAGATAGTTACTATAACGTGACCATCATTAGTACCACATTTTAAAAACTGAGACTATTGGGGCACCTGGGTGGCTCAGTTGGTTGGTGTCCAATTTCAGCTCAGGTCATGATCTCATGGTTCGTGAGTTCAAGCTCCATGTCGGGCTCTGCACTGACAGCTCAGAGTCTGGAGCCTGCTTCAGATTCTGTGTCTCCCTCTCTCTCTCTGCCCCTTTCTCTCTCTCTCTCTCTCTCTCTCTCTCTCTCTCCCTCTCTCTCTCTCTCTCCCTCTCTCTCAATAAAAAATAAACATTAAAAAAATTAAAAACTGAAGCAATATAAGTGAAATTGGGTTGTGTGGACAATTAGTATACCTGTGAAAGAATAAAAACAGCATGAAAATATTTTTAAACTTTTTTGTAAATCATCAGATCCCATTAACTCAAAATTCGGTAACATTCAGTCCTGAAATCGGCCAGGGTTCTATGTGTGACATGCATGAAAAAAGGTTTGCTAAGCAAGCTAACATTGACAAGAATCTGGTATGGAAAAGCAGCTACCTCTTGAGTTAGTTGTCTTTAAACAAGTGCATGGGGGTATCGTTTGCAAAAGATATTAGACTTCTTGATACATCTGAGAAATGTTGTGGGCTTCTATTTTTAGCCACTTGCTTGCTGGATCTTCATAAAAGAATAGCACTGCATTCATTTCAAAATAGTCTATATCAAAACTTTTTAAATTATTTCTCCTTTGCTCTTCTCTGGCCCCCTCTCTTCCCCTAACTTGTGCTCTTCCCATTTACCGCTACTATAAAATCATGAAACTTTTACTGTATTTCCTTGACAAACACCTTATTCTATAGGAAATATACGTGGTTTACTCAGCAAATGCATTTTGAGCATGACTTATTCTGTGAGGCCATGGGGTTATACTGGGAATACTGGATGAAACTTACAGAAAGAAATCCTTGGCTTTAATAGAAGATGAACTTCCTCATTGTCAGAGCAGTCCGAAAATAGAATTGGCAGCATGAGTAGGGAGAAATTTTCCCTTAGGGGAGGTATTCAAGCACTAAGTAGGAATGTTGAAAGGAGAATTGAAACTTCAGAATATTTTTGAACTAAACAATTCTTTTTTTTTCTTTCTTTTAAACATTTATTTATTTTTAAGAGACAGCTCTAGTAGAGGAGGGACAGGGAGAAAGGGGGACAGAGGATCTGAAGTGGGCTCAGTGCTGACAGCAGAGAGCCTGATATGGGGCTTGAAATCATGAACCATGAGATCATGACCTGAGCCAAAGTTGAAACTCAACCCACTAAGCCACCCCCAGGTGCCCCTGAACTAAATAATTCGTAAAGCTAAGAATGTACAATGATGAGGATGATGAATTGAGTGTGAGGAGGAGAAAAAGGAGGAGGACGTGAGAGAACAAGAAATAACTTCCTAGTTCTTATTATTAAGTAGCTGTCCTCTGTGCTGGATATGATTCCCAGGAATAGTGATGTTGAGCAGTGAGGCAGCAGCCCTGAACTGGAATCAAACCTTGCTCAGCTTAAATAATTCTACTTAAAAGATCTGTTTGCTTTTAATAAGGGCATTTACTGCTCCAATTTCTACAATGTTGCATGTTTAACATATGCTTGGAGCTAGGCAAATGTAGATCCAAATCATTGCTATGTGGCCTTAGGCAAGCCACTTAAACATTCATGGCCTTAATTTCTTCACCTGCGAAAGGGACACAGTAACAACTGCACCTATCTCATGGTGTCACAGTAATTACTAAATGACAAGCATTTAGCACAAAGCTGGGTACATAGCATGTGAAATACTTAGCACAGTACCTGGCACATAGAACATACTCCATAAATGATGTGTATTATTAAAACTTTTTAAATTAATAAAAAACTATCTGGCACACCTGGATTTCTCACAGGAGGCCATTCCTTTCTAGCTTTCATTTTGTCTCATCTGGGAATTCTAATAATGAAAACATTGGCTGCATGTGGGACTATTCTACTAAGCTATTTCCGCTACAAGGTAAGTTATTTATATGATGCTCTATAGATTCATTAAGAGATGCTTCACTCTTCTCTTTTAGATTTAGCTGCTCATCACTGATTGTTTTTTCAAAGAATTTATCTTTTTTATTTTTTAAAAAGCATAGAATCATATTTTATTCTGAGCAATCTCCATATGGCACTAAATCAAAAACAGAATTTCCACAAACTCCAAACTTTTGCATTCCTAGACAGTTAGTAAAGAAAGATGGTCATTGCAATGTGGGATTTCCAGAACATTTATATATGTAATCAAAAAGATTTTAGAAAAAAATAATCATTGGACAATGTGCCACTAATTCTGACTATACAAAAATGATTCAAATTTCCCTTTGCTCTTTTTTTATGTGCTTAAGTTAGTGATGTTTGTATTTCAGGCACTATTTTTTTCTTATTTCAGTCATTATAGTAAAACAGGTAAACCCAAGTTTAAGGATTAGCTATTGGACCAGTATAAGCATTTATTGGCAGTGGGGAATAATTTATTTTCAGGCTTAATATATTTTTCTCATAGAGGTTTGACTTATATTGGAGATAACTAATAATTTCCCTTTTTTCCAATTTTAATAAATTGCAGAGTGAAGAAGGCCAAATATCCCCCATGTGCCTCTCATTCACCAGAAGACACCTTCCTTTGCATATCCCTTACTCAACACTAATTTTGAGCCTGGGTCATTTTTTCTCATTCTTGCAAACCCAAATTGTCCATGGACATTTCTGATTAGAGTTCATCTTCCCTAATCATTGCATTGTGACTCAGGCCCCAGGAGTCCAACACAAGCCTGAGTGGGTAGCTAAATTGTTAACTAAATGAGAATTTCTTTTATTTTTTATTTTTATTTTCTTATGGATTTATTTATTTATTTTTTTAATATATGAAATTTATTGTCAAATTGGTTTCCATACAACACCCAGTGCTCATCCCAAAAGATGCCCTCTTCAATACCCATCACCTACCTTTCCCACCCTCCCACCCCCCATCAACCCTCAGTTTGTTCTCAGTTACTAAATGAGAATTTCTAATGAGAAAACCTTGTAGTGGCAGACCCTCCATTGTAATCTGCAGCTCTCACTCTGAACCAGCAAAGCACAAAAGTTTTCATTCATCCCGTGTACAATCAGCTTTCAATGTAAGACTGTAAGGACGGGCTCCACTTTTGCAGAAATGATTCACATACTTCTGTCATCTTGGGCATGCTTATTACTCATCTGTCTTGCTTGGAGCCATTTCCCTAGGTTAGCTAATTCAGCAAGACATCCAGATCAGGATTTTTTTTTTTTTTTTTGAACATTTCCTACATCAGCGTTGCACGTTACTGATTAGTTGTTCAGTGATGTCAGCACAATTTAAAAGTGTCACGCTGAGCAGATGCATCATAAATTTACTTCCATATTTTATTGCAAAAAAGACAGAGAATGCTACTATAAATCTATACTATATGAGGGCTTATACTGAAAAGTGATGCACATGTGAAGTTACCCAACAGGATCTGAAAGAAGAAACAAAGAATGACTTAACAACATTGAAGTTATAGTTGGCCACCTCCAAAAGGAACCACAGCATCGTATTTTAAGCAAGGAATAACAAAATGACATTTACTGCAGTGTGCTCCAAAGCTGTGTAGTATGAGGACAGGGTACACTGGCATGTAACATTCTTTTCACAGTTCATTATATGACTTAAACTTTAATAGGAGCAAGATGGGATGTGCAGCTATTTTGTGAACAGGAAATTTATTCTCCAGGGAAAACAGGTTGGTTAGGATGTGTTGATGTTGTTTTAGTCTTTTTTTTTTTATGTTAGAGAAGAAATACAATTTTATTTCAGGTTAGATCTCTGTGATCGATTCTGTACTGTGGTTTTAAAATATTCCTCGTGCTCAAATTAAGGAGGAAAAACAGTGAAGCAAACGAGCCAGGAGGGACTCAACTTGCTGCAGTGAAGTCTGTTACAAATTAATCCAATGTCTTCAGCTCATAATCCTACTCCTCTCAATTAAAACAATAATAGGATAAGATGATCATTCTATTATTAATAAGCATAAATACATATATACAAACTAAAAATAATATTTAATAGGTTTCTCTGGTCCTGGCGTCAGTGTTACTTCCTCTCCAGAGAGTTGATGCCAAGCTGAGCCAGGTGTAGCTAACGAAAATGTACCCCAGTCCTTCATGGATCTCTCTCTCTTTCATTACCTTAGTGTTTATTGTTGCTTATTTGCTCATGCTAGACTGAAAATTTAATAGAATATCCCTAGTCCTTCTCTGGGCATGGTCAATGTTCAGATTTAAAGAAAAATTGTCTTTTACTATGCCTCCTCAAAATGTCTCCCAACTGGTGCATTCACCACTGGTTCTTTACGACTTCTTGTAGCACCGTCAGCTCTTCTCCCTGGCAGCAACGGATGAGGTTTTAATGTTTAAATACCTGACGTGTGCTTATGTGTGGGGTACAACTTTAGAAGGGTAGTATTAACAAGGCTGAGATTTTCCCATTGGAATTCTCAAATACATCTTTAGAACAACTTTTTGTCTTTTGCGGTGGTAGATCTTGATTATTTTTCATACTGTCATCTATATCTAAATGTCTCCTTAATGAATGTGATTGTAGCGGTAGGAGGTGCATGGTAGTTGATTCTCGTAAACTTTAACACTTCTCTATGAGTCCAATCCATTATAAAGATGGGGAATTTAAATGCTATAAAACATACAGAAAAAATCTTGGGGATAGAAAAACACTTTTAAAGGGCACCTGGGTGGCTCAGTCAGTTAAGCATCAGACCTCAGCTCAGGTCATGAGCTCGCAGTTGGTGAGTTCAAGCCCCACATCAAGCTCTCTGCTGCTGTCAGCACAGAGTCCACTTTGGATCCTTTGTCTCCTTCTCTCTCTGCCCATCCCCGCCCCCTCTCAAAAATAAATAAACATTTCAAAGAACACGTTAAGACAGTAGTGAATATTGGGGCGCCTGGGTGGCTCGGTCGGTTAAGCGTCTGACTTCGGCTCAGGTCATGATCTCATGGTCCGTGAGTTCAAGCCCCGCGTCAGGCTCTGTGCTGACAGCTCAGAGCCTGGAGCCTGTTTCAGATTCTGTGTCTCCCTCTCTCTCTGCCCCTCCCCTGTTCATGCTCTGTCTCTCTCTGTCTCAAAAATAAACGTTAAAAAAAAATTAAAAAAAAAAAGACAATAGTGAATATTATTTTTGAGAATCTAGCTTAGACCGTACATGGGAAACTATAAATAATTTCTAAGGTCCCTTTATGCTCTAAAATTATATGATTTTAATTTTAGGTTTTATCTATTTTTAAAAATCTGGATTCAGCTTTGCAATTTTCTTGAATTCATTCCTATCCTACAATCTTTCTGAGGTTCAAACTCAGATCGTGCAACATTTGTGGTCATCCAAAATATTCTGTCATTTTAAAGAAAAGCAAAGTGCCAAGAAAGTCCCTAAAACAAATCTAGGTTTTGCAAGGGCCTCAAAACTATGACCTGTCAATGTCCAACAAGACTGCTGGCAACTGCAGCAGGCTTCCTGGTGTCTTATAAGCCAGAGTGATGGTTTCCTGTCCACCCTCTGCTTAGAATGACTGATTGGTAGGCTATGGGACAGAAGAGCTGTAGCCAACCTAGTCCTTTCTGCAGGGAAGTTCTAGCCCTTCTCTGAAAATTCTCACTTTGCCCCTGTCCCATGTCCTCACCCCCTGGTCAGATCTTGCTTTCACCCAGCTCCTTTTAGCTTTGTCTCTAGTTTTCAGCCTCATGTTGAACCCTGTGACTGAAAATAGATTTGGCTTCTTGAATTTTGAGCTCTGGAACTCTTACGTCTTCTGATACGGTTTGTTTGGGCTCTGTCTTAGCTTACCACCCCCAGGGAACAGCCCTGATATCAGTTGGTTTGACAGACATCTCCACAAGGGTCAGGTACAACCCATCCTATTTCATATCTTCTGTTCCATGTCAGGATTTGTACTCCAGCCTCTTGACTATATTCTCCTAACTTGAGATTGTCTCTTTCCAATCTATTCTCCGTATCTTTGTTATCATCCTAAAACACTTTAACATCACCTTATAGTCTCTCGTAATCCTATGCTGCTTTAAAATCTAATCTAAACTCCTCAATTTAAGAGTGCACATAATCCTACGTACCCAACTCTTCTCTACACTCCTGTTTCAGCCACAGATGTCTCCTCACTATCTCCTGAACATACCGGGCTGATCCTACTTCCCACCTAGTAAGCCCACCTCACCACTCTCTTCATCCAGCATTCAGGTTCTAGCTCAAGCTCACCTCCTTCAGGAAACTTCTCATAAATGATCCACATTGTTCTACCCCTACTTGAATACATCTAGCAAAGGGATTACAAGGGTAGTATTCACTGTTATGCTTAACTAACTCTAATTACCCTATCTTGATACATATGGTTATCTACTGTGCAATGTGAATGAACAGTTGTCCTAACAGTAGGCTGAATAAAGACAAGAGTTATATCTTAAAATTCTTTAAACCGTTTGTAATACTAACAAGTAAATACTTGTTGATAAAAGAACCCAGAAGTTTGAATGACTTTCAAGATTGTTGTTCTAGTCATCCTTAGTTTGAGATAAAGAATGTGCTATACTATCTCACAAAATGTTTTATATCCCTGCATTTCTCAAATACGAGACTCTCGAGTTTTTGTTTATGGAAGCTGTAATAACAGTAATTGTTACCAAGCAACCAGATGGACTAATATCTCAATGCATCTGCTAAATTTCTCAGTTTTCACGGGTTTTTAATTTCCATGAGTAATTTGTTTTGATTCACATAAATTGTCTTCTTTTTAAATAATTCTAGCCTGAGCTGTAATTAAAAGAAAGAAGAGTGGAATGATTAAGAATTTGGGTTTAAATTCCAGCTCTACTGATTACAAGCTGCATACCCTAAACAGTTAGCTTAACCTTGCTCTGCCTTTAGTTCTTCATCTGGAAAATGACAATATTGCAATACGTGGAACTACCTTATTAGGTGGTGTTAAGTATTAAGTAACTTATATACATTAAACAGCAATTATATATAGTAAACATGAAATACATGTTAGATTTTGTTGTTATCAATAAGTTCTCTATAGGCTAAGAATCAAATATAAAGGCAGCATACAGACTTTGATATAATTATTTTTCTAGAAGAGACAGCTGCCATCAATATTTTTCATAGTCTGATCTGATTCACAATTTGGAGCAAGCTAAAAATAATGAGCTTGAGGCTTCCCTTAGTCCCAGAAAGGGAAGAATCCCTTCATCCACATGCTTCCAAGGCACAGAGACAAGGAGGCAAAGCCAAAAGACAAGGTGTGAGTAGAAGAGATGGCATTTTCTGACATTTTCTGGCATTCTCCTAGAGATTCCCCTCTCAGTGATGTGTTCAAGCCCACACATAAAGCTTTGAGTCACTAAAACATCGATACTTGGTACTCTGGCCATTTGATTTGATTGTGCTTTATCTAACTAAACTGGCATGTTGGTTAGTTAATTTAACGAATTTGGTACAACTGATTGGTTGCTTTTGCCCTGAGTTCATATATTAGCATGGCCACAGAATTTATTAAGGTGGAAACTGGTCATTTAAAGCCAAATTTCATCCAAAATTTTTCTTGTTTTAGCAACCCGCTTGTTCCTTAAAATTCAGCTCAAAAAGTAAGAATCAGTTTTAAAATGTTCCTGAAGTCACATTCATTATTGTTAATTATATTCAATTAGAAGAAGACTAATTTACCATAAAAATGTATTATTGCCATCAGTACTAATATTTACCCAGCTGTGTCTTAAGCTACAGTGAAAACATATAGAGTGAAGGGAAATAGAAGTCTGAACAATAAATGTAGATGTTGAGAAATTGAGAAAGTTGAATGTTGAAAAGTCATTAAAGAAAAAGTTTACTCCACATATATTCCCACTGGGCCATTTATCTCCCCTATGGCTTCACTTTACCATCCTCATTCCTTCTCCAAGGCTCTCCCTCTACACTTATTTATAGCTCCTTAGAAGTCAGCAGGAATACATCATTAATGATCACTTTCATTTGGTTTAAATCAAACATTTTTCACTTTTTTAAGTTTATTTATTTATTTATTTATTTATTTATTTATTTATTTAGAGAAGAGCATGCACACACGAGTGGAGAAGGAGCAGGGGCGGGGGAGAAAGAATCCCAGGCAGGCTCTGCCCAAGGCAGGGCTCGAACTCACAAACTGTGAGATCATGACCTGAGCCGAGATCAGGAGTCAGACACAACCAACTGAGCCACCCAGGTGCCCCAAATCAAACATTTTAATGAACTGCTTGGAAAGACATCAGTATCTAAACCCTGTAGTGCATTATTTTTTATCAGAATATGATATGAGATTTTTGAATTATGAGATTTTTAAATGCCTCATCAAATAGACCTAAATGAATTATAATAATTTGTTAATCCTTTGAAATGCTGGGATTCAGTTCATTTATTATTTTTTTATTTTATTTATTTTGAGAGAGAGAGAGAGAGAGAATGCGCATGTGTGCACACACATGAGTGGGAGAGGGTCAGAGAGAGAGGGAGAGAGAGAGAATCCTGAGCAGGCTCCAAGCTATGAGTGCAGAGCCTGATGGGGGGTTCAAACTCACTAACTGGGAGCTCATGACCTGAGCGGAAACCAAGAGCTGAATGCTTGACCAACTGAGCCATCCAGACATCCAGAATTCACTTCTTTCAATATTGACTTTCCCTACCACTAAAGAGACCCATTTCTGGTACTGGCTCAGTAAGTAGCTTGGTTGTGTGACCTTGAGAAAGTTACCTAACCTCTCTGAATCTCAGACTTTTTTTTTTTTCCAATCTGTGAAACAAAATAGTTCAATCAAATAATTTTTGTAGTCCCGTCTAAGTTTATTTTCATATCTTTTTCATAGGACATTTAAAATCTCCATCTCATAAAATACACATCTGCAAATGGTGATCTTGTCTCATCTGTCCTTTTGCTGTTACCCTATAGGGAAAATGAAGTTCGAGGTAAGAAAAGGAAACTTTCCACTCAGATGTGTTTTATTTGATAAAAAAAAAAAAAGTACCTAATACAAATGACAACCAGTATAACAACTTGATAATTGCAAGTAAAATACTTAGAATGGATAAGCACAGAGTTAAATATTGATAATATGCCATGCCTTCTTTAAAGGAAACTGAACTGCTCTGGAACCTCATCTATAAATTTATACTGTGGCTGAAAATTTTTCAACTGCATACATTCTAATTCAAAGTTAATACTAAATACAGTAAAGGGGAAGAGATCGGTCAAGTCAGGAAGAGCAGTTAAAGCAATTCTCATGCAGCTGAAATGTAGCCAAGAAGAATATCTATCACAGTGGTTGAGTGTTCTCCAGAAATACTGTGGCATAAATTCAGTTGCACCACTGAATCTGTAATAAGATTAAAGAAGGGCACGTGGCTCCACTCCCTAATGCCAAAAAGAGAGCATTCTCTGGACAGCAAAGTAGAGACTGGGTCGTTTATGATTCTTCTACTATGGGAATAAGCAAAAATTGAAACTTGACAGAAATCCATTTGTTTAATAAAAACCAGTCCAAGGCCCTGACAAAAAGTAAGCAATGACCTTGAAGTACAATGCACCCAGCTTCTTGCCATTCCTGTTCCCTTCTGGATCTCTGGGCTGGTCTCTTGAGTTGGCAGAATTACCCCAAAATGGTGGTGCAGTGCCTGAAACAGCAAGGCACTTGTATACCAGAATTGTTCATTTTGCTGTTCTGTCTGTCCAAAGAGGATGTGCTGGAGATGTGGGGCCCAGCAATCTGTGTTACAAGAAAGCTCTCATGTGATTACGATGCACAGTCAAATTTGAGAATCACAACATAAAATTTCATAATTCCTCCATGCTTTCTCCCCGCACCCTCTCCACAAGAGTAACAAGACTTAAATTGACAAAAGATATCACATCTCTTTTCTATTTTCAGTTAGTTCTATTTTATTTTTGAAAAATCAGAAAGATCTGACACCTTTGTTTTTTTATCATTATTAAAATCAGCTAAAGCATCACTATTAAAATCTAAGCTTTCTTTCCAAGTATCAATGAATAGACTATTTCAATAAGTATCTGTTGATGTTAGAAACTTTAATTTCCAGACATTTTCTGAATTAAAGACAAAGGTGATGATAATGAATTTACTCTTTCACATTGAGAAGAACCCCAGCAATATGCCATCTTAGATATGAAAGGAGGAAAAATCTCTCTGTGTTCTCTCCTTTGCTTAACTAAAAGTAGCAATAACTCTGCAGAAATTTTAGCTTCTGGACAGTGGACAAAAGAGCTATGTATAACAAAAATCACTGATTTGTTTCATATTCCTATAGTTCATTCCTTTTTATTATTAAGCCGTATTCCATTCAATGGATGTACCATAGTTTATTCATCCACTTAAAAACATCAGGGTTGGGGCGCCTGGGTGGCTCAGTTGGTTAAGCGGCCGACTTCGGCTCAGGTCATGATCTCGCGGTCAGTGAGTTCAAGCCCCGCGTCGGGCTCTGTGCTGACAGCTCAGAGCCTGGAGCCTGTTTCAGATTCTGTGTCTCCCTCTCTCTCACCCTCCCCTGTTCATGCTCTGTCTCTCTCTGTCTCAAAAATAAATAAACGTTAAAAAAATTAAAAAAAAAAACAAAAAACAAACAAAAAAAAAAACATCAGGGTTGTCCCCAACTGGGGGCTATTAAGAATAAAACTGCTATAAACATTGATGTACAGGGTTTTTTTAGTGTGAATATAAGCTTTCATTTCACTGTGTTTTTGTGTGAATGTAAGTTCCTTATTTAGGAATAAGTTTCATAAATCATATCGTAAACATACACTTAACTTTATAAGAAACTCCAAAACCCTCTTCCATTTTGTATTCCCACCAACATGTAGGAAAGTTCTAGTTGTTGTGCATTTTTGACAGAGCTTGATATTGTCTGTTGGTTTTGATGTTGTTGTCTTTTTAAAATTTTATTCTTTCCAGTAGGTGTGTAGTCGTACCTCACTATGGATTTAATTTGGATTTCCCTAATGGAGAATAATGTACATTTTTCATGTGCTTGGTACACCAACCATATGTCTTTTTTGTTGATATGTCTGTTCAAATCTTTTACCCATTTTTAAATCAGGTTGTTTGCTTTTTTATTATTGGGTTTTGAGAATTCTTTATATATTCTAGATGTTGGACATATGATTTGCAAATACTTTGTCCCAGATTGTTATTTGTCTCTTCATTCTCTTAACACTGTGTTTCACAGAGCAAAAGTTTTTAATTTTGTGAAGTTCAATTGAGCAATGTTTTCTTTCAGGGATTTTAGTGTCTTATCCAAGAATTCTTGTCTTAATCCAAGGTCATAGTTTCTGTTTTCATCTGAAATTTCTATCGTTTTTGTTGTTGTTTTTGTTGTTTTATGCTTACATATATGATCCCTTTGGAGTTAATTTTTGTATAAATTAAGGCCAAAGTTCAATTCTTTGTCTATGGCTGTGCAATTGTTCCAACACCAACTGTTAAAAAGGTTATACTTATCCCATTGAATTAATTTTGCACCTTTATTAAAAATCAATCAGCTGTATTTGTATGGGTCAATTTCTATACTGTCTATTCTATTCTGGTGATCCATATGTCTATCCCTTTGTTAATATCACACTAACTTAATTACTATAACTTTACAGTAAGTCTTAAAATTAGGGTATATGAGCCTTCCATTTTATTGTTTTGAAATTGTTTGATATATTCTAGTTCCTTACATTTCCACATAAATTTTAAAATCAGCTTTTTGAGTTCTACAAAACTCCTTTTGGAATTTTCATTGGAATTGTGCTAAATTTATAGGTCAGGTTGCAGAGAATAAACATCTTAACTCTATTAAGTTTTCCAATCTATAGACACAGTCTATGTTTTCATTTATTTTGGTTTCTTTAAAATTTTTCTTAATTTTCTTTCATCATTATTTTGTAGTTTTCAGTATATAGACCTTGCACATCTTATTAGATTTGTACCTAAGTAGTTCTTTTTTTTTAATAGTTGTCATATGTGGTGTTGCTTTTTAATGTTACTTCCAATGGTTCATTGCTTATATGTAGAAATATGGTTGATATTTGTAGATTGTCTTTGTAACACATAACCTTGTTAAACTCTATTTATTCTCAGAGCTTTTGTTATAATTTCCCTGGGATATTCTACATAGATAATTACATCTTCTAGAAGTCTGGTGATTTTTATTTCTTTTGCTTGTCTTATTGCACTGGCTAGAACTTTTAGTACAATCTTGAACAGAAGATTTGAGAGTAAATATTCTTGTCTTTGAAAGAATTTAGTTTTTCACCATTAAGTGTTAAGTTAAGGCATTTTTATAGATACATTTTATTAGGTTAAGGAAGTTCCCTTTTGTTCTGAGTTTGATGAGTTTTTATAATAAAGAGATATTATGCTTACCAAATGGATTCTTTTGCATTAATTGATATTACCATATGCTTTTCCATTTTAGTCTTTTATGAATGGAATGTATTGATTGCTTTTTAACCATTGAACCAACATTGCATTCTTATAATTAATCACACTTGTTTGTTGTGTAATTAGTCCCAGTTGGTTGTTGGGTATTACCTTTTTTGCATGTTACATGATTCAATTTGCTAATATTTTGTTGAGTATTTTTCTGTATATGTTCGTGAAGGATATTGGTCAGTGGTTTTTGTTGTTGTTTGAATCTTGTAACATCTTTGCCGAGTTTTAATATCAGTTAGTACTGACCACATAAAATAAATTGGAAAGTATTACCTCTTCTCTTTGCTAGAAAAGATTATATGGAATTGTTAATTGTTCTTTTAATGTTTGGAAGAAGTCACCTGTGAAATCATCTGGCCTGGAGGTTTTTTTGTTTGTTTGTTTGTTTGTTGATTGGTTGGTTGGTTGGTTAGTTGGTTTTAAAGGGAAGGGGGAGTTTAAATTATGAATGCAATTTCTCTAATAGTTTATAGGACTATTCAAATTATTCCGTACTGAATGAGTTGTATTAAATTGTGCTTTTTGATGAATTGGCCCATTTCAACTAAGCTGTCAAATTTATGTGTATAGAGTTGTTTATAGTATTCCCCTATTGTCATTTTGGTGTCTGCAGGCTCTGTAGTGATAGCTCCTGTTTCATTCCTGATATAGGCAATTTGTTTTCTCTCTCTCTCTCTCTCTTTTTTAATGTTGTTAGTCTTATTAGAGGTTTATTGATCTTGCAAAGAAATAGTTCTTTGTTTCATTGATTTTCACTATTGTTTTTTTATTGTTTTCAAGTTCATTGATTTCTGTTCTGAACTTAAAAAATTTTTTTTAATGTTTATTTATACTTGAGAGAGAGAGAAAGAGAGAGAGAGAGAGAGAGAGAGAGAGAGAGAGAGCATGAGTGGGGGAAGGGCAGAGACAGAAACAGAGACAGAGGCAGAATCTAAAGCAGGCTCCAGGCTCTGAGCTGTCAGCTCAGAGCCCAATGTGGGCTCGAACTCACTAGCCGTGAGACCATGACCTGAGCTGAAGTCAACACTTAACCAACTGAGCCACTCAGGTGCCCCTGATCTTTTTTTTTTTTTTTTTTTAATTTTTTAACATGTACTTATTGTTCAGAGACAGAGAGAGACAGAGTGCAAGTGGGGGAAGTGGGGGAAGGGACACAGAATCCAAAGCATGCTCCAGGCTCTGAGCTGTCAGTACAGAACCTGATATGGGGCTCAAACCCACCAACTGTGAGATCATGATCTGAGTTCAAGTCTGACATGACACTTAACCAACTGAGCTACTCAGGCATCCCTCTGTTCTGAACTTCATTATTTCCTTTCTCTGCTTGCTTTGGAGTTATTTTGATGATCTTGTTCTAGTTTCTTAAAATGGGATGTTAGATTAATAATTTGTAGCTTTTCTCCTTTTCGAAGTATTTAGTGCTGTAACTTTTCTCTCAGCACTGCTTCACCTACAGCCTGCAAATTTTCATATGCTGTATTGATGATGATGATGATGATGATGATGAAGGCTTCACAACCAGTGCAGAGCCCAACGTGGGGCTCATGACTCTGAGCTCATGACCTGAGCTGAGATCAAGAGTCAAATGCTTAACAGTCTGAGCCACCCAGGTGCCCCCACATGCTACATTTTTATTCTCATGGAGGCAATGTATTTTTTTTTTAATTTCCTTTGAGATTTAGCAGCATGGCAGATGCTAGATACCAGGACTACTTAGTCTATACTTATAATAATTTTACAATGGAAATAAAATTATATAAAATATAGTGATAATTTTTCTTGGAAAATAGGATTATGGTTTCCTTAAAAATTAGCCTACTTTCTGTAATTTATATTTTCCAAATTATGGAAATAAAAATGGGGATTTTAAAACTTACGTGATGTTGATCCTCATTAAATTGCACTATTTGACTAACAAAAAACATTAGTTTCATATGGTTCAACCTAATAATTTTCATAATGTGATTCATATAGTTTTCCTTTAATTGTTTCCTCCTAATATGCCATTCCAGGATTTGGGATAACAAAGAAAAAGCAAAAAATGTATGATGCAGATCAGAGTCAGCAATATGACTCATAACCAGGAGAGAGTGTAGGTTCCCTAAGTCTCCCAGATAAGAGAATAGGTTCTTTAGCGTAAATTAAAATAAACAGATGAAAGTAGGAGAAGGAAAGGAAGGGGAAGAGGCAGAGGGAGAGGGAGAGAGAGAGGCAGAAATAGAAGGAGAGGGTAAAAGAGTTAAGTTTCTTGTTGTTGTTGTTTTAACTTTGTCTGGAAAGCAGAGATAATAATGCCTAACTCACTGCAGAGATCTAACTAGATAACATATATTGAGTGCCTGGCATAAATTCGAGACTCAGTATGTTTAGTTCCCTTCTTCAGTCTCCAAGGAAGTCATTGCTCTGAAAAACCCTAGTGTTAAAGGAGTGGTATACATCACTGTTCAAGCATGAACTTCGGAACCACAGTACCTGTGTTCAGATCTCATCAGCTACATGACCATTGACAAATTACATAACCTCTCCATGCTTCAGTTTTCTTTCTGAAAAGGATATAACAATACTGCATACCTATCCTAGAGTTGTTGAAAAGATAAATGAGCCAATATATGTAATGTGCTTTGAACACTGCCTGGTACATAGCAGGCACTATAGCAGTGCTATTTTATTAGTATTGTGAGAAGACTGATTGGGATTGAAGAAAACTTAATTTTTTAGGGAAACATGAGTTCCTGAGGTAGGGGAGAAGAAGGAGGAGGAGAGAAGAGAAAGAAGGGAGGGGAAGGGAAGGGAGAATGGAGGGAGAGGGAGAGAAGGGGAGGAAGAGGAGATGAGAAAAATACACTTAGAACATTTTCTTTTTCTAAAAAGTTGGGTAAGATAGTACTAACGCTGTTATCAGACAGGATGCTTGAGATATGAAATGACTCTGGTAATAAAATATTAGAGTATTTTTTGTTGTTGTGGTGGTGGTGGTAGTGGTGGTGGTTTTGAAGAAAAAGAAGCAGGTACGGAGGAAAGTCCAGAGAAAAGTGTTTCATGAGAAGTGAGTGAGAATCTAGGTAAAAAGGATAGCAGAGAGGGACAACCTGCTGTACAGCTGTGATAGTCATTGTGAATTCTGTCTCAGAGAAGAGAAATCATGAGTGATAGCTAATCACTTCATTTACTTCCTAGTTCTCTGGAGATAGCCCTTGATGCAAGAGCAGCTCTGAGGAGCTCCTTAGTGATTTTTCCCCTTAATGGAGTAAGTCTTTGTAGTACACACTGTGAAAATTGGTTTTGCTTGGTCTCCCGAACGCATAAGCTTTGGTTTCTTCTTAATAATTGTTGGCAACCAGCTCTGCATGACAGCGTTGCACACAAATACCACTGATGATGATGAATGGGCGGAGGAATGCGGGATGCATTGTACTGAAAGGGTAAGACATTATGTCTACGTAATTGCTTCATCTCCTGAGGATAGACAAAGTTCAAAGAAATGTGAACATGGATGACTCACAAGGCATGTTCTTTGGGGTTACCGAGAATTCATTTCTCTAATTACATTAACCTTTTCTCCCTTCATTGCTCGTCACATGCGCAGTTGCTGTACAGGGCACCTTGGCAGGCCATGTAACCACTTAACTTTCACACTTCCATTTATTGCAGCATCTTCCCAAAGACAGAGCACTTCGAAACATAAAAGGGGCAGGCAAACATCCACTTGAATTTGGGCTTTCAACATTTTGCAAAACATATGATAGATAGTTTAGAAATTTCACCTTAAGCTTCCATCTTTCCAACTTAATGGAAAAGTTAAATTTTTCCATTAAAAATTTTTCCATTAAAAATGGCAGTGTTGCCTATTATTAATGTGCTAATATGAGTTTTGGGAAGCCCATACTAATTTGATATTCTTTTTAGTTAACGATTGTGCAGGAAATGTTTCCTTGGCTAAAACTACCTTTGCAAAGCCAGATTCCTAAAACAGCTTTGTGGGAATGGTATTCAATTAATATTATTTCCCACCAAATGAGATGTTCAACAAATGATCATCCAGATGTTTCCTCCAACTTCTGTTGCCTGGGAGCCCACTGCATGATGAGGAAGCCCTGACCATTGTGGAAGACTTTGAACATTTAGATGGTTTCTCCTAGGTCTTGAGCTGAAATATTGTCTCCATGACCTCACAGATCATACCTCTTCCTTGTGATGATTCTTGGAATATCTGAAAATTGTTATTGCATGGCCTGTTTGACAAGTTTCTGTCCTGTTTCTTATAAAGTGGTCACTGGATGGAACATCATTTTTGGCTTGTATCTTAGGCATCTTGAGTCTGATACTGTTATTTGTAAACTCTGACACTAGACTTAGATGAAATAGTTCAGCATAATCTATCGGTTAGAGTAGTCAGAATACAGTGGAACATTTACCTCCTCTTTGCTGAATCATGTTTTTGTTTGCCACAAGTCTGGAATTTTGCTAACCTTTTAAAAAGCAGCTATGCCTGTTCAAATCTAGATGATAAGCAACTACAAACCGTGTCTTTTATCATATCGACTATTTTACAATCTGTATTTCCCTACCTATTCGACTCTGCCCTTTGTTTTAGCAAATCTAAAGCATCCATTCTATTGGCTTAACTTTTATACCATGCTGAAGACATCCAAACATAATGGTTAAGGGGCACTTGGGTGGCTCAGCTGGTTAAGCAATCAACTCTTGATCTTGGCTCAGGTCATGATCTCAGGGTTCATGAGATCAAGCCCCGCACTGGGCTCTGCACTGACAGTGTGGAGCCTGCATGGGATTCACTCTCTCCCCCTCTCTCTGCCCCATCCCTGCTTGCATGTGCTTGCATGTGCTTGCATGTGCTCTCTCTTTCAAAATAAATAAATAAACTTTATATATATATATATATATATATATATACATATATATATAAAACTTTATATATAAACTTTATATATATATAAACTTTTATATATATATAATATATATAAACTTTAAATGTATATAATATATATAAACTTTATATATATATAAATATATATATATATATTTATAATGGTTAATAGCATGTACTTTAGAGCTAGTCTATTTGGGTTCAAACCTTTATTCTTTCCTTGCTGTGTGGCCATGGGCAAGTGACTTGATGACCCCATGTCCCAAGTTCCTCATCTATGAAATAAGAATTAAATGAGTTAAAATATGTAAAGCACATAGAAGAAAGGATACAGTAAACATTAGAGAAGTATTTGCAGCTTTTATTTTATGCTCATCCATTTTTCCCAGCACGGTGTTATCTGTAGACTGATTTCTATTCATTAACCCAAGTGATTGACAAAAAAAAAAAAAAAAAAAAAAAAAAATACCAAGAGGGATAGCAGGTAGGACACACCCACAGAATTCCCTCTCAGATTTCATTTTAAGTTTGAGTTCCAAGAGTAGAGTGGACATTTGCCTGGCTTTCTGCCTGGAATGATGGAAGTAACAGCCTCATATAGTCATGGGAAAGGCCAGAGAGAGAGAGAGAGAGCAGCACAGCCGATCTAGCCAAGAGAGGGCCTAAGTTTCCATCCTCATCCTCCCAAGTTGTCCATGACCTAAAGTGATAGAGCATTTGAAAGTTCCTGTGGGCTCTGAGCAGAATGTAGGGTTTTAGATTAAAATGCTCTATAGAGGGGCGCCTGGGTGGCTCAGTCGGTTGAGCGTCCGACTTCAGCTCAGGTCACGATCTCGCGGTCTGTGAGTTCGAGCCCTGCGTCGGGCTCTGGGCTGATGGCTCAGAGCCTGGAGCCTGCTTCTGATTCTGTGTCTCCCTCTCTCTCTGCCTCTCCCCCGTTCATGCTCTGTCTCTCTCTGTCTCAAAAATAAATAAACGTAAAAAAAATTTTTTTTAAAAATGCTCTATAGAGAAAGCAAGATAATGTGCCTAACCAGAGTTCTGCAGTCTAGAGAAGAAGGTGCATATCAGAAAGATTCAGGGTGGCTAGTCTACCACAAAAGTCTGGATTAAAATTTAGCTGTGTCTGCAGATTGTAAAGGCAGGGGCGGAGCACAAACTGGGGTGGTGCCTACAGAGCCAATTTGCCAACCTATTTGCCAATAGGTAAACGCACTTAATCACTCACGCCAAGTACCAAAGCAAAAGAGTTTCCTCTGGAGCGAAAGGCTAGGAAGGGATTGATCAAGACCTAAAGGCAGACACCTCCCTCCCCAGGGATGCCTTGAGACAGTTGTATTATACACTCTCCCAATTACACTTCTTGTGTACCTGAGTTTTTCTGAACTATTCTGATTCCATAAAATTTTTCACTGCATAATTAAAGACACCCCCCCCACACACACACTCCCTAAGTTTCCTAATACCACCTCTTTTTGTATGATAGTGTTCCTACATCCTCATACCACCTTAAAGAGTTCAAGGGCACATCTACAATTGTATTGGAGTGAAAAGCACATAGTATTTAACCACTGTAGATGAGGTAAAGTGCACAAAGACATTATGGTGTCCAGTTATACTGAAATGGCTTTGAACATTAAACAGTTCATTTAAGCATTCCCTATGATTCTTCTCCTGTTAGTGTAGTATAAACCACTGGCTCTCACACTTTGGCGGTCACTGTATCCATTCAGATACAATTGGTTAAAAGTAACAGAAAACCTTGTTCAAGCTGGTTTAAATAATAACGTTTGTTAGTTACAGGAGAAAGTTCAGATGTAGGTCAGGCTTCAGGAGATTGTTGAACCAGTGGCTCAAAGAATGTCATGAGGACTCTAGTTTTCTTCATCTCTCTGTTCTTCCATCCACAGTGTCAGAGTCATCCTGCCATGGTTGTAGGCTGGGTTCCGGGCTGGGCCATGTGCTTCTTCAGACATGTGCATTTAGAGCAAGAGCAGGTTTTCTCTCAAGAGTCAGAGAAGAAGCTGAGCGAGGTTTATCTTTCTGTTCTTTCTAATTTCAGTTATTGCAAAGGGGCGTGGATTATCCTTAGATCAAGCACACCTCCCAGAGAAGATACTAATTCCCAAACACTCCACTGCTGCTCCACAATGGGGGGAGCCACAGAATGAACTTTGGGGACTTGACGTCCACCGCCACTCCTGTTCGATCCAAAGAAAGCAATGGAGTCTGTTCTCAGAAAACACAAATATATGCCAAATTTTCCACACAATTTCAGGGGGCTCACAGGGCGTCCTGAAGTACACTTACAGCTCCTCTAGGAGATTATGGACCTCAGGGCTATGAACTTCTCATCTAAACACTGATCCATAGGGTGCAGTCATTTTAACAGTAGTCCTTCTTTTTATTATTCTGGGGCCAGAAATTGCCACAGTTCTCCCTTTGATCCCCAGAGAAGCAAGGGGGTTGTGTACGTGTCTGGACTGTCTTTGGTCTTAACTTCATATGGAATCAACTCCTCCAGGAGTGCCAGCTTCATTCTTTCTCCTTCCTTCTTTTATGCTTTTTATGCTCTCCTTCCAACTCTCCACACAGTCCTCAGACACCCATCTAGTGTTCAGGTCACACTGGCTCTTCTTTGTCTTTGCCTTAGCCTCTTGCTTAAAAATGATCTCCTTGGGGCGCATGGGTGGCTCAGTCAATTAAGCATCTGGCTTTTGATTTTGTCTCAGGTCATGATCTCATGGTTTGTGAGATCACAGTTCATGAGAGAGGTTAGTTAGCAAGGGGCAGAGTTCGATTTGAACCCAGATTTTCATTTGACTCTAGGTCATATGCTTTTTCTGCAGCCCCACTACTTCCCTAGACTTTCTATGCTCCCCTATGGCTTTCCCAATTCCAGTTCTGGGCATGACATAAAAGACACCAACTCCCAAAAGTTCTTATCAAAGACATCTTCACATTTGAAATATTTCAGATCTCACATTCATATTAAGTCATGAAAATACTTTGGATCTTGATCCAAAGCCAGTCCCTTCAATTCACAATTGCTATATGAGAGAGAGAACTTCATCCTGGTTTCATACTTGGTGCTCGCAAAAAAGGGAGAATGTTTTTCACCAATCACAACATTTTAATTTATTTTTTTCTAATGCTTCTTGAAAGGTCTTCACTTGACCTGGTAATCTGAAATACTTGTAAATTTTTTAAGAAAAAGACACAATCATTTTCTACCTTTATTTATTTATTTATTTATTTATTTATTAATTCTTTTAACGTTTATTTGTTATTGAGAGACAGAGAGGGACAGAGCGTGAGCAGGGGAGGGGCAGAGAGAGAGGGAGACACAGAATCCAAAGCAGGCTCCGGGCTCTGAGCTATCAGCACAGAGCCCGATGCGGGGCTCAGGCTCACAAACTGCGAGATCATGACCCGAGCCGAAGTCGGTCGCCCAACCGACTGAGCCACTCAGGCACCCCTACCCTTTTTTAGTCATAATGCTCTTTGAAACTCTTCTTTAGTTTTCTAATCTGACTCATGGAGACCAGTTGCCTTCTCCACATTCCAGTCAGAGGAGGTGGCTCACAGACAGAAACAATCTTTCTGTAATGCTGTGATTATGAAGAAAGAGCTTTCCTTTCAAAGCTGTTTAAGGCAATTATAATCACAATGAGGTTCTATAAAGCTGATAACAAAATCAAATACCTTTCTCTCCTTGAGCCAGAAGAAATATCTTACTATCTATGACATGTATATGAATAATGTCTAGAAAACTGAATGTAACACACAGGTATATAGGGATGAAACAGAAAACTGAAGCTTGGGAATGTTCGCAGGATTGGGACTGGGCTCTGATAGAATGACAAGGTAAGAGAAAAAGCGACATTGTAGACAGATAGGGAAAAGGTTGGGGTATTAGTATAAGTATTTAGCAATTCATATGGCACAGTTGTTATCATAGCAGATACCAACCTTAGACCTGGTACAGGATCGAGGCCTCCAGCCACTCCAAGGGTTAGCAGTTTAGATGCCAGAAAGTAGGGAGGTCTGGAGGGTACTGGGAGAAGTGACATGAAGGAGACGGTGCATTCAGGGACACTAGACAATGGCTACTTACTTACTGAATGTAAATATTACAAACATAGCTTCTACCCTTAAAGGTGTGAGCCTGTTGCCTATCAGCTTAGAGAAAGAGAAAAAGAGCAAGGCAGGTGATCAGACACCCCAGGGTGCCCAGCACAGTCCAAGTTTATACCTGTTATTCCAAGTTCATTATCAATATCATCCTTGTATTAGGATGACCCTATGATATATCTTAAAGTGTCCCTGATTGAACAATCTATGATATAGATACTCTAATGAAAGGACACAAAGACAAAATGCCGTTCTCTCTAAAGCGAAAAGTCACAAGCAGGGGAAGACCTTGGTATCTGGGAGGAGGAAAAAAAAAATAGTAACAAAGAAAAAACATCTCCACTAATCATCCAACAAAGACTGTAGGTACATGGATATTAGTTTTCGGGGTAACATAGGGAGTCAAAGACACAGTCATAGACAGCCCAGGATAACACAGTGTTCAAAAGATCCGATTGCCAACGCTCCAGGAAAAGTAAGAGCTGGAGGAAAGGCAGAAAACACAGGGAAACTTGGCAAGGAAACCTCTTCAGCCACAATAAGGAAAACAAAGACCTAATTTTTGATATATACACTTTTAATTAATTAAATTTCTTTTCTTCAACCATTTGAATGATTTGTTCAGGTTCTACGCAAACAATTCCATAGTATTAATTATTTGGCAACCTTGAAGAAGGGTAATCTCTCCATCCTACCTTCAAGAAAGAATGCCATAGACTGCATGTTAAAAATAAGGGAGATAAAGTGATGATCAAAGATTCATTAGGGATTCTCCCACACTCCAGAGCAATTTACAAAGTGCACACTCTTATCTGTTCACAGGCTGTATCACTTCCTTTGTATAATTTCCTCTTGCTTGACAAGGAGTGCAATTAAAGAGCATCACACATTACATAGTGGGCAAGGATACTCAAGGTGATTGCATTTATTATAATCCTGATATCATTAAAATAGGCATCTTTCAAGTCATCATGGAAAATAAAGATGTATTAGTATATTCCAAGCTCTCTCACAGACAGTGGGTACAAATAAGGAATTCATTTGCATTAATACCCTCAGATTGTAGTATCTTCAAGTCCCACTTTCATTGCCGGAAAGAAATGGAGAAATAAAATTTTTCTCTGACAAGAGTGTCAAAGGTGGCTAAATTAAAATGTAAATGAGGGATCTCAGTGATCTAAATGATATTTTGACAGTTTTCAGGAGCTGACAAAAATTAGCATAGCTTATACAGTAGCTAATAACTCTTTAGATCATACTTTGCATGTTCCTACCTTCATGCCTGTCTGTACCGTTTTCTTCTTTGATAGTGTCCTAACCTCTCAACCTGATGAGATCCTGTCCATCTCAAAGGACTTCTCTATGAAGCTTTCCAGATCCCTTCAACAAAATGCAATGTTTCTATTACATCTACATCTATTTCACAGTACACGCTGGACTGCACTTTGTATCATATATATTTGTGGTGCTTATCCAGTCATCTCTAACAAGCACTAATAGACCCTATTAGTGCTTATTATGGAGCCATTCCTAACTCATGTTTATATCTTGCTATAGTATAATGGACAATATCTTAGACACATTAGAAATTACTTAATATTTATTTAATCAGATTAGGGAATAGCAGGCTCATATAACTCAGCATTGACGAAAGGGACTTTTATACCAATTTGTAACAAAGTCTTTTTCATTACAAATTCCTCTTAGAAAATGTTCAGTGCACTTATATTATATTTTGTTTCATCAGGATTGTGGCACCTCCCTCCTAGCATACATCAGTTATGTCAGCTAGAACTACATTCTGCTGTAAATAACAGAAACCTAAATATGAAGACTTAAGTAAATAAACGTTTATTTTTTCTTTTTGTCCTGTAACATGAGCCTTAGGACAGAAGCTAGTGGTAAGACCTGGAAATCAAAGGGTGATACCTGGAATCTAAACAATAAGAGAATTTTTCTGAGTCCAAAAGAGTCACAGTTCTTTCATCTATACATTATTCATTCATCAAACCTTTACTGTAAACTTACTATGGTGCTATCTATTGGAAAGAGACACTAAAATCATGTAAAATAGTCCATGCTCTCTAGCAGCAAATAATTCGGTATAAGCGTGTATATAGGATGAACTTCACAGTTAAGGTAAGCTTGGATCTTAAGATCCCCATGATCTTAAAGCAATGGCCTATGGAGCCCTTCACAACAAGATTTAAAAAAAAAATCCAGTTCCTGGAGCAGATTCTCTAAAACCTTAAGCATATGCTAAGAGAATCCAACTGTGTAAAGAGATATTTGTGATTTCCAGCTAACTCTTCACAGTTTATAGCATGCCATTTGCTCACACTGTGGAGAAGATGAGTGGACTTCATGCAACTGTAGGTAGCAAAACATGCATAAAGCATGAAGGAAGAAGGGAGGTGGGACAAAGTAGAGACACAAATATGACTTCTGACACAGTAATTGTCTCTTTTAGAGTTACAGTATTGAAAGGTTATTCTAAGATCTATGGATGGTTGAAACAAAAAGAGGACCTAGTTAATTTTGTTACAAAATTCTTGCATTCTTCCTTAAAAAATTTCATGTTTTTTATGTTGCCAAACTGGCTCAGTAGAAATTAGCTTGCCATTTCTCAGGTTAGCTGGGCACCAGGTCAATACATGCTCTTGTCCAGTTGGTTAAGTAGCTGTTAGAATGCACACAGGGCCAGGAATATGGGATGAAAGTAACCATTGACCAAGCCTGCCATACTGTGACCCACACCAGGCCCAAGACAAAATTGAAGCAGCACAGATAGTAATGGCATGGCAGAATGTTCCAGAACCTCAGTGAAATCTCAGAACATTTCATTTAGTTATTAGATACCACTGTGACTCAGTCTTTGGAACTGTGAAATACAGGCGGTGAAAAACTACTAGAGCCCTTGAATTCAGTATGTAGGCATGTACTTATGCAGCCCCCAACTCCATTTTTAGCTCTGGTTCTTTTTTTTTTTTTTTTTTTTTAATATAATTTATTGTCAAGTTGGCTAACATACAGTGTGTAAAGTGTGCTCTTGGTTTTTGGGGTAGATTCCCATGGTTCATCATTTACACATAACACCCACTGCCCGTCCCAACAAGTGCCTCCTCAATGTCCATCACCCATTTTCCCTTTGCCTCCACCACCTTCCACCCTCAGTTTATTTTATGTATTTAAGAGTCTCTTATGGCTTGCCTCCCTCCCTCTCTGTTTGTAACTATTTTTTCTCCTTCCCTTCCCCCGTGGTCTTCTGTTAAGTTTCTCAAGATCCACATATGAGTGAAAACATAGGATATCTGTCCTTCTCTGACTGACTTATTTCACTCAGCATAATACCTTCCAGTTCCAACCACATTGCTGCAAATGGCATGATTTCATTCTTTCTCATTGCCAAGTAGTATTCCATTGTATATACAAACCACATCTTCTTTATCCATTCGTCAGTTGATGAACATTTAGGTTCTTTCCATAATTTGGCTATCGTCAAAAGTGCTGCTATAAACATTGGGGTACATGTTCTCCTATGCATCAGCACTCCTGTAGCCTTTGGATAAATTCCTAGTAGTGCTATTACTAGGTCATAGGATAGTTCTATTTTTAATTTTTTGAGGAACCGCATTGTTTTCCAGAGCAGCTGCACCAGTTTGCATTCCCACCAACAGTGTAAGAGGGTTCCAGTTTCTCCATATCCTCGCCAGCATCTGTAGTTTCCTGATTTGTTCATTTTAGCCACTCTGACCGGTGTGAGGTGGTATCTCAGTGTGGCTTTGATTTTTATTTCCCTGATGATGAGTGATGTTGAGCATCTTTTCATGTGTCTATTGGCCATCTGGATGTCTTTCTTTGGAAAAGTGTCTATTCATGTCTTCTGCCCATTTCTTCACTGGATTATTTGTCTTCAGGTGTTGAGTTTGGTAAGTTCTTTATAGATTTTGGATACTAACCCCTTATCTGATATGTCATTTGCAAATATCTTTTCCCATTCCACCAGTCATCTTTTGGTTTTGTTGATTGTTTCCTTTGCAGTGCAGAAGATTTTTATCTTGGTAAGATCCCAATAGTTCATTTTTGCTTTTAATTCCGTTGCCTTTGGAGATGTGTCGAGCAAGAAATTGCTGCGGCTGAGGTCAAAGAGGTTTTTTCCTGCTTTCTCCTCTAGGGTTTAGATGATTTCCTGTCTCACATTTAGGTCTTTCATCCATTTTGAGTTTATTTTTGTGTATGGTGTAAGAAAGTGGGCTAGTTTCATTCTTCTGCATGTTGCTGTCCAGTTCTCCCAGCACCATTTGCTAAAGAGACTTTTTTCCACTGGATACTCTTTCCTGCTTTGTCAAAGATTAGTTGGTCATACATTTCTGGGTCCAATTCTGGGTTCTCTATTCTATTCCATCAGTCTATGTGTCTGTGTTTGTGCCAATACCATACTCTCTTGATTATTACAGCTTTGTAGTAGAGGCTAAAGTCTGGGATTGTGGTGCTTCCCGCTTTGGTTTTCTTCTTCAATATTACTTTGGCTATTTGGGGTCTTTTGTGGTTCCATACAAATCTTAGAATTATTTGTTCTAGTTTTGAGAAGAATGCTGGTGCAATTTTGATTGGGATTGCATTGAATGTGTAGATTGCTTTGGGTAGTATTGACATTTTAACAATATTTATTCTTCCAATCCATGTAGCTCTGGCTCTTAAATTCCAGTCCCCTGCCTGATGTTTCCTTGATCTAGAGATCTAGCCTTGTCCTTATTGATACATACCTTCTTAACTCTTCTAATGTCATTTTAACATCATTTTCAGAGTGGGAGGAAAGAATAAACGTTCGTGGTCAATCCACCATTTTTAACTGGAAATCAATCTCTCAGATTCTCCAAGTCTTCATGGGACTACATTAGGCAAAGATAAGGCATTCTTTGAACACTGAACTCAACCCTGTGCAACTCTAGAATCTAAGCTTGCACATATTTTAAAATATTCAGGATTTGAATTTTTTGATGAAATTTCAGAAAACGCAAGAGATAAAGTGACCTTTTAGTAGCAGTTTCCAAAATAGCCATTTGTATCAAATAACAATTTTGTGACCAACAAAATAATGTGCTTTTATTAGGTACTTTGTTGCCTGCCGGTAGAAGGCTTTGGAAGGAATCTAGGTCACTGAGTGATAGAAGGAAAATTCCCAGAATAACTATGGAGGCAGTGTGGTCAAGTGGAAAAAACATGAGCACTCTTATTAGGCAGGCCTGGAGTCTCACTCCAGCTGAGGCCTTGCCTCATCACTGAATCAGTGTGCCCATATGTTAATAATTATACTTACCTCACTGAAATGCCACAAGACATCAATAATATGACATGTGTAAAATGCCAAGCAGGGGTAGAGGCTCACTAAACGTGAATCCCCTTCCCTTCCTCTTCTGATCACACTCCCTGAGCATGGGAGGTGGCCAGCATTAGAGGACACGATTCTTCAGCTGTGACAGCAGAGTACCTCATCCTGGTCACAAACAGCTTTCTGAGGAATCCTGGTGACAGGAAGTTGTGTACAACTAATTCCTACAATGAGAAATTGTACCCACTGTGACAGGCGACCTGCTTGATCAAGACAGAGGGGCGCGTTAAGCAAGCACCACATCTGACCTGTTGCTGAGATTTAGACACTGTCTGCATCTGGGCTTGCTGCCCATTGCTCTTTGTGGCTGTGAATCAACATTGTGACAGAAAGGGCACTGGGTCAACTACATTCCATTAATGGTTCAAAGTGTTTCATTTAGACTCTTACAGCAAAGGAGAAGGAATATGGAAGATATACAGCTTAGGATGCACACAAGCTTGGCAGAAATAGACACATAAGGATTTTTAAATGTAACTCTGAAAAAACCAAAGACCCTAATGAACTCACACAGCCTAGTTGTCAGAATTAAATCTTCTAACCCAGTGGTTCTCAATATTTTTCTTACCATTACTGAAAGGAGGCCCTGGGTTTCTGAAAGGGGCTCTCAGAAATTGGAAAGCGCCATCAGGTTGAGTGTGTTGGTGCTCACCATCTCAGCAGAGTAGCTCATTTTATTCCACAGCCCATAAAATTATGGCATAATTTTTACACATCCTGCTTTTAAATCAATTTGGAAACCTAATGGGGAAAAATTAATCGTCTTTGGGTAGGGTGTAGAATTCTGAGTTTTGTTGCATTTTTTTAAAGCACATTTTTACATTCTCAAAATATTTCAGATTCTCTTCTCCTAAACACAGTTTTCATATTGTCCTGTCTTACACAGTTTTTTTATCATTTATTAGTTACATCAAGTCCATAAAAGCTGCTTTTAAAGAAAAATATTTAGGGGCACCTGGGTGGCTCAGTTGGTTAAGCGGCCGACTTCGGCTCAGGACATGATCTCGCGGTCTGTGAGTTCGAGCCCCGTGTCGGGCTCTGTGCTGACAGCTCAGAGCCTGGAGCCTGTTTCAGATTCTGTGTCTCCCTCTCTCTGACCCTCCCCTGTTCATGCTCTGTCTCTCCCTGTCTCAAAAGTAAATAAAATGTTAAAAAAAAAAAGAAAAATATTTAAAGGCTACTCACTTTACTTTTCATGAATGTTAACTACCTCTTGTTTTCATTTAGTTTGGGAAAATAAAGGTGAGGGGTATTTCATATGATAGAATGGAATAAGACACACAGTTATGAAAATGATTGCAGGACCAGGAAAAAATAGGTAAAGAGAAACAAATTCTCTACATGCCAAATATATAGACATAAATGTTGAGAAACAACTTTCAAAAGAGAATGTGTGATTACAGATGGGATTTGAGTATAATATTTTAACATATCTTCAAACATGGCTCATTTGTTTCATTTTGTTTTCCATTAGGGCACAGATGGTGTTTAAAAATTCATTCTGGGCCATGTATAACTATAATTTCTTTAAATGGATGGCTGCCATAAGTATGCATGAATGACTGTATGAGTTTGGAAAGAATTTTAATTTAATTATACACATTGTTGCAGTTATTATTAAAATAAAATCCGGGTGCTGATTCAGCATGGCTTTCTGGTGGGGACATTATTTTGTAGGTGATTTGATTAACTCTAAGCATATGGGACTGTCTAATGGTATCTAGAGTGGATATATTTCAGTTGTGATAATGAGGTACTTTCTCAACATTTGTAAGTATGAGAATAATAGCAAATGACAAAAAGACTAAGGTGAATCCTGAATTACCTTCTGTCTGGTTATTGATTTGGGGGAAATAAAACCACTTTTATTGTTTCAAATCAAACAGCTAAACAAATAGTTAAACTTTGTCATTAGATGGAACTGTTACAATCTCAGGGTCTTCCAAATGAGTCTTAAGTAAATATGAAATCCATGAAATTTTGTTACCACATATATTTGTGACTCAATAATTTAGGTCTTTTACCAAGGCCTGCCCTCCCCCTCCACTTCAGTGAAGTTAGTAGTATTAAATATGTTGATTACATGCACCAAAAATGAATGCACATTCTTCAGATCTACAAATGGGAACTAAGCATTGATTTAAAGGGATAACCAGTAAATAATGCCAGATATGTAGTAAGAAAAATAGTCTCATTTGTTCAAAACTCTATGAGTACAAGGCATATACAGTCCTTCAAGATTTTTTTTAAAAAATTAGCCAGGTCAGAGAAATTACATTCTCCTTTGTTTCCCTCCCAGGAGTCCTCTTGGTCTGCAATGAATCCTTTAGAAAAATCTCTGATATTTTCACTTTTGTGCAATATGTTAACTGTGAACAAATGATAGTACAAATCAGTAATGCAAAGTATTACTTATATTGGAATTAAAACCTGATTGTTAATGCAGAATCTCATGGAAATTAAGGTTAATCTGAACAACATTTTATCTCCTTTTAGACCACAACCTGCCATTTTAAAATCATGGTTAATAGAATGCCCAAAATAAAAAGATCTGCTTAAATGAAAATATATATTCTGCATCTCATTTGTATCCTATTGTGTTAAAAGGCAGGCTAACAGCTAGTCTGTGAGTGTGATATAAGGAAGATGATATACTTCTTTGTTTCAAAAACCTTAGGTATTCCTTTTAAACACTGCATTTCCAAAGCCTTGCTATTATTTAAAATATTAGTCCCTATTTTATTGACTTATTAAATTTGAAGGATCTAAATTAAAATTTAATTAAAGGATTCGAAGAAATAATTGAAAGAAGTGACCTGCGTATTTTTAAAAAATTCCAGGGGCGCCTGGGTGGCTCAGTCGGTTAAGCGTCTGACTTCAGCTCAGGTCACGATCTCGTGGTCCGTGAGTTCGAGCCCCGCGTCGGTCTCTGGGCTCTGGGCTCTGGGCTGATGGCTCAGAGCCTGGAGCCTGCTTCTGATTCTGTGTCTCCCTCTCTCTCTGCCCCTCCCCCATTCATGCTCTGTCTCTCTCTGTCTCAAAAATAAATAAACGTTAAAAATTTTTTTTAAAAATTCCAATTTCGATTTCTATTCTCTTGGTTCTTAGAAAATAAAAAGTAGAATTATTATACTATTATTTGCTTGTCCTAGTGTAATAAATATGAGCTGTCTGGATGATTTAAAATTCTCTAGCTTGCTATGGTCACCTCATCCTTTTATATTTAAACAACATTGTTCAAGGGAGGTGGCTGGGAGGGGAGTTGGATTAAATAGACGATGGGATTTAAGGGGTGCACTTGTGATGAGCACCGGGTGACGGGTGACGTATGGAAGCACTGAATCACTATAGTGTACACCTGAAACTAAAATTTTACTTTATGTCAACTAACTGGAATTTAAATAAAAACTTAAGAGCAAACCACAAATTGTTCAAATATCCTGACTTACTTAGGGATGGAACCTCTTTGTCAAGAGGATGGTGAGCTGTGCGGAGGTTTAAGCTTCTCAAAACCTCTGGTTCTAGGAATCTCCTGCTATTTCTCATCGTTTTATCTTTGCTTTCATTTCACCTCCTGAGGACACTGCCCTTTTCCATGAGGAATCAATAAATTGCACACCAACCTGTCACCTCTGTACTTCTAAGACCCATTTCCCAGAGTTTCATCCAATCAAGACTTAAACTGTAGTAAATTTAAGAGAGTTTGGGAGAAAGGCTGGGGTGTGTGTGTTACAACAGCACACATAGCAAACAACTAAACACCTTTATTGGATATCTCTACCTTTGAAAGCATCTTTGTGTTCTCAGCACTGGGGAATTTTTACTATTTTTCACTTCTGAGCTCCAGCTTCCAGCCATATCATGGTCAGCTTCATGTCCTCTGCTTCCCCCATCTCCTTCCTGATAAGGTTACCCTCCCTGCTCCAAGGTCCTATTTGCTTCTTTCACCGAATGGAACTGGGACTCTTCATCTAGCCTTAGTTCATAATGGCATTGCTGGGCTGGGGGTTAGGGGCATGAGGGTCATCTTCCAAACTAAGCACACCCTTTAAGGTGCACACCTGGTCAGCACAGGCAATGCTCTCCTAGAGAAGAATTCTGCAGATATCAGCTTGTGTTTCCTCTCCCTCCTGCATTGGGTAGCTATTTAGGAAATGAGGACTTAGAATTTGTCTCGGAGATGAAAGCAAGCAGTGTGTAATGAAAATTTGGAAGAACTGTCAAACTTTAAACCTATTCTCAGAGCCATAAATAAGGCAACTGAGGCCTAGAGAGGTTAGGAGCCTTGCTGGAGATCATACAGCACTTTCAAGCGGAAGTTGGATACAAGAGTCTGGTCCAGAGCTGTTTCCATGATCTCATGAAACAACTCAATTTCTCAGAAGCCAAACAACATCTCAGCTCTGTGTATTTAATTTTCGACTGTGTTGCCAGCAAAGGTCCCACAGGAAAGAACACAGGCGTAGAGAAGAGGAAGCATGCATCTACTATACACCTAAATCACATTATCTCAGTTACTCTGCTCTGTTCCCTATTCATTTCTCAGTTTTCTGTTAACCCTTCACGAATAATTTATTCTTTTGTTTCCAGGCATGATGTTGATGTTATGGAGAGCATTCTTACTAAAATCTTTGGCAGCTTCCATCAGAGATAAAACACCAAGCTGAAGCCTTCTTGTTTTGATCCACAAGAGAATGAATTAGTTAAATTTTTATGTTCCTAGAAAAACCAAAGGGGTGTTGGTGGGTGGGGGTGAGGAGTAGAAGGAGAAAAAAAGAGGTGGTCGTACAGGAGAAAAAGGCAAATGGAAAACAAGGAAAGTCAGTCATGTTGCTGAAATATGCCAAGAAAAAAAATTTAACCATTATCCACTAGGATAAATTAAATATTTTCTATAATAAATCATGTCCCTAACACTTCTGTCTTAAATTTGCTATACTACCTAAATAGTTTACAAATGTTAAGAAAATATGAATAGCAAACCTGAGAGCTAGATTTGGATGAAATGACTAACTGAAAGAAGTTACAAGATAAAGAAAAAAAATGTATCCAAACCACTTTTGTTGACAAAAAGGAAGAAAGTCTCAGCAGAATTCAGACGTTTAGCAACAATGTTGGTTGCAAACATTTGTCCAAACAGTCAACAGGACAAAGAAAATGCTCCTGTGAGAAGAGTAACCAGATCTGAGGGCTCTGGTCTTTGAAGTTTAAAATATTTCCCCAGAACTGCCACATTCATCTTTCTCTACTATCCTACTGGAAGATCACAAAAGTAAATTCTTGTTTGTTCCCTCTTTCTGATATCCTGCCAAAAATACACACTCACTGATAAAGCCCACCAGTGATTCATTACATACCATCATCCCAAGTTTTCCAGTATAAATGCCATATTAAATGAGTCTCTTCTGTTTTATTAATGCTTAACAGACATTTAATAGCAATGATGGTGCCAATGATTCTTACTGTGTCATACCATTAAAACCCAGATGTTTCTGTACGAACAGAAGCAAAAAGGCACCAGCCTCCAGGTTCTTGCCCTCTATTCTCATTTCCTTAGCAGTGGCTGAGCTGGGATTCATTTGGAAGCAGAAATAGCAGTCTGTAACCATTCTTTGCATATTTTCATTTACTCTGCAGATCAATTCAATTTTCTCTATTCTTCCACTCATTAATGATTAAGAGAAGAAGGAAAGAAAGATAAAAAAGAGCAAAAGAGAGAAGACAAAAGGGGGAACAAGGTCTGGTGAATTAAAATTTAGGTTAAGAATCTCTATATATTTTTAAATTTCTTAACATGCAGAAATCAAACATAACTACATCCAAACAATACACATTTTAATTTCCTGGTATTTGATATGTAACTATTCTGTGTGGCCCTAGTCTTCCCCAGAGCCTTCATCCAAAGCATTAATTCATTTACTAGTCAATGAACGGAGTTGACCATGGCTGCTACAAGTCCTAGCACGTGTCAGTGAACTGGTGTGCAATGAAGACACTGCTCAGTTTATGTTTTCTCTGTTGGACTTGTCACAAGGGAGGCTCTAAAACCCATATCTGTTTGAGACTCTGTAGGAAGGGCATGGGACCTGGGCTTGCCTTGTGGAAGCACTTTTGAGCTTCAGGGGGCCTCATAACAGAGGTTATATTATGATGACGGCCTCCTGTAAATCTGTTCACTTTGGGTCCTGGTTAGCATCGCCCTTTCTGGGGGCATCTGGTGGTTCAGTCGGTTAAGCATTGGACTTCGGCTCAGGTTATGATCTCACTGTTTGTGAGTTGGAGCCCCGCGTCAGGCTCAGTGCTGACAGCTCAGAGCCTGGAGCCTGCTCCAGATTCTGTGTCTCCCTCTCTCTCTGCCCCTCCCCCCTAGTCTCTCTCTCAAAAATAAATAAACATTAAAAAAAAAAAAAAGAATCCCCATTTCTGACCTGACCCAGCTATCTGAGCCACGTGGGTAAAGTAGTCCTGGACAAGTTTTGCTCCTACTGCCTCAGCAGATGTTAACCCTCAACCACACCAAGTCCCAGAGGTGAGGAAGATGACAAAGTTGGCTAAAGCAGCATGAAGGGAGTGAGAAAGATAATGCAAACTATAATTGCACTATATCCAGTTATCGTTCTGGAAATGAATCCGTTATGTTACATTGGCGTGAGGTCCCACAAGGAGATTTTTGTCATTACAGAGCAATATTCTTTCATTGTTTTTGCAACTCAGTAAAGTGACAACGCTCGGAAGTGGGAGAAATAGGGACAGAAATAGCATCAACCATCTTCCACATCTGTGCTATACCTGTAATCCCCATGCACTACAGCAGTACGATCTCCAGAGATGTTCTCTAGCCAGAGTTCCATACTCTATAGTTCCAAAGCAAAACCCAAGAAGCTGAAGCATAGAAATATGGAATTGTCTTATAGTATCAGTCACCAAGAGCTTTTTGATTTCACCTCCTTAAATATAACTCCAGTTTGCCCCTTTCTCCTTCATCTCTTTCCTCCTACCGACCTTATTCAGAACCTCTTCGCCACTCTATTCTCCACTGTTAATACCCCTTTAAAATACCAGACAGTCAGTAAAACAGGGATGAAAAAATGTAAGTGCTCCTACTTCTTACTTTAGGCATTTATAGTTGGCATCTTTTCATGCTGTATCAACAAGGAGTAGAGAGGGCAATAGCCCAGGTTTTGCCTGTTCTGGCAAGGCTTCTATAATGCTGACAGTTCACAGGTGAATCCTCTGCCTCTGGGCAGTTCTATGTCATCAGGAGAATGCCAGCATGAGACTCACAATACCTTGCTCTGTCACCATCTCTGTGGCCTTAAAGTCACCATTCAGTGCCCTCTGAAAGGAGTTGTCCAACAAACGAGAGTTTTCTCAGAGAACAATTACTAGAAGTCTTAGTACGTGACTGACTGCTTGCCACATTAGCACATCATGTTTGATATGTCCAATACTGAACTCATGATCTTGTCTCCTACCTTTACATCCAACCAAAACACTTCCCCTTATCATATTCCCTTGCTGTGTGAAAGGCAATGCTTTCTACCTAGAAACCTGAGCATCTTCCTTGACTCTTCCTTAACCCCACATGTAATCAGTCCCTACCTTCATAAATATCCATCATGTCAGTCTCCCCTCTCCAAGCCCACTGACACTGCAGATCAAATTCACTGTCACTCCCTGTAACTGTACAAATCACCAGACTAGTCTCCAGATAGGCTCTTCCTGGCTTCTAGTCTTGCTCTCACTCCAATCTATTCCTCACCTTCCTGTCTGGTGGAGCTTTCTAAAATAAAAATTGGATAATGTAACTCTTTCTTAGAACCCTTTAGCTGTTTATCAGTGTTATAAAAATAAAATCCTGACTCCTTAGCCTGTCTTAGATCTTGCCCCTCTCAACTTTTCCGGATTGGTCTTCAGTTCCTCCTATTAAATCAGCAATAGTTAACCCCACTCAGCTCCCTTAACATGATTCATCATGGTGTCTGTGAGTCAGCCTACTTTGTTTTTGGCTTCAGATCACCTTCCCCAGTTTGTCTTTTTATTCAAGATGCAGCTGGAGTTTCATACTCACCATAAAGGGGTCCTTGAACTCCTTCCACTGTGGTATTGTGGCACTAGTCTGTAATTCCAAAATGGTGCTGACAGCAATGAATTTGTTCACCTCCCCCACAGAATGTAGGCTCCTCTGATTGAACTTTTTATGTCCACTGTCTACATTAGTCCTAAAGCATCTTAGGGTCCAACAGACATCCAATAAATGCTTATTGAATAAATTTGGTAGAAGGGTTTAACACATGAGGGATCTATAGGGGAATTGAACAAGATGATCTCCAGAGTCCTTTCCAACTCTTAGCTTTTCACTTGAAGATATCAGTCGCTTCCAAGATTTTGAATATCACATCCACTTGTGACTTTTACCTATGACTCGAAGGCACTCCTCAACCTGAGTTTTAGACCCAAATGTCCCCCTGCCTGTTATATAACTTCAAATACTAGCTGCTGAGTATCTCAAATTCACTATGTCCAAAATCAACTCACCTGCCTACACAACCTGATCCACCTTTCCAGTTTTCTGTATTTGTTAATGACACCATCCTCCTCTTAGGAACCCATGTTAATGACATCAAGGATGGCACCTTTCTCCTAAAAGCAATCAACTGCCTAGTCCTGTGGATTCATCTTTCCAAAAGACCAGTTCCTTTTGTCACTGCATTTACTTACAGTCTCCATCAAATTGCTTGTGATGCTAATTGGCATTTGTTGCATTCTGACTTTCATGATGTGTTTCCATCTCTGTACCAACACTAGATCCTAGAAGATTTCTGTATTATGGCTGCAAATCCCACAAGTCTTTGCATAGGGTTTACAAGTAGATAGCAGGTGGTCAACGACTCTTGGTAGAATGGCTGAATGAATGTTAGGATGTTAGGTTTAAACTGCTTTGGGGGCATGGATCTTGTTATATGCTTTTTTTTATGTCCCGCCCCCAATACAGTAAATATAGTAAAAGGCATAGGAAACAAGAAATACATATTTTTTTTAATATCCAACACTGCACCTTTTAAGTCTGAGTTGTTGCAACAACTGGCTGTAATTAAAAAAACAAAACAAAGCAAAACAAAACAAAAACACGCTCTGCTTTCTTAGACTCAGCTCTCAGCTAAAACCATCCAGGATCCTGGTTTCCCACCCCTTCCAGTGGCCTGATGCGCGGCAGGGGAGGAGCAATGAACAAGCTGGGCTTGAGGAGTCAGGAGAGCGGGATGGGGGAAGTCCCGGAAGTCAATGACCAGTGCGAGCAGCCGCCCCAGCGAGATCAGCTTGGGCTGCCGTCCCAACAATAACAGGCGCCCGGGCCGGGCAGGGCTGCCGGGGGCCCGAGCTTGGGGGCGGAACCCCGATTGGGGGAAGCGGGGTGGGACGCTTTCCTAAGGCTGCAGGGGATTGGAGGAGAGAGAAGAGGGGCGGTTGAGCTCAAGGAGTGGGCCGGGGACCTAACGGGCCGACTGAGGAGAGAGCGTGTTGATTGGGTGGCTCGGAGGGAGACGGACCGGAGCCAACTGCAGATTGGCCTTGGCGGGCCGAGGAGGCGTGGTCAGTGCGCGCCAGAGGGAGCGCGAGGGAGCGGGCGGCTCGCCTGCCAGCTAGCTAGCCGGAGCCCCGGGCGTGTGCCGCGAGTCGGGGTTGGGTTGAGGGACGCGGCGCGGGAGGCGCGTCCTCCAGCTCTGCCGCAGCGGCCCTCCGCGGCTCGAGTACCCCGCTTCCTTCCCTCTCTTCCCCAGCGCTCTGGTCTGGGGTCTCCGGATAGGGAGCGGAGGGAAGGAACTAGAGAAGAGGAGGCGAAAGCGGAGCAAGGGGCAGAGACGGTCCCGGCGCGGGGCGTAGCGCGCGGTGCCTCTCGCTCTCCCGCCGCAGCCGCCGCCTCCTCTCCCGGGGCTCCCGCACTATGCAGGCGGACAGCCGGCCGCCGAGATGGGGAGCCGGGCGGCGGTGAGAGCCGGGCGCAGCCCTCCCCGTCTCCGAGTCCGGGCCGCGGCCGCCGCCCCCGCCCGGGCCGCGCTCCCCTTCTCCCGCCCTCGCCCACCCCGCCCCAACTCCTCCTCCTCCTCCTTCCCCATGCCTCTGTTCCTCCTGCTTTTACTTATCCTGCTCCTGTTGCTCGAGGACGCCGGAGCCCAGCAAGGTGAGTGGTTCCCGGGGAGCGCGCGGAGCCCCAGGGGCGGCGGGGTCGCAGGGGAACCTCCGGGATGCCGGGTCTCTAGACGCGCGGGGGAGGTGCAGTGCGCTTGGGTGCGTGACCAGACCAGGCCCTCTCCGGGATGAGTTGCAAAGGTGGGCTCTGCCCCTTGTCCCCCAAGTTGGCGCGTCTTTACTTTTTGACCAGGCCTTTGGTGCTGCTGAAAAGAGAGAAGTGAGACTCTGCTGTGAAGGCCTCCTTTTCGGTATTGGATTCTTCTTGGAAAAATATTTGGGAGGAAAAAAGTTTTGGAGATGTGACCCCTAAAGTTAAGCTAAAATGATGGACAGAGTAGGAAGACAAGATAATTAAATAGCATCTTAAACCAGTTAAAGGCAAGTGGTGCTAATTATCTTTTGTGAAAGTGCTCAGGTTCAAAAGCGAAGGATACTGATTCTGGTTAGCTTTGAGTTTTGGATTCAGTACAAGTCCTTTACGATCCCTTCCTATTATTCCTGCTGGTGGTCTAGATTGCCTGGGTCAGACACTCATTCTGACCCAAGGCAACGTGCTATGAGCATTCCGAGTTAAAAGGGTAAGCCCTTCCAGAAAGTGACAGAACTTTTTTTCCGTCTACCGTCCTTGAAATACCTGTTTCAGAATTGAGCAAAACTGTTTATTGAATAATCATCATAATGGAAAGAGAATGCAGGGCTGATTCCTCCTCCGGCCTTTAGTACTATTTTCAGGCAGTGAACTGCAATTTTTCAATCAGTTTGGCATCAGTTATTGAACACATTTTCCCATTGTATTTCCTTTTTTATTGCAGTGAGAAGAATATGGATTGGATTGTTATTTATTACTGGGAAGATTTTTTTTTAAGTTGATCTCCATGTTTAAGTCCAGCTTAAATGTTGTTCTCATATGGTTCTCAGTAAAGTGTGGAATCATGGCCACAGCCTGTCGTTATGAAAATGCCGAAACTTTGACAGGCATGTGGAAATAGAATCTCACAATGAAGAAAAATGTATTTGGTAAAGTGACCTCTTTTAGTTCTAGGCACGTTTCTACGCCATGTAACTTAAAATTTAGATGCTTAGCATTCAGGTTTTTAGTTAGTTTATCTTAAATAAATTCCTGAATCAGCATTTAATAAAATAAAGTGTGATATCTCCTCCTTCCCACCCCCCTATTGAAGTTTTAGAGCCTGTGCATGTATTTTCCTTCTAGTAGGAGAGAGAAAAAACGAGAAGGCTTGCATAGTGCTACAACTAGTTGGGACTTTGTGGTAGGCATAGTACTCAGTGGTGTATGTGTATTAAGTCATTTAATCCTCAACACAACCATCTGAGATAGGGATGGTTATCCCATTTCAAACATAAGGGAACTGAGACACAAAAGTTACCTTGATACAGAAAGGAATGTAACCGTATAAGCAGAATGCTCAGTTTTGCTTATTTCTAGATCTGAAGTGTTCATATCATGTTTTTAAAAATCATCTTTGAGCAGTATAGAATCAGTTCTGTGTCTCCTCACCAAATGAGACAGTTTCCTTAGTTTTTGGAATTTCTCGAAACTGGCCTAATTAACACACAACATTAACTTATTTTCTTTCAAGGTTTGATTTCAGGGTTTGTATTTTCTTAAGTTTATTTATTTGAGAGAGAGAGAGAGCCAGCAAGCAGGGGAGGGGCAGAGAGAGAAGGAGAAAGAGAATCCCGAGCAAGATCTGCACTCCCAGTGCAGGGCCAAGACACAGGGCTAGAATTCACGAATCCTGAGATCGTGACTTGAGTGAGCTGAGGTCAAGAGTCTGACGCTTAACCGACTGAGCCATCCAGGTGCCCCCATTCAACTTCGGTTTTTTGCACAGCGTTTTAACAAACACATGGTTCTCTTTCACAGCAATGTCTTATATAAGCAGTGTAGATTAGCACAAATAGAAAGGATGGTGTTAATTTAAAAGACCCGATTTCTAGTTCTGCTAAGTTGATAGGGTAAATTTTGTGAGGTCACTTAATTTCTTTGTACCACAGTTTTCTACATCTGTGATAAGAGAATAACCTATTCCATAGCCTTAAAAAAATGAAATGATAGTACATAGGATTTTGCAAAGGGAAAAGTGTAATATAGCTATAAGTGATTATCATTATTAATTTTGAGTGTATTAAGTTGATAAATAAGAACCAGTTAGGTATACATCACTGGAAACAGGAATTGTGTGAGATTTCAGTTCCCCTAATTTTTAAAAATTATATTTTTTATCCAAAGGACCCTGATGCAGTCGGTGATAGAATTGCTTTTAAACCAGTCTTAACTAATCTAACAGACAAGCTTTGGGATCCAACTGGTATTCCCTCACATAACCTGAAAAGAAATCTAATTTAAAAATGAAGAGCAGTGTTTTAAAACTCCATTAGAATTTTTAATAATGGGAATGTCTATATTTTGTAGTGTTAAGTGACAAACTGGAGTTTTTACTCTATAAGTCTTTGGAAGAAGACTGAAAAGAAATAAAATAGTAGTTGTCTTCTGGGTATTTCTTTATGCTTTTCCATATTTTCTGTAATTAACATATAGTCAAAATATAAGCTGTGAAAAAAATGTTTTATGATATTTCAGTTTTTTTTCCCCCTTTGGCCAGTCTAGGTAGAAATGCATTTAATGTATATGTTGAGGTAGAACTGTGCTTCAAATTTTTTTTTAAATCTTGCAGATATCATTTGAAGTAGCAGAAGGTATTACTCTCATTCCAGTTACAGTCGACCCTTGGGCTACACAGGTCAAACTGCGCCGATTTTTTTTTTTTAATAAGTGTGTTAGAAAATTTTTTGGAGATTCACAAACATTTGAAAAAACTCAGGAACTTAATAGCCCAAAAATATGTAAAAAATAAGAAAAAGTTATGTGTTATTATAAGAATATAGCATATAACACCAGTAGCATACAGAATATGTGTCAATCATCTGTTTATGTTATATGGAAGGCTGGTAGGGCTTCTGGTCAACAGTAAGCTACTAGTAAAGTTTTGGGGAGTCAAAAGTTATAGGCGGATTTTTGACTATGCACGGGGAGGTCAGCGTGTTTAACCTCTGCGTTTTTCAAGGGTGAGCTGTAATGTCATGTAATACTCAGCATATATTCTGCTGGCAGTGATTTTTCTTTTCATTTGGCTCAGAATAAAATTTATCAGTGGTCTGAAAATCCGTCAGCCCTTCCCAGCAGAGATGTCTTTTAACCAGTCTTACTTCATTAATATACATAGATTGTATTTATTCACATCTAATTGTACTATGATGGGTTTTTTGTTGTTGAAAGCCTATTTTACTGTAACACGTCTTTCTAAAAAACTTAAATTGGTTAAATTTATTATTTGCGTATTTGATTGCATATTTACTGTAATAAGTATATTTAATAGGAAGTTGAGAGTCTATGAATGATTCTATGCCCCTGATTTACTTTATTTATGAATAGCAATTTGTGTCCCCTCATCTCAGGATCTCAGCTTCCTCATTTGTGTCCTAGAGGACTTGCCTCCCTTTTTGGGTTAGATGTTTATTTGAATGTGGTAAAATATCAGGACATTAATCTAAAAAAAATTTTTTTAATGTTTGTTTTTGAGAGAGAGAGGCAGAGAGAGACACACACACAGAGTTCGAGGAGGGGAGGGTCAGAGAGAAAGGGAGACACAGAATCTGAAGCCGGCTCCAGGCACTGAGCTGTCAGCATAGAGCCCAGCTCAGGGCTCGAACTCACAAACCGTGTGACCATGACCTGAGCCAAAGTTGGACGCTTAACCAACCGAGGTGCTCCCCAGGAAGTTAATTTTTAAAATTTATTAAGACTGACTTGTTTATACCTATTACCGTGAAATATTTGTGAAGGTATTGATTTTTGTTTGCTAATAAATCTGTGAAACAAGTCAGGTTCTTTCTTAATCATTCAGTTCCGCAATGATGTCAGAACTAACGTGCGGGGGGAAAAAGTTGTTTTCTGTCAAGTAATGCCTTTATTTGGCTGTGACGCAGGTAAATAATTTTTGAACAATATTTGTGAGTTGTCAGAAATGAACACTTCTGCCTCAGCAGTGAACATTTGTAATTCTAATATTGACATTAGGTTAATTTAGAATTTTCCATTGTCTTTTCTTGGTCTGATAAAACATTTGGCCTCTGACATGTAGTTTTGTTGAGAGGCAAAATCAAAGCATCTTTTTTCTGCTGTTTCCGATTAATTTCGCACAGTGAAAATTAGAAATACAGCACAAATTCCAAAGTGCTAATGATCAGGTTTAAAATCCGTATTTTTAAAACTTGTAAATGAAAAATTCATTGTAAAATTACAGGTCAATGATTTTTAGGTAGATTTCCCAATGTTATAAGCAAAGAAGAAACATTATTTGCCTATGAAGATGGTTAATAATTCTATCTGAACATCTAAGGTTCATTCTAGAAGAGCAACATAAGAACAACACCTTAATATCCATGAAATTGGTGTAGGTGAAAGTACCAGTGCTAGAATTAACGTGACAAATGAATTAATTTCCATAAAAAAAATCATAAGATTATAGTATGCGGAAAGACTCCATTTACATAGAGGTAGGTTTTAAGTTTAGGATTATACTTTACAAAATGACGTGGGATGTGAAAGCTCAGGTGGTAATATTGGGTGTTAATTGAATGCATGCAAATAAAGTTCCTGTTTCAACTTCTTGATCAGCTGGAAGGATGTAGAATGATGACCTAAAATTGTTAGGATTAGGAAAAGCTTCATAGAGATAGTGAAATGTGGTTGTTGAAATATGAAGTGAGACAGGCAGTTTTTCTTGTATGGCTCATGGATTCAGTTTACTTTATAAAAACCTTATGGCCTTATCATTGTATTTTTTAAATATTGTACAGATAATGTGATTCTAAACCAAAGACTTAATTGATAATTATCCATAGTTTTACCCCCTAATGTATCAACTTATGATTTTTATGTTTCTTTCTATTCTATATTCACACACCTACATAATCTTACATGGTTATAATTTTAATCGTGTTGTTATGTTCTGTAGACATATTGTGTTGAAATTGTGTATTGTGTAGGCTAATTTAACACATGCAAGTATACTTAAAAATATAGCAAAAACTTCAAAATGTAAAAATTCATTATTTATGAAGTAATTACTCTATTGTTCAGAATTGCTATTACAGCATTTTCTTTAGCGCATTTGATTAAATTCTTCATTCATTGTGGGATCTTTTGTAAGAAGGTATTTCAGTTCAAAATATTAGCTTAGAAACATATAATGCAGGTCACCTGGGTGGCTCAGTCAGTTAAGCGCGAACTTCGGCTCAAGTCATAATCTCGTGGTCCTTGGGTTCGAGCCCTGAGTCGGGCTCTCTGCTGATAGCTCAGAGCCAGGAGCCTGCTTTGGATTCTGTTTTCCTCTCTCTCTGCCCCTCCCCTGCTGGCAATCTGTCTCTTTCTCAAAAATAAACAAACATTGAATTAAAAAAAAAAAACATAATGCTAATTTCCAGATTATTACATGGAAATCAACATAATCCACAAGGACAGAAAATAGAAATATTCAAATAAACTAGTATTTAATGAATGCCAGAGTCCACTGAAGCAGATGGGATAATGGGGTGATCTTAGAGGACTGCTAAAACATTGTCTGTTAGATCAACGTGCACTCTGAAGGATATGTAGTTGGAAGAAAGATGTTGATTAGTCACTTGAAATTATGGGGAAGACCCCCTCCAAGGTGCAGCCTCCCTCAACTAAGCTTTCTGAGAGTAGGCCAAGTTTCTTGCATGGCTTTTGTTGAGTAGGGTGCATGTAAGTTTGCAGTCAAAACTGAATTGCTTGGTTGGTCAAAGAAAAGATGCTAATACTCCTCTCATTAAGAACTTATAGCAGGAAGTAGTACCAGCTATGATGAGCTCCCAGAGATGTGTGCACATATGTCAGTACAGTCTTGAGACATTTAGAGAAGAGTAAAATATTATAATTGTCTTCGGAGAACCTACAGTCTCATTGGGGAAATAATTCAGTTGGATTATATCTAAAAATAACCGGGGGAGGTTGCATAGTGCTGTGGGTTTGAAGGGAGGAAGAGCTCACAATGCCTAGGGAAATAGGAGAAGCCTTGCTGATAACTGAGTGAGCTTTAAAGGACTGGTATGTTTGTAGTCCACGGGGATGACAGACATTTGAGAAGTAAAGATCACAGCATCAGAACACCAAGGAGTCAGGAAAGCATGGGGGTATAAAAGCTTGTCCTGTTGCAGTGAGTAGCCAGACTCTAAGTACCTGGTCCTGGCTTACTACTTCCTCCTTTTGAGCCCCCTACCTTGCACCCCTGCCTAATAATTGGGCAGATATTTGCTGGTTGGTTATGGCTGGCAATGGTTCTGGGCCCTGGGGTACTTGCCTTCCTGGAACTATGTTAATACTTCCATAGTGTGTCCGGCAGCCTCTTGATCACCTGTAAGATACATTCCAAATTCCTTTGAATGTTACACATGTAATTGTTTTTACAGTCTGGTGTCTATCTTCTTCTCTAACTTAATCTTATACCAGCATCCCCACCCGTTTTATATATATATTTCACGTGTAAGACTTATTGCTCTGAGGTATAATTTCATGCTTTTTTTGCCTTGTTCCCTATAGTGATCTCTTTACATATGCTATTTGTCTATTTAAAAAGAAAGAGCTTTTTTCTTTCCTTGCATCCTTGGTAAGTTCCTGATCTTCCTTCACAACCCTTCTTGGGTATTATCCCTGAGAAGAATTCTTTAACCATTGCCCACACACTCCTTCCAAGATAGTACTTTTCACTTATTTCTTTGCATTCATTATTCACACTGGGTATTTAAAAAAACTTAAAAAAAAATTTTTTTTTTGAGAGGGGGATGGAGGTGCAGAAAGAAAGGGAGACACAGAATCTGAAGCAGACTCCAGGCTCTGAGCTGTCAGCACAGTGCCCAGTGTGGGGCTTGAACTCACAAACTGTGACATAATGACTTGAGCTGAAGTCAGACAACTAACTGAGCCACCCATTATTCACACTGTGTATTAAATATTTGTTCTGACAGAGATTTTTAAGTTGTCTTCTTATTGTCTTCTCATTGTCTTCTTATATCTACTAAATTGTCATTCAAAAATATGAACTGGGAACCCATTGCTGGAGTGAATCTGCTGCCCCATGTACATTATTCGACATTAGTGTCTGGGCATTTGCGTGCCCTTCATGTTACTCTTGTCTAATCCCCACAGTTAGCTGTCAGAGCCCGGGCTTCTCAGTCTCATGGTACTAGAGCCCTCTCTTGGACCTTACTGTGTACTTGCTCAGGGCCTAGCATGTCCCAGCCACCCTCTTTCTGGGAGCTAGACCTCTTTGCTCCCTCGGTGAGAGAAGTCCTTCAGCTAGAGCCAGAGCCATGGCTACTTAGAAAACAGTTGTGCCCGTCTTGTCAGTAACAGCCTAAATCAGTGTCAGCAAGTTGGGTCTCTCCTTTGCCGGGTCTTTCAAACTCTGATTTCAGTGCTGACTGCTGGCCATCTCCAACATTACCAAAGAGTCGCACTAATTTTGGTTCTCACAGTTGCCTGCCTCCTTTTTCTTTGGCAGCTGCAGTTCCTGGAGAATAGTAGTTTCAGTAATCTGGTGTCAGAGGAAAGTAATGAGAAATGAAGGCTGGAAAGGTCAGTGGGAACAAAATTGTGGAGGACTTTGCACTGAGGGGCAGACTGAGGTATTAGCAAGACATCAAACTTAGGTTCCTCTGCCTTCATCTGGTCCATTTGTCCATCTCTAGGGTCACTTCCTCAATGTGGCCTCCTACGTCTCTCATTCTGTCATGCCCTTCCTCTTGTCCTTGACAGATCCCCAACCTGGCTCACATGCCAGTCCCCACTGCCTTTCTCTGGTTCTGGATAGCCCAGGGTCACTGGAGAAAGTCATGTGTCCCACTGTGACTAGTCCTACCACCAGTGAGGACTACTGATCAAATCTCCCATGGGGCTTACTGCTCAGCAGGAGCACAGTGGCCCCTCCACTTTGTAGAGCTCAACTCCTACACAGCATACCTGCCTCACCTTTCCTTCTTCCCGAAACCATCTCTTCCACTTATCCGAGCACTGCTTTATCAGGGAATGTAAGTTGTGTTTAAGTAGAATTTAAACTTGAATGGGCTTCTTACTCTGTACCTGGAAACACGCTCAAAACCCCGCTGGCTTGTATACATCTTTCCTCTTTGCTGTTTGCTTGCCCAGTACCTTGTATCTGGTTTTTTCAGTGACAAACGTACTAACCGATTGACTCTGTCTGTGCTGTACATTTTCTGAGTAGCTGGTGCACAACAAATATTAGTTAAATGCTGATTTCCTTGCAGTCTAGTCTCTGCTCTACTGAAAGTATCATTTAAACTGTCAGATTTTTTTCTTTTTGGTTTTGGCTTGTGTTTACTGTGAACAGCCTGAGCGCTTTCTTGGTCTGTCTTCACCGTTTTGTGCTTTGGTGGACTTTGAAAGTATAGAGAAGAGACTTTGGAGTCAGACACTTGGATTTAAATATTAGGCATATTGACCATGGCATCTACTTAACGCTCTTACGTGTTTAAATACATAATTCACCTCGCTTTCTAGAATGTTTGAGGGCTGGGATCAAATCTGTTTGGGAAGTCAGTAAATTTTTATTCAGTGAGTGAATAATATGAGCAGAGGTGCTTAATATATAAGTAGATGACAGGTTTGAGGATTAGGAGAAGGGTTGGAGACTTCGTGGTAACTGAGGGAAGTAGGGAGATACCCCTGGTAGAATACCCAGAATGGGGGAGGAACTGAACAGCATCAGTGGTTGGCAGTAAGAAGCCCAGGAACATGCTAGAGAAGTTGCAGTTGGTTCAAAAAACTGAGCCAGGGAAGGAGAATTTTAAGGAGGGAGGGAAGATACAAAGGAAGGAAGGAAGATGGGAGGGAAGGAAGGGCCAGCGATGCCAGATAATATGGAAAGGTCACACATGATAAGGATGGAAAAGTATCCATTTGACATGGTTTGGAGTCGGGTTCGGAGCCAACGGCCAAGGGAGAATTCTTGGGACGTTTTCAGTGCAAAAAGGTGTTTTTATTACAGCACGGGACAGTACCCGTGAGCAGAAAGAGCTGCGCTGGGGTTGTGTGAAGACTGACTGATTATATAAGATATTCTATGCTGTGGAGGGGAGGATGACATTAGGTCCCCAGGAGGTTGAGTCTGTAGGTTTCTGGAGATTGCTTTTTTCTTGTAAATCATTAAGACAGTTGCAAACTGATGGGAGACTCCTGCATCACTGTGCTATCAGATAACCGTTGTTTCTCCCCTTTCTTTGTTCTTGGGCAGCCAGGAGTGCCCGGGGAAGGTCACACCTGGGAGGTGGAAGGGGTTGTGGGTATGTGCTTGTGCTTTGCCCTCAGCTTGCCTTTCGCTCCTTCATCACGTTAACTTTTGGCAGCTTGGAAACTGGCTGCATTAGTGAATAGTTTCATTGGTGAGTAGGCCTGTATTTCCTAGGGCTGCCGTAACAAATTACCACAAATTTAGATAGCTTAAAGCAACAGAACTTTATTGTCTTAGTGTTCTGGAGGCTAGAATTCTGAAATTGGGGTGTCAGCACAGCTATATACTCTGTTAAAGATTCTGGGAGAGGGTCTTTCCTTGCCTCCCTAGCTTCTGGAGTTTTAATCTTTGGAGTTCCTTTGCATCATTCCAAGCTCTGTCTCTGTAATGTAGTATTCTTCCTGTGTCTGTAACCATGTCCACCTTTTTCTCTTTATCTAAGGACACCTGTCATTGAAGGAGGATCCACCTTAACCAGTATGACCTCATTTTAACTTGATGACATCTGTTAAGACCCTGTTTCCAAATAAGGTTATATTCATTGGTACCGGAAATTAGGACTTAAACTTTTCTTTTTGGAAGCTGAATTGCAGTGCATTGGAACTTAGAACGGGAAGCAAAGAAGTAAGACATCAACTATGGAGACTAGAAGAAACTTCTTTGTAAAAGAAAGGAAAAGTGAGCGAGAAGATGGTAGAGGTCAGGATACACTGGGTGGAAAGAGTTTTATGTGGGTTTCGTTGTTGTTGCCGTTATTGTTAGTGTCTTATGATTTGTTAAATTGCAAAACCTAGCTCCCACTGACGAGCTGTTTTACAGGTTAGAATTTGCAAAAGAGGCAAAATCATACCTGCTATGCAAATATAAAATGAACACGTGTCAAAGATTTTATTCAGTTCATTCATTAATGAGGGAATCAGTAAGGTGTTAAAACCTGTCCTAAGAGTATTTGAGAAACCAGGTGTTACAGGATGTGATTGCCAGATTAGATGTGATTGCTAAATTGCTAAATCTGGGTAATGGGCCAATAGGGTCATAAACTAATCTTTGGGATTATCTTTTCAGCTGCACAGAAATGATTTGCATCTCTACCAGATAAGAAACTATATACATTAACATGTAATGAAAACTGGGACCTTTAAGCAGTGATAAATACAGCAAATCCAAATAACTATTTTGCCCTATATTCCTTGGGCAGCTTTTAGCTTCTGTGACATTTAGAAGATATGCTGTTGACCATTTTTTTTTAACCAATGTCTAAGTTTAAGATAATTTTTCTGACATACATATTAGAATCTATGGAGATGGGGGGGGGGAACCTGAGAACCTTTAATTTAATTAGCCCTGAGGTGATTTTAATGTTGATTACATTTTGAGAACCACTGAATAAGAGAATACTGAGTGGTTGTGAGTGCCCTTCTGAGATTGGAACCCATTACTCTAATGACACCTATCCCCCTGGAGTGTGTGTGTGTGTGTGTGTGTGTGTGTGTGTGTGTGTGTTTTCACAGTAGTGCTCAGCTCTTTGTCAGAGAGAGGTTATGTGAACCAGGGTTGAGTGTTTGACAGGTAGATACTCGAGAAGGACACAATGGCTAGGAATTGAGAGTACCAGGAAGAGGTAGTTAACATACTGGACATGAAGCCTAGGCTGTGTAGGGAAAGACATGAGGCCAGGACAAGATTAATAGACTGGGAGAAAAGAGAGAAGTCAAGTTCACGGAAAGTATGTGGGTATAAGAAGACTGACTAGCTGAGACTTTAAAGTGTTTGAGTTTTCACAGGTGGGTGAGAGTGTCTCTAATAATGGCAAAAACAAAGCCCGGCTTGTGATTTGGAGAGTTACTGAAGTAGAGGTCATCCCTGAGAAGTTGAGTGAGAGTTACTTTCTCTTGGGTTTATACTTTCACAAGAACACTACACTTGAAACTTTAAAGCTGCTGTACATTTCCCAAAGTAATGGACAGTTGTTCTGTTACTTTAGCTAGATTGTAGCCAAATGCCCTGTATCTACATATGATGGGCAAAAGCCTTTCTGGTCTTTTATGACTGGAATGGTACCCTCAAACAAAAGAGTGTTTATTGAGCGCATTATTATAGGTTAGGCCCTCAGTACTAGGTGTTTTCATACAATGTCTCATTTAATTTGTGCCCTTTGTGTTTGAATTGTTTGTATCCCCATTTTAGGGAGCTGAGATTTAGCAGCAATAAATAACCTTCTGAAAGTCACAGTGAGTGCTGGATAGGGCATTTAAAATCATGCCAGGACTCCAGAGCTCATTTGCCTAACCATTATGTTCTAAGTAGGATGTGTGCTTAGTGGGGGTTAAAGAGGATTTGTACTTCTCACGTTCCTTCATGTAATTCAATTTTATAAATTATCACACATGCAGAGAATAGTTTGGGCTTAAAAAAGAATGAAGCTGGGAGCTATTTCTTTTTCTAAAAATTGTCACAGTGACCTTCTTTAGGCTCTCTGAGCATATCCATCTTATGTAGTATTTTAAAAAATGAGTGGAATTAAAGTAGTACCTTGAATTATTTATTTGAGATATGTAGTGATGCAATTTTAAAAATCTTATAGTAATAGGACTCAGAGTACTTCAGTCCAAAAATTCACAATGCTAAATATTACACTAAAAATCTTCATTGTATCCAAATGAAATAGGATGTTTTAGTTAACTCTTGCAAGTTACTCCTTTGAATGCTTTTCTACTCTAAATGCCTCTTTTTCCAGCTTATAAGATCTCACAGATGCATTAGAAGATGTGACAGAAATGACACACTTATTTAGAGCAAGTGTAGTTAGACTCACCTGTTCATAATGATTAAAAAAGAAAAAATCCTTGAAAGCTTGCTGGAAAGTCTGAACCTTTCCCAGTTCATGATGGTCATCATGAAAGTTACATTGCTCCACATTTGTGGCATTATTTGTGCAAACATCCTGCATTTGTGTTTGGTGTTGAAGAAAGTATTTTTAGAAGTCATGCAGTGTTTGTGTTAATACGATTCAGTCATTAGTATGATTTATATTCTGTATTAGTAGTGTGACTAAAATATGGGGGTGGCTGCAAGGTCACATGTAATCAGTATCATGAACATGTATGCAAAAAACCCACATTTGATTTGAAGTTTAGAGAAGCCTAAAATAAGCATATCTTCTTTATTGTATTAATACATTATTATTTAAATATGTTTAATGTTCTTTCTGTTTTCTCTAGGGATACGTAGTTTAAAAAAATACTCAGTTATTTTCCTGGAACAATACCAAAACTTGTATCTGGCTTAACACATCTGACCTTAGACTCTTCAGAGGAAGTGAACACATGTTCTATGAGTAATTCCCTAGATAAATCTGCAGCCAAACAAAGGAGCAGTGAGATCAAATTCCAGTGTCTCTTCTTCACTGAAATAAAATTGAAATTCAAAAATTACATTGACAGGCTTCTATCCTGGATGGTCAGTTATACTTTTGTGGAGACCATCTAGAGGAGGAGGGGGAGGAGGAGAAGCTGGCAGTGATGGTGGGGTGATGGAGTTGAGAAGGAGAAAGATTTGGTGATGTTGGAGTTAATGGGTGATAGTGTATGGATTGGTCCTAGGAAAACCATGTGAAAATTATTTTTCCCCACAGTAGTTATGCTGTCTTTGTCAATTCTGCCTCGTGAAAATGAATAACAAGAGGCAGTGTAGCTTGGTCACAGATCATTATTCTTTCCAACATACAAAGCTAAGCAGAAAATTTGGAGACTTACTCCTGACCCTATTCGCACCCTTTTTTAAACCCTAGTTTTAAGAGCTCCTGACCCAGAAAAAAAGTTATTCCAGGGATGTAGGCTAATAAAAAGGATGTTTTCTCTCCTTTAACCTCCATTTACTTATAAAAATTGGGAAGTGGGACTGTAAAACTCTTTAGTATAACTACTGACCACAGCAGGGAAAGTATGTGCCCTAGGTTGTACCCTTAGTGGACAGAACAGCATTATCCTTTGGGCCAAAGGAAACCCAGCCAAGAACTCACTCAGATCTTCTGTCTGAGTTGTCCTAGCCTTTGCTCCAAGTCAGTCTTCTCAACCCCGGTACTCCTGACATGTAACATCAACCCTTTATTCTGGGGGCTGTCCTGTGCACATTGTAGGATCTTTAGCAACATTCTTGACTTCTACCCCCAGATGCCAGTAGGATCCCACCCCCTCAGTTGTGGCAACCAAAAATATCTCCAGACATTGCCAAATGGGAGGTAAAATTGCTCCCATGGGAGCCTCCCCCTCACCCCCCATTTGAGTACCACTGCTCTGAGTGTATTAGGTGATTAGTTGATAAAGAATATTTTCCAGATTTTAGTTTTACTTTTAAATACTTTATTTAAGTATTGTGCAGAATAGGATTTGCTTTTAAGAACTGTGAAAATAAACGGCAAGCACATTTTCTAATTTGGGGGTAAAAGTGAGGACAGGGTCTTTCTTTGAGAATTCAACATTATGACCTTTGGGTGCCTAGTACAGTGGTTTTCTGAGTGCTGGTGGGGACCAGAGTAGGTCAGGATTGTACATGCATGGGTGTAGGAATACAATGTAAAATGTATTTCTTATTTGGGAATAACAGAAAAACATTTGAGAACTGCTGGCCTAGTGATAATGTATAAGCCCAGCTTCCCCTTTCAAACTGGAATATTCTAAACATATACTTGATAGCAATAAGTGTCCAGACCAGCTAAGCTATTTATCTTGTCAGGTTAAACTTATCAAAGTCTTGGGCATATGAAACATTCAAACTCGTTCACTGTAGTAGTAGATTTGAGACTCTCTTAACTTTGGTTTCTGGTGCATATCATCTTTTTGCTGGAGGAGGAAGCTCTGAACTCCATCACATATTTTAGAACATTCTTGGCACGTTACTTGTGGACTGTTCATGCCCTCCCCCTACACAAGATACTGAAAAAAGACCTCTCCATTTTAATTGTTTTCTTCATCAGCATGCATGTAAAAGTCCTGTTTTTCATCAGTTATATTTATTTTGTTGACTTGTAGAAATTGTGCTTTATAGAGGAAAGGGCAAGAAACATTTTGTGTATTACTTATTGAGAATCAAACATAAATATGAGCATAAAGACATAAAAATTACTAACACTGCCTGTACTTTTGTAAAATTCATCCTAAAATGGCAACCTTAAGTTAAATAATAGCCTATGGGGAATTCGTTAGTTGGGACAATCTGCCATTACTAAGTCATGAATTCAGCTGTTAATAGGAAATTCTTGGCTTCCTGAAATCCATCAACACTTCCAGACACTTGAAAAGCTGCTTTAGTTCTATTCACTAAAGAAAATACATTTATATTTTGAGTTATTTCATTTGTTCAGCGGCTGCTTTTCAAAGATTTAAGCATTCCAGAAAGCACATTTTCATCTTTTCAATATTAAGAGAACATTTCAAACTAGTTTCATAACGTTAGAAACTTTGTCTTAGGGGATAGTTTTTTTTTCTCTAAGGAAAAATGTTAATGATTATTCAAAAGTTATTTATATTACAATTTCTTTATTTTTACAGAGACAGTTTTTATATCCCTGTGTTTCTAGTTTGGATGATACTCAGAGATATTCAAGGTATTTTCTTGATGGTTTCAGGGAAAATCTGTGGTTTTTTTTTTCTTCTAAGTTATCTAACATTTAAATTTTATATTTGCAAAATATCAGTGAATATATCACAAAAGCTCACATGTTTATTTCATGGTGCCTTTATATATCATTGAGTGGCTATGCCTAGTTTTTGTGTGTAGAATGAAAGCAGGTGTAGAGAGAGCTGAAGTTTTAACATTGCTCAAAAGCTGAGCTTTATGTGAGATATTCGTTTAGGAAGCCAGATTGCTAGTATTGGCCTTTAAAATAGGCTAGGGGCGCCTGGGTGGCTCAGTCAGTTAAGTATCCAAACCTCGGCTCAGGTCATAATCTCAAGGTTCATGGGTTTGAGTTCCGTGTCGGACTCTGCTGTTAGCATGGAGCCCACTTTGGATCCTTTGTCAAATGCCTCTTCTGCGTATGCACTCTCTTTCTCTGTCTCTCAAAATTAAACGTTTAAAAGTAGGCTAACAATAGTAGGACGGATTTGAGAATTGCTTGATCAGGAAAGGATATAAAGTATTGTCATCCTAAGCTTATACAGAGTGTTCTTTTATTAAAGTTAGTTTTGAGGGGTGCCTGGGTAGCTCAGTCGGTTAAGTGTCCCAACTCTTGATATTGGTTCAGGTCATGATCTCAGTTTTGTGAATTCGAGCCCCACATCTGGCTCTGCTCTGACCCTACGGAGCCTGCTTGGGATTCCCTCTCTCCCTCTGCCCCACCCCTGCTCACACTCTCTCTGTCTTCCTCAAATAAACTTAAAAAAATAAATAAATAAATAAAATAAAAATAAAAACTTTTCAAAAAATTAAGTTTTGAGACTGGTTTGAAATTACTTTTTCATTGGTTCATGTACAATTTCCTTATACATCCAATTAATAAACATTTATTTTGCAACCACTTGCTAGATACTGTATTAACTTCTTACAGGCCTTTAAAGCTTTTATTTGTTCTAGCAAATGATATCAGCACTGCATTGTTCTCAAAAATAATAAATCAACATAATAGAAAATTCTTTTACAGCCATCTATATCTATATTGACTTTAAAACTCAGAACTGGGGCGCCTGGGTGGCTCAGTTGGCTAAGCGTCTGACTTCAGCTCAGGTCATGATCTCACAGTTCGTGAGTTCAAGCCCCGCGTCAGGCTCTGTGCTGACAGGTCAGAGCCTGGAGCCTGCTTCAGATATTCTCTCTCTCTCTCTCTCTCTCTCTCTCTCTCTCTCTCTCTCTCTCCGCCCCTCCCCTGATCATTCTCTGTCTCTCTCAAAAATAAACATTTAAAAAAATAAATAAAACTCAGCACTGTCACTTTTAGTATAGTTTTTTTGTGTAAGTACAGAATTATTCCAAAGGTGATTATAGGTGGCTATTTTTGAACGAAAAAATACTATCGTTTTAGTACAGTGTACCCATCTTCCTTTTAGAGATTTAAAAGAGATTCATAATTGAATCCCATCATTAAGGAATGCTGACAGGTACAATTGGAGCAGCACCTGAAACTTCTTACCACTGCATGCCTCTCCTAGGTGCCCAAATACCACTTTTTATGAGAAAGGGAAGGGTGCAAATAATAGTACTATGTTAAGTTACCTGAGTCCCCATATCCAGTTGCAGAACGAATTGCTGGAGCAAATCCTGCTGCTACCAAGATAGGAAGGTTATTTTTCCTAATGTTTCATGATGTACAAATGCCATTTTTTCCTCCTCATTTGGTAGGAAAAAGTGAGGTTTTAGGAAGGGGAGTACTCCAAAGTCCAATTTCAGTAGAATGTAAAATTTCATTAAATATTGCTTTAATGCCTTCAAGGATAAATGCCTTGTAATACTGTAGTATGATCAGTAATCTGCATAACCTTTAGTCTTCTCACAGATTTTAGAAAGGTTTATATTTATAAATAAATGGATGAAGCTGATCACATACTTTTATTTTGATAGTTTATGTTGTCTTTCAACAGTTACTATGAATTAATTCTCCTTTAAAGATTGCAGTTGTGATATGTATATAAATGTATTGTTAAGCTAATAAATCTGTTTATTCAGATTGGAAAGTTCTTTGAATAAGGATAATCATTGATCATTTTGACCTTACCTGGCTTCTCTCTTGGCTCCTGTGAGTAAATATATTAAGAACTCTATCATCCCTTTTATCTTGTGTAAGGAAAGTATTGGTGGCATAAAATATCTGTCATACATATTTTTAAATTTTCACAAAAGAATCCTGATTATTTATAGTATAAGTTAAAGGTGTAATAATAATTTATCGTTCTTTTAACTCTTTTTTTTTTTTTTAAAGGTGATGGATGTGGACATACTGTACTAGGCCCTGAAAGTGGGACCCTCATGTCCATAAACTACCCACAGACCTATCCCAACAGCACCGTTTGTGAATGGGAGATCCGTGTAAAGATGGGAGAGAGAGTGCGCATCAAATTTGGTGACTTTGACATTGAAGATTCTGATTCTTGTCATTTTAATTACTTGAGAATTTATAATGGCATTGGAGTTAGCAGAACTGAAATAGGTAGGAATTTTTCTTGTAAATGTACATCACTGCCCTGAGTTTTAAAGCTAAAGCAATGTTTGATACTTGACATTGAATAACTAGGTTGTATAGGATGATATGTAAGAAATTATTTGTGTGGACCATGTGTGGAAATCTCAATTTGAACCTTTTGGGAAGAGAAGATTCTTGTCTGTTTATTTACTCTCCAAATAAGCTTGTTGGTACTTTTGCAACAGGATGCCACTGTACTGCTTCCAAGAAGGAGGACATTAATTATCTCATTTTTTTGTTTTGTTTTTTTCCTGATCACTTTATTTGCAATTAAAGAATACAGGTATAATTCACGCATAATTCACACTTAGGAGGCAGTATATCATGGTGATTAAAGCATGGGTTTTGGATCCAAACTGCCTGGTATTAAACTCTCTCTCTGCTGTTGGCATATGTGTGACTTTGGGTGAGTTACCTGACCTGTTTTTTCATTTGTAAAATAGAGAATGAATTAGTAACATGTAAAGTGCTAAGAAGAGTACCTAACACATAATATATGCTTAGTAAATATTAGCTACTATAGTTGTTATTCTTAGCTAAAATCAGTGGTTTTCAATGATGCCTGCATATTAGAGTCACCTGGAAAGACTTTAAATAATACTGTATACCTGGTCCCCATCCTGGACCAGTTGAATCAGAATTGATTGGGTGGGACCCACGCCCCTGTATTTTAAAAGCTTCCCAGGAGAATCTACTGTGTCGTTAAGGTAAGAACCTTTGGCTTTTAGAGATCAGTCCCTTTGTTTTAGGAAAGGCAGAAAAAAATCTAAGACTCTTTGGGTGAGCTAACATCATAAAGAAATCTTGAATTCTTTCTGAGTTAATTTGGAAACATTGATTGGTACAAATGTATAAAATGTCTTTTAGAAGTGTAATTGGAACCCAGTATCTTTAAGTGTGATGTTCATCCTCTCGCCTCCTCCCCATCTCTGGTCTAATCCTTCATGTCTTCTCTATTTTTTGGCCTCTTACCAGTGGGAGCGAGGCCTGGTGCTTTTTTTTTTTTTTCTTTTTTTTTTTTTTGGTAGGGTCGTTCTTTATTATTTTCTCTCTTTTTTCCTTTTTTTTTTTTTTTTAAGTTTATTTACTTATTTTAAGAGAGAGCATGCGAGCAGAGGGAGGAGCAGAGAAAGAATCCCAAGTAATTAATCTCCACACTGACAGTGCAGAGTCTGATGCAGGACTCGAACTCACAAACTGTGAGATATGACCTGAGCCAAAACCTAGACTCAAGATGCTTAACTGAGTCACCTAGGTGCCCCTTCTTTATTTTTTCTAAGTATGATCTGTTTCGGATTTTATCTTTAAGTAATTCAGTTTTGGTAAGTTGTTTGCCTGGTAAATTACCCAGTTCACCTGGGTCTTCAAATTCATTTGCAGTGATGTCTGCAAAATAGAATCCTGTGGCTTTTTTTCTAATGGTTATTTCAGTGGTTTTGTCAATGGTTATTTTCTTCATGACATTTTTTGTTTTCTTTATTTGTACTCTTTTTTTTTTCCCATGTCAGCTAGTGGTTTGCCTATTTTGTTTCTTCAAAAAATGGAATTTGATTTATTAACTGTATTTAGATCTGTTCTTTTTTTCTCTCCCTTATTAATCTTTGTTTCTAGTCCCATTATTTCATTTTCTTCATTATACTCGTTTTGAGCTTATTTTGCCACTTGTTTCTTACCTTTTAGAAAAGAATTTTAATTGATTTACATTCTTTCATTTTTATTGATAAATATGTCTAAAGCTGTGGGGTTTAATTTGATATGCCACAGGTTGATTTATAATATTATCAATACTTTTTTGGAATTCTGTAATTTGTTTTGTATTTCCCTTTTACCCACTAACTGTTTACTACTGGGTAAATAATACGTAAGTAGATTTATTTCCTGTTGGAAGTACCTTTCTTTGCTGCTGTTAATAATTTTTATTCTTCCTGCATTGTGGTCATAAATATTTCTGAGTGTGGTTGGAAGGGATATCACTATTTCATGGAGCTTGCTAATATTTTCTGCATAACCTAATATACAACCTTTATTATGAATGTCCCGTGTATGCTTGAGAAGGTTTATTCGCTAATAGCAAGATGCAAAGTTTGATATACATTCAGAAGATTTGTCTTATTTATTGTTTAGATTTTTTTTAACTTTTTTTAATGTTTATTTATTTTTGAGAGAGAGAGAGACATAGCACAAGCAGGGGAGGGGCAGAGAGAGAGGGAGACACAGAATCTGAAGGAGGCTTCAGGCTCTGAGCTGTCATCTCAGAGGCTGACGCGGGGCTCGAACTCACAAACCGTGAAATCATGAGCTGAAGTCGGACACTTAACCGACTAAGCCACCCACACGCCCCTCTGTTTAGATTTTCTACACATATCTTTATTTTTACCTACTTGATTGGTATGTCTCTTTTTTCCTGTTTTTCCTTGGGATTTTGCTTTTACGGGAGTTGCAGTGTTGCATAAATATTCTTGATTATAATATCTTTATTTTAAATTGTGACCTCCAGCATTAGACGTTTCCTTTGTCATGTCTAATAATACTTTTAGTTTGAATTCTTTGTCTCTCAATATCTGCATATCCTCCTTCTTGTCTCTTACTGTTTTCATTTGCCTGGTATACCTGCTTTGCTATTTTTAGCCTTTCTATATCGTTTTGTATGTGTTTCTTGTATGTAGCACATTTTTCGCGGTTTAATTTGTGAAGTAAATTGAAAAAAAATTTTTTTTGATAGCTGAGTTAAGCCCATTTGCACTTACTTATAAAATTGGAATGTTTTATCTCAAGTTTATCTTATTTTAAGCTATAATTATATGTATTTGTTGTGCTTATTTCTTTTGTTTTTTGTTTTTGTTTTTTTTTTTTTTGGTTTGAGAGAGAGAGAGTGAAAGTGGGGGAGCGAAACAGAGGAGCGTGGGAGGGGGGGGAGAGGGAGAGAGAATGAGTCTTAGGCAGGCTCCATGCTTAGCTCAGAGCCTGACATGGGGCTTGATCCCATGACCCTGGGATCATGACCTGAGCTGAAATTAAGAGTCAGACACTTCAACTGACTGAGTCACCCAGGCACACCTTGTTCGTATTTCTTTACATTGTTTTCTTTCCTTTTTATTTTAAAACTGCTTTTGGAGTTTAATAAGTTTTATAATTTTGTTCTAAGTGTTATCTTTCAATTTATACTATCTATTTTTAAAAAAAATTTAATGTTTATTTATTTTTGAGACAGAGAGAGACAGTATGAATGGGGCGGGTCAGAGAGAGGGAGACACAGAATGTGAAGCAGGCTCCAGGCTCTGAGCTGTCAGCACAGAGCCCGATGTGGGGCTCGAGCTCACAGACTGTGAGATCATGATCTGAGCTGAAGTCGGATGCTTAACTGGCTGAGCCACCCAGGTGTCGCTGATTTGTCTTTTTTGTGATGGTGTTCTTTAACTCCCACCAATTGTCTGTGCTACCTACTACATAACATTCAATGAACTATTCTACCTCCTCTTTTCCTCTCTTCTTTTCCCTACTTTTACTCTGTTAGAACATAAATTCATAACATGCAGCCTACATCATATAACCTCTTATTCTTCAACCCCTCTCTAACTTTTCTGGATCTGTTTTGTTTTAATTTTTTAAGGTTTATTTATTTATTTTGAGAGAGAGTGCAAGTTGGGGAGGGGCAGGGAGAGGCTGAGAGGGAGAGAGACAGAATTGCAAGCAGGCTCCACACCGTCAATATGGAGCCCAACGTGGGGCTCAAAGTCATGAACTTCAAGATCATGACCTGACCTCAAATCAGACATTTACCTAACTGAGCGACCCAGGCGCCTCTCTAGTTCTGTATTTAAAAATAACAAATGGGGGCGCCTGGGTGGCTCAGTCGGTTGAGCATCCGGCTTCCGCTCAGGTCATGATCTCACAGTCTGTGAGCTCGAGCCCCGTGTCGGGCTCTGTGCTGACAGCTCAGAGCCTGGAGCCTGTTTCAGATTCTGTGTGTCCCCCCCTCTCTCTGCCCCTCCCCTGCTCATGCTCTGTCTCTGTCTCAGAAATAAATAAACATTAAAAAAATTTTTTTTAAATAAATAAAAAAAAATAACAAATGTTCATTTTCAGCCTTTTGCGCAAGTTCTCCCAGTCATACTGTGAATGGGTAAAATTCATCTTAGACTAGATTGATTCTTGAAGCAGAACTTATGGGTGCAGAATTTCTTGCATGTTTAAAATTGCCTTTTAGGGGCATCTGGGTGGCTCAGTTAAGCCTCCAGCTTCGGCTCAGGTCATGGTCTCATGATTCGTGGGTTCAAGCTCCATGTCACGCTCTGTGCTGACAGCTCAGAGTCTGGAGCCTGCTTTGGATTCTGTGTCTCCGTCTCTCTCTGCCCCTCCCCTGCTCGTGCTCTGTCTCTCTCTCTCTCTGTCTCTCTGTCTCTCTCTCTCAAAAATAAACATTTAAAAAAAACTGCTTATTTTTAAATTTGTATTACGTGAAGACTTGAGGATCAATTTGATTTTATGTAAATATGTCCTTGATTCACATGTTCTTTCTTTGAGTTTATTGATTTATTTTTAAATACTCTTCTGGAGTACCTCAGTAGCTCAGACAAGTGTCCAACTCTTGATTTTGGCTCAAGTCATGATCTGGGATTGAGCCCTGCGTCGGGCTCCCTATGGACAGCACAGAGCCTGCTCTCTGTCAAAAATAAATAAGTAAACATTTAAAAAAATTAAAAAAATAAATACTCTTCCATTATTCCCTGACTTTTTGTATTGATTTTTGAGAAGTTTATTTACCTTTAAAGTCTTAATAGTATTACAAGGATATGTGTTGAAGGTGATCATTGTGGGCTGGTTTTCATTGATATCCAGTGACCTCTTTCAATATATAGATACAGATCTTTCACTTCGGGAAAGTTTTGTGGGATGATACTTTTAATATTCTGTTCCATTGTCTTGTGGATCTTTTTTTGATTTTAAGTATAAGAAAATTAGATCTTCCTTGTCCTTTCAGCCACATTCTCACCAGTCCTTTTAGTTTTTTATTTCCTTTTCATTCTATTTTTATTCTTTTTTTCAATATTCATTATCATGTTTTTATTAGAATCCATTATTCCTTGTGCACTTTGTACATAAATATGGTCTTTACTTTTTATGTAATTTTGTCATTTCTTTGTTTTGTGAGACCAGCTCTTAGTTCTTTCAGATTTTGTCCATCTCTGTTTTTAGTTTTTGATTTTCTGTTTCAAGTGGTTTTATCATATCTTCAATTGTTTGAGGACATAACATTAAGTTTGGAGTGTTCAGTTTCCTTCTGCTTTACCATTGTTTTTTAGTGGGAGGAGGTTTCCATAAACTGAATTGTTGGGATTCTCGTATTTTGTTTGTATACTATATATTTTTTAAAGTAGATAAAGGCTGTAGCTAGGTATTTGTGTGGACAAGGGTGGTAGTTTGCAGTGCTTTGTTTACTTTATAGTTTGTGATAGGTTCATGATAGGCCTCTTCTGCCAGTGTAGTAGGTACTTTCTTTTTTTAGAAAAGAGGTTGAGGTGGAGGAGGAGTTGTGTTCTTTTCTTTCTTTCTTTCTTTCTTTCTTTCTTTCTTTCTTTCATCTTGCAGGATTCTAAATTTTTCCCTCTTGCTTTGCTTTTTCTCTCCTTTACAATGTATGTTCCAAAGAATTCCTCTCTATTGCTTTTAACCTACTTCTCCCCTGAAGTGTTTCCTTTCCAAAATTGCACTACTGAGGATTTCTGCGCTCTTAAGTTCCTTCCCTGAAGTCAGTATTCTCATTTACCAGTGGATTGTTTTTCCCAGTATTTTCTGGCTGTGCATGGGATACCTTGATCATCTTTGTCTTCCCCAATGGGTCTTTCCTTGACTTCTACCACTTAGGTTATTCTTAGACTCCCTGAAATCTGTTGCTATGCTTTACTGGTCTGTGACCCTTTGAGTTTCTTCCTCCTTATTTTAAAGTTGTCTTTGTAAAAAATAATTATTTTATGTCAAAATAAAGTGATAAGTACTCTTTCATTTGAAAGCAGTAAAAGTATTACAATACAGTCATCATTGCTAACATTTTCCATTTAGAGCAGTTTTCCGTAAGCAGGAATTGAAGAAATGGTGGGTAATCTTAACGAGTGTAGGTATCTTGAATGATACATGTAAGAGCCACACAGTTTTATGTGAGATAAAGTCCTAGCCTATGAAAACAAGTCGTCAGGAAGGCAAAAGGCATCTCATATCTGTTCATCATGAAAATACATGGATTCCTGTGGATAGTTTTCATGAGACGGCTCAGTGGAAATTTAAATTTAATCTGGATTTGTCCCTAATGCCTAGGTGTATCATATGAGGTTGTTTGTAGCATTGCAAAGTACAGAAGCCATACACAATTCAAAATACCATAGTGAATCTTTGTGCCCTGGAATGGTCAAACTAGCTTAGTGACCTAGAAGAGAAAAAAAAAATACACTTTGTCTGTATAAATGATGTTATCACTTTAAAATGTTTCCTCTAATGTTTGAGGCATGTCAATGAAGAATTGACAACTGTCTCGTTTTTTGGCAGGATTCAACTGGATAAAACTTAAGCTACTGTGCAGTCCTACCCAAGAATTCCTATTTGTGGGCCTTTACAGAAATACTATAAAAAGCCTTTGACATCTCCTAAGTGGTGACAAATTTATTTTTCTATAAAAGCTTTGAAAGAAATTTCATGGTATGCTATGTATGTCTCAACTGTGATGCTTTGACGACACATCTGGTTTTTACTGAAGTCTGTACGTTGTTGTGACTCATCATTTTTATATTAATTATACTTAGTATGAGAAATTCTGCCAGCTATCAAGAAAGAAACTATCAACTTAATAAAAGCCAAAGCATTGAGTCACTACATTTATAGGAGCTTTTATTAATAAAATAGAAACAGATTAATGATTTTCTCTTCTGTCCAGAGGTTTGATTGCTTTCCAGAAGATAAGTCTTACCCTCAAAGTGTAAGTTTCCTAAGAGAGAAGGAAAACCTACTAAGAAAAATTTCATGGGGAAGATTGGTATTCCTTTGTAAATATTTTGGTCCACATGAATGCTATAAAATTTTCCATCGAGGCCCTTTGGTTACCATCATAGATAGTTATAAAAAGTTATGTGCTCCTGCCATTCTTTTTTTTAAAAAAAAAATTTTTTTTTAACGTTTATTTATTTTTGAGACAGAGAGAGACAGAGAGAGCATGAACAGGGGAGGGTCAGAGAGAGAGGGAGACACAGAATCCGAAACAGGCTCCAGGCTCTGAGCCATCAGCCCAGAGCCCGACACGGGGCTCGAGCTCACATACCGTGAGATCGTGACCTGAGCCGAAGTCGGACGCCCAACCGACTGAGCCACCCAGGCGCCCCTGCTCCTGCCATTCTTTAAGAGGTTATTAGTAGAGGCACCTGCACTTAAAGAAATGCAAATTTTTAAAACTCAATATATTCCCTCCTTGAATTTTTAATTAGTAAAAAATATATAAAAATTTATGTTCACATGGATATAGTGAAATTGGTACTTTTTTTAATGTTGCAATCTCTTAGTAGTTATAGCTCACTTGGCTAGCAGTCTTGAAATACATATTAAGAATCCTTCTTAAGGAAATATTTCAAAAACTAAAGAAGACGTCTGTTCCAACATTTTTCACTATATAGAAATTGGAAGCCATCTAAATTTCTAACAATTAGGAGATTTAAGTTATATCGACCATATAACCAGTTCTCGTCTATCACGGACTGTTTGCTATGAGCATTTTCTTACCCATCTTTTGGTGAATGTGAGTGTCCAGTTCGACATCTAGAAGAAGAGTTACTGGTTCACTGGATATGCATGTGTTCAGCTTTAGTAGATATTGCCAAATGCATTTGTGGTTGTGGTGGTTTAGACACACCAGTTGTGTATGAGAATTCCAGTTACGTATCTCTCCTTTTGCCATTTTAACAATTCTTGTGTGTGTGTGTGTGTGTGTGTGCTGATACCACATTGTAGCTTTGCTTTGCATGTCCCTGATGGCTAATCATATTATTCTCTTTTCATGTGTTTATTAGCCATTTGACTATCTTTTCTGAAAAGTGTTGAAATATTTTATGCATTTTTTTTCTGTTGGGTGATCATTTTCTTATTTGTAGTAGTTCTTTCTATATACTGGCATGAGTTCTTTGGGGTATGTGTATTCATTTTTTTTTTTTAATGTTTATCCATTTACTTTTTTTTTAGTTTTTTAATGTTTTATTTATTTTTGAGAGAGAGACAGAGAGACAGAGCATGAGCAGGGGAGGGGTAAAGAGAGAGGGAGGCACAGAGTCCTAAGCAGGCTCCAGGCTCCGAGCTGTCAGCACAGAGCCTGACACAGGGCTCGAACTCACAAATGTGAGATCATGACCTGAGCCGAAGTCGGTTGCTCAACTGACTGAGCCACCCAGGCACCCCATATCCATTTACTTTTGAGGGAGAGAGAGAAAGGGAGACAGAGAATCCCAGGCAGGCTCTTCACTGCCAGCTCAGAGTCCAACATGAAGCCCAAACCAACAAACTATAAAACCATGACCCAAGCCAAAACCAACAGTCAGACACCCAACTGACTGAGCCACTGAGGCACCCCGTATGTACAAAATATATATTCTTCTGGGGTGCTTCGGTGGCTCAGTTGATTAAGCATCTCACTCTGGATTTCAGCTCAGGTCGTGATCTCACAGTTCATAAGATCAAACCCATGTGGGGCTCTGTGCTGACAGTGCAGAGCCAACTTGGGATTCTCTCTCTCCCTCTCTCTGCTCCTCCCCCCTCATGTTCTCCTCTCTCTCTCTCTCTCTCTGTCTCTCTCTTTCTCAGAAATAAGTAAACTTTAAAATGTGTGTGTGTGTATGTATATATATGTGTGTGTATATATATGTATACATATGTGTATATATATACACATATATGTTCCCTTTTTCTATGGCCTTTCTTTTTATCTCCCTATTGGTATCTTTTGGTAGACTTTAATTTTAACCATTTTAATGTTCAGTTATTAATTTTTTAAATTTATAGTTACCATTTTTTGTGTTCTCTTTTAAAATCCTTGCCCCTCATAGCTCATGAAGTTGTTCCCAACATTTTCCTCTAAAAAAAGCTTTATTGTTTTCCTTTCTACACATACTATCTTCAATCCGTCCATAATTGATTTTTGTACATGGCATGGGAAGTAGTAAAAGTGTCAAGGTACATTTTCCCATGTGGACTTTATTTTTATCTTATTTAAAAATCTTTTTTAAAAGTTTGTTTATTTTGAGAGAGAGTGCAGGGGAGGGGTGGAGAGAATCCCAGGCAGGCTCCACACTGTCAGTGCAGGGCTTGAACTTGAACCGTGAGATCATAACCTGAGCCAAGATCAAGAGTCAGACACTTAACTGGCTGAGCCACCCAGGAGCCCCTGGACTTTATTTTTAAATGTACAAATACTGGGTCTGTCATTTATTCATGAAAAAATAACACTGAAATTACCATCTTTTCCTGAAATCAAAATCCACAATGATTTTTTTGATATACAAAAATACCCTCTTATTTTATACCTTTTTTTAGAGAGGGCAGGAGAGAAGGGGGAGAGGGAGAGAGAGAGAGAGAGAGAGAGACAAAATCTCAAGCAGGCTCCACACTCAGCATGGAGCCCAACATGGGGCTTGATCTCATGAGTGTGAGATCATGACCTGAGCCAAAATCAAGAGTCAGGACACTTAACCGACTGAGCCACCCAGGTGCCCTGAAAAATACACTTTTATTTTATTATTTTTTAAAATTAATTTATTTACAGAGAGAGAGAGAGAATGAACATGAATGGGGAGGGGCAGAGAGAGAGGATCCCAAGCCGTCTCTTTGCTGGTCAGTGGAGCCCAATGCAGGGCTCGAACTCACAAACCATGAGATCATGACCTAAGCTGAAATCAAGAGTCAGATACTTAACAGACTGAACCACCCAGGTGCCCCATCTGAAAAATATACTTTTAAGGTAGTCACCACTGTCTTTTAGAAGTAAAGGCAAATCCATTATTGGTGCTACTGCTATTGCTTTTAAAAATGGTAAATATTTGTTACTTGTTCTTTTAAATATATGCTAAAAAAATGTACTCAATATTGTTTAAAAGGAAATTAGATCTGTACCTTCCCATGATTATCTTCTCCATGTAAGTCTTTGTTGAAACAGTTAAAGGTAATGCTAAGTCCAGCCAAAAGCAACTTATTGTTAGTCACCATATAATCGAAATCATTATGGGAAGACAGTCATTTAAAAGAAGAACGTGACTCAAAGCAATCTACACATTTAATGCAATTCTATCAAAATACTGCTGACATTTTTCACAGAACTAGAACAAACAATCCTAAAATGTATATGGAACCACAAAAGACGCCAAAACAATCCTGAAAAAGAAAAGCAAAGCTGGAGGCATCCTGATTCTGGACTTGAAACTGTATTACAGGCTGTAGTCATTAAGACACTATGGGACTGACACAAAAACAGACACTATATCAATGGAACAGAATAGAAAACCCAGAAATGGATCCACAACTATATGGTCAACTCATCTTCAATAAAGCAGGAAAGAATACCGCATAGAAAGAAGACTGTCTCTTCAACAAATGGTGCTGAGAAAACTGGACATCTTCTGCAACATGCAGAACAATGAAATTGGACCACTTTCTTACACCATATACAAAAATTCAAAATGGATGAAAGACCTAAATTTGAGACAGGGAAAACTATCAAAATCCTAGAGGAGAGCACAGGCAGCAACCTGTTTGACCTAGGCTGGAGTAACTTGTTACTAGACACATCTCCCGAGGCAAGGGAAACAAAAGCAAAAGTGAACTATTGGGACCTCAAGATAAAAAGCTTCTGCATAGAGAAGGAAACAATCAAAACTAAAAGACAACTGATGGAATGGGAAATGATATTTGCAAATGACATATAAGATAAAGGGTTAGTATTCAAAATCTGTAAAGAACTTCTCAAACTCACCACCCTAAAAACAACTGATCTAGTTAAGAAAGGGTGAGAAGACATGAATAGACATTTTTCTAAAGAAGACATCCAGATGGCCAACAGACAGGTGAAAAGATGCTCAATGTCACTCATCATTAGGGAAATACAAATCGACCACGATGAGATACCACCTCATACCTGTCAGAATGGCTAAAATTAACAACATAAGAACAGATGTTGGCGAGAATGCGGAGAAAGGGGAACCCTTTTGTACTTTTGGTGGGAATGCAAACTGGTGCAGCCACTCTTGAACACAGTATGGAAGTTCCTCAAAAAGTTAAAAATAGAACTACCGTATGACCCAGCAATTGCACTACTAGGTATTTACCCAAAGGATACAAAAATACAAGTTCAAAAGGGTACATGCACCCCAGTGTTCATAGTGGCATTATCAGCAATAGCCACACTGGGGAAAGAACCAAAGGGTCCATCGACTGATGAATGGATAAAAAAGATGTGCTATTGTATATACAACGAGTTATTATTCAGCCATCAAAAAGAATAAAATCTTGCCATTTGCAACGGCATGGATGGAGCAAGGAGCTAGACCTAAGCAAAATAAGAGATAAATATATGGTTTCATTCATATATGGAACTTAAAACAGATGAACATATAAGGGGGGGGAGAAAAAAGGGAAACAAACCATAAGAGGCTCCCAAAGATGGAGATCAGTGGCACCTGGGTGACTCAATTGTGCGTCCAGCTTCATCTCAGGTCATGATCTCAGTGTTCATGAGTTCAAACCCTGCATCGGGCTCACTGCTGTCAGCACGGCCTCCTCTGGATCCTCTGTCCCGTCCCCCCACCACACACACACATGCACACGAGCGCTCTCTCTCTCGCGCTCGCTCTCTCTCTCTCTCTCTCTCAAAAACATTTAAACAGAACAGAGGGTTGATGGAAGGAGGTGGGTGGGGGATGGGCTAAATGGGTGATGGTTATTGAGAAGGGCACTTGTTATAATGAGCACTGGGTGTTGTAGGTAAGTGATGAGTCACTGAATTCTGTTCCTGAAACCAATATTGCACTGTATGTTAACTAACTAGAAATTAAATAAAAATTTTAAAAAGGTGGGGGGAAGAAGAATATGTGAAATCACTCTGTCAGATGGCTAATTTTACACCTCCATCTCACTCTGGCCCACCAAGCACAAGGCAGTGATCCTTATTGGTGGACGTTACTTACTGATAGCATCTTTTCTAAACATTTTCTGGGTATTAAAATGCCCTCTTATGCATTTTAGGGGCTTCAACTGTGCATTTGCCCTGTTCTGCTACACTGAGCTTTCCAAGGGCAACAGTGTGCCAGTCTAGTTTCATCACTAAATTCCTAGTGCATACCTCTCTCAGTGCCTGGATATTCGGAGGCTCAGTTCATTGATGAATTACTTTGAAAGTTCCACATTTGGAATTGTTTTTGTGATTAGAAGTGCTTCTGGACATAAGCACTAAAATCACATGCCTAAATCAGTTTGTAAATTAGGAGTGATATTCTCTAAGCAAACTCCATTTCCATCTATTCCATCTATTGGAGGTAGACAGATTTGATGTGCTTTTGCTCTAACAAGTAACTCCCACCCTCTATCTTCTCTAAGTTGCAAGTTTGTAAGGAGAGTGTTGTTCTGTGACAGACCTCTTGGGTAAGTTAAATGATCTTCCATTTAGTCGAGAACATAAATCGGATTTCTTAAGTTTTATGGCAGTAATAATAGCACCTCTAATCTATTTCACATCAGAGGGATTGCTTCCCTCTTTTGAATATAGAATATTTTCATTTAACAACTTCCAGAGTTTATTGCTGTTCACTGTCTACCAAAAGTATAGTTAATACAGACTTTGAAAGACATCTGATAACCTTAAGACCTCTAAGCTCTATGCAAGAGGATGCAAACTCATTGCCAACAGGGGATGGAGTGAGTGTAGTAACAACATTGCGCTGATAAATGCTAACTGAGCTTCGGGATTGGGGACTTATGGAGTGGTGGGGACTGTAACAAACCAATGTATGACTTTCTCTCTTTAAAGGGGACAGCCATTACTTAGGTACAGTCATTTGGAGAACTGGCCCGGGTGTCTTTTATTTATTTTATTTTTATTTATTTTTATTTTTTGAGAGAAGCCAGAAATTCAGAATTTACGTGAAGTTTAAAGATTTTTTAAATTGTTTTTAATGTTTATTATTTATTTTTGAGAGAGAGAGCATGAGTGGGGAGGGGCAGAGAGAGAGGGAGACACAATCTGAAGCAGACTCCAGGCTCTGCGCTGTCAGCGCAAGCCCAATTCAGGGCTTGAATGCACAAACTGTGAGGTCATGACCTGAGCCAAAGTTGGATGCTTAACCAGCTGAGCCAGCCAGGTGCCCCGAAGTTTAAAGATTTTTAAATCTTGGCAGCTAATCATTATTGAAATAGCGTAAACCCCAAATTGTATAGGCCAAGAGGACCTGAGTCATGGGTAGATTCCAACCTCTGCACTTTATTTCTCTTGGATTTGATCATCCAAAGGCAAGGTATCCTTACTATACAGGCATCCCTCAGAGGTATGGTGGGTTCAGTTTCATATCCCAGCAGTAAAGCGGGTATTGGAATAAAGCAAGTCAAATGAATTTTTTGGTTTCCCCATGCATATAAAAGTTACATTTACACTATACTATAGTAAGCGTGCAGTAGCACAAGATATGTGCTATACATAACTTACATATACATAACTTAAAAATACTTGATTGTTGAGGCATCTGGGTGGCTCAGTTGGTTAAGCGTCCAACTCTTGATTTCAGCTCAGGTCATTATCACATGGTTGTGAGATCAAGCTCCGTGTCAGGTCAGCATGGAACGCAGAGCCTGCTTAGGATTCTCTTATCTCTCTCTCTCTCTCTCTAAAAATAAATAAACTTAAAAAATACTTTCTCAAAAAAAATACTTGATTGCTAAAAATTGCTAACCATCACCTGCACTTTCAATCTTTTCAGTCAATCTTTTTGTTGGTGGAGGATCTGGTGTCAATGTTGATGGCTGTTGACTGATCAGAGTGGTGGTTGCTGAAGGCTGGGGTGACTGTGGCAGTTTCTTTAAGACCGCAATGAACTTTGCAGCATCGGTTGACTCTTCCTTTCAGAAAAGATTACTCTATAGCATGTGATGCTGTTTGATAGCATTTTACCCGCAGTAGAACTCATTTCAAAGTTGGGGTCCATCTTCTCAAACCCTGCCACTGCCTTGTCAACTAAGTTTATATACTGTTCTAAATCCTTTGTTGTCATTTCAGCCATCTTTATGGCATCTTCACCAGGAGTGGTTTCCATCTCCAGCAACCACTCTCTTTGCTCATCCATAAGAAGCAGCTACTCATACATTCAGATTTTATCATGAGATTGCAACATTTCAGTTACATCTTCAGGTTCCACTTCTAATTCTCTTGCTATTTCCACCACATCTGCAGCTACTTCCTTCATGGAAGTCTTGAACCCTTCACAGTCATCCATGAGGGTTGGAATCAACTTCTTCCAAACCCATTAAGGTTGATAATTTAACCATATCCCATGAATCATGAATGTTCTTAATGGTATCTGGAATGCTATATCTTTTCCAGGAGGTTTTCAGTTTACTTTGCCCAGATCTGTCAGAGGAATCGCTATCCATGGCACCTGTAGCCTAATGAAATGTATTTCTTAAATAATAAGACTTGAAAATCAAAATCACTTCTTCATCCATGGGCTGCAGAAGCAATATTATGTTAGCAAGCATGAAAACAACATTAATTTCATTGTATATCTCCATCAGGGCTGTTGAATGACCAGGTACATTGTCAACGAGCAGTCCTATTTTGAAAGCAGCCTTTTTTTCTGATCAGTAGGTCTTAACAGTGGTCTTAAAATACTTAGCAAACCATGTTTCATACAGATGTGCTATCATCCAAGCTTTGTTGCTCCATTTCTAGAGCACAGGCAGAATAGATTTAGCATAATTCTTAAGGGTTCTAGGATTTTTGAAATGATAAATGGACATCGGCTTCAAATTAAAGTCCCCAGCTGCCATAGCCCCTAATAGGAGAGTCAGCATGTTCTTTGAAGCTTTGAAGCCAGGCATTGACTTCTCTCTAGCTATGAAAGTCCTAGATGGCATCTTCTTCCAATAGGGAACTGTTTGTCTACACCAAAAATGTGTTGTTCAGTGTAGCCACCTTCATGAATTATCTTAGCTAGATCTTCTGGATGATTTGCTGCAGCTTTTTCAGCATTTGCTGCTTCACCTTGCACTTTTATGTCCTAGAGATTGGTTTCTTAAATCTTACAAATCCATTGCTGCTAGCTTCCAGCTTTTCTTCTGCAGCCTTCTCACCTCTCTCAGCCTTCACAGATTTAGGGCCTTGCTCTGGATTAGTGTCTGCTTAAGGGGATTCTGTGGCTGGCTTGATCTTTTCTTTAGAAGACTAAAACTTTCTTCACATCAGCAGTAGGACTGTTCCATTTTCTTATTCATGTGTTCACTGGAGAAGCACTTTTAGTTTCATTCAAGAATTTTTCCTTTGCTTTCACAGTTTGGCTATTTGGCACAAGAGGCCTAGTTTTCAGGCTGTTTCAGCTCTTGACATGCATTTCTTACTAAGCTCAATGATTTCTAGGTTTTGATTTAAAGTGAGAGACGTGCGACTTTTTCACCTGAATGTTTAGAGGCCACTGAAGGGTTATTAATTGGACTAATTTCAATAGTGTTGGGTCTCACGGTAAAGGGAGGCCTAAGAAGAGGAAGAGAGATGGGAATGACTGGTTGGAGGAGCAGTCAGAACACACACATCGATTAAGTCTGCCAGTCCTACGGGGTTCATGGCACCCCAAACAGTCATGACAGTAACATCAAATCACAGGCCGCAGATTACCATAACAACTCTAATGATAATGAAAAAGCATGAAATATTGTAAGAATTACTAAAATGTGACACAGAGACACAAAGTGAGCAAATGTTTGTTGGAAAAATGGTGCCGACAGACTTGCTAGATGCAGGATTGTCACATACCTTCAGCCTGTAAGAAAAAAGGCACAATCTGCAAAGCACAATAAGGCAAAGTGCAATAAAATGAAGTATGCTTGTACACCAAAGTAGATTTCTGGTTAGATTAGTTTTGTGTTGTTTTGTAATGTTACCACAAACCTAGCAGCTTAAAATAGCATAATTGATTATCTCAGTTTCTGTAGATCAGAAGTCTGGGTTTGGCATGACTGGATTCCCTGTTCAGGGTCTTGCCTGGTTGAAATCAAGGTAATCATCTAGGGATGTGGTTCCTTTCTGAAGCTGGAGGTTCTCTTCAAGCTCTTTGCTTGTTGGCATAATTCACTTGTAGTTGTAAAACTGGGGTCCCATTTTCTTGCTCTCTATTGCCCAGGGACTGTTTTCAGTTCCAAAGACCATCTGCAGTGTTCAGCACATAGATGTTCTTTTTCTTTTAGGCCAGCAGGCATTTCTAATTTCCAGTTAATGGACTAACCAGAGGAAACACTTTGCTTTTAAAGGGCCTAACTGATTAGGTCAGGCAAACCCAGGAAAATCTCCCTCTTACCATATATGTAATATACAGATAGTTAAAAAAAATTTTTAAAGGCAGGAATCCAGTTAAGAGAATACTCTAGAAGCATAGGAATGTCACATACCAGAGGAATTTTTTTTTCAAGTTTATTTATTTATTTTGACACAGAGAGAGGAGGGGGCAGGGGGTGAGAGAATCCCAAGCAGGCCCCACACTGTCAGCACAGAGCCTGGTGTGGGGCTTGATCTCACAAACCTGCGCTGAAATTGAGTCGGATGCTTAGCTGACTGAGCCACCGAGGTGCCCCAGTAATCGTTTTAAATATGGAAATAAGTTATACTTAACAAATCTGTGTGCCATTATCTAAAGTATGGAAAAATTGGAAACCTGAGTTTCCATGGTAAAGGAAATAGTTACATTTACTACTGCTTATGCACTTAGAATTGGTTCTTGCCCCACCACATTTTCCTGAGGCCCTTAAGTCCATTTCCTTTGGAGCATAGTTGGGAGTCCTTAGCCACTTTCTTCGCTGAGGCTTCCTTGTATCATACTGAGACTCAAGTTTCCTATGCATCCAAACCGTCTCCACACAGATGACCCACTTACATCTTGCATGTCCTCCCCTTGAGTTACATCCCTTCTCCCAAAAGGCAAGAGATACTTTTCTTTTTCAGCTGAGTCTGGATAAATAATTCTCACAATTCCTTCTGTTTTCAAAAGGTCATATTGGGGGCGCCTAAGTGGCTCAGTCAGTTAAGCATCCGACTTTGGCTCAGGTCATGATCTCACGGTTCGTGAGTTTGAGCCCCACGTCATGCTCTGTGCTGACAGCTCAGAGCCTGGAACCTGCTTTGGATTCTGTGTCTCCCTCTCTCTGCTCTTCCCCACCTCATGCATGTGCGCGCGCTCTCTCTCAAAAATGTAAAAAAAAAAAAAAAAGTCACATTGTTCCTTCTTCCAGATTTATCACCATCTCTTCATGACAGCTTACCCTGGGATAACTTCAGAATACTGGCTATGTTGTTTGTAATTTTTCCTGTTATGAATAATGCTGCTATGAACTATCATTTACAAGTTTTTGTGTGGACATAGGTTTGCATTTCTCTTGGGTATATACCTAGAAGTATAATCTCTAGATCACATGCTGACACCATGTTTAACCGTTTGAAGAACGGCCAGACTGTTTTCAAAAGCAACTGCACTATTTACTAGCAGCGTATTAGGGTTCCATTTTTTTCTAGATCCTTATCAACTTATTTTTCTTTGAATTGTGGGTATGAAGTAGTATCTCATTGGGATTTGATTTGCATTTCGTTGACTGCTAATGATGTGGTGTGTGTTGCACATTCTGTAAGTTTGAAAAAATGTGTCACCTCTGTCCATTGTGGTATCAACAAGAGAGTATTTGCACTGCCCTAAAAGTCCTCTGTGCTCTACCTATTCATCCTGCTTCCTCCAACACCTGACAACCACTGATCTTTTTATTGTCTCCATGGTTTTGTCTTTCCAGAAGGTGACAAAATTGGAATCAAACAATATGTAGTCTTTTCAGATTGCCTTCTTTCACTTAGTAATGTGCATTTAAGTTTCCTTTATGTCTATTCGTGGCTTGATCATTCCTTTTTAGTATTGAATAATATTTCATTGTCTGAACATATCACAATGTCTATCCATTCACCTACTAAAGGAGATCTTGGTTGCTTCCAACTTTTGACAGTTTATGAATAAAGTTGCTGTAAACATCCATGTGCAGATTTTTATATAGACATAAATTTTAAACTCCTTTGAGTAAATATCCAGGAGTCTGATTGCTGGATTGTGTGGTAAGACTTTTTAGTTTTGCAAGAAATCCCAAAAAGAATCCCCCATTTTGATTTCCCGCCAACAATGAATGAGAGTTTCTGTTGCTCTACATTTTCATCAGCATTTAGTGTTGTCAGTGTTCTGGATTTTAACCATTCTAATAGGTGTGTAGTGATATTTCATTGTTGTAATTGCATTTCCCTGATAACATGTGATGTAGTGCATCTATTTATATGCTTGTTACCTGTATATTTTTGGTGAGGTGTCTGCCAGGGTCTTTGGCCTATTTTTAATTCATGTTGTTTGCTTATTGAGTGTTAAGAGGTTTTTTTTTTTATATATATATATATATTTTGGGTAAGATTCCTTTATCACATATGTCCTTTATTACGTTTGTATCTTGTAAGTATTTTCTCCCAGTTTGTTGTGGCTGGTTTTCTCATCTTTTGACATTGTCTTTCCAGAGCAGAAGTTTTTAATTTTAATGAAGTCCACTTTATCAGTTATTTCTTTCATTGATCATGCCTTTGGTGTTGTATCTAAAAAGTCATTTTCATACTCAGGTCACCCAGATTTTTTCCTGTGTTATCTTCTAGGAGTTTTACAGTTTTGTATTTTACTAGGGTCTGTAATACTTCTTGAATTAATTTTTGTGAAGGGTATAAGGTCTGTGTCTAGATTCATTTTTTTTGCATGTGGATGTCCAGTCATTCCAGCACCATTTGTTGAAAATACTACCTTTGCTTCATTGTATTGCCTTGTTCCTTTGTCAAAGATCATTTGGCCATATTCCATTGATCTATACAATATCACGCTGTCTTGATTAATATATTTATAGTAAGTCTTGAAAATGGGTAGTGTTAGTCCTCCAACTTTGTTTTTCTTTGTTTTTGTTTTTGCTATTCTAGGTCTTTTGTCCCTCCATATATCCTTTACAATCATTTTGTTGATATTCACTAAATTACTCACTGAGATTTTTTGTTTTGTTGGGAAATAACTGACACATATCACTATGTACGTTTAAGCTGTACAGGATGATAGTTTCATTTACATATATTGTAAAATGATTACCACAGTAGGTTCAACTAACATCCATCATCCCATATACCCCCTACCCCCACTCACCCTCTGCCTCTGGTGCCCATAAACCCGATAGTATTTTCTGTGCATTTGGTGAGTTTTTTTAGATTACACATATAAGTGAGATCATAAAGTATTTGTCTTTCTCTGACTTAATTCACTTAGCATAATGCCTTTAAGGTCTTTCAGTGTTATTGCAAATGGTAAGGTGTCCGCGTGTTTTATGGCTGAATGATATTTGTTGTATAATATTTTGTTGTATGTATATGTATCCATTCATCCATCCATGGACACTTAAGTGGTTTCTATATCTTGGGTATTATAAATAATGCTGCTGTGAATGTCGGGGTACAGATATCTTTTTCAGTCAGTTTTTGTTTGCTTTGGATATATTACCAAACGTAGAATTGCCAGATCTTATGGTGGTTGTATTTTTTATTTTTTTGAGAATCCTCTGTTCTGTTTTCTGTAGTGACTACTCATTTACAGTCCCACAGTGCACAGGGTTCTCTCTTTTCTCCACATCCACACCAGCATTTGGTATCTCTTACCTTTTTGATGATGGCCATTCTAACAGACGAGATGATATTTTATTGTGGTTTTCATTTGTATTTCCCTAATGACTAGTGATGTTGGCATCTTTTCATGTACGTGTTGGCCTTTCATGTATCTTCATTGGAGAAATGTCTGTTTAGGTCCTTTGCCCATTTTTTTATTGGGTTATTTTATTTATTTTGTTTTCTGCTTTGAGTTGTATAAGTTCTTTATATATTTTCGATACTAACCCCTTACAAATACATGGTTTGCAAATATTTTTATTTCCCTTCCATAGGTTGTGTTTGTACTTTATTGATGGTTTCTTTTGCTGTATAGCTTTATTTTATTTTATTTTTTGAATTTACATCCAAATTTGTTAGTGTATAGTGCAACAGTGATTTCAGAAGTAGATTCCTTACTGCCCCTTACCCATTTAGCCCATCCCCCCTCCCACTACCCCTTCCATAACCCTCTGTTTGTTCTCCACATTTATGAGTCTCTTCTGTTTTGTCCCCCTCCATGTTTTTATATTATTTTTGCTTCCCTTCCCTTATGTTCATCTGTTCTGTGTCTTAAAGTCTTCATATGAGTGAGGTCATATGATATTTGTCTTTCCCTGGCTGACTAATTTCACTTAGCATAATACCCTCTAGTTCCATCCACGTAGTTGCAAATGGCAAGGTTTCATTCTTTTTGATTGCTGAGTAATACTCCACTGTGTGTGTGTGTGTGTGTGTGTGTGTGTGTGTGTACACACACATACACCATATCTTCTTTATCCATTCATCCATTGATGGACGTTTGGGCTATTTCCATAATTTGGCTATTGTTGATAGTGCTGCTATGAACATTGGGGTGCATGTGCGCCTTTGAAATAGCATACCTGTATCCCTTGGATAAATACCTAGTAGTGCAATTGCTGGGTCGTAGGGTAGTTCTATTTTTAGTTTTTTGAGGAACCTCCATACTGTTTTCCAGAGTTTGCATCCCCACCAGCAGTGCAAAAGAGATCCTCTTTCTCCACATCCTTTCCAACATCTGTTGTCTGAATTGTTAATGTTAGCCATTCTGACAGATGTAAGGTGGTATCACATTGTGGTTTTGATTTGTATTTCCCTGATGATGAGTGATGTTGAACATTTTTTCATGGGTCGGTTGGCAGTCTGGATGTCTTCATTGAAGAATTGTCTATTTCATGTCTTTTGCCCATTTCTTCACTGCATTATTTGGTTTTTGGGTGTCGAGTTTGACAAGTTCTTTATAGATTTTGGATACTAACCCTTTATCTGATAGGTCATTTGCAAATATCTTCTTCCATTCCGTCACTTGCCTTTTAGGTTTGCTGATTATTTCCTTTGCTGTGCAGAAGCTTTTTATTTTTATGAGGTCCCAATAGTTCATTTTTGCTTTTGTTTCCCTTGCCACTGGAGACGTGTTGAGTAAGAAGTTGCTGCAGCCAAGATCAAAGAGGTTTTTATCTGCTTTCTCCTCAAAGATTTTAATGGCTTCCTGTCTTATGTTTAGGTGTTTCATCCATTTTCAGTTTATTTTTGTGTATGGTGTAAGAAAGTGGTCCAGGTTCATTTTTCTGCATGTCTGTCCAGTTTTCCCAGCACCACTTGCTGAAGAGACCGTCTTTATTCTATTGGATATTCTTTCCTGCTTTGTCAAAGATTAATTGGCCATATGTTTGTGGGTCCATTTCTAGGTTCTCTATTCTGTTCCACTAATCTAAGTGTCTGTTTTTGTTCCATTGCTGTATAGCTTTTTAGTTTGATATAGTCCTTCTTATTTATCTTTTATTGTGTTGCTGTGCTTTAGTTGTCATATTCAAAAAATCATTACCAAGACCCATGTCAAGGAACTTTATTCCTGTGTTTTCTTCTAGAGATTTCATGTTTTCAGGTTTTACATTTAAGTCTTTAATCCATTTTGAGTTAATATTTGTGAGTGGTATGAGATAGGAGTCCAATTTCATTCTTTTACATGCAAATATCTAATTATCCCAACTTGCTAGGATTTTGATTGGGATCAGACTGAATCTTATAAAGTTGGCAAGAACTGACATCTTGACAAAATTTAGTCTCCCTATCCATGAACGGGAAACCTCTCTCCATTTATTTCACTCTTGGAGTTTTGTAGTTTTCTTCATATAGATCTTACATATATTTTATTAGATTTATACCTAACTATTTCATTTTGGAGGCTGCTCATGTAAAATGTAAATTTTGCGTTTTTATTTCCAAGTTCCCCTTGTTTATTGTTGATATATAAGAAAGCAATTGACTTTTGTCTATTAATCTTGTATTCTACAACCTTGTATAATCGCTTATTAGTTACAGGAGTTTTTTGTTCACTTCTTTTTGATTTACTACATAGATAGTCATATCATCTGTGAACAAACACAATTTTATTTCTTCCTTTACAGTCTGTGTACTTTTTTTCCCCCTTGTCTTACTTTGTTAACTAATATTTCCAGTATGATGTTTGACAGGAGTGGTGAGAGGGGACATTCTTGCCTTGTTTCTGATCTTACTGGAAAAGCTTTGAATTTCTCACTGTCAAGTATGATGTTAGCTTAGGTTTTTTGTCAGTATTCTTTAAAAAAATTTTTCTTTAACGTTTATTTATTTTTGAGAGACAGAGATATAGCATGAGTGGGGGAAGAACAGAGAGAGAGGGAAACACAGAACCTGAAGCAGGCTCCAGGCTCTGAGCTGTCAGCCCAGAGCCGATGCGGGCTCTAACCTACAAACTGCGAGGTCATGACCTGAGCTGAAGTCAGACGCTTAACCGACTGAGCCACCCAGGTGCCCCTGTAAATATTCTTTACTAACCGAAGGAAGTTCCCTTCTATTCCTAGTTCACTGAGAGTTTATATCATTAGTGGATGCTGGATTTTGTCAAATGCTTTTTCTGCATCTGCTGATTTGATCATGATACTTTTCTTTTGCATGCTGATGTGATGGATTGCATTAATTGATTTTAAAATGTTGAACCTACCTTGCATACCTGAGATAAATCACACTTGATCATGGTGTATAATTCTTTTTAATACATTGTTGGATTTGATTTTTTAAATATTTTGTTAAGGATTTTTATGTGTATCCTGTGATAAATAACCTGGATGGCCTATTCCATGACCTGTAGTTTTCTTTTCATGTAATGGGTTTGATTTTGGTTTTATGGTAGTGCTAGCTTCATAGAATAAGTTAGAAAGTATTCCCTCTGCTTCTTTCCTTTGAAAGAGATTATAGAGAATTGGTATAATTTTTTTTTTTTTTTGATGTTTGGTAACGTGTATCAGTGAACACATTTGTGCCTAGTGCTTTGTCTTTTGAAAGTTTATTAATTATTGATTGAATTTCTTAAATAGATATAGGCCTATTCAGGTTATCAGTTTCTTCTTGCTAGTGTTTTGGCAAATTGTGTTTCAAGGAACCAGTTCATTTGATCTAGGTTATCAAATTTGTGGACATAGATTTTTTCATGCTATTCTTTTATTATCTTTTCATGACCATGGTGTCATTAGTGGTATTTGCACTTTTACTTCTAATATTAGTGATTTGCGTCCTCTCTTTTTCTTAATTAGCCTTATTAGAGCCTTACTGACTTTTGTTTCAGAGAACCAACTTTCGGCTTTTTAATTTTCTCTACTAATTTCCTGTTTTCAATTTCACTGGTTTCTCTAATTCTTAAATCTTTTCTTCTTCTCATTTTGAAATTAATTTGTTTCTCTAGTTTCTTGAGGGTAATGATTTTTTAAACATTTTCATTTGCCTGGAGCATGAAATCTCTCTTTTTTTTTTTAAGTTTAATTATTTAGAGAGAGAGCACAAGCGGTGGGGGGTGGGGGAGGGTAGCAGAGAAAGGGAGAGACAGAATCCCAAGCAGGCTCTGAACTGTCAGTGCAGAGGCCGATGTGGGGCTTGAACTTATGAAATGTGAGATCCTGACCTGAGCCAAAACCAAAAGTCAGATGCTTAACTGAGTGAGCCACCCAGGTGCCCCAAGGAGCATGAGTTTTTCTAAACTATAAACCAGTGTTTTTTAGGTCTTATGGTTGTTAACATACTTGATTAACTTTTGTATTTAGAATTTTCTGTATATATCCGTATAGTGTTGTTTGAAATTCTTCTCTTATTTATCCAGGAGAAACTTTTAGAGATGTTGGCTGAGTTTGAAAGCCATTTGCAGGACCTATAATTGGTAGCAGTTAAATGATTTATGTTAATTTAGGAGTGTCTTTGAATGGCCAAACTAAGAAGATGAAATTAAAGAATTAACTAGTATATTGCCCAGATTAGGAATGAATTTTTTCTTTCTTTCCCAGAGTATTTTGCTAAGTGCTTGCATTACTTGTGTGATGGGTAAATCACATTCCTTAGGTGGGAATAAGAGGTGAAGGCAGGTGTTTATCTAGTATATCTTGAACTCACTTGAGCACCTACAAAGTCCTTTTCTTCCTTTTTTTTTTTAAAAAACTGAGATTATCTGTTCTTTAGTACCTACTGCCTTTTGAATTTTGCAGAAGAGTAGTTTTTTTTAAAGTTTAGTTTCCACCACATTTTGAATTTATTCACATTTCAGAGGACAAGGTAACCCCAATGATGAAGCAGGAGGTAAAGCTGCAGTGCTAACAGGAAATACTTGTACTATTCTGTCCACATTATCATGTTTTAGTATACATGATAAAATTTTTATAAAGACACGTCTGCATGGCATCATAATATTCTTAATTTTTTTTTTAACATTTATTCATTTTTGAAAGAGAGCGTGAATGGGGGGAGGGCAGAGAGAGACACACAGAAACAGAAACAGGCTCCAGGCTCTCAGCTGTCAGCACAGAACCCGACGCGGGGCTCGAACTCAAAGACCGCGAGATCATGACCTGAGCCGAAGTTGGCCGCTTAACTGACTGAGCCACCCAGGCACCCCCATAATATTCTTTAAGTATGATCTTTTTCATTTTTACCTAAGAGTATCTGAAAAGTTATTATTTGTACTGAGGGCCTTGGTCAGCCTTGTAATAAAATCACACATACATAGATTCTTAAGTGGCAAAGAACAGCTAGTGCTGATGAGCCCAGATGAAACTTGATCACATTTTCAAGTGTTAACTGACAGGTGTAGAGATCCTAGGTATGTAATTTCTCTTACCTCTACCTATTCCCATTTGGCCTTAAGATTTAATGTGGGGGCAGCCGGGTGGCTCAGTTAGTTGAGCGTCCTACTCTTGATTTCGGTTCAGGTCATGATCTCAGGGTCTTGGGATCAAGCCCCCAGTCAGGCTCCACACTGAGCATGGAGCCTCCTTGAGATTCTCCCTTTCCCGCTCCCGTTCCCTCTCCCTCTATCGTTTCCTCTGCCCCTCTCCCCTGCTTGCATGTGTTCTGTCTCTCTCTAAAATAAAAAATAAATTAAAAAAAAAAATGAAAAGATATAATGTGATGGGCACCAGCTCTGCACACATTTGGCCTTGCTAACAAATTTTATAGGTTCTGATATTTTTAACATTTGAGATAAGACATGGAATAACATTTGTACTTTACTGCTTATATTAGGTCATTATTTGAAGATCTTTAGTATTTAAAAATAATATAGTATTTAATATTCTATTTACTAGTCTATTTTTGAGTTATTTAGTATTGAAGTTTGAAGATTTAATCATCTTTTTGTATACGCAGATAATAACTTGTAGAACTTTTTGAGTGTCATTTTGCTTGAATGTTAAAAATATCGATAGCTTTTGGGCACCTCGGTGGCTCAGTTGGTTGAGTGTTGGACTTCGGCTCAGGTCATGATCTTGTGGTTCGTGTGTTGGAGTCCCACATCAGGCTCCCTGCTGTCAGCACTGAAACTGACAGCAGAGACTGCTTTGGATCCTGTGTCCTCCTCTCTCTCTGCCCCTCTCCACTTGTGCTCTCTCTCTCAAAAATAAACATTAAAAAAATATTGCTAGCTTTATTTAAATTGCATGCCATATTTAGGAATAGAAAGCTTTTTTTCTCCCCCACAGTAGGTGTTTTTAAAGAAATAAAGGATGAGCAAAGACTATATAGATAGATACAGGTAGAGATGTAGAGATATTGAACACCCTATTACCTAAGGCCAAGTGTGTGTGTTAATGCACATGCACATTGAAGTTTGGTCTTTTGTAATGCTAAATAAATCAAGAAGTTAGAGAGTGAATGTTCTTGGCTTTCAAATTCAGGTTTGTTTTTTTTTAACTTTGTAAATGTAGTATACTCCTTGTTATTTTTAGAGTAGTTCTTTTGGTTGTTGTTTCTTTGCACCTTTTTCGTAAAAGTTGTGTACAATGACCAGAGAGTCATACGGCCACTTTAAAACCAGTTGTGATAAGGTTGTGGATGTGGTTCACTGTAAGACATAATAGCAACTTTTCTGTGCCTCAAGGGGAGGAAATTTGTTGGAATGGCTTTTCTTTGTCAGTTTCTGTCAGGCTAATCTGACTGCAGAACAGAAAAATTGAATTTACGTTTCCAAGTTGAGGGGTAAAAATAATGTAAAACACATTGATACATAGAATAAAATATGATTTCTGTCTCTGATATGTTACTGTGTTCAGATGTGGGCCCGAAATTATTCTTAGGTACAACTACTCTGTTCATCCTAAAAGTTTTTACAGAATTATCACATGTATAAGCTTATTTTATAAAATAATTCAGAAGTTGTAAAGCTTTGGAGAATTATGTCTTGAAAGAAAAGTTCTATGTATAAAAGCTGTAGACAGTGTTAGATGTTTTAGAATTTCGGGTTTTTGTTTTAACTGACAACTGTCAGTCTGGCTTTAGGGTTAAATTGTCATTTTCTGAAAAAAAAAAATGAAATGTAGTACTTTTGTAGTACAAGTGTAGTACTTTTTCATTGACAGGGAAAAACAGTTGTAAAGAAGAACTCATTTTAAAAAATACGGCTGAATTTCATAATTCTACTTGTATGTGATCTTTTGGAAAGTTAAAAATGGCTTTAGAGTAAAGTGGAAGGAGTAGGCTGTGCCTCTGCAGTTAATCTCAAAATGAAGGTGGTATAGATTTACATAATTCAGTTAAGGGTGAAAGCAGTATTGCAAGATATTTAGATGGCTTACATCAGAAGACAAGCTGAAGCATTTACTAACCTAGTTAAGGAGTGAGGCTGTTGCTGGGATGCGGAAGGAAAAAGCGAAAGGGTGTTACTGCTGTGGGTGGGAAGGAGAGAGCAGCGACTGCCCCAGATCCCTCAAAGGGGAGAAGATCGTGCTGTATTAAATGTTCCTCTCTGCAGCCCCCGGGAAGGTGTCAGCACCAGGAGTGGGGAGTAGTGTGCAGAAGAATAAGGTACGGGACAAGGCGGAGGACCCAGGCTCCGGACTGATTTCACCTCTGATGGACGAGTAGTGTTATTTTGAGCAGTCCACTGATGTATTAGAGTTCAAGTTTTTTCAGCTGTTGTATGGCCGCTCGGAATAAATCTTTGAAAGCCTCTTTCTGCTGTGTCTGATTTTGTGTACTTTTTTTTTTTTGTATGAAACACCTGATGGTTTCTGACAATACAAATTGTTTCATTGTGTGTATTTCTTCTGAGAAACTTCATTATTGAGCTATAATTTACATACCATAAAATTCACCTATTTTAAATGCATGGTTTGATGAGTTTTAGTAAATTTATATAGCTGTGCAACATCACTGAAGTCTAGATTTAGAAATTTCTGTCACACCAAAAAGTTCCCTTGTGCCCATTTGTAGTCCATTTCTACGTTACCCCCAGTCCCAGGTAGCCACTGATCTGCTACCTCTAATTTTTTTTGTCTTTTCTAGAAATATAAATAGCTTTTGTATAGCATAATGGTTTTGAGGTTCGTTAATGTTTTTGTGTGCATCATTAGTTTGTTCCTATCTTGGTGAGTTGTAGTTCTTTGTATGGATATATACCACATTTTTAATCCATTTATTAGTTGATGGACAGTTAAGTTATTTTGTTTGGGGCAAATATGAGAAATACTGCTGTGACCATTTGCATAGTCTTTCTGTGGACATATGGTTGCTTTCCTCTTGGGTGGATAATAGAAGTGTACTTGCTGGATTATATATGTACATATGTTTATTTAACATCTTCAGAAACTGCCAAATTGTTGTCCAAAAATGGCTCTGCCATTTTACAGTTCTGCCATCAGCGTTTGAAGGTTCCAGTTTCTCCACATCCTCACCGATGTTTGGTATTGTCAGTCTTTTTGATTATTATTACTCAGTCTTTTATTCCAATGGGGGTGTCATGGTCTGTCATTGTAGCTTTAATATTCATTTCTCTGATGACTAGCTCTCTTTTTTTTAATTTTTTTTTTTAACGTTAATTTATTTTTGAGACAGAGAGAGAGCATGAACGGGGGAGGGTCACAGAGAGAGGGAGACACAGAATCCGAAACAGGCTCCAGGCTCTGAGCTGTCAGCACAGAGCCTGATGCGGGGCTCGAACTCACAGACTGTGAGATCATGACCTGAGCTGAAGTCAGACGCTTAACCGACTGAGCCACCCAGGCGCCCCATGATGACTAGCTCTCTTGACCATCTTATGTGCCTATTTGCCATGTAGTAGGTCGTCTTTATAGATTGGCTTTATAAATCTTTTGCCCATTTTACAAGATTAAATTGAGTTGTAAGAATTCTTTACACATTTCAGATAATAGTTATTGATCAGATTAATGTTTTGTAAATATTTTCTCCCAGTATGTATTTTGCCTTTAAATTTTCTTAATGGTATCTTTTCAAAAGGAAACATTTTAAATTTTGATGAAGTGCAAATTACTCATTTTTTCCTTTAATGGATTTCCCTTTTGGGGTTGGATCTAAGAAATCTTGGCCTAACCCAAAGTCACAAAGATTTCTCTTGTGTTTTCTTATAAGAGTTTGATAAGTACAGCTCTTAGAATTAGGTCTGTGATCCATTTTGACTTGAAGTGAAGTTCTAAGTTCATTTGTTTTTGCATTTTGATATCCACCTGGTTTAATACACTTGTTGAAAGCATGGTCCTTTATCTACTGAGTTACCTTCACACCTTTGTCAGAAACCAGTTGACCACATATGTGGTCTTATTTCTGAACTCTTTTCTGTTCCATTGAAATACATAGAGATATACGTATAGGTGTAGATATAGATACGAATAAAGATTTAGATATAGATAGAGATTTGTTATTACAATGTATCACACTGTCTCGATTACTACAGTATTATAGTTTACTGTAGTATTATATAAGTTTAAAATCGGGTTATATTAGTCTTCCAACTTTTTCACTACGTTGTTCTGCCTGGTCTATGTCCTTTGCATTTCCATATGCATTTTAGCCTTATTAATTTTTGAAAAAGGAAAATTCTATGGGAATGAAAGCTGGTTCAGCCACTCTGGAAAACAGTATGGAGGTTCCTCAAAAAACTAAAAATAGAACGACCCAGCAATTGCACTACTAAGAATTTATCCACGGGATATCAGTGTGCTGTTTTGAAGGGACATAGGCACCGCCATATTTATCGCAGCAGTATCAACAATAGCAAAAGTATGGAAAGAGCCCAAAGAGTCCATCGATGGATGAATGGATAAAGAAGATGTGGTATATATATACAATGGAGTATTAATAGGCAATCAAAAAGAATGAGATCTTGCCATTTGCAACTATGTGGATGGAACTGGAGGGTATTATGCTAAGTGAAATTAGTCAGAGAAAGACAAATATCATATGACTTCACTCATATGAGGACTTTAAGAGACAAAACATGAACATAAGGGAAGGGAAACAAAAAGAATATAAAAGCAGGGAGGGGGACAAAACAGAAGAGACTCATAAATATGAAGAACAAACAGAGGGTTACAGGAGGGGTTGTGTGTGTGGGGAATGGGCCAAATGGGTAAGCACTAAGGAATCTACTCCTGAAATCATTGTTGCACTATATGCTAACCAATTAGGATGTAAATTAAAACATAATAAAATTAAAAAAATATATATTTGCTTAATAAAACACATCAAAAAAAAAAAAAAAGGAAAAGGAAAACTCTAGTTTTGGTAGAGATTGATTGACTCAGTAGATCAGTGTTGGGAGAACTGACATCTTAACAACATTGAGTCTTCCAGTCCATGAACTTGGTCTGTCTCCCAGTTCGTTTAGCTTTCCTTTAAATTTTATCAGTGTTTTCTATTTTTTAGTGTATTGGTTTTGAATTTTTAACAAAAAAATTTATCAAGTATTTTAATCTTTAGATGCTATTACAAAGTTTTTAAAATTTCATTTCAGATTATTTGTGACTAGTATGTGGAAATATAATTGATTTTTGTATCCTGTGATATTGTTAAACTTTCTTACAAGTTCTGGTGGGCTTTTCTTGTTGATTCCTTGGGATATGTTACTCACAAAATCATGTGTAGTCCTTGAAAATGGTGTTTGTGGAAGCACACATTACTCTCATTCTAGAATGATGTTACCACAGCCCCAAATATTTTTGGAATGTTATTCTTTATTCAGAATCTTTTAGGTTAGCAAGCACATAAGAAAATGCATTTTTATTACTTGTTGGTGTATATCTTGCTCTAATTTTTTTCTTAAACTTTTATTAATCTGTACTGAGGATATGTCATTTTCATGTGTCTATTAAGTATTAAAGGATAAAAGTTGGCATTTAATTTTTTTTAATGTTTTTATTTTCATGAGAAAGAGAGAAACAACATCACTACCTGAGATGAAGTCAGACGTATAACTGACTGAGCCATCCAGGCACCCCTAAAAGTTGACATTTAGATATAAATATTTGAAGCTCAAGGGAAAAGCTCTGGGAAGAGGTGTAAATGTGAATTGTCAGAGCATAGTTAAAGCTGTCGGACTGGGCATGATCACCTCAAGGGATTGACTAGAACTTCAGTAATCCTTGGGAGAGAAATTTAGGGAGTCTGAAAAAGTTTAAGGGTGCCCTAAGCCCAGGAATCTAGGGGCACTCTGGGGAGTATGTTAAGAATATTACTGATTGACTGTTAATGTGTTTATGAGCCACCTGCCTGCATGAAGTGCTTTAAGTTAATTTTAATTCCTCACTGGTATTTTTTTTATGATTATTTTTATTATTTTGAGAGAGAGAGACAGAGTGAGTTGGGGAGGGGCAGACAGAGAAGGAGACACAGAATCCGAAGCAGGCTCCAGGCTCTGAGCTGTCAGCATACAGCCCTATATGGGGCTCGAACTCAGGGACCATGAAATCATGACCTGAACTGAAGTCAGAAGTTGGGCGCTTACCCAACTGAGCTACCCTGGTGCCCCTCTTCACTACTATTTTAAAGAGTAATGTCTTTCACAAGAAATTGAATCTTTGTAAGATCACTGATGCCTGTACCATTTTTTTCTTTTGAATTATTTAGTTATTACTTGACATATTTTCATTTTTTCTTTCTTCAGAGTGATTTTAAATCACTAAACATCCTAGTCATTTTCTATTTAATGTCCGGTTTGGTATATTATATTGATGTTCTTACCTATGTTGTAAATATTATCGACTTTATAAGAGTCATACCAAATCTCTTTTTTTCCTTATTCCTAGGCAAATACTGTGGTCTCGGGTTGCAGATGAACCATTCAATTGAGTCAAAAAGCAATGAAATTACAGTGCTGTTCATGAGTGGAATCCATGTTTCTGGACGAGGATTTTTGGCCTCATATTCAGTTATAGATAAACAAGGTAATTTTCAACTTTATACCATGACTTCCATATTTTACAATTTCTGAAAACAAAAATGAAATGTTTTAGTACTTGTTATCTGAGATTAGAGTAGAAAGACTGAACTTAAAAACAGATTAATTTTACAAATAAAATTAGTTTCAGAATTCTAAAAATTGAAGTATACTAACATTTATGTTAATTCTGTATACTTCCCTTTCCATAGTAGAGGAAATACTGATTTTTCACATTTATAGGATTAGAACACAAATGACCTAACTTTTGAAAAATCTGTCAGTTATTGAAATGTATGATATAAATTTAAAGCTTTGTTATCTACAGTTTACCATTTCATAGTACTGTATTAAAGACTACATTACCATTCTTCTCAAAAGCATAGATTCTCATACCACCAGGAGTATGCTGGGGCGTGCTGTCTGAGATGCTACAAGATAAACCTGAGATATTTTTCTGGATGGTTAATGTTTATAATCTAAAGGGGGAAAAATTAAAACCAAGACTATTAGATGGAATAGAATGCAAAGTGTACTTGAATTTCTAAGGTAAAATCCAAGACTTGAACAAAATCTCCCATGAGTTTTGGCTTCTGTGGCATGTATTTGTTTCCTCTGCTATTAGGGTCACTGTGGTAAGAAAGTTCTAAGAACTGCTACCAATGCAAAGATAAGTCGAACAAATCAATCATTTAAATTTAAAAAATAGATGATTATTTTGATATTCAACAGTGATTTAACTAAGTTGATAATTAAAAGTTTTTAAAAAGCTGTTACTTCAGGGTTCCTGAGTGGCTCGGTCCGTTGAGCATCTGACTTCGGCTCAGGTCGTGATCTCACAGTTTGTGGGTAGGAGTCCTGCGTCAGGCTCTCTGCTATCAGCACAGAGCCTGCTTTGGATCCTCTGTCTCTTTCCCTCTCTCTCCCTCCCCCCCTCTCCCTCTCTCTCCCTCTCCTTCTCTCTCTCCCTCTCCCTCTCCCTCTTTCCCTCCCTCTCTCCCTCCCTCTCTCCCTCTTTCCCTCCCTCTCTCCCTACCCCTCCCTCTCTCCCTACCCCTCCCTCTCTCTCCCCCTCCCTCTCTCTCCCTCCCCCATCTCTCTCTCTCTCTCTCTCTCTCTCTCAAAAATGATAAACATTAAAAAAAAAAAGCTGTTACCTAATATTGTGTAAATGGGAAAATCGAGAAGCTCCTAGGTGTGAGGGTGTTGGGCAATGGGAATGACTGAGGACAGTGCAAGCTGTTCCCTTCTCAGCTCTGGTGGGTTTGAGATAAACACTACAGGTCTCATTAAAAGTGTCATTTGGAATGTGAGAGAGAAGCCCTCTTCTCTGGGAAGAAAGGTCTACTTTTTCCCCATTTCTAAGCTACGGCAGAAGGTGGGAAAGCTAATAAAACTCTTCTGAGAGAGTGAGAAAGAAAACTCATTTGGATGGAATAATGAAAAGAAAAAAACTGGAAACATCATGCTAAACGAACCAGACAGAAGTAAGACAGAACCAGAACAAGTAAGGCAGTGTGTCGTTGTAGGAGGAGCACGCCTGCCAGTGTCACGAGCCGGCTAGGGGATTTCTGACCAGTCATTTCACATCTTTAGCCTCCATAGCTTGGTTATGAGTACTCAATCTAGTAATTTACATGTAGCGTCTATAAGCACATGGCATAGTAGGGTGCAAAACACATGTTCCCCCTTTCACCACCATACCCACACACACATACTCATTTCCTCCACCATCAAAAGAGTGAGCTAGAAAACACAGAGATGATGGTCCATTTCCATCCTTCCAATTATACTTCTTGAAAGTCTTGAGTTGATAGGTAAGAGGATAGAAAATACTCAATTCATTTGCTCCTTACTCTCCTTGAGTTTCCTCCTCTCAATATCAGCTTAAATCGTTTTTCTTCTCATATTTTCCCCTCTCTCTCTGTTATTTATTGACTTGAAGGTTTCTTGAAAATAAGTATCCCTCTCTATAAAAAAAAAAGTTTTTTAATTGGGTATTTACATTATGGAGCTTTTTGTTCTACAGACACCTAGCTCTGTGTTAAAGTTTAAGAATTGAAAGTGCTTTCACATAACAGACTCTCTTTGTTGTAGACTTACATATGTTTATGGAATTTCAAATGGTTACATCACTATGTTAGGTGAATCTCAGCTTCCAAAGTTTTTGAAATATCTCCCATAATCAGGAACTTCTTTATAGTAACACTTTCCCGAGGCATAATCGTGGGAAATCCTCATTTCACAGCTCTCTCCTGAGTTTTTGCTTCTGTTTCTCCATTTCCTTGCATCTTCCATGAAGCATTTGTTTGATTTGAAGTTAGAAGTGAACTGGCTAACTCCAAGAGAACCCTGGTTGAATTTCTCACCATTTCTTCTTGGGTGGCCTTTCAGACACAGTTTTAATGACTCATTCATTTGAACACTGATTGGCTTTGATTGAGAGCCTCAGTTTGTTTCCATCCAGGAAACTTGCTGCCACACTAAATTCTGTGAATATTTTCAAGGAACATCACTGCACGTCCCCAGCTTAGCATCCTAGCTAGAAATTTAGACTATTTGGGATTGAAAAGATCATGAAAAATTTTTCTTCAACAGCTTCATTTGTTAAGCTCTCACAAACACTTGTTGATGTTATACTATGTGTTGTTGATAGAGCCATAATTTTGTGTGAGGTAGTTGAATTTTCTTTATGCAAGAGCACATTGCAAAATTATATTCCCTTCAATGCCTTATGTCCTGCAGTATGCCTGGCACTGGGAAAACAGCAGTAAATAAGACTTAGTTATACTTCCATGGCGTTTACAGTACAGGTTGGGAAAAGGCATTAAACACATGGTAATTCGAGGCACCTTAGTAACTCAGTCAGTTAAGCATCTGACTTTGGCTCAGGTCATGATCTTGCTGTTTGTGGGTTTGAGCCCTGCATCAGGCTCTCGGCTGACAGCTTGGAGCCTGCTTCAGATTCTGTGTCTCCCTCTTTCTCTGTCCCTCCCCCACTCACACTCTGTCTCTCTTTCTCTCTCAAAACTAAACACTAAAAAAAATTTAAACACATGGTAACTCAATTGCAGTTATGATAAGTATGATGAAGGAAACATTCCGACAAGAGGAGGCTAGAGATGGGGCGCCTGGGTGGCTCCGTTGGTTGAGCGTCCGACTTCAGCTCAGGTCATGATCTCATGGTTCATGGTTTGGAGCCCTGCATCGGGCTCTGTGTTGACAGCTCGCTCAGAGCCTGGAACCTGCTTCGGATTCTGTCTCCTTCTGTCTCTGCCCCTCATGCACTGTCTCACTCTGTCTCTCAAAAATAAATTCAAAAAAAAAAAGAGGCCAGAAGTGTTGGAGGAGTGGAAGATTGGTAAAAAGACAAACTCTTCTGAGGAAGTCACTTTTAAGTGGGAACCCAAGGATTAATTGGGAGGTTCTAGACAGAAGAACATTCTAGGGAGAACAGCAAATGCAAAGGCCCTGTGGAAGGAGCTTCAGAGAAGCCGGAAAAGAATCTGGCGCAGCTAACATGGAGTTGACTGAGTGGTGAGTAGGCTCTGTTATTCAGGGCCTTATAGAAAATGTCACGATTGGAGCTTTTTCCTAAGAGGACATGGAAGCTGTTAGAGCAGGGTAGTAGCGATATGACTGGATTTGTGTTTTTGTTTGTTTTTACGACCTTCCCTGCTCTGTGAATGAGTTGAAGACAGGGAAGAATAATAGTAGGGAGTCCAGTTAAGAGGCTATTGGAGGACACTGGGTCAGAAATGACTGAATTAAGAGTTCTTGTTATAAATGTGACTCTACAGTTAAGCCAGATTCTATTTCTTCTTAAAGACTTGAGAATCAGACCTGTGTTCTCCAAGGAAACATTTCAAAGAATTAAGGTTCTTCCTACATGAGTTTAAGTGGTAGTAAGAGGCTTTGGACATAAAGAAGCCCTCTTGTATGAATCTTTGAACTGCTGCAATGCTGGGGTCATATCTAGGACACTGTACCTTTGTCCTCCTCACTTTTGTGTCCAGTTAAGGTTTCATTACTCTGTTATTTTTTTTTAAATTTTTTTTTTAACATTTATTTATTTTTGAGACAGAGAGAGAGCATGAACAGGGGAGGAGCAGAGAGAGAGGGAGACACAGAATCTGAAACAGGCTCCAGGCTCTGAGCTGTCAGCACAGAGCCCGACGAGGGGCTCGAACTCACGGACCATGAGATCACGACCTGAGCCGAAGTCGGACGCTTAACCGACCAAGCCACCCGGGCGCCCCATTACTGTTATTTTTAATGGTTTTTGATCAGTAGTTTCCAATCTTTTCCATTGCCAGTTATCTCTTTCTTACCTGTAAACCTCATTTTTGAAAGATTGAAAACACCAGTGAAAAGTCTTTGTGTGTCCCCTCTGGGTAGCAAGGAAAGACAAAAATATTAACACGTGCAGTAATTATTAGAGGACTGGTGTTTCTACTCTGAGTTGGTGTAATTCCATCGAATTCCAACTAGACTTTCTGCAGTTGAAGAAGTATGTAGACCCTAGAGCCATCTTAGACATGCTAGCAACCGCCGGTGAGAAGTTCCATAGAGGGAAACTCCTGAGTTACAGCTGGTCCTACTGAGAGACGCAAAAGCAGCTGCTCAGAGGTCCAGAGTCAGTAAGTCAGATCTTTTTATCCACTATCGTAATAAGTGATACCGACATTTTCATTCTAAAATGTAAAATTAAAAATAGCATTTACCTCTGGACTTGAAAATAAAATAAATTTTATAGGTGAGTGATCCAAATTCCTGGTTTTTGAATCTGTTCGACATTAGCCAGCTTCTAGGACAAACTCAACATTTCTGGGATGACTCTGGGCCATAATTTTTTTTTAAGTTATTTTAGTTGTAGGACAGTGAGCTCAGAAAATACATCTGCATTTGCATGGAAGACTTCAGGTCCTTTAAGGCAGCCTGTGTTTGTTATGTGTCATCAGTGAGAGGAGCAGGCGTGTGTGTCTGTGAGTGCACGCGCAGCGGGGAATTGATAGATTCTCCTTCTGTAGAATGTGAATGCATCACTTAAAAACTAATGTTAAACCTGTTTGTTTCAGATTTCACCAGTCCAGAATTTTGTGGTGGTCATATTAAAGTTTGTACTTTTTTTGTTGGGAAAAACAGTAAATAGCTTAAAATTTCATGCGAAATAAGACGAACCAATGTAGGTATTAATGTACTTTCTAGTTGGAATTCATAAACACTTGTTTATTTATTGCTTGCTGACCCCTTACCATCTGATAACAGTCTGCTTACAAGTTACCAACAGCTGGGCCTAGGAAATATTCCCATTTGACAGGATCATTGTTGCTATATGTTAGATTATTCCTAGAATTAACACCAATAGTTTAAAAATTTTCTGATTGCTACCTTCTTTAACCACATTTTTTTTCTTTGCAAATATTTTCCATTTTTTTCTGTCTTACATTAGGTTATATCAACTTGTAAATGAAATGGGGCAGAATAGAGGACTACTGGGGCGCCTGGGTGGCGCAGTCGGTTAAGCGTCCGACTTCAGCCAGGTCACGATCTCGCGGTCCGTGAGTTCGAGCCCCGCAACGATCTCGCGGTCCGTGAGTTCGAGCCCCGCGTCAGGCTCTGGGCTGATGGCTCGGAGCCTGGAGCCTGTTTCCTATTCTGTGTCTCCCTCTCTCTCTGACCCTCCCCCGTTCATGCTCTGTCTCTCTCTGTCCCAAAAATAAATAAAAAACGTTGAAAAAAAAAAAATTAAAAAAAAAAAAAAAAGAATAGAGGACTACTTTGTAACAGAGTGCAGATTTCTGTAACGAGTTGTTTTGTGTTTTCTTGTTTTGCTTTGTATGTTTTTTTTTTTCCATGGGATGGTTTTGGTTTTAAAAATAGAGCATGGGTTAAGATTGTTTGCTACCTTAATTGTACAGTAATTTTTATACAAACTTTTGTATTTTGAGTACTAAGCTAGTTTTCTGTTTTTGGTGTTTCTGATATGTCCCTAGTTTTTGTTATTGTCATATCTGGCAAACATTTTAAAACTTTTAAACTATTAAGTAAGATTTTATTAATGAAGTCTCAGTTTATATGCATATTTTTAGATGTATCCTTATTTACACACAAATGTATATGTGTTGTGTTTGTGTACATTATGCAATGTATATGCATGCAGGAAAATATCTGTATTTTGGTGTCAATTTGTAGAAGAAAGGTGCTGACCAGTAAATTTAACAATTTTGCAGAGAAAGAGCATTTAAAAACAATCTAGGAGATTGTTAACCCAAAGAGGTGATTCCATTTATGGGATAGAATTTATTCCACATTGACAGATAACCTGAAGAGCCTTAATGATTTTAGTGTTTTGTATGTGTTTCATTTTTTTAGTGAGTTAGCAATGCTTTGAAGGGAGTAAGTACGTGTTTGTGTGGTGTCTTCCATTACCCAATGACATAATTTTTCACTGCTGCTCTTACTGATGGTATTTATTAGTGCCCTAGATACCATGTAGTTCACAGAAGAATTTTAATGTTTTATAATCTTTTAATCTTAATATCTTGTGTATATTAATAATGTAATATTTTATATCTTAATGCCGTATATTTTATATTTATATATTTTTAATATTCTTGTATTTGTTTTTTAATATACATGTATAGGAATTTAGGTGTGAAGAGGGTTTGATTCACCACATGTATGTACATCTTATAGCCTAAGTTGTTAATTACTTAACTCAGTCATGCCTGCTTCGTCCCTAAGGAAGCATTCACTATTTTCATCTAAGCTCCTACTGTAGACTCAGCTTCCATAGATGGCAGTGTAATATTTCTAAGAGAAACATCAGATTTCATCTCTAATCTTAGTACATAAAAGAAGATGTAAAATACCTCATTTAATATCTGCCACTGAGTAAATGTTATTTGATTCTGAATCACAGTAAATTCTGTTCTCTTGTATAGGTAAGTTTTCCTTCACTAAATTGCAGATGGTACAGATTAATGCCAGGTTCCTATCACAGAAACAAAGACTTAGGCCCAAGGTCACATGGTAATATTGGCGGGAGAACTTAGCAACAAGAAGAGTCTTGTCCTGCATCCTGTAGCACTTGAACAAAGTACCTGCACACCTACAGTGCAAGATTGCTGACAAAGTGTGAATTAGAAAGCATGACTTCGTGTTCCTTCAGGCTCTGGGAAATTTGTTAAAGAACATTAGAGCAAATAAAGGAGAGGAATATACGTCGTCGTCTTCATATATTTTCTTCTTTCTGCCAAATAGAGTAACTTAGTTATGATACATTATGCTTTCTTGAGTTAGAATGAATATAGGTACTCAAGCTACCTTTCCTTCACTGGACGAAAATTATACCCTGCAGTTAATATAGTTGGTGTTCTGTTGTTAGTCACAGTGCTAACACTGCTGAGAGTGTTTTCAATTCATTCAGTAACACAAAACCGAGTATTAATTGGGGGAGAATCTAAATCTATTTCATAATTTTGCATTCACAGAAATGGCCAGTGCTGTGAATGGAAAACATTCCTAAGATAGTAACCAGTATGCTATTTTTTAATTGATTTTTGAACTTCTAAAATATTTCATATTTCTATGGTGTTATGTATGGGTTAACATTAGACTCATGTTTAAGTAAATATTTCATGGGGCAATTATAAGGAAGCCCAGCCTATGCAGTTTTTATGTACTGGAAAAATGTTTAATTGTACTTAAATTAAAAACAAACTTGTGCATAGGTTATCAGTTATGGCTGACAGTAGTTTTGCTAAGTTGGGAGCTATCTTAGAAAGTCTGATGTTGGTGTTTTCATTAAGAAAACTGAAATCTGTCATCCTGTTGTTGACTGTTGGCTTGCCTTTGTTCTTGCATTTTCTCCTGTTCTTCCTCACAATTGCATGATTCTACCTTCAAACCCTACCTGAGGCCTTTGTCTTCTAGAGAGCCTTCCAGGGTTAAGGAAGGTGGCAGATATTAGGGGAATTCTGTTTCTAGGAATCATGATGACACTCACTCTGGGTTGGACTGTACTGCTCAGACTAGTGTAGCGTCTACACTGCAGATGCCAGGTCTCCCTTGGGCTGCATAAGGAAAAGAGAATAGAATGCCAGTCAGCTTCCTCAGAACCGCTGAGGGTATTCTGCACATCACTGCTGCCACTCTCTATGGCCCAGAACCTATAACTTCTGTTTAGTGTTTTGTTAATAATACGTATGTTATAAATACTCTCTCGTATGTATTTAATATTGGGTTTTTTTTAATCCCATGCAGAAGCTCCTAGTTAAGAACGGAGCAAATTATATACTGTCTCGCACTTTGAAAGTGGATCTAGCATGACAGTTGAGTTTGCGATGAGTACTTTATCATTATTAAGATCACTGCCTAAACACTTTACATATAGTAAGTTCAGCTTTCACTTTGCTCAGGCCAGAAACCTTAGAGTTGTCTTTGACTCTCTCAAACTTTATATCCATTGGCCACTTCTCAGAATATATATGAACAAATATCAGCATCGGACTACATCTCAACACCTCCACTCCTGCCACTCCGATTCAAGTTACCTCAATTATGGCAGGAGATTTTTTTTGCTGACCTTTGTTTCTTCCCCATCTCCCCTTCAACCTACTCTCAACCCAGTGGTGAGCATGAGAATGAAAGTCTCCTCTCTCTTTGTTCAACATCCTTACCTCCAGGACCCTATAGGATTTGGCTTCTCTTTCCTTGTCTGACTTCATCGCTTACTTTTCTTCCCAGTGTTCACTCTGGCAGCCACCATGCTGAGCATGCTCCCTCCTCAGGGCCTTTGTGATTCCTCTGCCTATTCTCCGTTACCCACGTACCTCATGCCTCACTCCCTCACCTCCTGCCACCTTCTCAGTAAGGTCTTTCCTGACCATGCTACTTAAAATCGGAACCCCTTAACTTTTCGTAACTGCCTTCCTTTCTTTATTTTTCTAATGCACTTATCACCTAATAATAGTATGTCCATTTCATACTCGTGTCTATTTTCTCTTATCACCCCACACAAGGTACATACACTCCCTATATGCAGAGATTTTTGTCTGAGTGTTCTTTGCTTTATTTCTAGTAGCTAGAACAACACCTGGTCATCATACATACTTACCTAAGTATTTGTTGAGTGAACAAATGAATAAATAAGTGAACTGCCAGTCCTGACTGTTTTACTACGCTTTATTTCATCCCTCAATGCAGATGTGCTCTATATAAAGGAAAACTGTTACTGCTTTTATAATAGCATCTTTTTCTTCACTTTAAAATTTTTTATTATCATTTTATTATGCCATATGATTCACCTACTCACTACACTTGACTGATTTTCAGTATATTCAGAGTTGTGTAGCCACCACTATAGTCCATTTTAGAACATTTTTATCACCCCAAAAGAAACCCCATAGTCAGTAGTGGTGATCTCCCATTCACTACCTCTTAACCCTCTCCCTCTCCAGTCCTCAGTAACCACGAATCTGATTTTTTCTCTATAGATTTACCCATTTTGGACATTTCATATAAATGGAGTCAGACAGTATGGTCTTTTTTGACTTGCATCTTCACTTAGCGTATTTGAGTTCATGTTGTAGCATATATGAGTACTTTATTCCCTTTGATGGCTGAATAATATTTCATTGTGTAGATATATCCCATTTTGTTTCTCCATTCATTAGTTGATGACCATTTGTGAAGGGTTGTATGGACATATTTTCAGTTTTCTTGTGTATATACTAATAGTGGAATTGCTGGGTCATATGGAATCTCTTTTTAAGAAACTGCTAAACTCTTTTCTAAAGCAGCTACACCATTTAAAAATCCCTCAGGAAGTGCATGAGGGTTCCAATTTCTCCAAGTCCTATTTGTCCTTCTGATTCTAGACATCCCAGTGGGTATAAAGCGGTATCTCATTGTGACTTTGATTTGCATTTTCCTGATGGTTAATGATGTTGAATATCTTTATGTGCTTATTGGCCATTCGTATGTCTTTTTTGGAGTAATGTCTGTTCAGATCCTTTGCTCATTTTTAAATTGGGTTGATTGTCTTTTTTAAAATCAAGTTGAAATAATTCTTTATGTATTCTGGATACTAGGTCCTTATCAGATTATATGATTTTCATATATTTTCCCCCCGTTGTGTGGATTATCTTTCTCTTTCATGATAGCATTCTTTGAAGTACAGAAGTTTTTAATTTTGATAGAATTCAATTAATGTATTTTTGTGTGACTATAATGCTTTTGGTATCATATCTAAGAAAACATTGCTTAATCCAAGATCAAGATTTATACCTCTAGTTTCTTCTAAGAGTTTTATAGTGCTAGCTCTTAAATTTAGATCCCCTTTAATTTTTGTATGGGATCTGAGGTAGGGGTCCAGTTTCATTCTTATGCATGTGGATATCCTCTTTTCACAGCACCGTTTGTTAAAAAGACCTTTCTTCCTCCCCACTGAATTGTTTTGGCATCGTTGTCAAAATCAGCTGGCTTTAAATTTAGAACTTATTTCTGGATTCTTCTGTTCCATTTATATAATTTCTTATACATTGCTATCAGAAGTCTCTTAGGCAGATGGTTTCTTTTGAGTTCTATTTATCTTGCCTCAGCTGTGTTCTTATTAGCTAGAAGGTTTGTAGTAATAGTGGTTTTCTGGAAGATTGTTTACTTGGGAAAAGCTTTCAGGAAAGACACGTTTTAAAGCTTCTTAATTGCCTGCTCCATGTTTTCTTTCTTTGCCTTTGTGCAGTTGTAAAGCTCAATATTTGTAATCATGATTTCCTTTCTCTGTCTTTAGTCTTCTTGGCTCTCCTCATAGCTGTCCATTTTCAATACCTATTTTCCTCCTAGGGACCTCTTTTGAGCCTCCATGGAATTTGAAAGCAAGGTCAAGTGAGTTGCATACATATGCATGGCATAATCTGGAATTTCAGTTCTGCATGGACTTATAATAAAACCCTGTTCTGATCAAGTATATCCATAGTTGACCAGCATTCTGGCATGTGGCCTGAAGGTAATGAGGCCAGCTGGCAGTCTTCCTATGGCTTGAATGCCATGTTGGACCACACAGGTACCTTTGCAACCCAGGCTGTTAATTTTAGAAGTTGAACCTCTAATCTTAGAAGATAGAAACTCTTTTGGTAGAGCAGGAAAGCAGAAAATCAGTTCTCATTGATGCAGTGTGGAGTAATTAGGAATAATTAGGGTATAGGCAATTCAGTGTGTCTGCTTTTCCCAGTCATTCAGCCAGGTCTTAGTGAACCCCTATCCAGGCATGTATTCTCTTAAACTCCTAAAACACAGATTTAATTATCATTCAAGTGTCTATGGTGTGTAGATATGAATCCATGTAATCACTCTCAAAATAATCACTTTTCTATTGGCATAACAGTTACTAGCTGTAGGTCTTTCAGATTTCGTTTGGGTGATAATTTCTTCAGAATTGTAAGCTAGAATAATCAGTGATGCTATGCTTGCTGTGGTGCCCATTAATTTAACAAACATTTGTATCCGTCAGCATGCTAGGATGCATGTGGGGTGTTCTCTCATCAGTGTATTGTCACCCTCAGCTCACTTGTTTGGCCAAGAATTTATATGTAAATCACTTACTTTTGTGATTGCCTTAAGGCCTAGTTTTTCCTCTATACAGGCTATCCATGAATGGACTTAGCCAAACATGCCAACAGTCACAGACTTTTATTCATCCCTTTATTCATTAATGTTGATTGAAAGCTTCCTGTTAGGCCATATGCTGTGATTGCTGTCAATAGATACAAAGATGAGGACTAAAAGCCTTTTCTGTCCATAGACTAGGCATCGTAAAATGATGTTGCTTATAGCTCCGTGATTACGTCAACGGATTGTTCTTACATAACACGTGGTACTTTGACAACATGTAATAGTCACCTATTCATTAAAACAAACAAAAAGCCTTAGGTGCCTACCATGTGCTAAAGGTGTTTGACTTGTGAAAGTGAGGAACAGCTTCTGTGAGGATGCAGTAGTTAAGCCAGCAAGGCTAAAGGACAGTAGAAAATCATTCTCGGTCAAGAGAGCAATATGCACCCAAGGAACCAAAGAGGGTGGATGTGGCAAGAAACCTGTGCACAGGTACAAAACAAGACTTAGGCGGGACCAGGCACCTCAAGACCTGTGGGCCATGTTGACAGCTCTGCCCTCTGTGCTAAGAGCAGAAGGAAGCCATTGACATCTTTGAACCTAAAGCCACGTTTTACCCAGTCTGTGAGCTAAGTCTTAATGAAACAAGTTACCTCTTGCTCGGATTTGGTTTCTAGATAGAAATGTTAAATTTTTGAAGTTCCGTCTTATTTAGGTTAGGGCTTCTTCAGCTTTAGCGTGCTTAAGAATTCCCTGGAGGATTTGTTAAAGCAGATTTTTGAGTATCCACGTCCAGAGATTCTGTAAGTCTGGAAGGTATTCAAGAATTTGAATTGCTGTTAAGTTCCCAGAAGATGCTGGTGCTGCTGGTCCTGGCCATGGACTAGGTTTTAGTTACTTAGAGCAACAAAATTAATTCACCTCTCTTTTTTTTTTTTTTTAATTTTTTTTTTTTTAACGTTTATTTATTTTTGAGACAGAGAGAGACAGAGCATGAATGGGAGAGGGGCAGAGAGAGAGGGAGACACAGAATCCGAAACAGGCTCCAGGCTCTGAGCTGTCAGCACAGAGCCCGACGCGGGGCTCGAACTTACGGACCGTGAGATCGTGACCTGAGCTGAAGTCGGACGCTTAACCGACTGAGCCACCCAGGCGCCCCAATTCACCTCTCTTTTGTCACTGTTTTCCTTGTGTGTAACTAGCAAGGATCGTTTTTTAAGCTATACAATAATGAAAAAGTTTTTATTTTTTCAGGAGCTATATTTTGTAGAAGTCATTTTATGTCTGTAAATTACACTCATCTGTGTAACTTTGATACAGGACTCAATGAGGTGATGTGGTAGCAAACAGTATTGGAGAGACAGAGCCCTAGAAGTCAAGATACTTTAAAATCAAGGAAATCCTGATCAACAAAAATTTGTAAAAAGTTATTAGTACTACCTTGACAGCTATTGAGATTTAAAATTTAGAACAATATGATTTGGGATTTGGAAACAGTTGGTGTTCAGTAAAAGTATGTATTATTGAATCTGTTTTTTGTTTTTGTTTTTCTAGATCTGATTACTTGTTTAGACACTGCATCCAGTTTTTTGGAACCTGAGTTCAGGTATGACTGTATTTGTAACCTTTTTTCCCTTCACTGTTATTCTTCATCTACTTCATCATTATTCTTTATACACTAAAGATAATGTACATTAATGTATGTGTCACACACATGACACATAATCATTGCTCTAAGATGTCAGCAAATTAGAGCTTGTTTAAAGCCCTTGAGTGGCCATGTTTAAATTTTGCTTTAATTGTAGCATTTGGATCTTCTCTACAATGACAGTATAATTTAATATACTTTAAAAGTAGAACTAGTTGCTTTTCAAAGCCTGGCAAAACTGCTAATGAAGCTAGAGGCGTTACTTATCTTTTCTCAAAAAGGAGAAGAGAATGATTTCGGCTGGGACTGAATTCTTCAGTGTTCTTGCCCAGGCAGCATTTCTACTACTGTTTCGCTGCTTTCTTTGTCTCTTGTCTCGGCTGGGACTAACCTTTGCTGGCTTCTATTCCACCACTCACGTTGCTGCCAAATTACATCCTAAAATACATGTCTGATCATTCCCCTACTTTAAAATCTTCATGAGTTCCTTCTTAGGGCAGATGTCATCCAAATTCCTTAGCCTGGTTTCGGGATCCTTCACAAGTAGCTCTTGGGCCAATTTTCCAATGTCATCTTACATACTTATATTGAAACAGCTCTGGATTCTTTACACTGCTCTGAGCTATCTGAACTTTTGCCTAGAATCGCTTTACTCTCTGCCTGGCAAATTTATTCCCATCTTGTAAGAGCTATGTCACTAACCTCCCCCCAGCTTTCTGCCACTCCCCAAAGAACAACCTTTATTTTGTCTTCCAGAATAGTTCTGTGAGGGATGGGTACTCTATTCAGCACTCAGGGAGGATCCCGATCAGCAGAGGTGGCTCTGTCATCAGTGTGTGGCACCCAGCCCTGCCTGAGGGTCTTGTAGCCTCTCCTCTCAGCTCTGTCATCACCACCCAAATGCAAACTGCCGTTCTCTCTTGCCTGGCCTATGGCACTACCAGCCTAACGATGTCTCAGCTTCCACTCGTAGTTCCTTACAGTCTCTTTCTTCTCAGGAGCCAGAATAATCCTTTTTGGAAATATGAATCAGATTGTGTGTATAAGCTGTCAAAATCCTTAATTGACTTCCCATTTTTACTTAGAAATATATTCCAGACTCTTCACCATAGCTCCCAAGGCTTCTGCATGATCTGGCCCCTGCCTACCTCTCCAGCTTCTCTCAAACTAATGTTACCCTTTTAGTTTTACAGTGCTCACTGTACTCTACCTGCACTGGTCATCCTCCGTTGATGACACACACACAGGCCCCCTTGCTTCATGGGCCTGCTGTTCCTGTCCATGAGGGTGCATTGCCCTCCCTTTGATGAGGCTTCACTTCCTCAGAGCCCTGTTTCCTGACTGAGGCAGTGCAGAGCCTGGTGTAAAAACTTAGACTTGGGAGCCCATCTGGCAGTTCCCAGTTGCGGGACCTGGGCACACTGTTTTCAGTTTCCTCATCTGTAAAATGAGGAAAATAATGATATCTACCATTAGAGTTCTTGTGTGGGTTACCTGAGGTACTCAGAAGGCTGCTCGGCACATAGTAAATTTACTGCATGTTTGTATTACTTTTTACTTCTATTAACTTTGCTTTCTCCTACTTATTTCAGGGAGCACCTTTTCTTCGTAGCAAAATCATAATCTAATTAATTACTCATTTAGGTATCAGTTTAACGTCCTTCCCCCGACTTCTGGAGCATAGACATAGTGAAAACGGGGGCATATTTATTTGGCTGATGTTTGTAAACCCAGTACCTAGCACAGCCCAGCACTTAACAGACTACAAAATAGACATTCGGATAAATGTGTTGAGTGGGTAGATGGGTGGGTGAATGAGTAAATAAATGAATAAATGCCAAACATTTTAAGTCAACTTAAATTTGATCCGTAGAATGTTGGTAAAATAAATTGTGGTTCATTCACAAAATAGAATAGCTTGTAGCTATTAAATTCATATTAAATATGAATAGATCATATAGTAAAAATGTCTACCATTCATTACGAACTAAAAAAAAAAAGGGCTTTTTAGAAGTGGTGCTTCTCTTAGGGCAGTGAGATTATACTTTTTAAATGAGCTGAAAAATGAATATGTGGTTTTTGTTCTTTTCCCCCAGAAAGTACACTGTATATACCCTTGAACTTGTTTTCATTTCACAGTAAGTACTGCCCAGCTGGTTGTTTGCTTCCTTTTGCTGAGATCTCTGGAACAATCCCTCATGGATACAGAGATGTAAGTCGCAGTAACATAGACTTATGTTAACATTGTGATTTAACTTTATTTTTTTTAAACTCCAGAGTAGGTTGATGTGTACCGATTTTCAAGGAATTATTATTATTACTTTTTTTTGTATTATGTAATGTTTCATTCTTGTGCTTTAATCTTATTTTCAAGGAATTATTATTATTACTTTTTTTTGTATTATGTAATGTTTCATTCTTGTGCTACAAGTCTGTTCTTTGTTATCACATCAATAATCCTATATTTACTGAGAATACTGCCTGGGTCAACTCCTTTCTTGAGGAAGCATACGTGTCTTGTTTATAAATTACCCAAAGAAAATTAAATACTAATGTTTTATTTCTCCTTTCTTCAAGTCCTCACCATTGTGCATGGCTGGTGTGCACGCAGGAGTAGTGTCAAACATTTTGGGTGGCCAAATCAGTGTTGTAATTAGTAAAGGTATCCCGTATTATGAGAGTTCTTTGGCTAACAACGTCACATCTGTGGTGTAAGTATATGTGTTATTGACGATAAGCGGGTTGGGCAGGGGTGGGATAGTGACTAGTTAGACCTGAGCAACATCACTGTTAATGGTGTTCATGGAATCACAATGGTGGGGTGAGCACTCCCATCTTTGTGTGCTGATTGTCTGAATATCCTGAAGAATATAGGCCAGGTCTCACTACCTTGGCATGTTCTCAATCAGAAAGGTAGTCATTTAGGAGGATGATTTGTTCTTTCCTGAGTGCTTAAATAGTTTCAAGAGTAAGGGTCTAAAAGTCTGTGGCCAAATTTTTATTTCATTTTAAAGATCAGGAGGCATAAGTGCTCTGTTTCTTACAGCCTGTGTGACCTAGGATGGATTGAGATAACTGAAATACTTTTCAGTATAAATTAAATTTTGACATAAATCAGAAGTAGTAGTGTTACAAATCCTCCTCTAATCCAAAGAGAATATTTGAAGAATGTATTTTTATGGTCACTACATAAAATACAGGACTACATACTAAAATACACTACATTTAAATACAGGAGCATTTTTGGCTCCTGGCCATACAAAACAGGCCCTGTATGAGCTATCATTTGCCCATCCTTGGTATATATATATATATATAAGATATATATATATATAAGACTTAGCTACCTTTCCATCTCTTGGTTTCTTCTAGATGATTTTACGCAGACTCTTTCATTCCTTTCCCCTCTTCTACCTTTAGAAAGAATTTTTTTCATCAGTTCTCTTCCTTTCATACCTTAAGAAAAAAATAAGGGTGGGTCACATCCATTTGGAATAATGGTTTGAATGTTGTGCTGAAGTCAGGAGCATACACTGATGATTTTATCCCCCCAGGTTCTTTAGAGTCCTTGGTAAACTAGTCACGTGTTCCCCTCCCCCTCCATTCTTCCCACTGCACTTAACTTGCCTGTTACTTTGAAATCCAGATGTGCTGGGTTGCAGCTTAAACTTGTTCTGAGCTGTGCTTATTCCTGTAACAAGTGCAAGCTCTCTTATTTGTAGTCAGCTTTTTTTCTGTTTATCCCAGGAAACTTGAGCCTCATTCTCTGAGAGTTACAATGTACTTGCAACAAAAGCAAATGACACATAAAAGTTTGAGGAATCCGTTTATTTCCATGAAAGATAAAGAAAATTAAGTACATATTAAAGGTTACATGGGCATACTTGCACATTTCATGTGTGATACAGGCACTAGATACTTGTAGAGAAAGTTGTTGATGCTGAGATCAGAAGTTGTTATTCTGATTTCAGAAGCTGTTTTGAAAGCAGATTTTTTTTTTTTTTTTTTTTTTTTTTGGCTAAGAACAGTATCAGTTGTTTAATGGCCATAGAATATCCTTAGTTCTTTGTATAGTAAAATAAAAACAAAAGAAAAAGTTTTACTAAGACAAATATGGGGAAGTCAATATATGAGTGTCACCAAGAAAAACCTTTCTCTCTTTCAGGGGACACTTATCTACAAGTCTTTTTACATTTAAGACAAGTGGTAAGCCTTTCATGGACTTTGTAACTTACTATAATTGTGTAATTGTTAATATTTTTTAAACACTGTCATGCAGTATGCCAATTGCTGTTTTTTTGCACTTTTTCATATGTCACACTAATACAATGGATGGAATAACTGAAGGTTTTATATTATTGGGAAGTTCCTTAGGAAAGGTGATTTTTTTACTATGTTTGAGGAAATAATTCAACAGAATATATTTATGAGCATCTTTGATTTTTCAGGCACTGTTCTGGTGCTAGTGAAACAAAAGTGAGCAGAATAAACAAAATCCTCCTTTCCTGGTGCTTAAATACTGGTATTGAGAGATTGACAGGAAACAGTGGATAAACAAATTATAAATAAATAATAAATTATAAATAAATTATAAATAACTCTATAATATTATAGAAAATGTAGAAAAGTAAGTCAAGAAAAGAGGATAGGCAGTGCAGGAGGGACTGGTCTGGAGTTTTAAGTGGAGTCAGGGAAGGCCTCGTGGAGAAAGTGACACCTGAGCAAACACCTGAAGGCAGTGGGGAGTGAGTCATCCACTGGTCTGAAGACAGTGTCCCAGGAAGAGGATAATGCATTGCTGCTAAACTAATGGCTATTGCTTGTGAATAAATATGTCCATTTCCTGACAAGACACAAAGACATAGAACCAGGAACATCGCCTACTTTTGAAATTTCTGTATTACAGTGTGTTATTAGCATAGTATATATTAATTACATGTACAATAGAAAGTTTCCAATGAGCACATTTATACAGATTTTGAATTTATATCTGGAAACCACATTACTGTCTCTGTCGTTTCAGGCTGTTACGGCACACTGGGGATGGAATCCGGGGTGATTGCCGATCCGCAGATAACAGCATCGTCTGTGCTGGAGTGGACTGACCACACAGGGCGGGAGAACAGCTGGAAACCTGAGAAAGCCAGGCTGAAGCAACCCGGACCTCCTTGGGCTGCTTTTGCCGCCGATGAGTATCAGTGGTTACAAATAGATCTGAATAAAGAAAAGAAGATAACAGGTTGGGAGACATACTTTTCTAGAATGATTCCTGGTTCTGATTTTATTCAGAAACCTGATAACATCGAAGATTTTCATAGAAAATTAGGTCACTGCAAATGTAATTGTATGGTGTTAAATATTACTGTAGGTGGTTTTATGAAACATGGCAGAGGAGAGGGGTTGGTATTTGATTTTTATTAACTTTGCTTTTTCATTGTAGTAAGATTCTTTTAAGGTACTGTTTCATTTAAGTGATCTTGACATCTCTTATCATCATTAAAAGAAATTTATGTTCAAGGAGTTCATTTTAAGTGTTATAAATAATACTCTTCATGTGCTGAATATAAATTTATTTGGAGCAGTTCATCAGATGGTTAGAATAATTGATTAGAATTGGGTTAAGTAATTTTTGTTAAAGATTTATGTCGATTTGGTTCTGAAAAAAAGAATCGTTTTAATCTGTTCCTTCCCAGGGGGTCGTTGTTACTTGGTAGGTAAGATATATTTTACAGTGATGTGAACACAAGCTGTCAAAACAGAATAGTCCTTTCCTTATGTACACCCATAATTCATGTGTCTCTACAAGGGAACAGAGCCAAAGATTTATTTACTATTATAATGAAACCTGGCCCTTAGAGACAGTAATGTGCTACTGGCAAAAATGTCTGGACAGTACACTTTAGGTATTTGGGCTTCAATGCTGAACAAACTTCAAGGATCAGACCGTGCACACTAATGAAAGCCACTCTGCGTTCTTTAGGCATCGTAACCACTGGCTCCACCATGGTGGAACACAATTACTATGTGTCAGCCTACAGAATTCTATACAGCGATGATGGACAGAGATGGACGGTGTATAGAGAGCCTGGTGTGGAGCAGGATAAGGTAAAATGATTATCAAGGTTTTATTTTAAAAATGGGCCTTTACCAAAAATCAAGGAAGCTCTCCTGTGTGATGTTAACGTTGGTTATCATTTGGCCTCTGCTTTCTTCTGGTTATTTTACCTTGTGTTGGTTTTTAGCTTTCTTTACTCTTCTAACTGTGGTTAGGAAATTCTTAGTGGTTCCAGGTCCTTTTTAATTATTTTAAGGGTAAGTACTTTCCTGATGTTTTTCGCTACATTTTTAACTCAATTGTTTAGATACTTTATGAAGAAGTTCTAAAAAGGAGGACTGCCTGGCTGGCTCAGTGGTAGAGCATGTGACTCTTGATCTCAGGATCATGAATTCAAACCCCACGTTGGGCGTAGAATCTACATGAATGAGTGAATTTGGGCATAGAGCCTACATGAATGACTTTGAGTAAGTAGTGGTAACTTAAAAAAAAAAGAAATCCTAAAAATGAACTTGTAATTTCTTAAGATTTTCTTATTAATCCAAAGAATGATGGAGAGCCTAATTTTGTTCCCAGATTGCTTTTCTGTAGGCCAGGGGGGACAAAAGACAAAAGCTAAAGGCAAAAGTACATTATAGTATAGGATATAGATTTGAAAGTTCATTTCAAGATTACCTCCCCAAATTTTGTCTTAGGAAACTTCTGTTTTTTTTTTTTCCTACCTGAAGAATTTTCTTAACTTCTGTGGTAATTATGAAATTGTTGTTTTAGTTAGTAGACTGTGATAATGCAGAAATGGTCCAGAGCAGATGATAAGGGATGGGGAGTAGGCAGAAGTACCTCTGGCTCGTGATCCACCACAAAGATCTTATAACTGGGCGAATCCTTGTGCTCAAGGAGGGTAGATTTCTTATCACCTAGAATTGAAATTGTAAGCACAATTTTTTTTAGTGAAACTTCCCTGAGTTTAATTTCAACCATATGGTGCTGTCAGTTCTCTATCATATGTATGATTTGCTAATATATCTTCAGTTACCACTTTTCTTATCTCTCTAGTCAGAAAACTCCAGGGGCTTCCTATAATCTGTCATATGGATCTAAACTCTTCCGTTGTTATTCAAGGTCATCTTCCCTCTTTTCTGTTTGATATCACATGACCTTCATCTTTGGTGAGGCTCGTATTGTCTTTATACTTATCTTCTTCTGCTTAACCCCAAACTTGGCTACTTTTTACTCTGAGCACATCTGTACTTATTTGTAGAATATTGGTTATACTTGTGGAATATAGTTAATTTTTTGAAATTATAAGAATTATCCATGCTCCTATTATAAAAACATCTAGCACCATTGAATTATATTTCTGAAAAAGACTTTCTTTTTTGCTTCATTTTTGAAAGATAATTTCATTAAGTATAGAAACCTAGGTTGATGTAGTTTTTCCCTCCATTGTTTTCTGGTATGCGTTGTTTCCAGTGAGAATTCCTTTGTTCCTCAATAGGTAATGTGCCTTTTTATTCCTTAGCTGCTTTTAAGATTTTCTTTTTATCATCTGTTTTAAGCAGTTTGATTATGATGTACCTTTGTGTAGTTGTCTTCGTGTTTCTTCTGCTTGGGCTTTTTTGAGCTTCTTGGATCTGTTGGTTATAATTTGCATCAAATTTGGAAAATTGTGGGCCATTTTTTCTCAAATATGTTGCTTCTCTAATTCTAACTACATGAATATTATGACTCTTGCAGATGTCTCACAATTCACTGGTGCTCTACACATTTTTTTTTTTTTAATCTCCTTGTTCTAGTTTGGAAAATTCTATTGTTTTATCTTCAAGTTCACTAATCTGTTCTGTAACATCTAATCTATTAATCCTGTCCAGTGTATTTTTATCTTCTGTGTTGTATTTTTACCTCAAAATTTTCAGTTTTGGGCTTTTAAAAATTTCTTTCAAGTCTCTCCTGAACATTCTCATGCTTTTTTCCACCTCTAAAACATATGGAGTATATAATAACTCTTTTAATGCCCTTATCTGCTAATTCTGTCTACTAATGTGTCACATGTGGGTCTTTTTTCTTTTTTAAGTGTATTTATTTTGAGAGAGAGTGGGGAGCGGGAGCAAGCAGGGAGGATGCAAGGGAGAGGGAGGGAGAACCCCAAGCAGGCTTCACGCTGTCAGCACAGAGTCTGACGTGGACTTGATCTCACAAACTGTGAGATCAAAATCAAAAGTTGGACCCTTAACTGTGCCACCTAGGTGCTCCCATGTGGGTCTTTTTGTGTTGATGGATATTATGTAAAATATTTACATGCCTGGTAATTTTTTATTGGTTGCCAGACATTGTGAACTTTTACATTGTTTGGTGCTAGTGTTTTTTATTACTCAAATATTTTTAGCTTTATTCTGGTATGCAGTTAGGTTACTTGGGAATTATTTGGTCTTTTTAAGGTTTACATTTTAGCTTTGTTAGGCAGGACCTGAGCGCTTTTAGTTCAGATTTTTTTTCTACTACAGAGACAATAGTGTTCCAAGTACTCAACCCAAAGTCCCATGTATAAATGAGTTTTCTTCACACTATCTGTTGGTAACATGTGCTATTCCCAACCCTGAAAAGGACTCCTTTTCAGTGGTTCTTTTCCCATCCACAGATAGTTTCCTTACATGGAACTGAAGATTTAAGGAGAACTCCCTACAGATCCTAGAAGTCTCTCTTTCTCTGCAGTTCTTTTCTCTCCTATACCCTGTCTTGCAAATTCTAGCTGCCTTGGCCTCTCCATCTCTGAGCTTTGTGTTCTCAATTCACTGAGACACGAAGGCTGTCTCCAGACAGTATTGGGGCAATTGAAGGGTTCACCTCGTGTGTTTCTCTTCTCTCAGGGAATATTGCCCTATACTACCTTTTGTCCCACGTTTAAAAACCATTGTTTTATATATTGTATCTGATTTTTTCAGATGTTTAGGTCAAAGAATAAATTTAGTCTCTATTAGTGTCCTGGATAGAAGTAGAAGTCTTTACATTGAATTATATAAAATACCAGTCTCTTGGCTCACTTACATTAGCCCATCTGCTCCCTCATCTACCTCCAACTCCAGAGTAATTGGTATATTCTGTTTTCACACCCTTTCTAAATAAGCATGCACACATGCATCATGAGCACATACAGACTGAGACAGCTTTTGGTTTTCTTTTCAGAAGATGGGAATGTACCTAAAGAACAATAGAATGTGGTCCTTCCTTTCAAAGCCCAGAGCCCCCTGCTGAAAGCTTCAGCTCTGATATGCTGCCAACCCAGTGGTGAGGGTTGAACGAGTCACTGTCCCTTGGCATGGCATCTGCATCAGAGCAAATAACTTCTCAGAGGGGAAGAAGCAAGCCTCAGGCAAGGAGTGCTCCTGGCCCCGGAAATAAACCAGGAGACACACAGGCCACTGGCATAGAAATCCTGATTGGCCGCTGTGTGGGTGGCTCTTCCGGAAATCTGGTGTTAGAAGCTCAGATTCACGGCTCTGAAGTGCCTTGCACATAGGAGGTGCTCATAGTACTAACTTGAAGCCCTTGACCAAGTCCTGGTGAATCACACCTACTCAGAGAATAATAACATCCCCAGCTCTTCTTTCAGCATTGGTTTGTATTACTCTGTCCATATGTATGACATTGTGTCTTATTGTGGTTTTTCAGAGCTTAAAGAAATGATAAAAAGTAGAAGATACTGGCTCATTTTCTGTTTATCATCTAATCACCAAATGAATTTTCAAAATAAATGTTTAACCAGCAAAAAAAAAAAAAAAAAAAAAAAGATGGGAATGTATATACAACTTGATAACATGTTGCTTTTGAATAGCTGCCATATTTGTGTGTGGTAATATCCAGTAAAATTTAAGTTCCTTGAGAGTGGGAACTTTGGAGAGAGTGGGAACTTTGACTTCCATTTCCATTTTTATCCTCATGACACCTTACAGACCTCTTTACACACAGGGTCTTATAATAAATGGTCAAAGATCAGACAGAGCAAGTCTTTTTTACTTAGTTTATATAAAATCTTTATCCTTTAAGGTTTTCTATAAAAATGAAACTCCAGTGTGGAGTAAGATCTCAGGGTTAGTTTTTATGTCTAAACTATTGTTCCTGCTCCACTAATACAGTAGACAACAAATAATTGCTTTTATTTCTGAGGAAATAAAGAAGAGAACTGCAGAGAGAGAGAGACTTCTAGGATCTGTCGAGAGTTTCCCCTTAAATCTTCAGTTGCATGTAAAGAAACTATCTGTGGTGAAGACTGTTACAACTTCAGCCCTTGTAGAAAATGAAAGCTATTAACACGTCTTAGAAGTTTAGTCTAATGCTATGTGAACCAGCCAAAATAAAACAGCCATAATATCCAGACATGACTTGATGGAAAAGCTAAACATTTATTTATCTGCTGCAACATGAACTGATAAGATAGAAAGTACTTTGATTTTAGGCAGATACCGATTTAGTAATAGTCTTTAGAAGCTAGCCAGGTGATTTAGCCTGAAGGAGCAAGGACTTTTTGCTTAGTGGAGCCCTGTAATTAAGTCAGAAGACAGAGACTCAAGTCACTGCTCGTATCATTGACTGGTTATGCAGTCCATTTACATTCTGTGAGCTTCAGCTTTCTGAGTTCTGCCTGTTACATCGGGCTGTCATGAAGAACATTTGAGTTAATTAAATGAAAATGCTTTGTAAATAAGAGCTCTTGCAGTGTTCCATACTAGCATTATTTCCTTGAAATGTTTGAGGGAATGGGATAGTCCGTTGAAATAGTATTTTTATCTAAAGACTGTTCATATGATACCTATAATACATTTGTTGCTGTTTACCTAAGATCATTATATTCGTCAGGGAGCAGTGTTTCAGAATCACTTTTCTGGTTCAGATAGCAACACAAGATGAAAATGGTTAATGTGGGAAGTGTCTTTATGTAGTTTATCCAGTAGGTGGAGGTATATAACTTATGTATTCCTTAGTGTGCGTTCACTTTCTCTCTTCTGAAAGAAAAATTATGAAAAGTACACAGTAAAGCATTTCCTCTAAGATATTGTATGTTCACTTATGCTTTACTTTGAAAAGAAAATTAATATATTTAAATAGTTGGTAATTACACTAGAATTACTGATTTATTAATGGAATTAAACTGACTCATTGAAATTAAAGCCCTCTTCCCAAATTGCCAAGTTAACATTTTTGTTATGTTCGAATCATCTTAAAATCATTTTCGTATTCAATGTTTTTATAAGTTTTTGATGAAGAATGTGCAGTTTCTTAATAGTTTGTCCAAATTACAATTCATTTATCTTGTGAGAAATTAATTCTTACTGTCATACCTTACAGATCTCATTTAAGGCCCAGAGCAAAAAAAACCAAAAACATGTTTCAGTGGAACAATTTAACCTTGACCTCTGCTGATGTAAAGTACCATTTTTTTGTTGTTTTTTAAAGATATTTCAAGGAAACAAAGATTATCACCAGGATGTGCGTAATAACTTTTTGCCACCAATTATTGCACGTTTTATTAGAGTGAATCCTACCCAATGGCAGCAGAAAATTGCCATGAAAATTGAACTTCTTGGATGTCAGTTTATTCCTAAAGGTAAAGTGATAGTATGTTTTAAGATATGTTATTTTTACTGGATTCATTTAAAATGGCTTTGCTGTTCTCAGAGAAAATAAGAAACGACAATGTGAGTGTTTAGCTTTTAATTATAATATCTTCTTAAAGAAATTTTACAAAGAAATAATTATTCTATTAAAAACTTAGTATCAGAATGGTTTCAAAGGTTACAGGTGGAAGAAGAGAGAATATCATCGATGAGATAATATAATGTGATTTTTTTCAGGCATAGTCTCAATCTTAATTTTTAATCAGGACTCATGTAGCATAATATACTGTATCACAAACACTGATGATTATAACAGTAAGCTTAGTCCAAGTGCCTTTTCCTCTGAATAAATTAGAAGTGGAAATAACTTCCCTCGCTATTACATAATATTTTAATACTTTGTTTCCTATTGTATCTCCAAAACCTACCAGAATGCCCCCACACAGTGGGCCCTCAAATGTTTCTTAAGTGACTTGAATGAGTAGTATGTCAGACTGTGATGATAATTCTGTAGCTTTAAACATTATTCACCTCCTCCGTTTTCTCCTCGCTAAGGAAATTATTTTAAGAGAATATAATTATCTTAAAAAGTGAGAAATCCTAGTAAGTTTGTACATTTAATGCATAGTATATTTATCCTTCTGACATATTGCTCTCCGAGATTTAAAATCGCTGAGCAGAAATAACTACTCTAGGGAACGTTGAAGACATTTAAATGACTGTTTTTAACTATGACTCTCATAAGCAAAATGTCTCAACTTTTCTGAACCGTTTTTCAAGGTCGTCCTCCAAAACTTACTCAAACTCCACCTCCTCGAAACAGCAATGACCTCAGAAACACCACAACCCCTCCAAAAATAGCCAAAGGTATGCCTGCTTCATGTGTGAGAATGCGGTGGTCCCTGGATTGTGGTATAATTTTCCAAAAACATATTAAAAGCATTGTAAAAGAACTTTGTTTTAATCAAGCTGTTGTAGACAAAAGAATAAAGAGTATTTGAAACTTTTTTCAAGGTCGAGCCCCCAAATTTACTCAACCACTACAGCCTCGTAGTAGCAATGAGTTTCCTGCACAGACGGAGCAAACAACTGCCACTCCTGATATCCGAAACACCACCGTGACTCCGAATGTAACCAAAGGTACCAGGCCCCCACATTAGCACCCGTTACGTGGGTCGTGTTTTATTTTGCTTGTAATTTCAATTTTCAGAAACACGTCCGGTTTTTAAACCCTCAGCTTCTTTTCCTCTTAACTGTGTTTTTTAAGAAGAGCCAAAAATGTTTACTCCTTACCTTAGAGAAGAGACTGATTGCATCGCTCTGATTTCTCTTCTCCAGTGCCATGTAGAATTGTTCTTTAAATATTTAGAGATGGCTGCTATATTCTGGGTCTTCTCTTGTGATTTTTTTCCCCACCACAGCCAAACGTCTCTATTTATAAAAATAACTAAAACCATTGCAGGAAACAAACGTTTTTTCTTCCTCTCGCTATATATTAATTTGTTGGAGAGAAAATTTGGTGGCAAAAAGGGAAGGGGGGGTAAAAAATAAGTTTTGGTGAAAACTAACACTTTTTAAAAAGTACTGTGAGTTAACATGTTCATTAAAAAACTTTGGTCTCTGTTTTTAAAATGTTTACCATCAGTTTTTTCCGGTTATAAATATAAATGTAGTAGGATTTACTTTCAGGTTTTATGAATGATAAATAAGGTATTAACATGTATGAAACATAGTACTTTGATTTTACTAGTTGTTGAAAAACAAAATTTCAGTTGGACTCAGAAAAAACCATCAGTGTCAGAGGAATTAATTTCGCTGTTGGCAGATAAAGCATTTTCAGGACCATGCAGAGACGAGGAGGAAGTAATTCATTCCAACTAACTTGTGCCACACAGAACTTTATTCATTCTCTGAAAATTTGCCCGATGCAGATAACTTTCTCCCAGCTTTCCACATGTCACTTTCTTTCAATTCTTCTAAGGTATTTTCTAAACAGACCATTTTCTTTCTCATGCTGCTGGAAAAGCTGAAGAGAAGCAAGACTTCTTAGAGACAAGATCTCAGTGTCCCACAAAGCTTCTTACCAGTCTGCAGAAGAAATCTGTTTGGGCAGAATTCCAGGCCACATGCCTGGATGGAAGAACAGCCATTTAAAGTATTGCTCGTCTTAAAATCTGATTATAGAATCTTAAAATCTCAAGACTGAAAGTATCCTTAAAGCATTTTCTTCCAGAGCTAGGATTCTTCAAAAGAATAAAAGAATGTAGAGGTCTTTCCAGTTAAAGATTCCTTGTCTCCTTTTCTGTGGGATGGTACTGTGTAGATGTTTTATTATTTTGTGAACCTAAGCAGATTTTTTAAACCTCTGATTAAATCGACCTGTATCCACCTGAACCTGATGGTTCTCTCTCCAGTTATACATTTTTAGGGATAAAGCACATTTATTTTTCTGAATTTTTAGTGCTTTCTAGCCTGAGTGATGATGCCTGTTTTATGCATTTCTTTTCCATTTTTACATCCAGGCTGAGAGTGATGCTGGAGAAAATCATATCATGATCAGATTTGTGCCCCTGTGTCTTCCTGAATCCTCCCTCCGGGGAGCCCTCAGCACCAGCCCATGGTCATTTTGTTTCTCTGGTTAGCTCTTTCTGTTCTCAACAGTCACTTTTCCATATTTTTCAAACCCTTGACCCAGAGATTCTTTAGTTACTCTTAGTTACCTCTTCAACTTTATGAAGAAAGTAGAAGCAATTAGAAGGACGCTCCCGATCTGTGGAGCCTGCAAACTCACCTGTACCCTCTTTCCGCTGCGTTGAAGAACAAAGTTCCTAGTCCTGCCCAGGGCTGATCCACCTCTGCCCTCAGAGGCCTCAGGTTATGCGTTATCCTCTCCTTCTCCTGTATCAGCAGCCTCTTTTTCTCTTTTGGCTACATTTATAAGGGTACAATAGATGCTGTGGGTCAGGCCCAACACAGTGTCTGGTGCTTAGCCCCCAGCAGGCATCAGCAGTTGCCAGGACAGGGTTGCCAGATTAGGGAAGAAACTGATGGCTCAAATGACCTGAGGTGGACCATTTTCTGTATCTGGGCCCAGACTTCCTTATCTGTGGAGGGAGATAAGGGGATTAAATGATCTCCTGATCCCTGCAGGCTCAAGCATTGTCACTTTCTGCCCTGTTGATGCACATTGGCTTTTTTTATACATAACACTACGTTGTTGCTTTCCCCTGTCTATAAATATTTTCCCCGTCATGTTGCAATATCATTTCCAATTGCTGGATAATATTTTACTATGAGGACACCATGATGTATTTATTCCCTTTCATTGTTGAGCATTTGGATTATTTCCAGTTTTTCATTTGCAGATACAGAAACAGACCATCTTAAAAATGCATCTTTGAATGTTGTCTTAATTTTTTTTCTAAGAATAAATTCTAGACATGGAATTGCTAAGTAATTGATTTTTATACGTATTGCCCCAAAATGATCCAGAAAGTATCAATTTAAAGTCCCATAAAAATAACTGTTTCCTAATAACCTTTCCTAGCAATTATTGTTATAAATATTTGCCAATTCGATAAACAGAAATGGCATCTCATTCTTGCTTAAACTTCTGTTTCTGTGATTACTAGTAATGCTAACATGTTGAATGGTCACTTGTGTTTTTTCATTGTATTGCTCAATCATCTCTGATTTTTCTATTGTTTGTTTTTGACTTGGATGTTCTGTAATATATAAATGATAGTAATCCTTTACCACATATTCAGAAAGATATTTTCTGAGTTTTTTATTTGCCTTTCAGTTTGTCTTGGTGATTTAAAAAGTCACAATGAAAAATTTTAAGCGTGTACAAAGGTGAAGCAAATAGTGTGAGAGACTTCCACGTGTCTGTGAAGGCTTCTGCCATTACCAACACTTGCCCGGCCTCATTTCATAAATATTGTGAACGGTAGCTTTTGAGACACAAAAGCTTTAAGGGATGACCTGGGGAACCTTCCCGCTTTCCCTTCCCTAGTCTGCCTTTGATGTGTTTGCAGATGTCGCCTTGGCTGCGGTCCTGGTGCCGGTGCTCGTCATGGTGCTCAGCACCCTTATCCTCACGGTGGTGTGTGCCTGGCATTGGAGGAGCAGGTCAGTACGTAGCTAGCTCCCCTGACGGGGCCTCGGAGGGTTGTTTCCAAATGTGAAGTATACACTAAATCTAGAAGATAAACTACGGTTCACCTTTTTGAGAAGGAAAGGTAAGGTAGTTATTAAGGTAAAAATACATTTGTTTCTCCTTTTCATAAAACACGAGTATGTTCAATTGCACAGTCATTTACTGCGCATCTTTATTATAGCAAAATCTGCTTTACATGCTGGAATATACACATGTGTAAGAACAGCCTGACACACAGTAGGTGCTTAGTAATATCTCCTGAAAGAAAGAGACACCGTTCCTGTGTCCCAGGTGTTAGGCAGGGCTAACTCACAGAATAAAGAACTGGCACATGCCTTGAGGGGTTATTATGAAGGGCCGGAGACACAGGTGTGAGAACTGGGAGAGCTACCTGAAGTCTTCCCTGCGGGGAAGAGTGAGCCTCAAGTTTGTTTTGCCGTAAAGAGACCACTGGATGTGCCCAGATGGAGGAAGGTAGGGAACAGCCCAGACTGTGTGCTTGAGCGAAGGCACAGAGTTGTGGAGTCCAGGCGGGATAGCCAGTCCTCACGTGCAGGCTTGGCACGGGAGAGCACCGAGGAGGAACTGTGGAGGTGCGGCCTGGGGCTGGATTGGGGACGGGAGCTTCGGGGAGACAAATTCAGGTCTCAGTCTGTGGATGAGGATGTCATCGAGGAGGGTGAAGCACATAGGTGAGATTATCAGATGATGCGCAACTGGCTGCTACGGAAGGAGGAGGGACTCGGGATGATCCGAGGTTTCAGGCTTATGCGCTTGGACCAGTAGGGATGTCATGAGTGGAAAGGACAGGAGGGACAGGTTTGGTGGAGCAAGAGAATGACTTCATTTGTTCGTTAAGCAAATATTTGAGCTCTTGCCGTGTGCTAAGTTTTGACCGCTGGGAGTCGAGTGGTGAGCCCCAGAGTTTACGGGATGGAGAAGATAACGATGCAGAAACGGTCAGCAATAGTACTGACCACACAGCGTATGCCATGGGAGGAAGTTGAAAAAGCAGGTGGTCCTGGACTCATGGTTTTAAGAAGTCTGTCTGAGCAGAGACCCAACAAGTTATTATGAGGGAATCAGGGAAAGGAAGAGCAAGGGCTTTAGGGAAGTCCAGGGAAGAAAGTTCACAGTGCTCTTAGGGAACTGGACAGAAGCAACAGTAACAGTGAGAACAGCAGCAACAGCTAGCTTTTATAGAAAATTAAAGCTGGTTTTAGGCATTATTTTAAGTGCTTTACATGTTTTAACTCCTTAATCCTCAAAACGACCAATGAAGCAGGTACTGTTATAAATCCCATTTTACAGAAGAAGAAAGTGAGACAGAGCATGAATAACTTGTCCGAGGTCACCCGGTGTATATGCAGCAGAGTGGAGTTTGGGCCCCGACAGCACAGAGCCCACACTCTGAACCACCTCTGCCCCTGGACATATTATCAGGCAGTCAATTCCCGTCCCCAAGGGTTAAAGCAGGGTAAGGATTGGGAATCAGGTTTTCGGGGAGGCGGCAGTCAAGTCCTGAGATCAGCGGGCACATAAGGACCCTACGGATGTTCAGATTCTCAAGAAACAGATGCTTGTTCAGGACCAAAGGTCTGAGCTACAGAACTGAAGTTATTTCTAAGAATGTGGTTGAAATTGCTAATGACTGACTTCATGAGGAGTAAAAGAGATTCATGAAGGGGATGTGGAAAATAGCCAGGAGGAGAATAATAATAAACTCAGCTGCAACCTACTGAACCCTTAACTCATGGTAAGCACCCCTGTTCTAAGCACTTAACATGTAATAAATAACCTGAGGCTTTGCCACTTTAGATTATTATAAAATCTTTTCTAGCACAGCCTTTGCCTAGTAGTCAGACTTAATTTGTTGTCTTAGCTATATAAGGTATCTGACTTCCATTTAGAAAAGATTATTGGTTTCCTTTTACTTTTTAGTCTTAGGTTGATTACAGGATTTTCAAGAAGAAAACTAATTATTAAGCCAGCCCTTTATTGTTTACTTTGCACTTCAGTTTTTAATTAACAGCTTTAGTGCCTACCACTTCTTCCACAAATTTTACATTATATTTTTAAAAAATGACATGTTTTAAATAATAGCCAGACTTTAAAGTGAGGAAGATTTTAACATCTCTAATACAAATAAAGTCTTATCCTGGAGAAGAATGTTTTCAAGTAAGAAAAGCACACAGCTTGGGCTCTTTGAGAAAGCCACATTTGTGTCTTGAGCAAATCACATAACTGTCTTGTCCTCATTATACACTAGAATAATTTCTGCATTTTCTTTAGCTTGCAGGGTGTTAATTTTAATTAGATTTACATTCTTGAATCAGAACACTTCCTTTTAAGGCTCTTTGTAGATAGTAATTTTTTTTTTTAACATTTATTCATTTTTGAGAGAGCGAGACAGCATGAGCAGGGAAGGGGCAGAGGGAGAGGGAGACAAGAATCCAAAGCAGGCTCCAGGCTCTGAGCTGTCAGCACAGAGCCCGATGCGGGGCTTGAACTCACGAACCACAAGATCGTGACCTGAGCCAAAGTCGGACGCTCAACCAACTGAGCCACCCAGGCATCCCTATAGATAGTAATTCTTAACGGGGAGGAGGGAGATTTCTCCTGGGGAAAATATGTCTGAATTCTGAAGGGTGGACTAGGGAGAATCTTCATTGCACGTGTGGCTTTTGCCCCCCCCCCCCCCCCCCCAGGCATGGAGCATCCTGTTCTCCCTCTGGCATTTATCACTGTTTAAGATAGCACGGACATAAACTGGGATGCTTATATAGGACACTATAAACTCCTTGGGAACAAAAGACCACGGAAGGAAAACAGATAGTTGGAAAAAATAACAATGCAGAAGCAAATGTGGGGATGTTTCTTTCTATGAACTTTGTGAATCAATTGATTTATAAAGTTTGTATTGGAAACCAAAATACACCTAACGTAATTTTTCCATACAACCCACATCATCCCGAAGTCTTTAGTTTGACTCTTATCATCTGCGGACTCAGCTTTTCCATTTCATTCACCCCTTGAGTGGGAAATACCTTGGGTAACAAAATAACTATCTCAGGAGATAGTTGTTTAAAATTTATTGAGAGTCCAATTTATGAGCCAGCAGTGGCGACTTTGAAAGGCAAATGAAATAGAGGATTCCCCCAGGTAGATTAGTAGATGGAAATGTATACTCCTAATTATTAACTTTAGTGTTTATCCTGCAGATTCAGAGCTGTCTTACTAGTGACTTCACTCTATTTGCTAACATGTTGTCTCTGTATTTTTCCAGAAAGAAAAAAACTGAAGGCACCTATGACTTACCTTACTGGGATCGGGCAGGTAACTCAGACTTTGCATCTCCTTCCATCAGAAGGAACTCCCACCTCCCTAGGTGGCAGTAGTAAAAGAGGAAAGTTCTTTTCAGGCCCACATAAACTCCCCAGCACTTGTTAGAAAAATGGTGTTCCTCTAACATTCTGATCATTTTTACTCTTCTGTGCAATCTCTTGTAGTCAATAAGTAACAGAATGAAAAGTAAGAATTTCCCATAGCATGCACTCTCTTCCTTTTTTCTGGACAACCTGATTTGCCCCATGTGTCTGTTTTTTTGAGGAGACCAGCTTTCTTTGGGGCCTGTGTGAACACTGTGTGAAAGACTGGTCTTGGTAACATGGTGTGTGTTTGTCCCTCTGCTGTGGGTATTTCCCAGGCGGAGTCTCGCGGTTTCAGAATCGTGAGGTCTGCCATCTCTGCCATGATGAGCTGCCATTTTCTTAATTCCTTCTGTGTGTGGCAGATTCCTGGAGGTAACACCAGAGGTCCCCTAAGGCTCTCCCCCCTTTCCAGTCTCACTATGGGAACAACTGTTAGAAGCCAAAAGAGTTCACTGCTGTGACTAAGGTAGGAAAGAGCAGTGGTAGGGGCAGATCCTGTGTTGCTAACACCCCAAGGCAGATCTTGGGAAGTATTTTTTCAGAAAAACTTACCGAAAAACCACCCTACAATAGGCACATTATATCTGGCTGCAATTTAATAGCAATGATTTGCTTCTGTATATGCTTTGAATAGAAATTTCTACCATGTTCTGCTTTGCATTAGATACTCTATCAAAAAAAAATAATTTAAGGAATTTCTTTGAACAAGAACAAACTAAACCAAAAGCTACCAGAAGGAAGGAATAATAAAGATTAGAGAAACAAAATAGAGAATGGAAAAGAGAAAATCAGTGAAACTAAATGTTAGTTCTTCAAAAAGATCAACACAATTGACAAACTTTTAGTCAGATGGAATAAGAAAAAAGGAGTCAAACTACTAAAATCTGAAATGCAGGTAGAGACATCACTTCCAATTCTACAGAAATAAAAAGGATTATAAGAATACTATGAACAATTGTATGCCAAAAAATTGCATAACCTAGATGAAATGGACAAATTTCCAGAAATACAAAATCTACCAAGACTCACAAAGAAATAGAAGAGATTGAGTCAATAACCAAAAATCTCTCAAAAAAGAAAAATCCTACCAAAGATCACACACACACACACACACACACACACACACACACACACACGCATGCACTCATGCACACAAAGCTATTAGCACCAATAACTGAATAGAGTAGCAGGATATACTATACTAAATATATTAAAGGATATACTGAAATCAGTTGCATTTCTATATATAAACAATCTGAAAAGGAAATTCTAAAAAGTTTCATTTACAAAATAACATCAAAAAGAATAAAATACTTGGGAGTTAATTTAACCAAGGAAGTGAAAGACTTGTGTAATGCAAATGATAAAACATTTCTAAAGAAATTTGAGAAGACATAAATAAATGGAAACATACCCAGTGTTCATGGATTGAAAATTTAATACTGTTAACATGTCAATACTAACCAAAGTCATCTATAGATTCATTAGCAATCCCTGTCAAAATCCCTATGACATTTTTTGTACAAATAGAAAAATCCATTCAGAAATTCCAATGGAATTTCAAGGGACTCTGAATAGCCAAGACAGTCTTGAAAAAGAATAAAACTGGAAGATTCACACGTTCTGATTTCAAAACAGTGTGGTATTGGCATAAACACACACGTACACAACAGTGGAGTGGAGTGGAGAGCCCAGAGATAAACTGTCACAAATCTGGACAAGTGATTTTTGGCAAGGATGCCAAGACCACTAGGGTAATGACAAATGGTGCTGGGAACATTGAATGTTAACATATGAAAGAATGAAGTTGGGCTCCTGCTTGACACCATTTGTAAAAATTAAATGAAACACCAAGACATAATATCTTAAACAATAAAATTGATAGAAAAAAACACAGGACAAAAACTTGATGACAATGGACTTGGTATGATTTCTTAGCCATGTCACCAATGCACAAATAACAAAAGAAGAAATAGATTGGACTTCGTGGAAATTTAAAAATTTTGTGCATCAAAATATACTATCCGTAGAGTAAAAAGGCAACACGCAGAATGGGAGAAAATATTTGCAAACCATGTATCTGCTAAAGGATTAATATCCAGAATAGAGAACTTCTAAAACTCAACACCAACAGCAAAATTCAAAAATAGGCAAATGACTTGAATAGACATCTCTCCAAAGAATATATATAGATGGCCAATAAGCACATGAAAAGATGCTCAACATTGCTAATCTTTAGGGAAAACTATGAGATTACATCTCACACCCATTAGGATGTCTCCTGCCAAAAAACTGAAACTGGTGCACTGTGGTTGGAATTATAAAATGGTTCGGGCGCTGTGGAAAACACTATGGCAATTCCTCATAAAATGAAAAGTAATTAACAATATGACCCACTGCTCCACTTCCAGGTATGCCGGAATTAAAGAATTAGAGGCAGGGTCTCAAAGACCTGATTGTACATCTGTTTTTATAGCAGTTATTCACAACAGTTAAAACATGGAAGCAACCCAAGTGTCCCATCAGCTGATGAGTGGAAAAGTGAAATGTGTATACAAGCAGTGGAATATAATTTCTCCTTAAAAATGATTTTCTGCAATATGCTAGAAGATGGGTGGCTCTTGAGGGCATTATGCTACGTGAAATAAGCCAGATACAAAAAGACAAATACTGTATGATTCCACTTAGATGAAGTACTTAAAGGAGTCAAAATCATAGAGACAGAAAATAGAATGGTGGTTGCCAGGGACCAGGAGGGATGGAGAATGGGAAATGGGGAGTTACTGTTTCATGGAGATACGGTTGTAGTTTTTACAAGATTTAAAGTTATGATAGAGATAGATGGTGGTGATAGTTGCACAAGAGTGTGAATGTATTTAAAACCAACTGACCCACACTTAAAAATGGTTAAGACGGTAAATTTTATGTAATACGTATTTTACCACGACCACCACAACAAAAAGATTGAACATAGAGGCTAGTTTGTGTAGATGTGCTACAAAAATGGCTTAAATGCAACAGGATTGCTTCCGTAAACAGTATCATCCGTTCAGAGGCAGGTTTTTATTTAATGGTCTTTATTGCTTACAATCACAATGAAGGTTGGTGGAAAGGAATGAAGCAGTTTCTCCCTGCCAAATCAGTGGAACATGAAGAAACCCCAGTTCGCTACAGCAGCAGCGAAGTTAATCATTTGAGTCCAAGAGAAGTCACCACAGTGCTGCAGACGGACTCTGCAGGTAACTGCTTGCAGCCTTCGCCACAGAGTCAGGGAAGACGCTGCTCTGCTTAGCTGGAAAGTGCTTTGGGATTTATAGTATCTTTTATCTTTCTCATATGTAAGAGATGAGCTCTTTTATTGAGGTAGAACTACTTTTTAATTTTTTTTTTTTAATATTTACTTTTGAGAAAGAGAGGAAGACAGAGCATGAGGCAGGGAGGGGCAGAGAGAAAGAGAGACAGGATCCAAAGCAGGCTCCAGGCTCTAAGCTCTCTGCCCAGAGCCCAACGGGGCTCAAACTCACAAACCCCGCAAGATCATGACCTGAGCCAAAGTTGGACGCCTAACCCGCTGAGTCAGCCAGGAGCCCCTAGAACTGCTTTTTAAAAAGGTGACCTTGAGAGAATCATTTCTGTGCCTTAGCTGTGAGCATCCGTTTCTACAAGCTCTGGGCATGTTACCTGTTTACCTGGAGTTTTATTTGAGTATTAAGAGCAGGAAGGACATAGCGAGCCTTACAGTATTTATTCTGTTAACATTTATTTATTTTTCTTTTTAAAAAAGTTTTTTATATTTATTTTTGAGAGAGAGAGCAAGCCAGCAGGGGAGGGGCAAATAGAGGGAGACAGGATCTGAAGCAGGCTGTACACACACTGACAGCAGAGAGCCCGATCTGGGGCTGGATCTCATAAACCTGAGATCATGACCTGAGCCAAAGTCAGATGCTTAACCACCTGAGCCACCCAGGCGCCCCGTATTTTAAACAGTGTCATATTTGAAAATATTACTCTAATAATGGAGTGGGTTTTTTTTTTTTTCACCAGTGAAATACTGTCTATAAACCTGAAGAGCATATACAGTTTGGTAAAATTTCATGATTGAAGCTCTGTGGCATGTTAACTTCTTTTGAAACATAACATGTTTAATATTAATTTTTGAAGTTCTTGTAGAGAAATCCATAGGTCCGTGTTGATAATGAAGAAAGTGCCCTAAAGAAGTGTTTGTTTTTGGTGTAAGACTACTGCTGCCCCCCTAAATTGAACGATCCCTGTATGAATGAGGTGACTTTTCTCTGGTTTGTTCTGTGATACCCCAGAGTATGCACAGCCACTGGTGGGAGGAATTGTTGGCACCCTTCATCAGAGATCTACCTTTAAACCAGAAGAAGGAAAAGAAGCGAGTTATGCTGACTTAGATCCTTACAACTCCCCGGTGCAAGAAGTTTACCACGCCTACGCTGAACCACTGCCAATTACTGGGCCCGAATATGCAACCCCCATCATCATGGATATGTCTGGACACCCCACGGCTTCAGTGGGGCTGACCTCAACGTCTACTTTCAAAGCTGCAGGGAACCAAGCTCCCCCAGTAGTAGGAGCATATAACACTCTCCTCTCCAGGACTGACAGCTGCTCCTCCGCCCGCGCCCAGTATGACACCCCAAAAGGTGGGAAGCCAGGTCCAAGTGCCCCAGACGAACTGGTGTACCAGGTGCCACAGAGCACCCAGGAGGGATCAGGAGCTGGGAGGGATGGTGAATGTGATGTTTTTAAAGAAATTCTTTGAAGGTGATGCTGCTTTTCATAAAGCATCGTTTTAAAGCACATGGCCTTTTTTGTGTGTTAGTGGTAGTAATATATAGAATGTATTACGTATCTGTCACAGATGTGGTTGGGAAAATGTGATGACCGAGGTACAGGGAACTACTAATCTTGCCATCTTGCTTTAAAAGTGTTATTGTGGCAGTTACTGCTTGCCTGTTAAATTTCAAACATCCTCTTTGTTACTACTGTAAAACACTATTTTTAATACAGAAAAAGCTCCCTACTATGCACTTCAAAGAAATTTAAGAATCACTGAGAGTATTTATTACCAATGCTGCAGGTACATTGATGAACTCAAGAGATGGCTGTGTAAGCCGGACTGGCAATAACGCACGGTACTGTTCTTGAAATGTCTAATGGCTTGAAATTTTGCTTTGTGAAAGGTGGGTACTATCAGGATTTCTTTGTTCTATTTCTATATACCTTACAGTTTTTTTGTGGGTTTTTTTCCAAAAATTAGTGATATAATCATTGTTTTGATGGTAGTCGTACACTCCTCTTTCCTTTGAAGGATCTATAGGTGGGAAACTGACTTGTAATGGGCAAGGTGATTGATTCTTCACCTTCTGACACCTCAAGAGCTTTAACATTTCATGGTACGTGAGCTGGTTTCAGCCCTGCTTGCTCTGTCTGGGGCCAGCCCTATTCTCGTGTTTTAAAATGTTTGAGTTATTTTAGCGAGTGATGCTTGTTTCATCAGCCTCATGAATCCTCTAATTTTACACAGCTGTAACAGATTCTCTCCCTCCCTCCAAATTTATCTGCAAAGGGCGAGTTGTGAAAACTTAAGAGCGTCTAAGTGAACACCGTAAACGTGACCCCCTTATATTTATTTACCACACTGAAAGGCAAAAATCCTTTCTCAGAAAGGATTTACCTTAAAAAACCAAAAACAATTTGCCCTCTTTGATTTAATATACAGGGATTTTTCTTTGAATCCAAAGGTATTTGGGAGTCAGTATTTTTAATGATCCACAGTAAAATATTGAAAGAAATATAAAGCCCACATGGATTCCTCAGCTGTGTGTGACTGTGCCCTCATCTGTATGGGGGAAGGTGTGAACAGTCCTTTCCACCATACCTAGGGAACACAGGCTCTGGCATCCGAGCCAGCAAATATTACAGCTTGTTTGTGAAATTTCCAGGCAATTTCTTTGTCACCATTTGCCCAGGAGTAGTTTTAGATGGGTGAAATGAAAAGCATCTGTAATTTACCAGCCTCTAGTGTAAGAACCTTTCAAAGTCTTTGGCATCTCTGCTTCTATAAATCCCAGTGTGTAGACTTAATCTTGACATGTAATTTCCCATCAGGATCTAGACCTTTCTTTTGGCTCGTGCCACCAGATTGTTTCCAGAATTTGCTAGAGTTGAGGACCGTGTTCATTCTGCTTGCTTCCTGAGGTAGATGAGTATTCTAAAGCATTGCTTCAAAAATCCAACTACGCTGCAGCCTCTCTGCCCTCTGGTCTTATGATTTCTGTTGGTATCATTTGCTTTTCCAGACAACTTTGCATAATTTCATTCATTGAAAAAAACCAGTTCATATTGTTTCAAATATTTTGAAACAAAAAGCACAGATGTTGAACTTTTTATTAAGACACAAATGTGTAAAGCACATGTATTACTGCAGTTATCCCCTTTCGGGGGGGGGGGGGGGGGGGGGGGAGTAAACCAATTTATTTTTATTCACCCAATCACAGGCCTGTTCTAGAAGCTTTAAGAGAAACTTTCATCTTCCCAAAGATGCTTGTTCTTTTTATTTAATGTCGTGTAAGGGATTTTCCCACAGAACTTTTGAGAAGCAAATGTTTTCTTAATTGATGCATGTTTTTTTGCCACTGTGCTGTGCTTGAACTACCAGTGATTTTTACAAAAGTTTTTACTGCTTTTATAAATATATTTTACTTTCCAAATGAAGAGCTGAGCCTGATTCAAAGAGTTCTGATATTGTACTTTGAGTTCGTTTGTTTTCACATTAGAGTTTTGCTTTTGGGTTTTGTAACCCCATTTCTATGTCTGATACCTATATCTGTGGAGACAATCAAGTAACAACTGAAAATGTGAAAGTAACCTTTTTTTTGTTTTTTCAAAATTCCCTTGAATTTTTATTCTTTGCTTGAAACATTTAAAAAAGACGCGTAAGTCACTTTTTTTGGATGAATTTTTTTCCTGTTAGCACAATCGTCAGACAATGGTACAGCACGTGTGGCCCTTCCAGGTTTCCTAAAATCACACTGACTTCTGACACATGGTCTTCGGAACCAGCACTGTTCAAGATATTGTGAATGCTGATTTGTATTGTATTAAAAGCTGTAACACTAAATAGATCCTCTTGTATATGCGGGGTCTAGTTCAGTTATTTAAATTCATGTTTCACTATTTGCACTTTGCATTGAATGGGTTTATCCGCTGATGAAGTGGTTTGTGTAGAGAATTTATACAGCAGTTGGAATTACGGTGTCATGTATACTCTTGCCCTCCGATGCCCCAGCAGAAAATGCACTCATCTAAACATGAATGTGGCCATAATTCTTTGGAAACTGAGAAAGCTTGGCACTTCCTTGCCTTGGCTCCACCTGGTCACCTGGAGAGTGAAAGGGCTATGGAAATGCCATGTCAGACGATAAGACGCATTGTGGGCCAAAAACTTGTCACACTCTTTTAAGAGAAATCAATTAAGCTCTACCTTTAAAAAATTGCCTATTAGTTCTGCCTTTCTGTTCTGAACTTGAAGTCCCTAAACTGCAAAATGAATTAAGAGTTGGATGGTTATTAAAATACTTTCAACTGTGGCACCAATTCTTATTTGCTCCAATTTGTGACTAGTTTCTTTTTTTTTTTTTTTTTTTTTTTTTGCACTGGGAAAGGTAGAAACCAAACAGAATACTGAAATACATATTGGAAGATAAAAATGGTTTGTCAGTGATTCTCCCAGAATGTACTTTTCTTACCTCGGCATGTACTGTAGTCACTCAGTATTTGTATATGTTGCTAGGATTTAGATTGTATAAATAGTGAAATTTTAATGTGTTCTTGTGTTTTTAATAAATTGTATATATATGTGTCTTGCTGAGAATTTTCTTCCTTGAGGTTTGTAGCCTTCTCTCATACCACACAAAATGCCAGATCCCTCAATTTAGCATCAGACTGTACTGCCTGCCATTATTTTAGTCCGTACAGTAACATTTGAAAATGCTACCGGTGGTTTTTTACTTTCACTAGAGCCAGCACCATCCTTTTTTGAAGCCTAAATTAGTTTGCAAACTACGGCTCTGTGGTATGAGGAACAGGTCACACTAATACCCGTCTTTTCCACCTCAGAGTGTCCTCCCCCTTTATACTCTTAAGTATTTACTCCTGCGTCCCCTCTAACAGTTCACCCTTGACAGACTCCAGAGAGGGTGGTCTCCATCGTCTCCCAGTGGTAATTCTTGTTCAAGACAGCCATTCTTTCAACTCTTTCCCCTCCTGAGAACTTTTAATTCCAGCCCTCCTGTAACTTCTTTTTCCCTCACCCCCATACCCTTCCCTCCCCAAAACGAGAAGGGAGACTAGCTCACCACCTCCGCTGGACTGGTTTTTGACTTGTTTGCATCCAGTGGGATTCTTCTGATGCACCCTAGGTATCCAGATAAGCCTTCCCTTTGAAGATGTGATTTAATCGTGGACAGTTGAGATTTTTTTCATGAAAATACCATTTAAATCCAAAAACAGCTTGAATCTTCTTAAGGGTTTAACTTACTGTGTCGTCTTCATTTTTCCTAATTTAATTCAAATAGTAAACTTTCAAATTTTAATATATTAAACAAGGCAGAAAATGATGTTTAACAATGGTCTCCTGGAGCTTCTTTGTATAAACTTAAAAATAATGCAGTCACCAGACTTTAGTAATTGTATTCTTAGGCTATTATCCAGAATTTCATGTTTAGCCTATTTCCTTCACCTTAAAAACAAAAACACCACCTTCCATGAAATTACTCATTAATAATCCTGGTTTAGTTAAAAGCTTAATGAAACCAGTATGGTCTTAGATTTCCTTGACCATAACCCACTGTTGTGTTCAGGGCTGCTTTTAAGATTAAAATTGGTCTCCTCGGGGACAACAAAAAGGAACTAATCAACCATTTAGATACATGCCTAAAATGGTTCCATTTTGCCATATCAAGGCACAACCACATCTCCATTCCCCACCAATTTACAGTAGACAAGTACACCTCTCAAAATGTGTTCAAAATTTGTTGTGGTAAACTAAATCCCCTACTAAGAAGTCGCATCCCTTCAAAAGTCTAACATGAAGTAACTATAAAAAGATGTTTAAAAACACTTCAGAAAACTAGGTTGTTTTAAAAACAATGCATTCAAAACTTATTTCCCTGATAACTAAACATATCCTGGTTTTATAAATTAAATATATTCACAGAAATTAAGCTGGTGGTTATGACTCACCAGGCGACAACAGACTTTTATGTACACGATTTCTTGACACGTGCATCCAACATATTTAAAAATAAACTAAAAATCGCAGTATAAAAATAAAACTAATACTGTTAGCATCGTCTTCTGAGTCTGTAGGGTCAATCTTCAGTCAAGTTGATTACAAAGTTTTTTTCTATAATGTCCTTCAAAAAGAGCTGCTCCGCTGTCACATTGTGATATGCATTCTAAAGAGGGAAAGTATAATAAAGTCACCACCCCAGTCAAAAAATATTAACAGCAGCAATGGAATGCACAGTATCTAAAAAGTTTCTGAATGAAAAACTCAAGTAGCAAGTATACAGGTAGACTTTTCAGTTACCTTATTCTTTGCTCATTCTTTTGCTACAGCCTTCCCTACAGCCCACTCTTTTCCACTTAAACCATCATGTAAAGCCCCCCCCCCCCCCCCCCCGGGTATCATTTCCTATCCTCCTAAAAGGGACATAAGACTAGAGACCAAAATTTTAAGTCAAAGTGGGTTGATCATTTTAATAAAAGCACCCGAAACTCCTAAGAGACATCAGCCTAGAGATAAAAAGAGTTCCATACTCTTGATGGATATCCTAATTTTCCTCACAAAGTTGTTACGATGTTATTTAGGACTAAGGAGAAAAGCATCCTAAAGTCTGCCCCAGGTACCTAACTCTTGAACTACTTAAGCATTTGTCTCACAAGGTGTGGGAGGTGAGGTAATACCAGTTCTCCAGCTTCTGTAGTATTTGGGGATGATGATGTAAGGGCACTGATTACATAGGATAGATCCATATCCATTACAGTGACCCATTCATACTTCCATATTAAAAATGTACAGATAACATTTTAATCCTAACACTAGTGATATGCCACTAACCTCACTTAGACAACTCCTTCCCATTCTGTTAAAAAGGCTTACAGATCTTGGGGTGTCTGGATGGCTCTGTTGGTTGAATATCTGACTCTTGATTTCAGTTTAGGTCATGATCCCATGGTCGTGGGTTGGGCCCCGTGTCAGGCCACATGCTGAGCATGAAACTGGCTTAGGATTTTCTCTCTTTCTCCCTCCAAAATAATAATAAAAAGTCTTAAAGGTACTATCTACCATCGCTGATCTCTAATTCAAGAAAAGTATGATCTATAAAGGTTTGCAACCTTTTTGACCATGAATATTCTTCCAGGGAGCTAAAATGTTATAGACCTCGTCTACATAACTAAAAAAAAAAACAAAAAAAACAAAAAAAAAAACACACGGAAAAGCACAACAAAAAGCTACATCATCTTCCCAACTCCAAATGCACCTGCATCTTTACCCTTGTTTTCAGTGCTCAATCCTCTTACGTGGATGAGTGTCTCTGTTCCATGGCAATGCTAAGTGAATTTGAGATACTACAAATAGCAAGTTGCCCGTATGTGTATATAAATAGTGCAAACATCATCTAAGATAAGGCTGGGTGCCTGTATGGGTTTGATGATACTTGAGAATAACTGTGTCATATTCCCAAGGGTCCGGGGCCCACAAATTGGAACAAGGGTGGTACTAACAACCCCGGATCCAAGTCCCAGTTTCAGCACTTGGGAGCTCTTGGTAGGGTTAAGCAGCTCTCAAACTCTCAAAGCCTGTTCCCTCAGTAAAAATGACAGAGGAGAAAATGTGGGCTTTCCAACTCTAAGGATCAAAGATTACACCCAAGTAGGTATGTATTACCTTACTCATCAAAGACATGGTGGCATTCCCATAATAGTGCAAAGGACTCTTGAGGTCAGAAAAGTTATATTTAAATCCAGCAAGGTGAACTTCATGACATATGTGAAAAGCCAATGTGATGGCAATAATTCCTGTTGTTGGGTGCTTGGGTTTCTGGAAAAAGAAATTAAAGTTTTTTTTAACCCAAACAAGATCCTTGTTTCCAAAGCATATTTAGGTGACCTCACCCTATGAAACCAGGACTTCTGAACATTTAATCAGGTGAGAAATACTTAGGTTAAACCCTCATCATGTCTAAGATCCAACCCCCAGTTAATATCCTAACTCTGAAAAAGCATAGAAAGTGTGACTGGAATCTTAGAAAACCTTTCAAATAAAACTTAACTGCAATATTAGCCCAGAGGACAACTATCAAATGAAGAAACACCATGAGGCTCAAGGAAAAGGATGCCACTGCCGCCGTATTTTATAAAACATGCTGAATTTGTCTTCCTGTGGAAAAAGCATAGCCTGTGAATTTTGAACCCATTTATGAAATGTAAGGACAGGTTAATTTGCTAATGGATGATCATGGTGAAAGAATTCACAGAAGCCTCAAACTAAATCTATTTTATAATCCTAGTAATTTAGCTGTAGGGAAAGACTAAGTAACTTCAATGACAAATAGTTAAGACTCTGATTAGGAAATAAAGATTCCAGATATATACATAGTAATGTCACAGTCTCAACTGGATCATTATCAATTTAAAAACAAAAACCAAGCTTCCCCATCATATACACCTATATCCTGAAAATGCAGTCACATGTTTGACAGTAAGATCTTCAAAGTTTTAATTCTCACCAGGATGGCCTTCAAAGGCAAAAACAAAAATACATCTTAAACTTTTTAACACAGCAATCTAAAGAGATTTTCTTTCGATTAAGTATTACTTACAGATTCCATGGAAATTACATATTATGATTTTGAGGAGGAGAAGAAATCCAAGAAGCACAATAATAGCAAATCAACTCACAGAGGCAAGCCTGTCTGAAAGCCTAACTGCCTTTGAAATACACTTTTCTTTACCCTCTGCCCTACTGTGACCACCACAACTCTTCACCATCTGTTAGAAAAGGAAATTAGTGACTGGGTTAAAAGCCGGGTTTTTGGAGGTTAAAAGCCTCCAACCTCATTGATCCCATCACTTTCTCCCCCTTCTGTCCCTTCATGTCCCCCCTTCATGTCCTCTACTTCCTTTCTTCATATCTTAGAGTACTTTCAGCCGTGATTATCACCATTCCCTTATGGAGACCTTCCATTTTCTGTACCTGTCACCCACAGAAATAGATGATCACCTGACAGAATCTTAACCCCGGCTCCACCCACACCCAAGCAGCAGAACAAGCTAAGAGAAAACAACGTATGTGCCTGGGCACACTTTACGTTTATGGCCAAAGCCTCAAGTGGCCGTTCAGTTATTTCCCGAGTAAATTTCCACTCCTACTCTCCAAGGTGACACTTTTATACCTTTAAATCCAACAGCCCCAGGCTCCTTTCTACTTTAAACTGGTAACTGAATCCTTGTTTTACTAACAGAAACAGAGAAGAACTATACCATCTTCCCAATTCCCAATCTACCTTCATCTTCACCTGTATTTTCAGCGCTCACTCCTCTTAGGTGCACATGATGTCTGTTCCCACCTATGGCCAACCTCGCCAGTAGTGCACTCTTTCATCCAATCTCGTCTCTCTCAACAAGCCTGCTTCTACCATTACCCACTTTCTCATTATTTTCTTCTGTTGAATCATTCCCTTCAGCATATAATCATGGCCATCTGTCTTTGAAAAACCACAAAACCTTCCTTGATCCGATGTCTTTCAACCATTTCTCTGCTCTCTTTTCTAGCAAAACTCTTAAAGATTCACCTCCACTTGCTCATGTCCCATGTTCTGTTTAACCTAAGTCAAGCAAGCTTTCTCCCTCTTTTATTCTTGTCTGTATTACCAATAGGACTTCCATGTTTCCAGAACCAATGTTTATCATTTGTGCTCAACCTCTGGACAGCATCCCACATAACCTCTCTGAAATAGCATTACGTCCTCATTTGGCTTCTGGCACACCATGTTCTACTGGAACTTTAATCTAGTTACAACTAGTTTTGGAGACCTAATTAAGATAAGGGTCATCCTATGCTTTTGGAGACACTACCTAAAACAGAAAACAAAAGTTGTATCTGATCTTACTTCACTTAGGAAAATTAGAGCTAAGAAGTCACAAAACGTACATTCAGAAGCGGTCTTTTCCCCTCAAAATTAAGAAATTATTAAGAAGCTGTCCCTTCAAAAATTACCAAGAAATAAGGCTTAAATTTAAAATCTTTATGCTTTTTGACTTGGGAATCCCACTTGTAGGAGTCTATCCTACAGAAATCACACACATGGACTGAAAATACCTAGAATCACATGCATTCCTCCATAGTATATAGAGGAAGAAAGCTGGATGCAAATGGAAATGTCTAGAAATAAGGAAATAGTTCATTAAATGGAGGGGGGAAATGGCAGAAAATAATTGAACAAAAAGTGTAAATGCATAGAAAATAGTCTAGAAAGATATAAAAGGCAAAAAAAAAAAGGGATAGTTACAGAGGGAAGAGAAGGATGATTTCCTTTATATATTATAACATGTATATTAGAATATAAATATAAGTAGTTATATTTGATATATATTCCTTTGTAAGTGGTTTCATGTTAAGCATGAGAATCTAACAATTCTAAACTTGAGAATTTTTTTTTTAGCATACTAAAGAAAAGATAACATGATGTATGTTTATTTCTTTGGATTTTCCCTGACTACCAAAAAGAAAAACCTCATTTCAGCTTAGATATTATGTTACACACTTGCTCAAGCTTCTGATGAAAACTGGTCTCTGCCACTGTATGGGTCTGGAGAGTATTGTTTTCTAGGGAACATAACTGAAGAACTACAAGAGTCACAATCGGTGAGACTCCCTTTACTTAATTAAAGAGTTTGGAGTTTCAACCACCCTTCCTCCAATTTCAGGACCAGTGTCTCCTCTGTGACTGCAGAAATATTTCTGAACTACCTTGTCCTTCCTTTGCCTTTCCTCTGGTTTACCGGTGCTATTTTTATCGGAGTGCTTCAGACAGTTCTTTTTAGCCTGAAAAGCCACGCACTTGTTCTGAATCCCTTCCTGCTACTCTGAGCACGGCTGGCCCATCAGCCCCCGACCCCGTCAAGACTCTCCTCACTGCAGAATATTGAAGACAAGGTTATGAGAAATGAGCCATTCAGGCATACAGAAGGAGACACCGGAAGGGCTCTGCAAGGGCAGGAAAAAAACAAAACAAAACAACATTCCCTTTAACACTCTTTCCTTACAGTCCGAAGAACATAAAGATAATAGCCAGATATCTAAGTTCACTACCTCAGACGTGGCCTTCAGAAGCCACCTTGTGAGTCCTGGCCCTCATCCTTTCTGAAAACCGTCGGAACCCTCCACCCTACCCCAGGCAGATCTTTAGTTTGAAACTGTGCCGGGAAAAATACGTACCTGATTTTTGGGAAACACTTTTGGGAAGTGAAGCAGTTCATAAGCTGCCATTCTGATAATGAAAGGATCTAATACTCTGATTTGATAAGGTCTGTAGATTAAGTTCAAGGCTGGTTTCTTCCAAAAACCATTAGTGTTCTGAAATAAAATAAGAACCCAGAAAATAGAACATTGTGGTTGTCTTTTTTCTTTTTTAATGGGGAAAAAAAAAACTGAAGGTAATCAGAAGGCAGATCAATTTTGCCAACTTACTATTTTGCCACCTGTCAACAATTCCCACAGCCACTTTAAATCAAGCGGCTTAAAAGCAGTGAGAATCGCCGTAGTATTAGGATCATTGTGATTGGGATCTGAAAAAACAGATTCTGGATAAAAAAGTCGGAAGGTTGTCCTTCTCCCAACTTCCTCTTCATGTCCTAAAACAGGACCATTATTCATTCTGTGGGTAGTAAAACACACAAAATAATGTAGACCAAGTTCAGTAGGAGCCAATTCCATCCCAGTTTCAGAGCTTACAGAGCAGGACAAACCAGAAACCATGGGTCTGGTGCTAAAAGCTACAAGGCGACTGCTTGATTTTTAAGGCATAACAGCCAAGGAAATCATTCCCTTTCATGAGACAGCTGGCTGGATCAAAGGCAGAAATGTTGAAAATTAATTGTGGGGCCACAACTAATTCAGTCCGACCTCCAGAAAAACCAAAGACTAAATAAAACCAAATGAGAACAGAGAACCACAGAAAACTAGAGTTAAGAGAGACCTTGGAGGACGTTCAGAGCAAAACCCCTTGGGTGAGGGCCCTGAAGTCCAAAGTTACTTGCCTCACGTTACAGTCATGGAGCACACGGGCTGACAGGTAAGGATCACACTGAAGGTGATGTGAGGACCCATCAAAATTGTTACACTCCATAATAAAGTAATAATATAAAATTTCTGTATTCTACCCAAGCACAAGCAAATAAATGTCACTGCTAGAGGGAACTAAAGAACCACAGAGGATCTACTGTTGGGCTTGTGCCTGCTCAATGCCAAAGTTAGACATGCGCTATTTATGCATACACTAGGAAGGCATGCTATTAAAAGGGATGCTTTGTTTCCAAAACAGTGTCCCCTAGAGGATAAATACTGTTTCGCCCTTTGCCACGGACTCAATGTAATATGAGACGGTCTTAATAACACTTAAATGACTTTCATAAATGCTGTGCCCGTGGCATTCTCCCACAAGGGTTTGCTGTGGTTCTGGATGATCAAATGTCTCGACAATTATAGGTTAAAAAAATTGTTTTAAAATTGTTGTGTGGACAAACTTTCACAGCTTCCTCAAAATGGAGAGTGAACAGAAAATAAAGTGACCTCACAATGCACAAACTCTTGGCAGCTTGTAACCCAGCAAAACCCCCAAGCACTGCCAGGTCAGCCTAATGCACTGCCCCAGCGTGAAACCTTCCCACTCTTCAAATGACTATTCATAGTCATTCCCAAGGCACACAACACATCACCCAGATGATGACCTTACTTTAATCTTTCAATGAGAAAGTAAGAGGCGGAAATGTCCTCATTCTCCCACCCCTCCATCGGTGAGACTCTTGGTAGTCATAACCACAATTCCAGTTTTCCTTTCATTATAGAGGACCAACCACACTTGAACTCTGCAGCCATCCCCTCTCTCTACCACAGCAATCTCTTTGTTCATTTCTGTCAGTTTACCAATATGCTCTAGAATCTCCTATCTTTAAACAGGAACAAAACAAAAGAGCCTCCTTTGAGTCCATAACCATCTCCAGCTACCATCTTGTAACTCAACACCACAGCAAAACTTCTCAAGAGAATTGCCTATCCTCGTTTCTTCACTTTCTTGCCTGTCACTCTCTGCTAAACCACCTGGGTAGGGCCACTCCCCATATCATATCTCCAAGTCTGCTTTTGTCAAGAGTATGAGTAAGCGTCGAGTTGCATGTCCAATGGTGAACTCGCTGTCCTTATCTTGCATGACCTCTCACCAACACTGGACATAGTTGACCTCCTCTGTTTTAAAATACTTCCTAACTCATTCGTAGATCCTCTTCCAACTCGTTTTTTTTTTTTCTTTACTCAACGTCTAAGTGTAGGGTACCTCAAGACTCTGTCCTGGGAACCTCTTCTCTCTCTGTTTTTCCTTGGGGAGTCTTGCCCAATCCATGGTTTAAATACAGCTTACAAGCTGTTTACCAATGAGGCTTTAACCGTTTAACCAAGGGCCTACTTGACTTACCACTGCAAATCTTACAAGCACCTCAAACCTAACATGCTCACACAGAAATCTTCCCTCTCCAGATCTAAACATGTTCCCACTCTAGTCTTCCCCCAACTCGGTCTCTTCAGCTGAAAACCTAGAAGGAGGTATCTGGTTCCTTTATTCCCATCTCTCTTCACATCTAACACATCAACAAATCCTGATAACTCTACCTCTAAAATATGTCTTAGTCTATACTTACCTCCTTTCTCTGTCATGGCAATCCTGTTCCAAGCCACCATTATCTGCCTGAATATAGCCACCTAACTGGCCTCTTCATTTCTACCCTTGTCCCTCATATCCCATTGTCCACATCACAGCCAGGATATTTTAAAGGCATAATCAGATGGAATTGCTGTCTTGCTTTAAAATCTTCAGGGGGCACCTGGGTGGCTCAGTCGGTTAAGCGTCTGACTTCAGCTCAGGTCATGATCTCGCAGTTCATGAGTCCAAGCCCCGCTCGGGCTCTGTGCTGACAGCTCGGAGCCTGGAGCCTGCTTCGGATTCTCTGTCTCCCTCTCTCTCTCTGCCCCTTCCCCACTCACACTCTGTCTCTCTCAAAAATAAATAAACATTTTAAAAAATCTGCAAAAGTTTCCTGTTGTCCTTAAAGTAAAATCCAAGTTCTAGTCTCAGTTTACACAGTCCTACACAGCCTGCTCCTTCAGCCTCTGGTTACACCACTCTCCCCAGGCCTGCTGCCCTCCTACCTTGCTGATTTTCTTGCGGCTCCTCTCAAACCCAGGATCATATCCTCCCCCGGGACCTGCACTAAACGTTCTATTTGCCTGGATTGCTCTGATACAGTTGGTACTACAGACTCACTTGGGTCCATCTTAGAGGTCTTCTCCTCAAGATGGTCATCCATTCTAAAGCAGCCATTCAATCATTGCCTGTCATGTATGTTTTAATTGTTTGTATGGCATTTATTACCGTGCTCCCTTATTTATTTAATTATTGTGTTCTTCCCTTCATTAGAATATAAGTTCCACAGGGAGCAAGAACATTGCTCTCATTCACTGTTGTATCCCCTGTGGCGAAAACTGTGCCTGGCATATTAAGGAAACTTCATAAATATTTGTTGAGTCAACGACCTGAAATCTAGGCCTACTCTAGCCAACAACTGAGAGACCAGTTACATAATAAACTTATCTAAGCAACTCTTCTTCCTTTTAAAACACAGTCATACTAAAATAGGAAACCATGTTTTTTTTTTTTTAAACAATTCCAGGTTAGCAAACAGGAAATATATTTACCTTATTATTACATCATAGGAGTCAATTTTTTCTCCTAATGTCTTATTCTTCAAAACTCCTCCATTACCAACCACCACGCACTTTTTACATGGCACACTGCTGGGCAAACAGACAAGTGAGAGGTTGAGACATCTTTCGTATAAGTGGGTGATTCCAAGCACTCGTTCCATACTTTCCAGAACCAAATTTCATTTGTTGCCCAAGTAGAAAAAGAACCGATTGTGACTTACAGGTCTAGGGATATATTAGAAAGATACAGAATTCAATAAATAACATTTCATAGGAAGTATATGATCGCTAGAAACTAAAGCTGCTTATGAGTCCATGCACGGTCCCTTGCTTGAATCTCATAACCACCTGCTCAGACAGGTAAGCCCGATACTCCCATTTTACAAACGAAGAAAGGACTTCAGAGAAGTGTTGGTTACATCTCAAAGTCATACTCCCAAGAGGCAGAATGGGGATTTGCATCCAGACCCTTGGACAACAAAAACACCACTTGGCCTGCGATGCTGCATGTTAATGTTGACACAAGTGTGCTTATGTTACACAGCCGTCCTTTTTTTCACCAGCGTTGCCCACTCCCCTGAGTTCCTAGCTCTGGGTCACTGCTGCGTCTCATCAGTGTGGAGACAGTTGGCAATCTGGTGGGTAAGGGGTAGCTTCCTTGGACCCGCCCATGAGCACTTCAATTCCCCAAACATGTACTGCTCCTTGGAGCTTAACCAATATAAACTCAAAGTTCACTGTGTTCCTGGCAGAGAGCTTTAAAGTAGATGATGAAGCGGGACTTCCTGTTGCTGGCTGGGACTAGCCTAGGACTTTGGATTGTGTGCCATTCGCTCTCAGCAACCCCGAACCCATCTCCAGGCTCTCACTACCTCCCAACCAAGCTTGGAGAAAAGACAACTCGGATCATGTCCTTCTCCTTCAGGGGACAAGACTACAGAGGGGAAGCCTTTTGCAACTGTCCTTTCAGGACCCTCAAGACATGAAAGTATAAAGAAAAAAAACTATTTCTCTAAGAACCATGAAATAAAGCAAAACAGATGAACTCTAGACCACAAGGCTCTTAGGAAATTAATGAGTAGCAAAATTGCACAAATACTGTAGAATTTTAAACTGAAGAGGGGCACCTGACTGGCTCCGAGGAGCGTGTGGCTCTTGATATCAAGGTCAGGAGTTCAAGCCCCATACTGGGTGTAGAGATTACTTAAATAAACTTAAAAAAAATAATAAACATAGAGAATGAAGGAATACAGGAATAATTAAAAAGAGCCAAACATTGGCCCTGCCAAGAAGAGACAATGTACACCCTCGTATACATATGAATTGACCCTCTTTCCTTAGAATTTGTTTAGCTCACCTATTTGGTAAGTTTTTAATACTCGAAAACACTTTTACACATTTTAATTTGGGACTTTTAGCTCCCAAATTCAAGGGTCATGTCTAAATCAGTGTCTGCTTTGCTACAAAAACAAGAAAATCCAGTTTCACAGATGTCAGGGACGGGGGCGGGGTGGGGGGGGGGCAGGGGGAAACATGTCCAACAAGCACTGAGGATATAACTCCGAAACTCCTATCATGGACAGATCGCAGTGTGCTCCAGAGCACATTTTTTAAATGCTTGTCTTAGGAAAGAAACATGTGTCTAGATGCTTTTATATTGCAAGTTTGACATTAATCCCACTTCCAGGAAGGCAACTTTATCCACAGTGCTCTGCCACCAGGTGGCACGGAGAAGATGGGAAGACTGGCAAACATTCAAAACCCTTTCCTCTCTGGGTATATTGTTATCAACCTCACCGGATCCATCTTATGAATACTCTATGTGACGAGGGTACTTCTCACATGCACAGCTTGTTTGACTTTTCCTTCCATAACCTCGGGATCAGTTTAATACAAATCAGAGGCTGAAGCTGTGGAGCTGGCTCCATCTACCTGCTAAGCAAGGCTGGGCATAGGGGAGGAGGTGCCTAGGAACAGAAAGGACCCAAATAACAGCTCTGTTCCTATGTAACCTATATGAGGAAGGAGGAGAGCTATCGGTAACTATGGCACCCAGATTAGCCCTCTCCCACCTCCCTATTCCCACGTGCCCCTGCAGCTACAGCATCCAGCCTGGCCTGGGATTTCCAGCCTGACACCAGGCTGACTGACTCTAACATCATCAAACATACCAGGCTAGACAGGATTGCACACCACTGCCGTGTCTCCGGAGTTCCAACCCTGGAGCCTCATCGAAGGACCACCGACCCCACAAGTCTGATCCCTGAAGTTGACCCGTAAAGAGGTAGCTCAACTCCGTCCCAGACACAACCAGTTCCATAATCACTGCTCAGCAATAAGCCAACAGGCTCAACCTTAGTGTTCCCAGAAGTTTCCGCTCAGTGGTATGTTTATCAGACTGGACTGCAGTTGGTCATCAAGCCCTAGATCCTTGTGTGGCCAAAAGAGCACTGTGATAAGAGAAGCAACCATCTGCCATACTAATGCGTCACATTCCTGGTCCCCACACAGGCTCCAGGTCCTGGACCTCCCCTCACAGATCCCATCAAGCCTTCCAGTCAAGAGAAAAGGGAGGAGAGGGCTCGGTGCAGAGCTCCTACTACAGGAGCCCCAGGATTAGCTACAGAGAGAAGGCCATGCCTTGTACACAATTCTGTAGCCTCTTCCTGTCCATTGTCCCGGGAGGTTTAAGGGCTTGGGAAAAATGGGAAGAAATCTTAGAGACACTGCCTCACTCAAAAGAACTCTAATTCTAAAGACGGGTCACAGTTCGATGGTCACCATATTTTGAGAAATTTCACTTTCTATGTTCTTCTCTGTTAGCTTTGGAGGGGGCAGCTGGGAGGAGGGAAGGCCCTTTGTCATGAAAAAAAAGTTTGCCTAAGCCTCTGAAAGGAAATCTTGTCAGTGAAATTTCACGTTTCCTCCTTGTAAGGGATATTGCAAAGACCCACATATTTTTCTGAGGATCATGTATAACACTAGAAACTGTTTTAGGGGCATCCCTAGGACCACTCTGTAGCAATAGCAGCTTATCTATAGCTAGTATTCACGATGCCCCCGTGACTGTGGGAAACACGTCATGGTACAGATACACAGTCTGAACCACACACCTCACCCCTCTCTCCCCAGCAGTCACCACATATTACCAAAAAGTTGATCCATCATCTCCTTGGCTTCCCTCCACCTGGTCTGGGCTCCTGGATCCCCTTGTTCCCTGAGGTGTAAAACGGTAATTTCCAGGGTCCCTTGGGTACAGTATAACTTTACCATATTTAATTAACACAACTTTCACGCACAAATAACTACAGGGAATTCTGAGTCTCTAGAGGGCAAGAATAGTACTGTTCATATTCCTGTATCCTCCGATCTAAAACTTCCTGGCTCATAGGCTGTGTCTGCACTCTAGGAATCAGTTTGGTTGTTACATGAAGGATGGTGACTGTTTCCTTACTCTGTGTCTGGAAAAGCAGCTATCCGTTCTTCTTTCCCCCACCCCAGGAACAGGTGGGGAAATGCACATGCCCCAAACTGCTCATCCAGAAAACAAAATCACTCCAGAGTGCCCAAACCTGTTAATGGAAAATCTGGAAGCCTGCTGAAACAGTTACGGTGAGAGATTACTCTTCCCCCGGGTGAAAGGCATGCTTCTCATCAAGTCAGGCAAAACCCAGGAGAGTTCCTACACTCTACAGAGGTAAACATCAACACCATCAATACAGAGAAAGTAGACGTGAATTGCCCACTTCAAGTGGCCTGTGGCCTGTCTTCTGAATGCTTTCTGACATCCACTCTTCCCTTCAGCAGTATCATACACATTAAAATAGACCACCTCATCTTCAGCCTAACAATCTCTGCAGATCTCACTGGTCATTCTCCCACACCCACTACCCTGTGTACCTGCCGGTAGAGCCCTGCTTCCGTAAAGCCTAACAACGGTCGGTCTGGAGGTGGCCCCATGACCCACCCTTGGGGCAGAAAGACATTAGAGAGTCTATTAGATGCTCCAGAAAAGATTTCACCCCCCGCAAGAGCACAGTTTGAAAGAAGGCTTTCTTTTGATCTACCCCTTCCTTTCCTCTTAGATGCTGATATGTGACAACATACGGTTAGAGCAGCGGCAGTCATCTTACAACAGGGAGAGAGAGAGAGCCACAGAGAAGCTGCCCTGACATCACTGAGCCGCTAATTCAGTCACACAACCAGAGCGGCTCCATACAGATGTGCAAGTTGTACACTGTCCACCTACAAGGTGCACCAGTCAAGTAACTGTATGTGTGAACGGACACTCCCTGGAGCTGTGCCATCCAGTCTGTGCAGCCACACGCAGCCTGCAAGATGGAACCACAAGCCTGCAGACATGAACCCACATATCTAGGCGATATGGGAGACAATAAAGGTCTGCTTTGTTTAAATCACTCTTAGGCTACTGTTACTTGCAGTCTGAAGACCCTGAAACACTGAGCAATGGGCTGTGGCTAGAGACCTGACTGCTGGTTCTGGCTCCCCCATTCAGCATCTTCAGGACCTTGGCCTAGAGACCTAACCTCTAGGAACTTAGTCTGCCCTTTTGTGAAGGGAATCACCGAGGTCTCAAATGTTGTTACTCTACGTTGCAGGAGACCATGTCCTCTGGCACATGTACCCCGGTTTCTGTATCTCCACTCAACATGTGACAACAATGGCTGTTATGAAACAGACTGTGGCTGCTCCTGCCTTTTCACCACCTATGACTCACTCTGTTGACACAGAATCACAACTCCCCCAACCAACCCCCACCCCCGGCCTCAAGTTCTCCTCCAGGCTGAAAATGCTACCATGTAAAGAAACCTTGCAAAACAGCAGGATGCCCAGAGTAGTGATGCAGACATTGAGAACCTTTCTAGAGCCTGGGCTGTTTTCCTTAAATAACTGAAGTCTCCATCTTTGTCCTCTTTTTAAGTTCTCTGAAGCCACGCTCCCGCCCCAGCTGGTTGCCAATCTGGCCCCGTTCTGCTGATGTAACATAATGGATCCCGCTTGGGTGAGCAACTAGGCAGCTGTCACAAACCCGTGTCCAATGAGCAGGCAACCGATTTAGCACCGGTGCTTCAGCTCAGTAAGGTATTTATGTAGAGTTACTCTGTGACCGCCTGTGCTGGCCTCGCACACTCTTCACAGAATCTGGCAGCCTCCCAGAATGCAATGGTGACAGGGGGAGGTGGAGAGCTGGTTCACGCATTTAAAATTTTTTTTTTTAAGGTTTTTATTTATTTTTGAGACAGAGAGAGACAGAGCATGAGTAGGGGAGGGGCAGAGAGAGAGGGAGACACAGAATCTGAAACAGGCTCCAGGCTCCGAGCTGTCAGCACAGAGCCTGACGCAGGGCTCGAACTCACACACCGTGAGATCATGACCTGAGCGGAAGTCGGACACTCAACCGACTGAGCCACCCAGGGGCCCCTGGTTCACGCATTTAAGTGGGAGCTGAGATTTTGTGATTCAGGGTTTCTGCCACTTTGGCTGAGGGAGAATGTGTTCCCACTAAGGAGAAGGCAGCATGCCCCGGGGCTGGGGGGCAGACTGGTGCTAAAGAGATACACGCACAGCCAGCCAGAAAGGGTCAGGGCCTTGTAACACGCGCACATTTTAAGTATTGCTTTTCTGTGATACGACTTCCTTAAATATCCTCAATCGTTAGTGAAGTGTGTAAACCATGGCCCCCTCATGTGAGCTGTGCTTTGGGGAATAAAGGGAGCAACCAGGGTCCCAAGAACTCAGCAGCAGCAGCATACAGAAAAGATGACAAAGAGAAACCATTGGTTCTAGGCACGGCTTCACAGTCCCTTCCGAACACAGTGCCACAGAGGCTAGAGAGGAAACGAGAGGTCACTGCCACCCCCAGTTCTTTTCAAAAACATTTTATTTTTTGAATGGGAATATCATTCACGTGTCGTGAAATTCATCCTTTTACCTAAAATTCACTAGCTTTTAGCATATTCAAAGCTGTGCAACAATCACCACCACCCAATTCAGACCCACAGCCAGTAGCACTTGCTCTCCATTTCCCCTCCCCCACCCCTGACCGCCACAAATCTATTTTCTGTCTCTATAGCGCTTCTATTCTGGCCACTCCCTGTAACTGGAATCATGCAGTAATTGTATGTGGTACGTGGGTTGCATCGTATGTAACTATACTTGTACTTGCTATTTCATGACTGGCTTCTTTTGCTGAGCATGGTGTTTTCAAAGTTCGTCCATGTTGTGGCATGAATCAGTACCCCATTCCTTTTTATGACCAGATAATTTCCTTTATACGGATATACCTTTAATTTATTCATTCGGCAGTTGGACATTTGGGTGTTTCCACTTTGGGGCTACTATGACTAATGCTCCTATGAACATTCATATAGAAGCTCAGTGGTCATGTTTTCAATGTAAGCTTTCTATTTCCAGATAATTCTAGATTCACAGGAAGTTGCAAAGACAGTACCGATGCTTACGTTGACTTAATGACTGTGCAATGGTTTCACTGACTTAACTATTAACTATCAAAACTGACCATGGCATAAGGTGCATATGTAGCACCATTACCCTCTTTTACAAGAAACTAAGGTTCAGAAATGCAGGAACTTGCCCAAGGACACAAAACTGTGCCGTTTTTCACAAGTACTGACTCATCTACTTAGCAGTCCCATGCCTGCCCACTTCCTTACTGCCCGCCCCTTTCCTCCCTCTACTTCCCCTCCCCCAAAACCCTGTTTTTCAAGCTCTCCTTGAAGAGAAGAGTCTATGGAGATCATGTATCTTTAAGAGAACAAAAGAAACCTATTTAACATATATGTGTTTTCAGTGAACTGACACATGTAACTTGGAGAGGATTTGGTTTAACCCTGCCGAAGTATTAAAGATCATCTGGTTAAAAATGGCTTGAGGTTAAGAATAAAGGCATAAGCTATATTCAATAATGCACAAGATTTATAGCCCTGGAAATCCTTAACAATATATCCAAAAGAATTCACAATTCCAGAATTCTCTTCCCCTTAGCTCTTCAGATGATGCTCAGTTTAAGACATTCGGTTGTGCGGTCTTTCCTGTCTTTTACTCTGTTAAAATGTGAAAGGAGGTACTGAAAACAGAAATTTGCAGACCTCCACATAACCTCTCTGGACCTCAGCTCTCTCACCTTTCAAATGAGGGGGTTGGACTAGATCTCCACCCTTCCTGCCTCTAACGATTCTCTACAATTCACCACTTTGCTTTTGAGTCTGGCCCTCAAGCTGCACAACACAACACAGACAGGTAAGCTTAGGTAATCACGATTCTTTAGGCAACGTACGGGTGCCTGGGTGGTTACCCTACCCCAACCTGGTGGGTCATTGCTCAGGAGAGAAACTAAACAATATAAAGGGAAAAGCCAAAGAGTATACTTCTTGTTAAAAACAAAAAGATAAATAAAACCAAATGGGTAATAACATGCTAACCTGCAGACTTCGTTTATGTGACACCTGTGGGAAAGAGGAAGACTCCTCTCTTGTAAATGCATCTGGTATTTAGAACTTTCCCATTCACAGTGTAATCTGTCCCAATGGAGGGCATCACGTGAACTGAATAATGTAACTGAACAAAACTAGGACTTACATCTGGTAGTACTGTAAAGGATTCGGATTTGAAACAATGACCAAATGTCTGAACCTTCTGGAAGAAACCAGGAGGATAAAGTAAGAATAAAATCAGTGGAGACCAGCCCAAGGAGGAAGGGGATGGAAAGAGTAGAGCTCCCCTCTCTCTGCTCATCCCAATCCCGACCCTACAGACCCACTGACCCAGTGAGCAGCTCATGCCAACAAGGCTTCCTCCTGGTCCATGGGGCGCCCCCCTCACCCCCAACCCCATTCCTGAATCCACAGCTGGGGGCAGTTCATTCTCTCTGCCTGAGAAAGAGACTGTTCTCAGATCTGTTTGTCCTAGAGCATTTTTCCCCAGGCTGAGAGGAGAAATGGGAGATGTTTAAGGTCACTTAGGGAACAGTTTACTCTGAGGCAACAAGAAGGCAGGGTAGTACATTCTGCCTTTCTGGAGTATATTCTGCCTTTAAAATACACTGCTCAGGGGTGCGTGGGTGGCTCAGCTGGTTGAGCATACAACTCTTGATTTCAGGTCAGGTCATGATCTCAAAGTTCAGGAGTTTGAGTCCCAAGTCAGGCTCTGCGCTGACCGCACGGAGACTGCTTGGGATTCTCCCCCTCTCCTCTCTCTATCCCTCCCCTGTGTGCATGCATACATGTGTGGTCGCTCTCAAAATAAATAAATATTTTTAAAATAAATAAATAAAATAAAATCCACTGCTCAGGCATAGACTGGCCAGCGATTGTCTTTGTGTTATACAGTGCCATTCAGATAAATGTATAATGGCTTGCTTAAAATACAGGTATAGTTTATTACATGTGAACCCATCCCAAAAGTTAATATGAAATAGGAAATACTGTCCCAAGTATATTCTCATCTACTTTCAAAATACTCTTTGTCAAGTCCCTAGGAAAACAGGTTTGCACAAACAAGCAATTCAGCAAGGCTGATCATGTGACTGCTTCTTGGTGTGCACTCCGAAGAGATCCCACAAGGGGATTTTCCATTCCCTCTGTGCCTGAAAAGTCTCTGACTGCACATTCTATTCTACTTCTCTTGACAAACTCAGACTAAAGGATTCCTGTGCCATCAGCAAGATCTTCCAGCCCTCCTCACCACCCACACCCACCTGTCTTCCAACACAGGTGATGCTAAGAGCCTGACATGGGTTGAGGTTGGGAGTGGGGTCCATGCTCAGTGACAAAGGAGGAAAGGAAACAGCAAGACCACGTCAGCAAGAAGAGAGAGACAAGCCTGGTTGAGGCACACGCAGATGATGAATTCCTGTGTGGGAAGGGCTTCTGAAAGCACCTACAGATGGTACAGTCTAGTTCTAAGATAAAAACCAGGAAAGAGTGAAACTTCTAGTCATACACACCCAAGAATCCTGGCAGTAGCTCACATTTACAGGGACTAGGACCTTGTAGACACTTGCTCCAAATATTTAAGGTACAGTCACTATTACTCTTAAGTCACACATCCGGGCACTGGATGGTGCTCTCTAGGTTCACATCCTGGCTGTAGCTTTTACCCACTGTAACAAACTATGTAGGTTTGCCTAGTTTTAGTTTCTCCATTTAAAAAAAAAAAAAAAGACTATCAAGCATACTTTGCAGGGTAGTGGTAAAAACTAGAGAGCAGGACATAATGCACATATGCCAAAGATCTGCACAAAATTCAACCCATGAGCTACATAAAATTTAGGCTAGAAAAGTACATACATGGTTGCTGTTCATATGCAATCAAAAACAAATTAAGTTGATGGCATAGTTTTAAATTGTAATAAGTAAGTACGAGCTGAAATGAGCCAACATTACATAATCCACACTTCGATCATCTGGGCTCTCAGAGAAAAAAGAGAATTTCAGACAAAATCTAGCATTGCTCCTCCAGCTCTGTTCTGTAAATTCTATCCCCATTTTCACATCTCTGTCCACTACTCTCATTTATGTATTTGCTAAATAGCACTTCTGTCCTCTTGGGCAAGAGGGAAAATTCTGTCATTTTGCTTTTTAATGGAGTGCCTATTCCATCCCCCCCAATGGACCACTGGCCAAATCCTAAAGGGTAGATGAAGAATCTGTACAGAAAGTCTACCTCTGTCAAAATAAGTGTATCAGCTAAAGAGTCTCTCTTTAGCAATTTCATTCCTAGATGGTTCACTTGACACCAGAATTTTCTACAAATTAAGTTACCTTTTGTAGTCAGAAGAAGTATTATCTCAACCAACTGTTCTCTTTCCTCCAGTATAATTCTGAATAGGAGGAAGAGAGCTGCTTCTGAAATCCAATATTCAAATGAAACAAAACAGATCCTCATGAGCCATCAGAAGATACATAGGAAGGTACAGGAGACAGCCTATGGAGGGGCTGTGAGCTGATTAACAGGGGCAAAGAATTAATTCTCTAGTAACAACAACTTAGGAGAGGTGAATGTGGGTTAAAATGTCTTGACCTGGGACTAGGATTGCTCATCATAAGACTCTGCAAACTTCTGAGGCAACCAGTTTTGCAGTTTCTAAATTAATTTTGTAATGTGTTTATTTGAAGTGTCATGGAAACAACTACTAGACATTTTAGTCATGCACAACTACTATGGAATTTTCTTGAGTGAAGACATTTTACATTGGGGTGCATATTTTGAACCACCTTAGCTAAAACTAAAAGTCAAGCAAAAGTGAGGAAATAAACTCACTTGTCAGATTCATCAAAGAGATCACAACTCTGCAGTTTTGAAAGAGCAAGTCGAAAATATTCCGCTAGAAAACAAATGGCATATTATAAATAAAAGGAATTATGGCTTCTTAGATACCTAGTAAGCAACCCTAGGTATTCCCCCCCCATCCCTCCCCCAACCCATTTCAAACTTGTAAATCCATGTGGATTTATTCCTTGGTGGAAATTAACAACACAACTGCAGTTAGCAGGCACTACTCAATAGGTACGCTCAAAACTACTCTAAGGACACTTCCTGAAAACTCCAGGGGGGTAAAAAAAAAAAAAAAAAAAAAAAGATGCCTAATCTGACAACAATTCTGAAAAAGTAACCCCCAAAATACCAACATCTGGGGTGCCTGGGTGGCTCAGTCGGTTAAGTCTGACTTCAGCTCAGGTCATGATCTCACGATTCGTGAGTTCGAGCCCCACGTCGGGCTCTGTGCTAACAGCTCAGAGCCTGGAGCCTGCTTCAGATTCAGTGTCTCCCTCTCTCTCTCTGCCCCTCCCCTGATCATGCTGTGTCTGTCTCTCTCTCCCAAAAATAAATAATAAGACATTTAAAAAAAAAATACCAACATCAGATGATATTAGTGTAGAATATAGCCTTTGAAACTGATAGTATAGAAACCAATATTCAGCAAATTTAAATGTATTAAATTATCAAATTCTCTGCAATATTTCTTTTTAAACCTATACACACACACATACACACACACACACACACACACACACACACACCACACATAACAGGATCCACTGAATAAATAAAATCTGACTCAGAAAACTAAAGCTTGTCACCTACTGGGCTTTTAGGGTCTCTCAAAAATCCACAACATAAAGCTGCTTAAGGCCAATCAGTTGTCAGTAAGTGGAGAGAAAACGGTTTTGTCATTAGCAGATAGAGTAATTTCTCTCTCAATTTAGCAAAATACCCACTGGTTAAAAGGCTGATCAAGGAGTTAGAACTTACACTGATGGAATAAAATAAAACTCAGAGGTAAAAAGGCAAAAAGGGAGACAGGAAGGAAGTTAACCCACAGGTTTATCCTGCTAATTCTATACTGGAATAAAATACAGCATCAGAACTCATGAATAATACCATAGCTAGACAAAAGTAAAGAGCAGTTTCTCAAAAAACAACAACAAACTTCCCGTTTTATTCTAGAATTCCACACTGCCTCAAAAAGGAGTAGGGATTTCTGAATTAAAATTTAATTTCCTTCAACAAATTGCCGAATCATTTCCTTTAAGAATCCTCATGAAGCAGTAAGATGAAAAGGCCTTAAAATTATATAAACATGTGGTTCACATCAAAACACACTCCTATTAATAGGGCTGGGTAAGAATAATATTACTGACCTGATGTTCTTATCCCATAGGGCAAATCAAACTTATCGCCACCATACAAGGAAGCAATCTTTTTAAAATCAGCTGCACACAGAAAAGGGTGAAACTGATGAAACCTGCAAGAAAAGGAAAAGAATCATTTCCCCCAAATGCCTACAATATATGCAGCCTTCTAAAATCACAACTGAAGACAACTGAAGTATAATACTCACGTTGATATACGGACTATTTGCGATTGTGTAACTATTTTTAAAGTATATTTTTATTCACTTCAATGCTTATTTATGGTCTTATGTTTTAATATTAAAATTATTTGGGGGGCCTGGGTGGCTCAGTTGGTTAAGCATCAGACTCTTGATTTCAGCTCAGGTCATGAACTCGCAGTCCATGAGATTGAGCCCCCGAGTTGGGCTCTGCACTGACAGCACGGAGCCTGCTTGAGATTCTCTCTCTGCCCCTCCCCCATTTGCTCTCTTGCTCTTTCTCAAAATAAACAAACTTTAAAATGTAAAATTATTGAAAAGTCACCTTAAACGGAATTTAAATAGAATAGAGAATGGAATGTGCAATGGAACTACAAAACCAAAATGGAAACGCTACCCAGGCTGTGGAACCAAAGTTTTGTCACAACTCTAGAGGCTAGGGAGGGGGATCAAAATTTAAAAACAAATCAATACCAAGTGAGGAAATGTTAGCCATATACAGGAAGAGACAAAGGAGGTAATAAGGGGAAATAAAGCACGGATGTTAAGCCACTCCCAAATTAAAAAGTACCATATGTGTGAAGTTTTGTCAGCTATGAAAAAAAAAGTAAAAATAAAAACGAAAATAAAAAACAGTTCGATGCACCTAGGATTCTTGCTGGCATTAAGACTTACTCAAGAACAACAACTATGGACATGCTCTTCTTATTGCCTGCTCTGTCCTGAGCTATGCCCCACTGCCCCCACTCAGGTCCTCTCTCAGGCAAGAGAGACCATTCGATGAGGATAGGATGTGCCTCTGTTTTTTCCCCTCACTTTTAGCAACCAGCACAGAGTAGACAGGTTCCCTACGGTTAATAAATGATTGAATGAATTTCAACTCTGTATTACTTCTTTATGGAACCAGTATGAAGTAGAAAAAAAGAAAATCAAAGTGCTTTTAATGCAAGAGAAGGAACAAGTCAAACTCACCCTTACCCCAATCCCCCACACTTGGCCCCATTTTTTCTGTCATATCAGCTTTGCCTTTTGTTAGTCTAAAACCTGCAGGTGCAGATCAGAGTGCCCTGGGGTTTCAGTGGCTGTATGACAAAATGGAAATAAAGCACAGAATAGGGGTGAAATGGCTTCAGTTTCATTCTGGCTTCATTTGCATCCATAGTAGCCACTCTGGAGCCATTACACCTTGGGCAAGTCACACGAGCTTAAGGTCTTCAGAGCTGGGCTAAGAACTCACACCATATTCAGACTAAGGAAACAGGTGAGGGTGGGCCCTTCCTGCATGACATATGATCTGTGTCCCAGACTTAATTTTGAGAGTGTCAGCATTCTCAGGGGTCCAGCTTTATTTATGTATGCCAGCTTCCAAAGTAAAATGTATTCATACCCGTGTATACTGGGTTCCAAGGTAAAATTGATTTCTTACTATGGGGTCATGGTTAAAAAAGTTTAAAACCACTCTTCTAGTTTTGCAGTGGTCCTAACTGGAAAGATTTATCATCTTATAAAGTGCTTATAGTAGCCATGATATACTTGTAAACATATGCAGAAATATTTTATGTATCTCCAGTTTCCTAGAGAGTTGATTTTAAAAGGTTAAGAACCAGTCATGGAAACATGCAGTATACTACGCAATGAAAAGAAAATTTACAAATATATAAACTTTTGATCCTTAATGGATAATATATTGAAAAGCTTGTACCTGTTTTACACAATTAAACATGACCAGACTGTTATTTCTATTTCTCTAGAAGCGTTTTGACCAGCAATCTGTCACAGTTGAGGTGAAAGAGGAAAATAATATTTGTGGATATTCTGCAAGTCCTGACAACTATATAAAGATCGTTATTTACATTCCAAGTAGTTCACTGAAAGTCATGGTGCGGAAAAACTTCTCATCATGAAGTTTAACCTAGAGACAAGGGGGAAAAAAAGCTACAAAATAATAAGGGTAAAAAACAACATGGGAACAACACGGGGAGAAATAAAGCCCTGAAGAATAGTTCACTTTTTATGATCAAATACAAACAGAGCTCTCTAATCTCACCTGTGTAAAAAGAGTAACTGGTCTGATTGAGTTCTTGAATGCCTTTTCTGAAAATATATGCAGAGCTCTGACCAAAAGCACAAAAAGAGACGGGATATTCAAGCTCTTCCTTAAATATAGAGTGTCTACTTTACGCTGCTAAAGTCTACTTTCATACTTTTCATACGAAAAAAAGTTAACCAGCGTGAAAAGTGATTACAAACACATTTTAAACATGTAGGTCACAATTTCTTTTATCTTTTTACCTCAGGAGAGAGGCAAAAGCTGGCTTCGATAAACAAGGCTGGATCTTATTTCTCCGCTTCATTTCCACAGGTGGCACCCTAGGAGACAAAAACAGGGTCACTCAGAAACCAGAACCAGGAAGCCCGCCCAAAGGAAAGCAAATGCCCTGGGAATCCACTTGGAGACAACCGCTGAAAGACTTCTCCAGCATGGAATTAAAAATCCTCACAGAAACCCTTGAGGGATGACCATACTTTCTCCAGGACCTTTCGCATATTTGAGGATGCACGGATACAAGGCGAGAGGGTGAAAAAGGGTGAGGTGCCAAGCGACCCAGAAGGGATTCAACCAGCAGTGAACAAAGGGCCCTTCGAGAAGGGCTAGGGGTCACCACACTGTGGAAGCTACAAGCAGGCTGACTTCTTGGAAGTCTCCCCAAAGCTTGCCAAACCCACCACACTCCAGTGCACATGACTCTCTAGGTCCCCCATGCCACAACTGGGCACACCTACCATAGAAACACAGACCTGAAGCTTTAAAGAGGCAGCCTTGTGATCTGGACTCCACAAATCACACCATTCAGAGTCCTATCTCACTCTCCTCTATTCTTGGCACAGGTTAGGACCTTCTGGGTCTCCTGAATGGAGTGCTCGTCTCCACAGTTTAAAAGGGTATTGTGAAGCAAGACAGAGCATGACAACAAAAATAAATGAGGGGGACAGAGTGGCAGGATCCAGAGCTAGCCAGGTTCGTAACGGCCTAACAGAAGACTTTATTAATGATCAATTATGTGAAGAATTCATCTAAAAAACTAATCCATGTTCTTCTATAATCACAGGACACAAACTAAAAGAAGTAGTCTCAATTTTTTAAAAATCCACATAGTTAGGACTTCTGGGTTTCTGTTTTTATTTTTGAGACACACACACACACACACACACACACACACACACACACACACACACACACAGAGTCTGAGCTGGGGAGGGGCAGCGAGAGAGGGAGACACAGAATCCAAAGCAGGCTCCAGGCTCTGAGCTGTCAGCCCAGAGAGCCTGATGAGGGGCTCAAACTCATGAACCGTGAGATCATGACCTGAGCCGAAGTCAGACACTCAAATGACTGAGCCACCCAGACGCCCAAGAACTGCTAGACTTCTAAACTATGAAACTAGTAAAGTCCTTATTAGAGAAACATCTTTTGTGACTACCATACATGGCAAGAATCCCTTGATTTATATGTTAGGAAGGTACAAAAATATGGTGGATCAGCACATTAGATCATAAAAACCAAATTACATTCTGAGGACAAAATGAAGTAAAAGATATTACTTGGTTTCTAAGGTTAGTCGAACAGAAAAACTTTTAGGATATTCTGAAGACAACCTTTGGGTGGCTTAAAAAAGTTACCTGTCTAGGGGCACCTGGGTGGCTTAATCGGTTGAGCCTCTGACTTCAGCTCAGGTCATGATCTCACGGTGTGTGGGTTCGAGCCCCGCGTCGGGCTCTGTGCTGACAGCTCAGAGCCTGGAGCCTGCTTCCGATTCTGTGTCTCCCTCTCTCTCTGACCCTCCCCCATTCATGCTCTGTCTTTGTCTCTAAATAAACATTAATGTGCTCGTTTCAGCAGCACATATTCTAAATAAACATTAAAAAAGTAATAAAAATAAATAAATAAAAATTAAAAAGTGACCTGTCTTAAATAGTTTTTAAGGAAGTAAGTTCACAGCACAAAACCCACCTGAGGTAATTTCCCCCGTTATTTTCTGTGACTAGTATCACGGGTTAGCTTAGGAGGGTCATAAACACTCTCAAACCCGAATGACAAAAGACTGCAGAATTCAACACTCTTTGCATTGTCCTCTTTATCCTTTCCCCTGTGACACAATAGGATTTGTTTACAAAGTAAACTCCTTGCTTTCTCTTCTATTCTTACCTTCCGTTACTAAGAGTAGTACAGAGACAGGATGCGGCAAAGATGGAAGGAGAGAACACCGTGTATAACCTTCATGTGGTGTATAATCAGACTTCTAAGTCCTCTAGCTCAGTAGTTAAGTCCAAGGCCTAGAAACTTTGGGCCACCCCCCACCCCCACCTGGCATTGGATTTTTCTAGTGACCATCTGCCTAACTTCCTTCCATGAAGAGCATTACAATAATTTTTCAATCAACAAGTGGTGAAGTAAATTCAGAAGTGTGAACTTTTTTTTATCTAGACGGGGGTGGAGGGGGACACAACCAGAAACATGATCTAGAATTTCCTACTGAAAAACTGGCAAAGAGTACTGATATTTCGTCTAAAATAGAAAATTGTCATGTGACTTATTTTGATATCATATACTACCATCCATTCAGGATTTAAAGGTCATCAAAACTTTACTCCTAGCCAAAGGACAATTAGGGAAAAGGATGAAAAGCTTATTTCATAAGTTTTCTCTGCCATAAAACTATCTGTGCTTCTTCAAAGTTTTAGGAGACATTTCAAGTCAAAGTGGTTTCATAATGTGTGTCATCATGCACCGAATATTTTTAAACAAAGAAAACCATATGCAGTGTCTCTATTTTAATCATCACTATCTTATCCAAGCATTTTAGGCTCAACAGTCAAGAACCACTGAGTCCAAGAATTACTCCATCAATTCAAGGAGATGAAATATTATATAAAGAATATTATGTTCCAGAGATGGGCAACACCACTGCTTCACTGATGTCAATAGAAATAAGGTGCTGTTTTATCAGTTTGAAAACTGTTAAAGCTACAATGTACAAGACACTAGAATGGTAAAACCCCAGTTTAGCATGGAAAGCTAAAGAAGGCTCAAAATGTTAAAGAGTTGTTTTTTTTTTTTATAGGTCCTTCTAACATCATTTGTGTGACTGTGTCAAAGACTAGTTTCCTAGTTTAGGAATCATTTTTATTTAGTTTTATTTTTTTATTCGAGAGAGAGAGAGCGCGTGCACATGAGTGGGGGAGAAGAGCACAGGAAGAGAGAGAGAATCTTAAGCAGTCTCGATGCTCAGTGCAGAGCCCAACGTGGGGCTTGATCCAACGACCCCAGGGTCATGACCTGAGCCAAAAATCAAGAGTCAGACACTCAACCAACTGAGCCACCTCGGTGCCCTGGGAATTATTTTTAAAGGACAAAAATGAAACTTACCAATAGGCGTTTGTTCCCCATAATATACAATGCAGCACATAATAGAGAAAGACAGCACTCAGGAATATGGCCACAAGGTACCCTCTCATGGCTGGCCCACCTGTAACACAAGAAATGAAGTCCAAAGAAAAAGCGTTATCGTTTGTTATGTAGATGGGTTCACACAAGAGCTCAAAATAAGCATTAGTGAATAAACATATAGACAGGGAAGAAAAGAAAATGATGTAGGCCTACTATTTTTGGAAATAATTCACTAAATTTGTAGCAAAAGAGTGTTTTTTTTCTGTTTCTCCTCAGCCTGTTTAGTCAATACAACATGATGCGTAAACCTATCAACAGTACCATGGTTTCAAAGCTAGCAGCTGCCATCCTACTTTCTCATGTTAGATAAGAAAAACATGCATTCAAAACAAAATTTTACACATGTATTTCAGACCCAAAACTTGTTTTCAGAAACAGTAAAAAATACCTATTTTCACTCTCTCAACAGAAAGTGAATATATGCCTTAAGATGTAAACAAACATTGCATTTCCTCAGTGCTCAAAAGGATTTTTTTTAACGTTTTTATTTATTTTTGAGAGAGACAGAGTGAGAGTGGGGGAGGGCAAGAGAGAGGGAGACACAGACTCCAAAGCAGGCTCCAGGCTCCGGGCTGTCAGCACAGGGCCTGACCCAGGGCTCATGAGGTCATGACCTGAGCCAAAGACGGACGCTTCACCAACTGAGCCACCCAGGCACCTCTCAGAATGATTTTTAAATGCTATGCATTGTCATTTTTACAAGTCCTTTTTGCAATTTTTAAAAACTGGGGAAAAAAGGCTACTAAGAATATTTTCCACATCTTCAACTTTTATATACTTTTAGATGCATCCATTTGATTTTTCAGTATCCTAGCAGAGGTACATTTCAGCTAATTTCTTGCTTATTTTTGCACTACATCAACAGTGTGGTCCATTGTACATTTGTAGATTGACAAAAACCTGGACAAAATCTTTACTAGAATATAAATTTTAAAAACCCTTCATAGAATATAGATTTTTAAGAAACCTGAACATATTTTGTTCTTTTACTTCATAGAAATGAGTAAGTTCTCATTTCCACATGCAATTAAATGCAAAAGACAAATTTAATATATTATATGGTGCTTACAGTAGATTTCAATGCTTGGGACTTTAAACAAATATGCTAGCTTTTTGCCTCTCAAGTTTCTGGTTCATTTCGACAATTGCATGTACCTCTTGTTCACATCCATCAACCTTCATCGGGGCAATGCAGTGCAGACATGGTGAGTCTGGGTAGATGCATTTCCAGATAAGATCATGCTGTCTCCCTTTGAACAGTAAAATAAGTCCAAATGGAACTCTTAAAGCACTCCTTTGCCTTCATAAACAGAATATAATAAATACAATTTAAGCTTTCCTCGATAATGTGGGGTCATCTTAACAAATGTCATAATTATGCTGGGCTCCTCTGGAGCTAATGAGGGTGTGGGACTGTTCGCTACGCCGTCCTTATCCAGAGGAAATCGCTGGTTTCTCCTCCCTTGGTGTCAGCTGCTGCTTCTCACTTCTATTCAGGCAGCCGCCACCCCCACATGCCATTATTATAAGTTAGTGAGAAATGCCTATGTAAGGAGAAAGCAAATAGAGGAGTTAAAGAACACACTTTTTACACATACTTCCTAGCACACATGATCCCCATGAAGAGTCAAACTGGTTGGCAATCAGAACACAAGAGTTACCGCCCAATTCCACATAATTCCTGGCTTGGGGGACCTTAGGTAAATCAGTTTACCTCTTCCAACCTGAGCATCCTCATCTGTTTACAGGTGAGAGCACAGAAACTACCTCCTTGAGCTATTAGGTAGATTACCCAAAATGAAGCATGCCCGGCACAACCTAGGACACAAAATATGTGAATGTGGTTGTGTATTTAACGGTGGTTCATTTTCTAAAACTGTCAGCTGTGCTCTTTTTCTAAGTAGTAATATGCATGGGTTTTGAGAAAGCCAATGTGAGACCTGGCCTATCCTGATGCAGCCTACGCCGTCTTCGTTTTTAATTTTTCTTAATGTTTATTTATTTTCAAGACAGAGGGAGACAGAGCGCGCGTGAGGGAGGGGCAGAGAGAGAAGGAGATACAGAATCTGAAACAAGCTCCAGGCTCCGAGCTGTCAGCACAGAGCCCGACGCGGGGCTCGAACCCAGGAACCGTGAGATCATAACCTGACCCGAAGTCGGACGCTCAACAGACTGAGCCACCCAGGCGCCCCAACCTACACTGTCTTCTTACTGGCCTGACAGAAAGATGCAGTTGCATGTGGCTTTTGCACAAAGTCCCACATCCTCGCATGGCAAAGGGAGTAAAGCAGTTTATAAAGCGCACATAGATCTGCTGTTCCCATCCCCTCAGGCCTGCACCTCTCTTTCTGCTTTGTTCGGTCTTCCTCACCCACCTGAAATGTATGCTATCTTGATGAAATGTGGGTTATTTTAAAAATCATCTTAAATTCTCCTTGGTAAAAAGAAATAAATTGCAGGATTATTAGTAGGTTAAAAAAAGGAGCGGGGTATGGCTCTATGTTTCTTGAGGAATACTGGGTAAAATCCAAGTGATGGAGAATGCTAAGGTTTGGGATTATCAGTAAAAGTCTCTAGTTGGCCCTTATACTTGTTCAACAATATCAGCCTTCCTTCTTCCCCCTGTACTGGGAGAATTGAGAAAGGTCAAACTGGGGTCCAGCTGGGTGCTAAAAGGCAACTCGTCGTATAGGTGAGAGGTAATCATATTAAACATTCACCGAAGGCCATGAGCAATGCTTCGTGAAGACAAGATACAGGCCTATCAGTGCCGACAGGGATGATGTGGACTTGGCTTGTCTCATCCCTTTGATTGATGGGACCTCAGCAAAATGCTTTTTTCTTTCACCCATGCAGCTATTACCCAAACATGGATATAGGACAAATCAAGACTCCAAAGAACACAATGGAATTGCAGTCAAACCTTAGATGGCAGAACAACTTGTTCTGTCAGTGTTGTTCAAGACAAGCAAACATTTCTGATGAATTTTAACTTGATAAACGAGGCATGTCTTGCAATACAAGTAGTACGTGATGGCAAATGTCACGTGATCACAACTGAGCCAATGGTTCTTGAAATTCTCTTTGATATGCAAGTGCTTTGGATTACAATCATGTTTCAAGAACAAATTATGCTCACAAACCAAGGTTTTACTATATTTACATATCCTGTGACTCCCTTAAATATACACTGTAATTAACCCTTTTTTGTTGTACATGGTGACGGTGTCAGACATCAGGGGTGTTTGACAATTCTGGGAGTTCTAGAATCCACCAGTTAAACTTGAACTGAAACAGTTTTAGAAACTACTAATGTTAGGCTTGAGACTATCCTGGAAGGTATTTTACCATGGGCCAATATAGTCACCAATCTGCTTAACTGCTCAATTATTTAAGGCTCCACCTAAAGTATCATTTATGTAAGCACCCAACATGGATGCCACTTACCAGTATCAGCAACTTTTTAAAAGCCTATTTACATGTAAGATAAAACAGTATAGGAAGGTCTAGAGAAGAAACTCAGATTTACAATTCAATTTGCTCATCTGTTCCCCCAAAATGCATTCTTTGGGAAATTTATATATTATTTTGCAAAGCATGGAGGTATCAATAAGCAAGATTTTGTTGTTTTTCATTCACTAATATGTGTTTTAGCTGGAAACCCAGAAGTGTAAGAGAACATGTTTTCCTTTAAAAAGTAAAATTAAACTACTCTTGAAGAGCTATTGCATACACCAGCTGAGAAAAACTCTGTATTTCATGGGCAATTCAAAGCATATTCAAGTTGCAAAGTAGACTGAGCCAGCCAGGATATCCTTGTGATAAACATTTATAGTTCCTCTGCATACTTGTAGAAAAAAAGCTTCCATGAATAAACAAATTCCCCAATTGTAATGCTATAAATGGAATGACCATTTTGCTTTGAGCAAAAGATATTGACAAAAAAAACAATCAGAACATATAAACATATTTAATATATAGCATTTCGTGCTTTAAAGCAAAGAAGGAAAAAAAGAAAACCACAACCCCTCAGGATAGCTTAAACTACCAAAACAAACAAGTTTCAAGATCTTGACATTAAATATGACAGACTCAGCTTCTTGGCTGCATCTGTTCCCAAGACCAGGGTCCCTATAACATTATTTACAAAATTTAAGTCATGAAGTAATTATTTATCTCAAGTGTAGGTAGAGGACATCAAGAAAGAACAGGAACTGTTGGCAGATATCAAATGTTTTCTCTTCTTAAATTACCATAAACCAATATATGAATAATCTACATATGTCAAAAGTGAGCACCATCTTGGCAACAGTTTCCCCTTTTTAAAAAAAAAAATTAAATATGTATTTATTTTGAGACAGAGAGAGAGACACAGCATGAGTGGGGAGGGGTAGAGAGGAGAGAATCCCAGGCAGGCTCCACACTGTCAGCACAGAGCCCAATGTGGGGCTCAAACTCACAAAACCATGAGATCATGGCCTGAGGTGAAACCAAGAGTTGGATGCTTAACCAACTGAGCCACCCAGGCGCCCCTCCCTTCTCTTTAACAATAAGTGTATCTTATCTGCGTGGATAGTCTGTCTTGTCTATCATTTTATTGCATTAAATGCTTTTATGTCCCTTCCTTCACTTAAGGCTCAAACCAAGCTTGACAAATGGTGCACAGGTATGATCCCCCTCATGAATGAGGAAACTGAAAGTTTCTGAAGTTGGTTGTCCTAGGTCACACAGTTTAAGCGACAGACATAGACTTAAGGTCTGACCATTTCTTCCTCCCAGTTCCATTCCTGGGGTCATCCTGTCTCTCAAGACATAAAGCATGAGGAGAACCCAAAAGAGAATTGTAATCTAGAACTTCCTGACAGTGCTACGTTGGCGGCTAGAGCTCCCCACGGGTAAATTCAGATATCCATGAAAGGGAAATGGCTCTAGGGCAGCGTGCCCCAAAGTGATGTGGCAGATCCAAGGGTCCGCCCCAGATGGGGGCTTGTTAACATACTCATTCCTGAGCTCCTACTTACTCTGAATCTCTGGATCTCGGGAATGTGCATTAAAACGAGCACCTTCCAATATAATTCTTATGCATACTGAATTTTGAGAACCATTGCTCTAGTATGTGTACTCCAGAGAACCACAGAGGAAAACAATGATGGGTTTACAGAAATACAGAGACTCTAACAGATGTGACAAGAGTTATCCTGACTAGACTACGAGCTCCATAAGAGCAGGATAGTCTGTCTTGTCCATCATTTTATTTCCAGCATTTCTAACAATACCTGTCACACAGAAGATGTTAAGTAGATAGCTGTTGAATGTAGTTATACATCCTGTGACTAGATGCTTTGTTTGGGGGGGGGGGGGAAGGGGTTGTTTTGTTTTGTTTTTCCAGAAGTGCCTAGCACAAGGCAAATGCCCAATGAACAACAGTTCATTAGAATCATTAAGATAGGAGTGTTCAGCATGTGCTCATCATGTGCCAAAGCTGGTGATAAATGCTTTTGGTGCATCAGCTCATGTAATGCTCACAACCACCCTGTGAAGGAAGTGGCCAACTTGCAACTGCCATTTTATGAAGAAAACTGAAGCTCTGAGAGAGGCAGTAACTTCCCTGAGATGATAAGTAACAAAAATAGAACTTCAACCCTTATCTACCCGACCAGAGCCCCATGCATTATGCCGCCTCTCTCCTGATGTGAGCTTCCATAAATGGGCACAAGCCCATCTTTTTGATACCAGACTAAACATTACAACACATTTCTCTAATTTGTCTATCCTACCAGCTCCTTGGGCAGAACAAATTCTAGGAATTGTTGAAATCAAGAGAAAGGTTACGGTCACACACTGGGCTGAAACAAAACCCTATTACTCCCATCCTTGTTCCTGCCAACTCATTCTACTGGATTTCAGTCAACACGTTAATTATTCCCCCTCCATGGTTCTGTTGAGTGTCCTAGAGCAGTGATTCTCCAACTTCAGTGTGTATGAGAAGCAAACAGGAGGGTGCTTGTTTTCAGGCACCTTCCTGAGCCCCAGAGCAAACTTGATAGCATTGCTTATAAAGACAGACAAACAAACGCTATGGAAGGACACTTGAAAATGGTCAGATTTTTAGTTTTAGAGTCTCCTAATGCTTTATCAAACCAAAAGGAGTTTGTTTGACCAACAGCCAGCTAGAATGAAGCATGTTCAACAATAATTCCGCAATCATTCACCAAGCACACAAATACTGTGGGTATCTCAATATCAAACAACACAAAGGAAGAAACATCCTTCATGTCCACATTTCCAGATGCTGAGCACACAGACCCAGGCTGCCTCACCTCTCTGTGACATTTCCTCTACACCTGGCTACACACTCTTCCTAATGTCCCTCTGTCCATAGGCTCAGCACCCACCCCCAAGCTCTAGGACCGACCCAGGCTCAAGGCAAGGGAGCCTGAGGAGCCCCAGAGCAGCAGCTCAACAGTTTGGTCAGGTTCCGGCTGATCCCACACTGACCTTGGCCATCTCCTTCACCAGGCCTGGGTTCTGTTGCCGGGAGAATGTGCATTGAAACGAGTTTTATTTTTCAAAGTCTGCATTCTTCTCTCTCTCAGCCACCCCAGCAGCTCTGCAGCCAAACTTCCAGTTTTTTAGTAACTTGGATCTGAAACCATGTCCTCATCCACTGTATTCCCTTATGCTCTCCGCTACGTCAGTGACTGACGGATGCCCTGTCAAGGCTTGGTCTTGCCTCATACTCCACACACTGCTGCTCAACACAGAGGGGATATCCTTTTCTAGTATGTCCAAAGACTCAACAACCTACGTCTTTGGACATATGAGAAAAGGATATCCCCTCTGACTCCCCGTAGCCCTGTGGGCACATAGCTTGACACGGGCAGGATCTCAGCCACAGCTTTCCCCTTAGCCAGGTGCCCCTGTTCCTGGCTCACCTCCACAGCTTTACTAGGTGGGCCAGCTGGCAGCCTGTGTCCATTCAGCCCTCAGAGAGTTCCTTCTCCATTTAGGTCTCCACAGGTCCTTAGCTCACACTGACACACCCAAGACTGAACTTGGCCAACATTCATACATCCTGCCTGCCTTCCTCTTTGTATTTATTGCTTGGTTAGGACCGTTCTCTGTAATCACATGGCCACATGAGCATTAGCTCCAGCTCTAGCTATGCGTTAATTCTAGAGTTTTTGTTCTGGCCCCATGGGTCCCCTTAAGCCTCCTAGACCTAGCCATCTCAATATAGCCCAAGCCTTAGCAGATACAAACAGGACCCTAAAGTGACCCATGTAAAAGGTTCAGTCCTCTTTAACTCATTTACTACCCCTTTAAGTATGGCCCTTTTTACTAACTGGATGATCCAAATGTGTCCAGCAGCCTCATGAACATACAAAAAACACGAACCTTTGGTGTTGATCATGTAAATAATAGCACAGTTTATTAAGTATTTCCTAAATGCCCAGCAGTAGACTCAGCCCTTTTCATACATGAAGAAAGAAAGAAAGTATATTATCATCCCCATGCTAGAGATGCTCAATTACCAGAGCGTTGGCCAGAATTCAAACCCAGATCTGAGCTTACTTGTACATTATGGAAAGCTTTTAAACTGCACATTATGGGGAACTATAACCACTGTTTTTTGGGTTTTTTTTTTTTAACTATAACATGATGAACTTTATATTCACTTACTACCTTTTTGAAAGTAAAATTAGGGAATGATACATACTAAATAGATGCATTTATTACAATACACTTACTTAGAAACATTATATGAAAAAAACGTTCACTTCATAATTTAAAAAGATAAATCTTAAAGACTCAGTCTGATTGATGGGATTTCTGTTAGAAGGACCTGAAAATTCTCAATAAGCCATAATTAAAGAATAAAGAGTAGCATATCCAAAATTAATATGCCATACTATACCTGAAAAAGCTAAGTTTAAATCTGAAATGTTGAGCTACTACTATTTGATACAAATTAAGGGGGAAAAAGCTGACATTATTGAGTAAATAGAAAATTATGATTTCGTTTATGCACCCCCTCTCCCCCCCAAATAACTCTGTCTAGTTTCAACAAATTGGATCACCTGTATACATTCTGGCTGATTTCTAAATTCATAGTTTTTTTCTTTCTGTATGGCAAAAGGAGAACATGCATAATTAACTTTCTCTCCTTTCCCCCCAATTCTTTGGCTAATAAAACAACAGGCAGCTAGCTCTACACACGTAAACACACACATGCTCTTTCCTTTTAGTCTTTCAAGAAAGCTAGTGCTTTTGCCAGATTGCATCCTTACCATATGTAGACACATCTTTTTACCTAATTAAAGCTAAGCCATCACTGCCAAAGCAGATGACTGAATGCTCCCCTGATAATTGAGTGTGCTCACTGCAAAGAATATAAAAAAGCACAGAAATGACTTTTCAGCAGAATTTTGTTTTTTAATAGCACAGTGGGCACACTAAAATCATTCAGCAAATGGCATACTATACTGGATGCTAAAAATAAATGAACTGAAGTTCCTGTTTTCAAGATCTCTCCCTTCAGACTCAGCTACATTAAAAATCCACAAAGAAGCTTTTAAGGGAACTTATGTTCCTACTGTTTATTCATAATTTCTCCCAGAGACCCATTTCTTCTCCCAGAGTGGAAATTTTCTCTATTTCCTTATATTAATATCCCACTGATAAGATACCTCCAAGGAATATTAGATCTTAACAGGTTAACGATTGTGGCTAATTGTTTAACTTTATGAGATAAAATTTTTTTTATAATAAAATTCACTTTTAGGTGTACAATGTGATGAGTTTTGACATACGTATACAGCCAAGTAACAACCACCAAAATCATACCAGATGTTTCCATCACCCCACCCCTCCCCTGCAGGTTCCCAGGTTCCTCTTTACGGCCAACTCACTTTCCCCCATTTCCTGACCCCTGATTGGTTTATCACTATACTTTTGCTTTTTCTAAAAGTTCATTCAAATAGAATCATAAATAAGTATATTATTTCTAGCTTATTTCAATTTGTATAATGCTTTTGAAAGAATTGTCCACATTGTTTCTTGTGCCAGGAATTCATTCCTTTTTATAGGTAAGTAGTAACCCATCATATGGCTATATGACAATTATTTATCAATTCACCAGGTAATAGACGTTTGGTTCTTTATAAGGTGTTGTTGTTGTTATTGTTAGTAAAGCTAACATTCAAGTACAACCATTCAAGCACATGCCTTTGGGTGAGCATATGTTCTCATGGGTCATACAGTAAATGCATGCTTAACTTTATATAAAATTTTTATATTGTATTCTGGCGCCTATTCCTGAACAGATCTGCTTCAATTTCTCGGTTAAAAGAAAAAAAAAAAATCCACCCATAACAATTAAAGTTATTGATACCACTGAATAATACAAACCACTGACAGAAAAATTGATTATAAATATCGAGCACTCATTATGGGTGTGTGCTGCAGGATATGGGAAATAGAGCTCAGTCTGATGAGAGAACCGTTACACGATTTCAAAATAAGTATGCTTACCTGTTGTGAAACCTAAAAAGTATTTTAGAGTCCTGCTATTCAGAGTGGGGTCCAGGGACCTGTAGTGTTGGCATCACCTGGGAACTTGGCAGAAATAGAGAATCGCAGCCCCACACCCTTGATCCACTGAATCAAATCTGCAAGACCCTCAGGTGATCTGTGTTTGAGAAGTACTAATGGAAAAGGTCAGAGGAAAGAGAAATTATACCCCACTGAGAAGGTCAGGGATTCACAAAAAGGGTTTCTGAGAGGAACTGGAAGCTCATTCTAAGTCCCTTACTATTTCCTTTAAGTCTTTTAGACATGATCTTTTAAATTTTCCAACCAACAGAACTTCCTCTGAGAAAACTAGTCACATTCTCTCTGAAAGTAAGTGGCTTTGAGAAAAATGTCCCTCACATTCTAGGGAATATTTGCGGTTGCCTTGTAAATTCCCTACACATTTTCAGTCCCATACTGTTTCCAGTCTTAGCCTTCCACTTACTACCATGATCACTACGATAGTACTGGCATTTCTGACAGGAAATATACACGACTCCTCTCATTATATCTACAGGACACACATTTCATTCTGCATTGCCTAAAACGGTCAACTGAATCACCACCCCAACCTTTACAACAGCATCTCCACTTACTGTTATTCACAACTTGAACCCCAAAAGAGACAGCCAGGATTTAGAACAATCGAAAAACTTGCCCAAGGGGACCTCACTCACAAGGAGCAGAGTTGGTAGCGCAGAACATTTTAATGTGGACTTTTCCCCGGCACAATTCCAGTCTCATGGGGGGTGCACGGTAATGGCCCACTAGTCTTTGTTTTGTTCCAATCCTCTCCGGCCTCCATGGTGTTCAACTTCGGAACCACCTCCTTCAGGTGGCACTCACTGGCCTGGGTCTCACCTCTCTGCTTACGTGTCTTGGCCTCTTCCCCTTTGGCACACCATTTATGGGCGTTCCCAAGCTCTTATCTTAATGCTGCTTCCAAAACCCACGTGCTCATTACTTCTCAGCTTCTAGCAATGGTCTCTAATCTCCCTTCTCTTTAAACCAGCCCACCTGCTGTACCTCATGTAAAATCCTTACAGCCCAGCTCTCACTCTGTCACCCGGCCCTACAGGAAAACCTTCAGTGGCTTCCCATTGTCTGCCAAATAAACATAAAATCACTTAGCCTGGCATTTAAGACTTTTATAATTTGGTCCTTCCATCTTCTCATCTTCCTCTTCATGCAGTTTACTCTTTGCAGGCAGCAGCCTAATTAGGCATTAAGGTTGCCTGCGTGGCAATCAGACCCCTTGGGTTTGAGTCTCAGCTCTACATATCTGGCTAACCATAGGAGCCTGGGAAGTTGCTTAACCTCTTTACATCTCAGTGTCCTCAGCTGTAAAATGGGAATAATACCACCTAATAGAGCTACTGTAAGTAGTAAATATAAAGCACTCAGGTAAAAGTCTGGCACATGGGAAAGACTCTCCCAACCTTGTTCTAATTCTCCATTTAAAACTAATGAAATATCAGCTACCCATATACCAAGCCCTTACTAAAAAAATGAACTTTGTAACAACCTGGCAAAGACCCTAAAGAACTAGTGACATTGTACTAATAATAGCCTCAAAAGATTAAGCTTCATTACTATGCTAGCTGTTTCTGCACATTCATTTCAATATTTCAAAGCCGATAGGAAGACTTATTCATCTCCTTCTGAATAAAAAATGAAAGGCATTCAAGATAGTAGTAATTCATCAGCAAAACTCATGCTTGAATGAGACCCTATTTCTGGCTACAGAAGCTATACCTTTTTATGCCTGTCATAATAAAACTGCTCTTGAGTTTTAGCAAAAACAAACAATGAAGACTTGGAACCAGCATATCAAATTTATGTCTTGAAGCAAGAAATAAAATCAGTAACTCTGCAAATAATTTGAATTGACAAATAGTTGTCTCTGACGCTGTTATACTGCTGAGAAGGATTCAAGCATTGTGTTCTAGATTCAGAAGGAAATACAGTACCAGGGCCAATCAGCAATGTCTAACAAGGTAAGCATGAAGAGCTGAGTATCTGTCAGCCCTAGAGGATGGGGGCAGAGACGAAACACTGCAGCAGATGGCAATTTTAAAAATAGCTTATATTCTGAACATTTACATAATAGAACTGTTTAAAATATTCTACAGATGCAATTATTTTAATCCTCAAAACTACCCTTCGAGAAAGGTACTATTGTCATCCCTATCACACAAATGATGACCCGAAAGCACAGAGAAATTCTAACGTCCTCAAGAATACCCAGGCAGTAAGGGGCAGAGCTGAATTTGAACACAGGCACACACCAGAATCCATGATGCTATAAAGACTCAAAAATATTTCCAGGTGATGCCAAGAGATGTAAAGATGGGCGGGAAAGACAGTTCTACAAATACCCAAGATGATTACAGCTCGGATTCCATTAAATTAAGATATATCTGGAAGTAAGAAACCTGAAGATCCAGCCTTATGTCCAGGCTAAGTTTGTGGTACTCAATAGTTTTGCAAGCCCAGTGGCCCAGGACACTGGGGAAGGGCTTTGAAGCCACTCATGAATAATCTCGGTATGAACAAAGAGCTCAAGAGAGTCCCAAGGACGAAATCCCAAAAGCATTGCAAATGACCAAATTTGCCAGGACCACTAAAGCGTTATGTGCTCAGTCAGTGGGTGTCCTTCACAAAACTATTTTCAAACAAAACAGTAACGTAACAAATTTACTAGTGGAATAGCTGCTTTCTGATGAACTTTAACAAATCGGAAATACTATACAGATGCATGGGGCTATACAGAAACATGGAGATAATTCCTAATGGACATTTGAGCTCCCAAGCTTTCTCAGAATAAATGTATGAAGTGAGTCTTAAATTTGTACATGGGTTCAGGAACGGTAAGGAGAATATGCATAAAAATTATATTAAGATACTTTAATAAAATTATTATTAATTGTAACATTTAAGGACAGAGAGGGAACTAGAGTTCATTCTATTGAGAAAACAAGGCCCAGAGAGGGCAAGCATCTTGTCCATGGTTACACAGCTTAACAGCAGTTTCTATAATACATGTGCTGCATGTAATGTTCTAGTTTTAACTTCAGCATTTTATTACTCTTTAACTTCCATACTGATTTAGAACAGTCCCAAACAAGACAAATTCACACTGAGAATAAAAATAATATTTAAGAAGTGCCTGGCTGGCTCAGTCAGAAGAGCATGAGACTACTGAGCTTGGGGCCGTGAGTTTGAACTCCACCTTGGGTGTAGAGATTACTTAAATAAACTTTAAAATAATAATTATATATATTTAGTATTATTATTATTACTTCCATAGCTTAACTTTGGGATGTGCTGACCAGTCACTGGTTACTTTAATAGTCTCATGGGCCTTCTGGCCACATGTTGAACTAATAAGAGATAAATTAACAGACAGCTGTATATAAAGAAGGAGAGGATGGGGCGACTGGGTGGCTCAGTCAGTTAAGTGTCTGACTTTGGCTCAGGTCGTGATGTCACGATTCATGGGTTCAAGTCCCACATCAGGCTCACTGCTGTCAGCCTGTCAGCACAGAGCCAGCTTCAGATCCTCTGTCCCCCACTCTCTGCCCCTCCCCTGCTTGTGCTCTCCCAAAAAAATAAATATTTTTTAAAAAATAATTAAAAAATAAAGTCACCTGCTAGAGGTGGCAACATTGTATACGAACACTTCAAATGTTCACACTCACATCTAAGAAGTCTGAGACAGTGGTAGCGTTGCCTTGGCTTACCTCCACTATCAGGAATCTGTTTCGCAAAGGCTTTCTGCTCCTGAACGTGAAGGACGTAGTACGGGTTCCAGAGGCCCGGGAGTCCGTCTGCAAAGTTGTTGGAGCCTCTCTGCTAGGAATAATCCAAAACAAAGAGTTGTGCTGCTTCTTCACTTGCAAGTGCTGAAATAAAACACAAAGACAGCATGCTTCTTAAGAATAGGCTTAACTGCCCAAGGAAAACTTCAAGCTGTCAAAAAATCCTTAATGAACACATCTGGTAAACTCACTTTGGACCCTTCCCAAAATGCTTTACAGGATGATGGAATTCTCAAGAAGCAAAACAAAAAAACCCAAGAGCAAAACCAGCAGCCTATGTTACATTACTATAGTTCATGACTGGTTATCCACAGGATCTGGCTCAGCGTCCTTGAAAAAAAAAATAACACATCCAGCTTAATTAATCCAAAACAACCTGGTAATGAAAGAACCATCTGTCTTATTTTTCAGCTTCTCTCCACACATACACACAGCTTTATTGTTAAATGCAGAGGTGAGGGAGGTGAGAGACGAGCTTGCTCCGAAAATTCTCTGAGGAGGAAGGGAAGGGAGACGGGAGAATGAGGAGGTCAAGACGAATTAAAATATCTAGAAGAATGTGAGGGGAAAGGAAGCATGGAGAAATTTGTGTGAAGAGCAACTAGTTTAAGAATGTGCTGTGGGCTACTTTCTCAAAAAAAAAATTGAAAAAAAATCTCAAACTCCTCTTGCTACAGCTTTTCTTACACAAGACCAACCCTGATACAAAAACAAAACCAAGATTGCATGCTGTTCACTTGTGTTAGTAGAAAATATGTTATTTAAAAAACATTCTTAGGAAACAAAAACAAAATGAAAACAAAAATATGGCAAATACTTTATTTCAGAAGCCACTATGAACTCTAATGTCCTGCAATAAGGAAATATTTGTGCTTAACTATTATGAAAATCATATAATAACATAAAAAATATTTAGATTCCACCAAGAAGGAAAACATTTAAATGCTGAGAACACTAAGATTATTTCTATGTGTGTGTGACCCATTACCAAAAGACACTGGAGAAAAATGAAATCCATTGATGTGCTGAGTTGTGGATTACAGGGAATTTTTTTCTTTGAAAATAAAAATTTATAGACAAAAAAATGCTAATTTTCACTTTTGAAATATCAAGTAGTTGATGCATTTGGAAGTTAGAAGAAAGGCAAAGTAGTGCTCTCTAGTAGCTATTATAATGGAAGTCTCTACCATGAAACTGAATTTTGAGCCTAAGGAAATTATGGATAATTATACATTTGTGCCCCAGAGTCATTCTCCTTAAATGCAAATAAAGTGCAGCTCCTGGGTTTCTATCATCTTCTACCCAGTAGTAGTTATTAGCAGCTGAAGTAAAAGAGCAATCACAATTTTAAAGTTGGAAAGATCCTTTCAAATTATCTACTCTGAAGAGTTGGTAAAGGAACCCCAAACAGTACCACACCAGAAACAGCCGGAGGGATGGGGACTTAGTTACACCTGGAGGAGCTTAAATCAAGGGAGGAAACAAGATGGCCCATTCTCATGTTTGAATGACCTTCATGAAGAAAAGGCATTAAGTTGGTTTGAAGGCTGGGGAGTGGGGGTGCAAGTTGTTAAGCCAAAGCCAGTGAATGCAATATTCAAGAAGTTAGTTCTGAGCTCAGTAGGAGGGAACTTGCTAATATTTGGGCTGCCTAAAGATAATACAGGTTGACTGATAGGATAACGAAGTCACTTGTTACTGAAGGTATTTTGTCCTAAGAACCGCTTGGGATATATTTGGACAGTAGTGCTTAACCAACTTGAATGTCCACTGGTATCACGTGAACATCTTGTTAAACTGTAGATGATGACTCAGTAGGTCTGGGGTGGGGCCTGAGAATCCGCATCTGAAGCAACCTGCCAGGTGAGGCAAAGGGTCAAGACCGTGGGTCTTGAGTGTCAAGGATATAACTTGATTACACGCATTAGAATGTTATTTAAACCTGTGTCCCCCAAAGCACACAGAGTCTTCTAACCATATGACTTCAAAAGTATTCTCCAGTCTTGATCTGGGGGCAGATGACTATAAATAAATAGGTTAAGTGGTAATTAGCAGGACTTTGTGAGTCCACACATCCAAAATTTTACAAAGTTTGTATCTTGGTATCTTGCAGTGACTGTCGCAATCATACTTTTGAGAGCAACTAATTTTGCACAATTCTAAAGAAGAGATGTTTTACTTCCATTTAAAAAAAGTAAGGGGTGCCTGGGTGGCTCATTCGGTTAAGTGTCTGACTCTTGACTTCAGCTCAGGTCGTGCATGATCTCACAGTTCATGAGATCAAGTCCCAAGTCGGGCCCCGCACTGACAGCACAGAGCCTTGTTGGGATTCTCCCTCTCCCTCAAATAAAACAAACAAACGAATGATGCTCACGCCCCAAGTTTGGCAAATACTTGAAACCGAGTAACTGTGTTGTGATTGATGAATGACTGACTGAACAGACACTCAGCATTCAAAAATGCAGTTACTTATTATTTCTACTTACGATTCTACAGTTAACAGAGAAATAGAATGGAGAAAACATGGCTACAAATTTTTCCCAGTGACCTGTTATAAAATTGTGTGTCTCCAAAGGTGGGGAGGAGGTAAGTCTCCCAAGGCTACAATTTGTGGTCTTCTTTTTCAATGTAGGGCTTTATATTATTTACCTGGCCCTGAATTTCACCTCTCTACTATCCATCAGAGTCATAAAAATTCCTTCAGTGTTTTGCAAGTCCTCGTTTCTAGCTCTGCTCCCTTACTTATCTAATAAAACTGGACCTGAATCAGTTCAAAATCCTATGTGATGTCTTTCCTGGAGAAATATGCTAATATCTGAACACACAGACTTTCCTCAAACTTTAAAGCGTTCTCACATTTCTCTCCCATAGTAAATAAACCAAGAACTGAGAGGAAACCCATTTCCTGCCCTTCTTCTGACTCTGAAAGTCCCCCTTCCAAAGGGTTTGCTGTTTTAGTTTGCTTAAACATTGTTTCTGATTTATGAAAATCAGATTTATGAAATCTGATTTATGAAAGCCCTTTTTTTCCAAACTGCTTATTTACTTTTCAGTTAATTCTGAATGAACTTAGCTTATTCTGTCCTTTGGGAAGTATCATCTGTTTGTTCATTCCTCCTTTGCTATTTTTAAAAGAAAAAAAGTGAATTAGCTTGAGGGTAAGCAATCAAATGAACATATATAAAATCGAAATTTAAGTGTTGGACATTCTTCTGTTCTCCACAGCACATAAAAATCTGTGCTTATATTATTATCCATCAGAGGATTCTCTAAAGCCAAGTTACAAACACGATGCAAATCTTAATTTGGGGTACTTTATAATATTATTACAAATAAACCAATGCATGTGATTTTTTTATGTAAGTAATTTTTTTTTTATGAAATCATATAATCCTAGATTTACTTCCTAATACCAGTAGGTTTAATCCTTTTGGCAAAGTGAGTCAAATTTATTTCCTGATAAAATTAACTCTGAAAGTTTCTACCTTCTACAATACGTGTTGAAGTGATCAATAAAAAATTTCTCAATGCCTATTCTATACCAGACATTGTTCAAGGAACTAAAGATAAAGTAGTGAAGGGGGAAAAAAAAGAAGTTTACAATCCAGGAGAGAGGCAGGTATTAGCAAGAAGTTCACAGCTAATTATTAAGTTACAATACTGGTATGGCTAAAAACTGACCCAGCTAGGGAAAGACAGGGAGCTTCTTAGAAGAATTTGGGGGAAATTCTCAGAGAACTCCACTCAAGAGTTAACCAGATGAAATAGGGTGAAAATGAAAAACATTCCGGGCGGAGGAAACAGCATTTGCAAAGATTCTGAGGTGAGAAGGAAAGCTTCACACAGAAGAACTGAAGCCGCCGATGGGAGTAATGATGAAAACAGTTAATAGCTAGTCTTGGCGGTGTGCCTACCCGCCCGCAGGAACTCACAGATCGCACACAGCACTGGCATGGGCGCCGTTACTCTAACTCTGCACATAAGGACACAAAAAGGCTTAGAGAAGTCAACTTGTCCAACGTCTCAAAGCAGGAAGGTGGCGAGCCAGAGTTTGGTCTAGGGACTCTGCTGCCTGGGTCCTTATTTTGTACCTGAGAGCCATCAGAGCTCCCCAGGAGCAGGTCAACGTGGAACTTTCCTCCTGTTCATGCATGTGCATGCGGGTTCCACTTTTTATTCACATGCACGCACACACATTCATAAACATTATATAGGATGTGACCTTGTTTTAAGTAATGCTTAACATTTACACGACAATTATATAATATTCTGAAATTTGCATTTGTCACTCTACTTTGAGGTCCATCCATATCGATGTGATGCAGAAAGGTCTAGTTCATTCTTTTTAAGTTCTGTAGAATATTCTATCAACCAAATGCATCACCAAGTTATCAATTCCCTAGTAGCGGACATTTAGGTTGCTCTCAGAGAATTGCCTATATAAATGTTATTTTGGAGCCAAAGCTCTTTTGTTTTTCAATCTAGATAATAGATAGTTCAATAAAATAATAATAATCTAGATAATTCAATAAAATAGTTTACTGAGACAGTGAATCTTACAAATGGCTAGAAATACTTTAAAATTGAAATTTCCCTTTTAAATGGGGTTTTCTCTAAAAACATAAATCTTTGAGAATTCAAGTCAGGTAAAAATAACTAAATAATTAAAATACTATGGCTCTCTCAAAAGGGGAAGTTAATAGTATTTTAAATGAGAAAATAAATTTCCAGTTAAGTTGAACCTATACTAATCCTGTTGCAAACAGAACATACTGAAGAGAAAGTAGATGCAGAAGACAGTCTGTATCTTACAACCACTTTCGCCTCCTGGCCACACCACCCTAGACAGAAAAATCAGAGTGTTTGAGCAAGCAGATAAACAAAACAAATATTTCTCTGGAATGCCTTGTTCTGTGCTCTGGCCAGAAAATAATCCAAGGCACAACCACACAGAAAGATAAACAATTTTTTCTTTAGAATCAAGGGATTGGCAAGTGCCTCCCATGTGTCAGAGTTAATGTTTGATAAAACAGACAATTAAGCAAAGCAATAAAATGATCGTGAAGTTGTCAGACCTATAAACAGTGTGACCCAAAACAATGATCTATTTACATTAATGGAACTTTTTGCTCAAGGACACTGTAACAAGTTTTATTTTGAAGTGTAAACTGAGGTCAAGTTCACAAATACGTGAAGACCCATCTATTGGTTTCCTACACCTTTAGTATCATTTTCTATACAGAAGAATTCTGAGAAAACCTCAAAAGGCAAATGTTTCAAAATACGGATAACTTCACTATTGGCTGCATTCTTCACACTGTAAGATGACCTAGTCCAGAAAAGGCAAAACGGAATTTGAAGAAGGGCATTTCTCTTCAGAGGGAAAGGGAAGAGCAGTCTCCTAGCTGATTTCCAAAGAAGTGTACACGGTCCCCAAGTCAGTAAATAGAAAAAAAAAAAAAAAAAATCTAGGTTTCCAATGAAAGAAGTAACTCTGTCATACTGAGGCCACAATGGAGTCAGACCGTGTGGCCCCATTTTCACACAACTAGCCAAATGTTTCAGCATGTTCCACAGACAAGCCACGGAGATTTCACTTCTAGATCCCGGACTCTAGCCCAAGAAATCCTTCTGGGCTTAGGGAAATCCTTCCAGGCTACAGGATGCAGCCGTGAACCCAACTGAAATTTATCCTACCAGTAGTTCAAGAAAATCACTGTTCAAGATGGAGCAGTTTCATCATTCATTAATCCATCTGTCTGTCCATCCATCTGACACAGATATTTATTACTCATTTATCCCATGGCACAAGGTCTCAGAGCATAAGGAGTATCTGAACCAAGACAGCGAATCCATATAGTCACACATTTAAACAGACAATTAAACATACCAAACATAACCTTCTGCCTCATTCTAACCTCTTAACTACAGATTCGAGGTGCACATTTTATTATTTTTATTGCATAATATGCATACTGTACTGAATACATGATTCGCCTAAAACCACATTTTTTTTTTTTTGCATTCCCCCTCAGAGGGCAGAACAGAAATAGAGATAGATAGATAGATAGATAGTAAAAACAGCAGGAACTAGCAGTTGAAAGAGACTTAGAATGAGAATAAGGAATGACAAATAGGCCAGAAACCAAAAGTAGGATCACTTAAACTTTTGAAACTTCCCCGTGTCTGTGATTTTTAAAAATGTCCTGAAGATTTCCCCATAGTTAGTAGCAGTAAGTAATGGCTTCTGGACAGAAAGTAAGGGGCACATGCTATGGACATACGACATTAAGGGACAGAGTCTGTGCTAAGAGCATATAAGTCAAAAGCCACCAGAGAAACCCTAGGTCCCAAAGCAAGGACACAAAAGAGCCCAGAGCACAGGAAGTGGCCTGAGTCTGTGGCGTCTCCCTGGGGATTTCACAACAGTACAATCCTTGTGGTTCCCCACACCAGACACTCAGCCCAGAATAAAAAACAGATAAGTTGTAAGGCGGACTAAAACTAATCCTTTGCTAAAGAAAGTGCTCTGTTATCTAATATGTTCTGCATAGTTCCTGATTACTTACTAAAGTCTAATTGTTGGGCTGCTTTTCGATCTGAGGGCTTATTTTCTCAGATGAGCATTGGTCTTTGATATGCCTCTGTACAGCAAAATGAAACCTTTATTTTCAGCATGCCATACTAAAATAGAGTATGGCATTTAAAGAATAATGTTTGATTTGTTTTTTTTCCCATCAAAGATGATTTGGACCAGAGGAACTGGAGAAACCAGATGGGAGGATGTGGCCCCAGTCTGGATGCAGGAGGACAGGTAGGACCCCTCAGCAGAGACCCAAAAGGCTGATACGCAAGGCTTTCGTCTGAGGCATGTCAGGATACCAAACTGGCTCAGTCTGAAAACACTAGCGAAGAAATCAGGAAAAAGCCATATAACAGTAACAAAACCTCTGTCTTCCTACAGGGCACATCACAGGTGTGGAGCAACCAGGAGCGAGACAGAGCATCCTGGAAGCCCATCCAGACAGGAGCAGCTTGGACAGGGTGTAGCCAGGGCAATGGCCAGGTGCATCCTTGAGGGGGATGCAAAGAGGAGGGGTCAGGGCACCAGGCCCACCGCAAACCCTCTGTATTTGTTTCCCAGAGCTGCAAGAACAAAGTTCCACCGACAGGGTGGCTTCCAACAAGAGAGGTTTATTGTCTCATAGTTGTGGAGGCTAGAAGACCAACTCAGAGGGAGGCCATGCTCCCTCTGAAAGCTGAAGGGAAGAATCCTTCCTTGCTTCTTTCTAGCTTCCTGAGGATTGCTCACACTCCTTGGCGTTCCTTGGCTTATATATGCATCGCTCCAATACAACATCTTCACATGGTATTATCCCTGTGTCTCTGTCCTCACAAGGATGCTTCTTATAAGGACGGAAGTCCTACTGGACTAATAGCCCACCCTATCCCAGCATGACTTCATCTTAACTAACTGCATCTGAAATGACCCTATTTCCAAATGAGGTCACAACCTGAGGTACTGGATAGGAGGGATAGGAGGACTTCAACTTGTCTTTTTTGAGGGACACAATTCAAACCATAACATTCTTCTTGAAATGCCCAGGCCACGCCCTCAGCCAGAAGGACTAAATGCTCTAGAGCCATTTAGAATACCTGATGTTAATTCACGTTAAAGAGAAACAGAAAAAAAAAAAAAATTACTCTATGGTGGTAAAAGTCAGAATAGTGGTTACATGTAAGGAGGGAAACAGTGACAGGAGGGGAGTCCATGATGCACTCGTGAGGGCGAACAATGTTCTAGTTCTCCATCTTGAGGCAGGTTACAAGGTGTGCTCACTGGGAAGAAATGTAGCAAACTGCACGTACATGGTTGTGTACTCCTCTGTATGTCTGATACATTTCCACTAAAACTTTACCTTTTTTTAACGTTTACTTATTTATTTATTTATGAGAGAGAAAGAGCGTGCGTGCTCAAGCACAAGCAGGGCAGGAGCAGAGAGAGAGGGACAGAGAGAATTCCAAGCAGGTTCTGGTACTATCAGCGTGAAGGCCGATGCAGGGCTCAAATGCACGAACCATGAGATCATGACCTGAGCTGAAACCAAGAGCCGAGGCTTAACCGACTGAGCCACCCAGGCGCCCCTCCATGAAAACTTCACTTTAAGAAAACATTAGAGAGGGGCGCCTGGGTGGTTCAGTCAGTGAAGCATCCAACTTCACAGCTCAGAGCCTGGAGCCTGCTTCAGATTCTGTGTCTCCCTCTCTCACTGCCCCTCCCCTGTGCATGCTCTGTCTCTGCCTCAAAAATAAATAAACATTAAGAAATTTTTTTTAATTAAACAAAAAAAACATCAGAGAAGTTGGAGCTGTCCAAGAAACAGAGATCTTAGCAACCTAAGTATGACCTCAGAGAGGGGCACTGTCTTGAGAAAAGCCAAAGCCAAGAGTTAGCCACTCACATCTGCTATTCAGACACTCAACTGGCCAGTTTACCTGAGCTGTTTACCTCTTAGGAGCTGGTGTATAACCGGAAATGCTAAGGTAATTTACTTATAATGAGAAAAATGTGAAGGCCAAGGAATACGTATGTTTGAACTGGCAGATTGGCAACCTCCATAGGCAAATCCATGGATGATAATTAAAAAGCTGTTTGATAAGCAGGGACACATTATAAGTAATAAGGGTACTCCCTCCCCTCTACAGTGTTGGAAACATGCTAGGACACTTTTTGCTTTGCTCTGTTTTCCTACCCTCCTTGCAGACCTCTCCCACACATTCCATTTTCAGGCTAAGTATAGTTCAAGTGTTTTTTTCTTTCACATCTGATTCCTCTCTGGGAATTTTAAACACTTGTGGTTAGAGTGTTCTGGGTCCTGTCGCTTAATCTCCAAGCAAGAGAAATTAACACCAAAGGACTGGATTAAAATACTGGACACCACACAGACTCAGTAGAAAACATATTTTTGGAGTAAAAACAGAAGATCTTCTAGGATTAAATATAATTCAGACGGTGAACATTAGATGTTGCATAAGCTCTGAATAACATACTGATATATTCAAATCTGGACGATTCCTAAGAAAGGAGAGTGAAGACAAAACGTAATTGCAATGCAAACAAAGAAATGAAGAGCAAGTATTGATCAAAATTTTACATACAAATTATCAAGCATATAATTATAGAAAATAAAGCTAGGAAGAGAAAGAAGCACTTGGCCTTCTATTGTGTAAAATGTATTAAGGGGGCACTGAACATTTCAAGGCTATGAATTTGTAGTGACCCTCTTGACTATTCTCCCAGGATGTCTCCGCCCCATTGAAACCCATCCCTATTCTCAAATTTCAATTACAATCCCACACTTCAGAAGTCTCAAAAGATATTTAATAGCTCTATGTTTTAAATAGTTGGGTTATTAAAAATGAGAGCTCCAACATCAATTATACATTACCATTACTAATGTCTTCATCATTTTCTCATGAAAGCAGCAAATGGGAAAGATGTATTCCATGCCAAATGCTAACAAGCCTAATGTTAGAAGCAATGTGAAGAATTGGGTTGTTATAAATTGTCCATATAGAGCTACATCCCCAAAGGCATAACCTCATGGGGAGATGTAAACATCATAAGCCATAGGCCTCTCAGTCTGCTTGAGCTGATCCTGCATTCTCTCCTGTGGCATCTCCTCAAATGCTTGATTTTGAACATTATGGGCTAAGAACACTAAATTTCGCACAGTTCTTAACCATTCTCAACACTGTTTTACGCCTCAGTGCCTTTGATTTTGAACATTATGGGCTAAGAGCACTAAACTTTGCACAGTTCTTAACCATTCTCAACACTGTTTTACGCCTCAGCACCTTTGATCATTCCATTTGTGCTTTCTGGAATATTCTCTTCACCTTCCAACTTCCCCCCTCTCCAGAATAACTTCCAAGTTATGGAACCCTCTGTTGGTATTCTCTTCAAGGAGGACTTCACTTTCCACCTTCACTCTGCATTTGGATGAGAATAGAGGAGAGTCTAGGAAAGAAAGCATATGTAAAACTGTCTGAAGAATAAAGATAACTATCATAATTTTAAACCATTTTAAAAAAAGCTAAAAGATGTTAAGATTTTTAATGTGCATCTGAATAGAGCAGTTTTTACTTCATAACCCTAGTTTATTGTGAAAGACTCCTAGTGCCATTCACCCAATAGATTTTCATCCCAACTCTACCCAAAACCCATACGGGTGAATGTGCACACACACATATATACTTCATCCCTTCGTGTGCCCTTGGGTCCCTACAGAATAAATAGCACAGCACCTGGCACATCCTAGGTGCCCAAACATTTGTTCCTGTTCACTGAAGAATAAAGAAATGCAACAACATGAGTATACTAATAAAGTCCAAAGTGAAGCCAGGTGCTAAGATGAAACAGACTGAAGGGAAAATTAGAGCTCCATGAAATCAACCAGAAAGACTTTCTGGAGAAAGTTAATTTGTAACTATCCAAGGAAGAATAGAGTTATAATCATAGCTATGGTAATAGTTGTAGCAATAATAATGGCAAGTAATACAGATTAAATGATATTTGGCAGAACCTATGCTGAACTATTTATATGTGTTTTCTTTCATTGCAATAACTGTGACATGGCCATTATGTCGAGTTTATAGATAAGGAAAGTGATGCTCAAGGTAATAGGCAACTTATGCAGAGTCATGTAGTTAAAAGCCGTAAGGGTAGGGGCGCCTGGGTGGCTCAGTCGGTTAAGCGTCCGACTTCGGCTCAGGTCATGATCTCGCGGTCCGTGGGTTCGAGCCCCGCGTCAGGCTCTGTGCTGACAGCTCAGAGCCTGGAGCCTGTTGCAGATTCTGTGTCTCCCTCTTTCTCTGACCCTCCCCTGTTCATGCTCTCTCTCTCTGTCTCAAAAATAAATAAACGTTAAAAAAAAAAAATTAAAAGCCGTAAGGGTAGAAAATGAACACAGATTACCATCTGGTTTGGAATGGGCAGTGTGGAGTGAAAGGAGAAAAGCATTAAGTATCAACAAAACATCCTGAGCTAAAGCACCGGAAGCCTGCAGTAACACAGGTTCAAATGGGAGAGTAAAAGGAAAGGTAGCAACATGAGATGACAGAAAACTTCAAAGACCAGTTGGAGAAACTCTCTGGATTTTTGAGCAGAAAAAAATTTCTGTAATGAAAACCAGGCTTAAAGAATGTTCTGTAATGAAAACCAGGCTTAAAGAATGTTCTATAAAAGGTACATGGGCAGGAATAATGGTGGTCATAGGTAGAGAGCTCAGGTAGAAGATTTTGTATAAGAATATGATTATATCATTTTATGGCCCTCTAAATTTTCTTAATGTTTGTTTATTTTTGAGAGAGACAGAGACAGAGCATAAGAGGGGAGGGGCAGAGAGAGATGGAGACACAGAATCTGAAGCACGTTCCAGGCTCTGAGCTGTCAGCACAGAACCCAATGCAGAGCTCAAACTCTGGAATGGTGAGATCATGACCTGAGCCGAAGGCAGTCGGACGCTTAAGCGACTGAGCCACCCAGGTACCTCTTATTTCATGGCTTTCTAGACAAGTCAGTTGAGGAGGAAGAAGGAGCAGTTGGGGGAAGGGGGATGGCTTGGCGTGCACTCGGCACTTCAGAAACATTATTGTGTGTTTAACAGCTGCTTTTGGAAGGCCTAAGCCCAGCAGAAAAGCTGTTTGGTTTTCACACGCCAAAGATGTACTTAAGTGTAGAGGGCTGCTGTATTTGCTGAGCTAAGTCCTCCAGTTTTCGATTCATTGGCAGTAAATGCTATGAAAAGGACTTCCAGAGCTATTTTGGGTTGCATGAGACTCGTTCAGGAGATATCTGTAATGCCTGTGTCCTGCTTGTGAAAAGATGGAAGAAACTGCCAACAGGATCAAAAAAAAAAAAAAAAAAACCAAAAAAAAACCCAAAAAAACCCTGGAATCATGTGGTAGACGCAAGGGCAGGACCCAGTCTGAAGACTACATTGAAACCAAAGAAAGTGAAAACTCTATCTGGCAACAGGATAAAAAGCAACCAGATCAATAAACTACACAAGGAATTTAAATGTCACAGTTCTGATGTTCACAGGCACCTCAAGTGCCTCCCCTGCTCAGTCTCCTTGTTATAGTAACCAGTCAGATGATGGCTCAGACACAGAGATGGCCTCTGGCTCTAACAGAATGCCAGATTTTTCCTTCTCAGATCTCACACACTGGAAGAGCCAGAAAATATGTTGTGGGATTATCTTTAAAGGCCGTTTTGGGGAAGTCCTCATTGACACACATCTATTGAACCCTTGTTGCTTACTAAAAGAAACAAAGAGGGGCACCTGGGTGGTTCAGCCAGTTATGCTTGCTTTTGGCTCAGGTCATGATCTCACCCATTTGTGAGTTCAAGCCCCACATCAGGCTCTGTGCTGACAGTTCGGAGCCTACTTGGGATTCTTTCTCCTCCCTCTGCCCCTCCCCTGTTCATTCTTTCTGTCTCTCTCTCAAAATAAATAAACTTTTTTAAAAAATTAAAAAAAAAAGAAATGTACATAATATTTAAGATGCTGAGTATTTCATAGGAAAGCTGAATGCTGCTGTAAAGTACTCTTTAAGTTTTTTTTTTTTTTTCTAATCCCCTTTTAATGAACGAAACTAGGGGAATTTTAGGGGACAGAGATGGGATTTTTGTGTGAAAAAAGTATGTAGTTTTACTCTTTCTGCATTGAGAAGCAGTAGTTGGGGCATTTTTTTGAGATGGTTGGCTACACTTGTTCTACTTCATGATAATAAATTTGTCATAACTCAATTTAAAAAAAAGGATATAATTATACCATTTCACGGTTAAAGTGGAAGACCCCTACCAAATCTGTAAAAACATTTTTAAATTTTTTTCTTTTTTTTTTTTTTTTTTTGATGTTTTATTTATTTTGAGAGAGACAGAGAGAGTGTGCCAGCTGGGGAGGGACAGAGAGAGAGGGAGAGAGAGAAGCCCAAGCAGGCCCTGGGCCATCAGTGAAGCAGAGCAGACACAGGGCTCAATCTCACAAACTGTGAGATCATGACCTGAGCTGAAATCAAGAGTCACAAGCTTAACTGACTGAGCCACCCAGGCACCCCAAACACATTTTTTTAATTGGTAGCCTAGATTTGTCCTCCAAAAAAGTTAGTGCCTGGAAAGCATAACCAGGTACTTCATGACCAGAAAGCATTCTTCTCTCTTAATGTCCTGCTTATCAAAATATCCAATTATATTGAATTTATCTGCAGCATAGCTGGAATCAAACAAGAATAATTAGCTAACTTATTTTGACATTTATCTAAAACATTGGCTCCAAATACCAAAAGTAATTTGAAAGAAGTGTCGTTTATCTCACAGATTATTTATATTTTCAACAGAAAGTTCTCTTAAATTTCACAGTATATCAATTAAATAAAGTTATAAATTAATTTAATTTCTGTTGCTAAAAAGCAGTTGAACACCCTCTTATGCCCTAGTTGAATGCCTTGATTATCATCTCATTACTCTTATCTAAATGCAACTGGTCTATTTTCAACTGGTAAGTGCAGCTACAAATTATCCATAAAGAAGTCAGGGAATTTTTTTTTTTAAATCTCTACCTTCTTTGGCCCTATGTTAAACATAGAAAGTGTACACATTCCCTTATCTTTGCCTCCTCCAACTCTAGGAATCTTACATACAAAAGGGTTGTACAAGATTTTAATAAAAGCATCTATTTTGTTTCATATATTATATGTTTATGGTATTTATTAATTTATCTTTTATTTTATTATTTTTTAAATGTTTATTTTTGAGAGAGAGCGAGCGAGCATGGGGGAGGGGCAGAGAGAGAAAGAGAGAGAGAGACTCTCAAGCAGGCTCTGCACTATCAGCACAGAGCCCGATGTGGTTCTCGAACTCGAGAACTGTGAGATCAAGACCTGAACCAAAACCAAGAGTCTGATGCTTACCTGACTGAGCAACCCAGGCACCCCTAGTTCATCTTTAAAAAATTTTATTTTTAACAAAAGCGGCACCTTCTGTGGTGCCAGCCTAAATATTTGTGATAGAATATTTCCTATGAAAAAATTCCACCAACTGTCAGAAACAAAGGACTGATAACCTCTCTGAGGACTGAAATCTGATGGGGTCAGGGGAAAGCACTCCTTAGAAAGAGCTAAAAAACAAGAAGGCTGTGTTTATATAGCATCATGTGTTTGTGGGCCAGAAAAAAAAATCTAAAAGGCAGAGCCTCTAAATATTTAGAATTTTTATTTTTATTATTTATTTTTTTAATGTTTTTATATTTATTTTGAGAGAGAGAGAGAGAGAGAGCATGAGTCGGGGAGAGGGGCAGAGGGGCAGAGACAGAGAAAGAGAATGCCAAGCAGACTCCATGCTGTCAGTGCAAAGCCCAACACCAGGCTCGATCTCATGAACTGTGAGATCATAACCTGAGCCAAAATCAGATACTCAACTGACTGAACCACCAGGCACCCCTAAATATTTAGAATTTTTAAAATATGAATATAGAGTATCTCTATTAACCAAGAGGATGCCCTCTGAAGACATTATTCTTTGTGAGAAACTTTGTCACTATGAGCCTCAGCAGGAACCCCCAGTCAGCCCCTCTCTTGCACCCCATCTCTCAGTTCTCACCAGCCAGGCTCTTGTTCCCATTCCTCCTAGCTCTGGCAATCCTGACAAGGAGAACTTTTCATCCCCCAGAGCATTTGTTCGTGTCTCATACTACGCTAAATGATAGCTAATAGGAATCTAAGGAAGATATAATAAGTGTTGGAACTTCAGCAATGAGTGCATATCTCTACCTACTAAAGTGCCTAAAACCGTGGATATAAAAATGTACTATTATAGAGGGAAATAGCTTTGTTATTCACATCTTTGGCACACACATTTACTTCCCCAGTAGTATGACCACAAACCAAACTCAACTCAAATCAACATAATTATGAATTATGAAACTGTACTGAAGACTTACTGGAGCACCTGGCTGGCTCAGTTGGTTGAACATGGGACTCTTCCTCTTGGGGTCATGAGTTCAAGCCCCACGTTTGGCCTAGAAAGTTTACTGCACATGAAACAAATTGGAAAATATCCTTCTGATGACATTTACATACTGGTCTCTTTCTTGTCAACACAAGTACACTAAAATATTTTCAAAGAGTTTTCAAACTTTTCAAAGCCAAAAGAGTTTTAATTAATATCTGCAAATCCACAGCGATGAATTCATCTTTCACCTGTCTTCTCCAATGGGTAAAGTTTTCGAAATAACAAGTTGATAACAGTTACAAAGATGAATCCTAATAGTCATAAAGATGTTACAACTGAGCTAATACATTAACACTGTGGGTTAATCCATGGACACTGATTGAGTCACTTGGCAAATGTTTGTTCTATCCGTAATGTTCTGGACACTGCACCAGGTACAGAGGACACAGGGGTGAACAAGACAAGATGTAATCACTGCCCTCTCAAACAGAAAGGTATTCCAGATTTTATGTTATCAACCAGATTTAAAAAAACAAAAAAACAGACACAAAAAGCTAAAAGTGAGTTGTTCAAGTGAGGTACATTAGTGACATTAAGTATGTGAGTTAATAAACAAATCGGGCATCTAGGTAAAGAATCTTAAAAACAATTTTCTCTCTAGGGAGTGTACCAAGCTTCCCCAGAGGGTAACATACTGGTAATGAGGAGCTATCCTAGAGTCAAAGCATAATCGATAAAATGCTGGAACCTTCTGTTCATTTCTTATAAACCAATGCTACTGAGAGACATCAGCTTGGACATAAACCTTCATGATTTAACTACTACTCTGAGATCATCTACAGAGACCAATAGAAATGAAATCTCTCACACATTAGTACATTCCCATGACAAATACTACAAGAATCATGCACATTTCCACTGAAACTATACTCTAAAGAGAGAACGTAAACCTCCTATAACAGACTGTGTAGATGTCAGTCTGGGAGAGAAGGAGCAGATATTCAGGAAAAGACAAGGGTTTCTGGGTTACTTAAATTTTTGTCTCTTGTGACAATCATTGTCTTACATAAGATATCAATTGCAATTCATTTGCTTAATTAAGTTAATTTTCAGTATCTAGTTTCAGACATCACCAGCCAACCCAGGGACGTCTTAGAGATAATTAGAGGTTCAGTCTGCAGAGAGGTTGAGAAATCAGAACTAGTGATGGACAGTCTTATGCATAAAGGTGAAACTAAGTGAGTGTATGGATTTATCTCAGAGTATAAAAGGAACGGGGTCCAGGGTCCTTTGAACCTTGATTCTCCGGGTGGATGCCTGTGCCCTGGCATGGGGCAAGGAAGGAGAAATCAGTGATGGCCAATTAAGAGAGGGAAGTAAAGCTGGCTGAGGGTGAATGTACATGTGCAAGTCTGTGTGTGTGTGTGTGTGTGTGTGTGTGTGTGTGTGAGGGAGAGGGAGTAAGAGACACAAACAGGAAAGGCCATGCCCATTGGGTGAAGACTGACTTAATCTCTATAATTAAAAATCTCTGGTGGCATCCCATTCTAATTAAAACACAATTCAAGTTCCTTTCCAAGACTTGAAGGCTTCACATAAACTGCCTCCCACCTTCCCGATTGCATCTCTCCCAAACTCCTTCTTTTTACTCCTCTGCTTCTACAAGTTCTCCAAACACCCCAAATCCATTCATGCCTCAGGGCCTTTGCAGATGCTGTTCCCTCCTCCTAGAATGCTTTTCCTTCTGCTCTTCACTTGATGGCTGCTTCTCATCATTCAGGTCTCAGTTCAAAAACTACTTCCTCAGAGAAGCTCCAATTGCTCTAAAGAAGCTTTCTCTCTAGCAAACCCTGAGGTGCACTGGCTTGTATCTGAAACATGTTTTTTCACTTATTTGTACCTTGTTTATTGACTCCATTTCCCACAGAAACATAAGGTCTCTAAGAGCAAGGGCTCTATCTTGTTCAACACTGGGTGCCCTACCCCCACCACCAGCACCTAGAGCATCTCCTATTATGTAGTGGATACTCTGTAAATATTAGTTAAATCTCAAGTCCCACCTTATGGATGACTGTGCAGAAGGTCACCCAAGATCCACTGCAAAACCACTCTCTGCTCCCTTGTCACCTCGACCTTCTACCACAGTGACCATAACCCACAACCAACCAATTCCGGACCTGCTTCCACAACCTGTGGAAGGTGGAGGTAACGCTGCTTCCCTTTCAAGAATCTCCAGCTTCCTTGCCTGTTCTCCTCTGGAGGCCCTATTCTCATCTCCTACAGATCTTTCCATTCCCAACCAGATAAAGGTAGCTCCAGATTTAAAGAATCCTTCAAAGACCAGCATCACACGCTACTAGGCACACTGTGTCTTAGGTATAAGGGCAAAAAGAGAGAATGGGGAAGAAGAGCACCTTTTCACTTGGCTTTTCAGTGTTTATGATAAAAAAAAAAACAAGAACAAAAACAAATTTCCTAAGGGTTGGGTGCTTTCCTTCCTCTCTCTCCCAAGAAAAGGAAAGCCCTTCCCTGGTCGATGCAGAAGGCTGTGACAGCAAATGGGAAGCTGGCCATTCCCCCCTGGATGACAAAAAGTCTCCATGAAAAAGAAATATGGACATGGGAAAGAGACCCATGTCCTACTGTTCCTTACTTTGTTTTATCCTCATAAACTCACCCCTAGAATCTCACCCCTTCTTAGCCTGGCTGTATGGCAGCCAAGTTCCTGACCAAGCCTAAGGCCCTACTGCTTGTTTGGTGCTGGCGAATCACCATCAGCAGAAAGAACTCCTGCTACCTCACCATGCTGAGGAAACAGTACTTCTGACATCCTAATACAGAACCAGAAATACAGTTTCCTCCTGACATGCCATAATATCCAATGCATCCATTGTCTGCCTTACATCAAGCTGACTCCCAATCAAATACATCTTTATTGAAGTATAATTAACATACAGTGTGGTAACAAGTTAATTTACTTTTAACCCTTAAAGGGTTCACCTGGAAATTCTGACACGTACTGTTATCCATTGTAGTCACGATAAATAGGAGAGGTTACTTTCAACTGTGAAAGTGGGGATGGATGTAGCCCTGGGAGGACTCCTTCCAGGAGAGAAGGCTGAGTAGGAACTTCAGTGAAAATATATTCAGAATGAAAAGAATTTTTGGAGCACAATCCATTAGAGATAACATATCCTCCTGAATTTGGCCAGACACAGCACACCAAAGTGACCCGTCAAAGATGCAGAGAAGACAGAAGATACCTAATTGAGGAAAGTCTGAAGCTCTCAGAAGGAAAGGCAGATAAAGTACTCAGACCACCTGTTCAAGAAGCCCAGCCTGGGGGTAATTAAGGAAGTATATTCAGAACAGGGGATATATAACTTGAGTGTGCAAGGCAAAGGTGAACAATATGTATAAAAAATGGAAGAATTTGTGAGGAATGTATACTATGGAGGCTTCCTGGGATGGCGTAAAGCAGAGGTTAAGCAGACCTCCGTGTGATCCATTCTAAATCCTTTAAGCTAGAGCAATCTTAGTTTTTTTTTAACTATAAAATGGGGCTAAATATTCCTGTCTCATAGAGTTGGTGGGAAGATCTAATAAAAAAACACATGTGAACACACGGGGGATCCTAGTGGATGCCACATGAGTTTTGTGCTTTTCTCACCTCCTTGATAAGCATTACCTAGAATGCATATCAAACAGATATCTGGCCCCCAACCCTGGATGGAATCGTAAAACCCATGGAAGCCAACTGGTAATCTGCATGGGTAGCAAAGGAGATGTATCAGAGAAATATGGGAAATGCGCCACTACTTTACCTCTCTCCTAGAATATTCCACACGATGTGGAACACAGAAATATCTCCAACAGAAGAAAACAGCTGTCACTTCCCTCTGGATAACTTGAGAATTAAAGTTTTCACAAAAGACAGACTTACGTTTTGGAGTTTGTTTGTTTTTAACAGTAAGTCTTTCAATGGTATTGTGCCAATACTGTCCATCCCTTTCTGGGCCTCAAAGATTTTTATTGATTTGGGGCAAATCATTGGGAAATATCTCCAACAAATGCACTGCAACATGGTCTCATTTTATTGCCCCATTATCCGGAGGCATGCACTCTGGGACTGTGACATTCAGGGATTATGGTAAAAATATTGCTCCAGGGAAGCCCCACTGAGCAAGAAATGAACATCTCCTCTCCCCCTCCACATGAACAATTAAGGACGCTTATGAAGCCAGATCAGGGTTAACGTAATCAGTTTCTGAAAAAGTTCTCATAAACCAAAGTTGCCATTATCTGAAGTGTCTCTGAGGCAACTGGCCTTATTCAGACATGGGATTGTTTTGTAAAACAATCTGTCTCTTCTGCAGATTTGAATGTGAAAAGCTGTCCTGGGTGAGAAGAAAAGGAAGCAACACAAACCAGTTTCCAAATGTCAAATCGGTGTGCTTTCAAAAGGAAACTAACCTGGCAGCCAACCGGATCTTCCCAAACACTTAATATCTCGCGGTAAACTAAAAGGGTCATCTTCTGTGGCTAGGAGAGTAAGTTTGAAGACCGGAAAGTCCAATATCCATGCTAGCATAGATAAAACAGACAGCCATCAGAAACCTGAACATCCACGTGAAAACGGGGAGAAGAGCCAAAGGGGAAAAGAAGCTTCTGACTGGCCTGCAGTGTCCTTAACTCTCCACCATCATAGTACTCAGACGCATGTGACTTTTTTGAGTTAGAACCTGCGGTTAATGTGGCTTCTGATGGCATCCACGATGTCATTCCTATCCCCACTCTCACATGCAGTTTTTAAATAGTACCTTTCAAACAGCAAGCACTCCCCCTCCCCACCCCTTCTGCTTAAGATCCTATAAGGTGTCTGGGGTTTCAGCTTCTGAAAATCGTTTCTAGATGTTCTTTTAAGCCAAAATAACAGCACACAAGACAGAGGCTAAGATCTCCAGGAAACTCTAGAGCAAGCGGCTTCAAAATGACAAATCTCTTCTTTTTTTAATCTTTAAAACTAACGGCGGCCAAACACTGCAATTTTCTCACCGCCGCTCTTTTCCCCAGACTGCCTCGGTGCTTGTTTTGTTAGGTCTAGTTCTACCGTGGCGGGAAGGAGGGTCTTCTTGGAAATTTTTCTGAAAGACCAGAACCTTCCAGACCTCTAGTCCCTCCTGTTCGTTACAGGCCCTTCCCTTTTACAAAAACAAAAACAAAAACAAAAAACAACAAGCAAAGAGCCCCCACCCTGGTCACACTCGAGTGCCTAAGCTCTCCTGAGATCACAGGAAAGAGGGTCCCAAAGCAGGTCCTCTACCCTCGCAGCACACCTCCTCCCGCCCTGGGGGTCCGAGCGCCCCACGGCTCCACTACCGGGCCGGTGCCCCCACCCCCTAAACCCGGGGGTCAAGAGCACGCAACGCTCTGGGGTCCGCAGGGCGCATGCAGGGGCTGTCGGTTCAGCGTGCCCCCCGCCCCCCGACGCTCAGCCCCTGGGGCCGCACAGACCCCAGGCCGCCCGGATCAGGGTCAGGAGCTCGGTCTCCCCGCGCCCCCCACCCAACCTCCCTCGCCCCGGCAATGCAAACCCGCAGGGAAGCCGGCGGGAGAGTTACCCGCCGAGGCCCAGGCGCGAAGACTGCAGAGGCGTGCGGGACTCTGCGGCGGGAGGCCTGCGGCTCTCCGGCCGCCCGCCGCCGCTCGCTCCAGCCGGCCGCTGCCTCTCCCGCGGCGCCTGCAGCATCGGGCCGCCGAAGCCCGCGGCCGGCGGAAACCGGAGGAAGGTGGCCCGGGTCAGGGGCAGCGCCGGCACGATTCCTCGTCCGCGGACCAGGCGGGGGAGCTGGGGAAGGCGCGGCGCCGAGCGGAGTCCGAGGCGCCCGGCCGCGCGCTGCCCTCCGCGCTGGGGTCCGGATCCCAGGCGACTGCGCCGAGCGCCTCCGGAGCCGCGGGGTCGCTCCTCCTGCTCGTCTGCTGGCGCCAGACGCGCGGTGACCACGGCCGCCCCCGAGTCCACGGAGGAAGGTGCACTGCAGAGCGAGGCTGTGGGGGCTCCGCGCCCCCCGGAGCAGGGAGGCAGGAAAGCAGCCGAGCCCCTACCTTTCGGGCTGGGCGGACACCAGCCGCGCGCCCTTGCCGGGCGTCAGGGACGGAAAATCACCACGACGGGAGGGCCCGGGTAAAGCAGCGGGTGGCTTCAGGACAAGGTAGGAGGATCAGGTTCCACAGCCAAGAAGACACTCCCATCCCGCCCTGGTGTTGTTTGGAGAGCTGCCGGGACGAAAGTGAGGGGCGGCCAGGGTACTCCCCTTCCCCGCCGGGCTGGCGGGCGGCTGGAGTAAACACATCTGCTTGGCGCACCGGGGACTTCTGTGACACTAGGCGAGGCAGGCGGCTTGGTCCCTAGCAGAAAGGGAGGGGTGTTCAGATCTCCAGAATTCCCGGGCTCTGCCTTTCAAGGACAAATGTGTTGGTGCTTTTTGTCTTTTGGAGATGTTACTTTAGGGGGAAGAACGAAGGTGGGATGTGCATTTTCTTTTCTTGTTAAAGTAGCTCTCTGGAGAAAAGCATTGTTAATAATGTCCTCATACTTGGATGGCTCTGAATACATTTTATATTTCAGTGTTTGTGAAATAATTCATTGTCTAGCAACATTCAGTTAATAGCTCCAGCCTTTGCATACTAAGCATCGTAATCACATGCCGTCAAATGACCCCAGAGAGAAGAGCCACAGACTTGGGTATAATTCACAGCGGCAATGTGTCACCGCACTGAAACAAAGCCTTTCCTCTGTGATGGACCTTCTGGTATTTGTGTTAAGTTTAACAACAGCCCTAGGAGGCAGCTCTTGTTATTTTCCCAGATTTACCAATCCAAAAAACGGGAGTGTGTTCAGAACATTCCTAGCTCTTTCCCTGTCTGTGGATTGCCTTGGAAGAGGGCCACACAAATTGTGTAATTTTAAAGGTCGCTCCTGAGACATCAGAGTAGTGAATGATGTTTAGGGAATTTGCCCGTGTGGGTCAGTTTTCCTTGAGGTTGCTTTGCTCTTCTAGTTTCTCCTGAATTCCATACTACCCTTCTCTTGTTCATGATCTTCAGAATTACACCAGTGTTACGCTTCATCCACTCTGCCCTTTTTAGGATTTGGGGATCTGCAAAGTCATGTGTTCAGGGGAGAGGCCATCTGCTATTCCTAGCTGGCCTTTGTGCTGCTTTGTAGTAGTGGCCAAGAAGGCAGAGGTCACCCTAACCTAGTTCAAATTCCACCTCTTCCACTGTCATGCCTTGTTACCTTAAGCAAGTGGCTTCACGTCAGTGTGCTTCCTTTTTGTCTCCTGTAAAAGTGGTATAATACAACCTATCTTCAGGGCTTGTTAGGATTCAAATAGATGATGATCTAAAGAATTCTTGGCACGTTGCTTGGCGCAAAAACCATCAGGTCAGGAAACAAGAATATTAACTACCAGTCACTGCCCACTATGAGTCAGTTACTGCCTATGTATCATCTATGTTCCTCCCATCCATCCTGTAAGCCAGAATAATCTCATCTTAGAAACAGAGTTGGGAGGTTAAGCAATGTGCCCAATGTCATAGTGCCTACATTGGAGCTGTGATTCAAATGAATGGCCACCAAAATCAGAATTTTTAGGCAGCGCACATACAAGGCTGGCCATTTGCTAGGTTTTTATGGATGACGCAGTCTCTGAATTAAAATCACACTGTTTCATAGGATATGGCCTCTGTGACCCTAGGGACAAGTTCAAGCCAGGTTCCCCACACTACCCTGGGGTGCCATTCAGTACCATGTAGAGAGTAAGGTTAAAGACACTAGGACATCTTCCTCAATCCCAGTATAAGTCCTGCCTTCCAAATCCTCATGTTCCTCATGTCCTGTCCCAAGAACAGGCTTTTTGAGCATGATTGGTGTAGGACTGTCTACTTCATATAGGGGAGACCTACTCAAAATGCTGTGCCCTCAGCAGAACAGTCACCTTAGCAGAACAGTCGCCTCAAGTGACAAGAGGCCATTTTTTTAACAATATCGCCTTATACATTAATAATAAAAAGAAAAATTCTTTTTTCTAACATTTCTCAAGACTTAGGTTGTCCAGATCTAAACAGTAATCTGGCTCAAGACCGATTTTGACCAAACTAAACTTTTTTTTTACATACAATTGTGCCTCCTCCCACTCTAAATGAAGATCCTGCCAGCCTCTCCTGGCTGTCTTGGGGTTTTATCTACTGTAAGCAGTTATTTAAAGAACATGTGCATCTCAAAATGAGTAAGCCACAGGGAGTAGGCAGTCTAAATCCTAACTTAGAGCCGACTGCCTACAGCGTGGGAAAACTGTTACTTCAGCAAAAGGCAGTTTAGTTCTCCTAAGCAGTGCCTTAACTTCTGCAACATCCCCATTTCAGAGCAGGATCTCAGCCCTATGTTTGTTTATGTAAATAACCATTGTGTTGATTTCCCCCGTATAGTGAGTGCTTGGAAAAGGAATGCGGGTCTATCAGAGGCTTATTTGCAACTTCATAAACAGCAATGTCTCCTTACTCTGCTAGTCCCTGCAAGGTTTCAGAGTTCTGAGTAGCCCAGTCTCAGGAACTGCATTTACTCTCCTTTCACAAACTGGAGAATGAGGGGAGGTGGGAGAGTGGAACTAGGTTTCATCATGTTCTAAACACACGAACATATAAAATATCTGGTGAAAGCCATAATTAAGTTACAGTTAATGGCATAATGGCAGTTACAGTATTATGAAATGGGTTAATATTCAGAATATATCAAGAATTGCTATGGATCTATGAGGAAAAGACAACCCATTTAAACATAGGACACAGGTCATAAGCAAGCAATTCATAGAAGAAATACAAATAGTCCACAAACAGGTGCAAAGATTTTAGTGTCTTTTTATAACAATGTTTATGAAAATGTAGACAATAAGGAGAAATCAGATTGGCAACAAGTAAGGTTAATGAGCTTAATGAGTTTCATCAAGGTGTCAAGGAAACTATTCAAAGAAGGATGAAGTAGAACTTCCTCTTTAGAAGGCAATTTGGTGATTGCTATCAAATTTACAAGGTTGTTATGGTTTTGAATTTCAAAACCCTAATTAAAGTTCCATAACTGTCTTCCTTAGAAGACAGTTTGGCCTCAAGCCAAGCAAAGTCAGAAAGAGGAGCAGGAAAGAGGAAAGGGTGGGGAAAGACACTGATCTCTTAGTTGACTCCTACTTATCCTGGTCCAGAAGAGGCAGCCATTCTGGTTACTGAGTAGCACCCAGAACAAACCCTGGTAAGGCGCCTCCCGCAGGTGGGTGGGCTCAGTCGGCAAAACTACTGCATCTCCAAGCAACTTGCTCAGAGCTCTTAATTATATGTTAGAAGTGTTAGAAGCCTGGGCCACTGTCCTAGCTGCTGGGCCCTGCTCCCAAGACAGGAGGGAGATGTCCCATCCTCCCCACCTATCTGTGGAGATGCTCTCCTAACTTCTACTCCAGTCGCATGACTGATAATTCTGTCAAAGTATTATAGGTAACTTTCCTTGGGGGCACTCAGCCCACTAATTAACATCTTTAGCTAACCCCTTTGTCTCTCAGCTGGTTTACAGAGCGGAACCTACTGCTATTTCGCTTCATGAGAATGTTTTTACTGGATGGATCCTGGAAAGGGGAATCGCTGGGCAAAGCATACATGAAACTACAAATAGTTTTGTATTTTCTATTTTCATGTTCCGAAATTCACACTTGAAACAAACAAATGAACAACAACAACAACTAGTTTCGATAGCACTCCTGAAACAGAGTGCCAGCTGGAGTCATCACAGTGCGCTGTGAATGGCACATAGTCTTCTCTACATTTCCCAAACTTCAATTTGCTATGAATGTATGTCACCTTCAAAGCAGCAATTCCATGTTTTTAGGACTCCATCTGTAGAAATGATCACATACAAATACAAAAATATGACTAGGGATGGTCACGGCAGCATTGTTTATAATGTTTAAAAACAGGAAAACAGTGCCCAAGAATAAATAGAGTGACTAATTAGACTGTGTTATCTCCTAATAATGAAGGCAGCCATTGCAAAGCTATTATAAATGTATATACGGATTCAGTTTGCTAACGGGATAACGGCTACAGTACGTTGGCTTTAGAAGTTCTACATTCCGAAAACTGTGGGACCCAAGGAATTTAACAAAAATCCCCTACCTCTGGACAAGCAGAGCAAGACTAACTCCATTTTGTGCTACACCCACCATCTCATGTGTAACCCCCACATGACCTACTTATTGCTTAAGACACTCCCCCACCCTAGTCAAGCTGCTGAGCACACCCTTACTGGAAACCGGCTCATATAGGAATGCGGAACCCCTAACCGCCAAAGAATGTAAACCCCGCCTTTTGCCCACCAAACTTGCGCGCCAATTCTGACCACAGTGATAAGCTAGTTCAAACAGTTACTATAGGGTAAATTGTAATTCAATTAGCCACCTGCGTGTGGACTGACATGACTATGCAACTTTCTGTGTGTGTTACAATCTCATTGGCCACTGGCCCCTATAAAACTGCTATGCCTCTTAACCTAGGGGTCCAAATCCCTGCTCCGCTGTGTCGGGTATACTTGGGCCCAAGCTCCAGCTTGCAAATAAACCCTCATGCCTTTGCATCGGTATTGGTTCCTTGGTGGTCTCTCGGATTCGAAATCGGGGCATTACAAAAACATACTGAATATATGTGTAGCATATCATAGATGCAGTTATTTATTAATATCAAGCAGAGAAAGAACCACTCATATGTGTGTATTTGTGAATCCGTAGGGAGTGTTGACAGAGATTTCATCTAGAGAATGGAATTATAGAGGCAGAGAGAGAAAGTAAAGGAAGGTTTTTGCTTTTGATTCTAAATATTTCTGATAATTTGAACTTTTTACAATGTACATAAATAACGTTTGTAATTTTTTTTAAAGATGCTAACAAAGTTATCACACGTGTGGAAAGAGAGATTAAAATCCTGAAATAAAAATGCATCAGTGTTTAGGCACAAATTGGAACTCTCTACCTTGGTGACTCCCTGCCTGTGTACACTCTATATTCTATGCAATACATTTTTACCTAATCACTAGAGACTAAATAGAAGCATCAGGTGAAAACAAAATAAAATAAAACCCTCACAGCCACATTGAAGGGACAAGATGAAAACCTATGGAATCGTGTTTTTATTTTGCAGTGGGGAAAAAAAAAAACTAGGCATATCGGAAGCATGAAAAAAAAAAGGTTCATACGTGTGATTTCATTAAAATGTAGACCTTCTGAGTGGCAAGATATATTGAGAAATAAAAACACAATCTGAGTAAAAATATTTGCAACACATAGAGAATGGTTAATTTTCTTATTTTACCAAGAACTCATGGGGGAAAAAAACCCAAGAATTTAATAGAAAAATAGGCAACTACAAGGACAAGCAGCACTCTGAAGGGAAAAATAAAACATATATTCATTAAACAAAATGTGTCTCCTATGCGCCAGGCACTAAGCTAAGCAGGTGTAGAGCAGTAAAGGAAACGTAAGAATTCCTGTTCCTATGCAGCTTACATTCTAGTAAATTTTGGGGAGTCTTGACTTCACTGTTTGAATTTAAACTTAGGTATAATTTGCACTTATTGGTAAAAATTATGAGTATTAAAACAGGGTGGAGTTACAGGCACTTTCCTGTGCTATTGATGGGAGTACAAATCGGTGACCCCTTTTTGGAGGATATTTTAGCATAAACACTTGTAATTTTAAACATTTATATACTCTAATACAGAAATCCCACCAAGAGAAACTTCTGTTACAGATATCCTTGCACTGTTATATAAAGTTGTGTATAAGAATTGCCTATTAGGGGCGCCTGGGTGGCTCAGTCGGTTAAGTGTCCGACTTCAGCTCAGGTCACGATCTCGCGGTCCGTGAGTTTGAGCCCCGGGTCGGGCTCTGGGCTGATGGCTCAGAGCCTGGAGCCTGCTTCCGATTCTCTGTCTCCCTCTCTCTCTCTGCCCCTCCCCTGTTCATGCTCTGTCTCTCTCTGTCTCAAAAATAAATAAAACGTTAAAAAAAATAAAAAAAAAAAAAAAGAATTGACTATTAGATGTTGCTTATAAATGGAGACCCTGGAATGACTCAAATAGCCTTTAGTAAGGGACTGGAATTGTAGGGTACACGTATACCATAGAATTTTATGTTGTCACTAAAAGAACGAACTAGTCTTCTATCTAATGACTTGGAATAATGTCCAAGATACCATTAAATTTAAACATCATATTACAAAACAGATTGCCCAGTAGGATTCTGATGTTGTTTAATATTTTTTTTAAATAGAAATAATGATAGTTATAATACAGCCGATGTTAGTACACACAGTATCTAGAGGAATACACACAAGCTGTGAATGTCAGCTGCATCTAGAGGGTACATTCATGGAGGACTTTTCTTTCTAAATTATACAGTTCAGAATGTTTGATTTTCACTATTTTTAACTGAAAAAAGCGAGAATTTTCAAAACATTTTACAATTTAGGAATTTTTGCATGCAGTCTCTTAGAGACATAACAAATTGAGCTTTACTTCTTGGGGAGCCTGGGGCGGGGCGCAGTGGTTTTTCTGAGAAGTAATGACAAAAGCTTTGATATACAGGGGTGATTGTGTGCCATTTTCATCAAAATCTTGATAGTGACAGTTATTTTGGTTTCTGTTATTCTTAACCTCAGCATTAAAGAAACTCATCTACTCCCAGACTTACAGGGGATGGCCACATCACCAAAGGATATTATAAGACAGTGACTTGTCAAGCAGAGAGATACTGCTGGGATACAAAGTTGCTTCTGGAGAGTCCACTAGGAACCACTGCCTATGGAACCACATAGGAACCTCTCCCAACTTCCTGTCATTACACCTGGAGATAGAGAGGCACCAAGTGTGAAATGGCGGAAAAGAAGGCAAGGTGGAGGCCACTCGATACACTCAAATGTGAGCTCATATTAATTGTACTCCTGCCAGATGCTAGGTGATTTTATAGGTTATATTGTTTACCACACACAGCAGCCCTGTGAGCTGAATATCATTATCCCCATTTTCCAGATGATGAATTGAAGACTCAGTGAAATTACCTAATTGGCCCAAGGACCGGAACTTGTACGTGTCACACCTAGAATTTGCACCCAGGTTAAACTCCAAGGCTCTCTTTTCATACCCATGACATAGTGTCTTTCTAGTCAAGAGATGAAGGATGTGAGAGAATTAATGACGGTTATGCAAGTATGATGTTTCACAAAAACACTTAGAACCTGGCCAATTGAATGGGAATCCTGGGAAACCTTAGTTGGCTTTTTGTATGCGGGTATCAAGATGGTGGCTGCAATGGTATGGCCAACATTTCCAGTTCCCATTGTTCCAGTTCCTGTTCCCCCAAACCAGAATGTCTTCTCCAGGGATGTGCAGACTGTAGATTATGGAAATATTTCTTCAGGACCCCAGTCATCATTCCTCCTGGCTGAGTCTGCTCACTTTCACACCTGAGCTCACTTTGGGATAGATCCCATTTTAATGTAATTACGTTAGCAGAAGCACTAACCATAAAGGCATCAGGGTCATCACAAGGGAAACATGTGCGGCAGCTCCCCAGGAGCATGCAAATGCAACACTTCAATTCTTCATTTCTATTCCACATCAGAACAGTTTATTACACTATAGGACATTATGAACACAAGAGAACTGATACCAATAATAAAGAGCTGTAGAGATAGGAACCGCCATGAACATCTGAAGTAGAAGTAAAATGAAGGATTGAAACTGACCACTGTTCCCTAATGGTTTAGACTAGGAATCAGTTTTCATTTTACAATGTTTACAATTTTCGTTTTTACTGAATCTTCTGGTAAGCTTCCAAATTTACTTTTTTGCACTCAGGTGCCATATTGGCAGTTTTTCCAAATCCTGCACATGACTGTTAACTATTACAAGTATATTAACCACATGGTGATATCCTGACCATCTGAGCAGCTCTCTTCAGTGCTTCAAAAGTGGTAAATACAAAAAACAAATAACAAATAATTAACAAATACAAATAACTTTAATCTCTATCATCATTTAGTATTATCGCATAAAATTGAGGGGTTCTGAATCTCTGCCTAAGGGACTAAAGAGAAACAATTTTGTTTTTGCTTAAAGAGAGAGATGGGAATAGGCAGGACTTAACTGTATGTCTCTGTGCTTATCAGTGATAAATAAATGCATTTTAACCAAGTCAACTAAGTCCTAGACTCTGGATCCACAAAATTTTGTATAATTGATAAAACTTTTTTACTGGCTATAGATTAAAAAGCTGAATACAGTTGAATTTTCCTGGGCCCTTTAGAGTTAAGAGTCCTGCCACTGAGAATCTGTCATACAAAATGTTAATCTGTACGCTCGAAAACAATAAAACTCCAATACTAAATACCTGGAGGTTGTCCCTAAGTTTTCTTTAACTGAGGTGAGTAATAAGTTCATTTGTACATGATTTCAGAAAATGTGCATATCCCTTGCTGTTCAGCGCCGCCCCCCCCCCCCCACGCTTATTCTGTATCTGAGATCTCTCAAGGATTCACTCACCATTTCCATAGAGGGACTTGGGAGTCTTCTCTTGCGAGCTCTACTTTCTTAATTCTCAGTCTTTGTACGTCCTGCTGCTCACTGAGCATTCAGTTCCACATGTATTTATCAGCACCTGCTGTATGCAAAGTATTGCACAAAAAGCAGAGTCAACAAATCCAAAGCCAAATTTTAAGTCTTCTACCCTGACCAGCTTTTTCTTTTCACTTACTCATTTTTATTACTGATAATGCTTTTCTCCCACCTTTCCACTTTTAAACCCTTAGAATTATCTTTGATCTGTCCTTCTTTCTCTCCATCTCACCTGAACTTCCATCCTTCATGTCATTAGCACACTCCACATTCAGTCATTAAATGCACACTGCTTGCTATCTGCCAGGAACTGTTGCAGGTGCTAGGAGTAGTTTGCCAGTGGGGAAACAGGCAAAAATGTTTGCTTTCCTGGAGTTATATTTTAGTAATTCATCTTGATTTCCTTTGTGTTTCCCTCTTGCATAGTGTTTATTTCACTTACTCCAGACCTGCATTCCCTGAGTCACCCTATCACCCCCATCACCTGGAGCGGCTCTCTTGGAATAATATCCTAAGGACCCACAGCTCGCTTTTTTACTTCTCAGTCTTGAGCAAATCTCCCAAACTTGTTTTAGGCTTCTTTTCCATAGAGCAGCCTGCCTGCTCACCCTTCACCCCACTGGAACAAAAGACAACATTGGATTCCACATCTCTGCCTGTCAGTCTTTTGAAAACAAAAGCAGCACCAGCAGAGATGTTCTAGAGATCTGTTAACTTGTTTCTTACCCTGTAACAGAAAAGTCACTGAGCCAAACCCCAAAACTTAGTTACCTTCTTGAGATGGAGGAGGGATAAATATTTACAGCTGGAGATCACAAGTCTGAAATTAACATGAGCAAGGCTGGGTTCCTTCCAGAGCAGGGGCGGAAAGAATTTGTTTCCCTGCCTTTTCCAGCTTCTAGAGGCCACTCACGCTCCTTGGCTTACAGCTCTTCCACCATTTTCAAGGCTTGCAGTGTAGGATCCTCACATTTCTTTGACTGTGATCCCTGCTTCTCTCAACCCATCTCCTGTTCTGACTCTGACCCTTCTGCCTCCCTCTTCTAGGGACCTTGTGACATTGGACCCACCTGGATAATCTCCCCATGTGAAGACCCTTAACTTAATCATGTCTGTAAAATTTCTTTTGCCATTTAAAGTAGTACTTTCACAGATTTATGGGATTAGGATGTATACATCTTTTGGCAGGCATTATTTGATTTCCCACATATACCATTTAGTTTTTCTGGTCAAAAACACTTGTACTGTTTTCAATGTGGGGAATTGTATTTTCAGGAAGAAATTAATAGATGGTGTTATATACAAGAGAAGAACCACAAATCACTCATTCACTCACCAAGTATTTGTGTTTACTATGTGTCAGGCACTGGACAAGGAGCGTTCTGGGGATACAGATAAGAGCAGATAAGTCTGTAGAGTGTGATGCTTATGAGTCAAGACTCCAAAGTCTGATTGTCTGATTTTGAATCCTGGCCTCACCATTTATACACTGTGTGATGTAAGCAAATTACTTCATTTCTCTGTGCCTCAATGTTGTCACTTATGAAATTAAGATAGAATTAGAACTGTCCCATAGGGTTCCGACGATGATTTGGTGAGATTCTAGGTAACCCCTTTGGCACACTGGCTGGCATATAGGGTTCCATAAATGTTAGCTTTGAGGTGGAGAGTGAGGGAACAGAAAATAGAGATCACGGAGTATATAAGGGCTTTCCAAAGCTAGATCTTAAAAGTTCAGTTTCTTTTGGGGGAGAAATGAGGGATGTGCAGTGAGAAGACATAGTGAAGGATTTAGAAACCATGAGAAATGGCTGAGGAGACTGGAGGAATTTAGCTGGGGGAGGAAAAGGCTTAGGAGTTACATGAGAACTGTATTTCAATACCATGCTTGGGCAGTTGGCACAGCAAAAGAGATTAGACTTATTTTACTTCTATCCAGAAAAAATATCCAAGCCCAAGTGGAAATGGCAAAAACATTGATGTCAATATTTGAAAGAACTTGTGAATAATAAGGAGTTCCTTTTTTTTTTTTTTTTTTTTTTTTTTTGAGAATGCTCCAATCCCTTCTCTGTGTCCAAATATACTGCTTCTTTATGGAGTGGTCTGTTGTACATCCATTTTCTTCTTTCCCCTTGTCAATTGAAACCCAAGTATTTTCAGGAACCAGTGGGCCATAAACTTTAAGGGAGGCTGGGCTTCTGCCCAGCCACAAGGGTGTAAAGCAGGATTGGTCTGAGCCAAGCATGGTAACCATGGCCTTTGTCATTATTTAGATCGGCAATGAGCATGTGGGACCCAGTTCTTGCCAATGAGATAGGAGAGAAAGGCCTTTGGAAAAGTCTTCATCTCTTCAAAAGATACAGGAGGGAAGTAAGTGCTCTCTTTCCCTGTTCCAGGTGTGAGACATCTTTGTGTGAAGAGGTGATGCCTGGAGATGGGGCATCCATCTCGAAGTGTTAGAGAACACACCTGAGGTCAAGGCTAACATCTGAGGCAGGCGGAGCAAGAAGACAGAAAGGGCCTGGATCCCTGATGAGCTGGATGAGCTACTAAATTATCTGACCCTGGAGTCATCGTATAGTATGTCATTTATTATATCCATGTAATATATTAAAATATCCTCAGTGTTAAAGCCAGTCACATTTCTCCTTCTTACTGCTCAGAAAGCACCCTGCCTATGCAACTAGCAGCACAGAACCTTGACCACCCAGGCTCCCAGCAGAAAGTAACTACAGCCTCTCTTTTGGTGTTATCACAATACTGGCTTTGAGAATGGATTTTGGGTTTTTTTGTTGTTGTTTTTTTTAAATTTTTTTTTTAACGTTTATTTATTTTTGAGACAGAGAGAGACAGAGCATGAACGGGGGAGGGTCAGAGAGAGGTAGACACAGAATCCGAAGCAGGCTCCAGGCTCCGAGCTGTCAGCACAGAGCCCGACGCGGGGCTCGAACTCACGGACCACGAGATCATGACCTGAGCCGAAGTCGGCCGCTTAACCGACTGAGCTACCCAGGCACCCCGAGAATGGATTTTGAATGAAGATATTCTGACCTGCTTTTCAGGTAGGCAATTCCGTTAGACACATTTTTGGGTTCATTTTTATTCTCTGCATATCCTCAACTTTATCTTTTGGATCAACCCATTTCATTAACATGCTACGTACCTACCCAGCCAATTACAGTTAACACTAGAGGGTGTCTAGTAATCGAATAGTTTGCCTGCATTAACTAACTCCTTTCCGGAATTCCTGCATAGGCAAAAGATTAATTTTCTGAATCCTAAAATAGCTATAATTCTGCGATACCAAAATTTATAAGCACTGAACTAAATTCACTGTATATTGATAAATCTATTCATCTGCTTTTACAAAAACTGAATCAAGAGATAGGTGGGAAAATATGTTAGCAAGCAATTAATAGAGGCTGCAGCACAAAATTATTTAATAAATGTTCTTCCCTTGTGTGGAAGAGAGAGCCGTGTCTGATTTCTGCTAAGCGTCCTTTTTGGAACACATCCCCTTAATACCCTTACGGTCTTCTTAGGCTCCTCACTTCCTTTTCTCTTCTGCCCCCTGCATCTCATCCTCCTTTTGAATCAGGATGAGTTGAAACAGTTTTCTGGCCCACTTTAGGTTCTGGAGAGGGACAGCTCCTCAGAGATCACAGTGACATGCTTTTCTCTCCTCACACTGCTTCTCTCTGTAGATTTTACAGGACCTATGTCTGTCTTTATATCTGAAAAAGAAGTAGTTTCATTCCAAGCCACATCCTTGCCAAAGTTTATTGAGAATATCAATAAAGGACAACACATTTGTAAGAAACCTTTCTTTAAAAACTGGACAGAGTGGGAAAAGGTGATGTGTCGTCCCCAAGTCTAGGGAAGAATGTCAGTCGAGTCAAACTTTAATTATAATGTCTGAGTCAATGAAAAGACCAAGTGTTTCCACTTCTAACAGACCCTCTTCCAGTTAGAAGGCAGCAGTTTCCAGAAGTCTGCAGCTCTGTTTCAGTCACCTTTATAGAGTTTATAGGACTAAAGTACATAACTCATATTTTCTTATTTTCTATATTGTGGATGCCTTGGCATTTGGGCCCTCGCTGACTGGTGTAGTATTGTAATTTATAAGAAATGCAGGTTTCCCCCACTATCTGAAGGTAGAACTCTCCTATGAAAGCTTTTATAAGCCGAAATTTATATGGAAAAATTTTTTGACTGTCCCCAGACCCCAAAAATAACCTCTCTTAGGCTTTTCAGATACCTTAGGACATATCATGTTAGCAGGTGCACAAAATAAATTTCGAGAAAGCACAGATGTTCACAGACACTGTTCAGAGCTGTGGTGGCTTCATGCTGAGATGCTGAATGTGGTTCCTGGGGAAGGAACTGGAGGTGCCCCTCTCACTGTTCAGCATATGCTGCCTCTGTAATGGCTCCATGCAAAACAAACACTATACGCTATTTTCACTTTTATGAAAGTCCTCTTCAGATTGTGTTCTGTTGGCAAAAACAGCTACTCAGGTACATAGCTCTTTCGCAAAAATGAAGTGCCCTAACTCAAACTTTCAAAAAGTGGGAATACTTGTATACATTGTGTCTAAGTCCCATTTCTGGAACTGAGGTCCTAAAACCCTTGGAATGTCCTTAGTGTTGAGAGTGACAAAGGTGTCTTTTGTTATATTAATGAGGTAGCTTTAGGACTGAACCTGAGGAGGGGGCTGGTTGCCAGGGGAACCAACCACGTGATTAGAGGGTTGGAATTTTCAGACCTCTGAGGAGTGGGGAGGGTCTGGAAATTGAGTTCAGTCACCAATGGCCAATGATTTAATCAATCGTGCCTATGTGAGGAAGCCTCCATAAATCCCCAAAGGATGGGGTTGTGAGAGACCTTCCAGGTTGGTGAAGGAGATTTGGAAGGGGAGTATATTTGGACTTGGAAGCTCCACACTCTTCTCCCATACTCTGCTCTATGCATTTGATGAAGTTTTGGGGTGATGGGGAGTTTGTGGGTTCTGGAGCCCACGGTCAAGGATGAATTCTTGGAGACATCTTTGGTGCAAAAAGGTGATTTTATTAAAGCATGGGGACAGGAACCATGGGCAGGAAGAGCTGCACTGTAAGTGTGGGAGTGACCGTTTTATGGAGTTGGGTGAGAGGGAGTTTCCAAGGAGACTTTCACAAGCTAAAGACTTACTGGAGGCCTAGCTAATGTCAAGCTAAGGTTGTTCCCTCTAGTAAAGCATTAACATTAAGACTGTAGGGAGTTCCTGGATTTTTGGCCATGATGGGATTGCCTTTTTCTGGTAAACTAGTGGAGACTCTTATCAGTTTAACCATTTGTTTTTTTGTCCTTTCCTATTCTTGGTAACCTGGAGTGTCCAAGGAATATTATACATGTCCCAGCTTGAGCAGGGTGGGGGGGGGGGGGTTGCTGTTAGCCTGCCTGCACTTTGCTCCCAGTTTGCTTCATGCTCCCTCATCATATCTCTTCTGTCTGTCTGTTCCTGAATTATATCCTTTGGAACAAGCTCGTAATCTACTAAGTAAAATGTTTCTCTCAGTTCCATGAGCTGCTCTAGCTAATTAATGGAACCCATAGAGGGGGTCATTGGAACATCCAGTCTATAGCCAGTAGGTCAGAAGCACAGATGACCAAGCTGGACCTGTGATTGGTGTGTGCAATGGGGGTGGGGGGAGAAGTCTTGCTCAGCCCTTAGCCTGTGAAATCTGACTCCGTCTCCTCTTTATTGTGCTTTTTATTTTTTTTTACCACTTCAAGATGGAACTAGGTAATAATACCTGCCCAATTGACTTTCAAAATGTTTTTAGAAAGCAAAGATGTTAATAGGCATATTAACATAGATTCCAGATTAAAAGCTTTAGAGACTCAAAGCCCCCAAATGTTTTGAAGCCCATTATCAATATATAACTCTATATAAAAATAATACTTGGTCATAATGTAAGTGGAAGGGAGGCCATCAAGATCCTAATTTTATTTTCACATGCCTTCCATGGTTAAAAAAAAAATTTTTTTAAAGGGGGGGGACACCTGGGTGGCTCAGTCAGTTAAGTGTCTGACTTTAGCCCAAGTCACGATCTCACAGTTCATGAGTTCAAGCCCCATGTTGGGCTCTGTGCTGACAACGCAGAGCCTGGAGCCTGCTTCGGATTTTGTGTCTCCCTCTGTCTCTGCCCCTCCCCCCTACTCTCACTCTGTCTCTCAAAAATAAATAAAAGTTAAAAAAAATGAAAAACTATATGCCAACCTGTTTAAAAAATGTTTGGTACCTCTGTTTTTCTGGTGCCCTAAGAATGTGCTTAATCTGCCTTTGGGTAATTGGGTTCTAATTGAGCACCTACTGTGGGAAGCCCTGTACTTTTTGCTACATCATGAAATCGGGTGACATGACAGTGAATGAGTGATGGGCTTCTTAATTAATTCAGCAGGTCCTCAGAAAAGGTTTCTCTGAGGAGGGAACTTTTAAGTGGAGGCCCAAATAGTAAGGAGAACCAAGCTGTGTAAAGATCAATGGATAGAGCAATCCAGGAAGAGGAAGTGAAAGAGAAACAGGATCCTGGAAATCAAGTAACTTCCCAACTCATCAGTGAGACGGATACAGCACCAGCTAATTTTAACACAGTGTGTTTGTTTCCTGTTGTACTAGCAGTGAGAACAGGGTGCTCTGAGAACCCAGAGGAAGGAGTGATTAATCAGAGCTAAGAAATGCGCCTGGGCTGTGCCAAGCAGCATCTATAAAGATGTAGAGCAGCACCGGGAAGATTTAAATCCAGCCTTCACCACAGACGTGTCTTAAAAATAGATTGGGGCCCCACTCCACATTTGCTCAGTCAAGATCTCTGAGTTGGCTGCCTGGATATCTGTTCTTAACAAGCATGCAACTGACAGGAAGACATTTTGGAATCCTCGGTCTAGAGAACAGGCCTTGGAGTCAGATGACTTGGACACATGGCTAAGTGCCACTTTCTTCATCTGTAACATGAAGGTAATAATACACTCTTCCTCACTGGGTAACTGTGAGGATGGAATGAGGAGGTAGTATTTGTACAGTGCCATAGATGGTTATTGTTATTGTAGGAAAACGATAGCCACGGAGGTAACAGTGAAGAACTGACCCACTTGTCCCAGAGCTCACATAATGCAGCTCAGAATCTTAACCTTCTAAGAGGAATGACGGGACAAGGTTACAGCTATCTGGATAGGCCAGGGAGACACAAAAGCAGCAGAGAGGGCTAGGGTGGAAACCAGTTTCCACCGGGGCAAAAGGACAGTGAACAGCTGTGCAGCTGTCAAAGCTTCGTAGGAAACAGCTGGCTTTGCCTCTCCTGGTTTTTCTTTTCTTCTTTCCACTTCCTCTTTTCAAATGCAAATTGTTTAAAGTCTTTCCCACCCTAAGAGCAAGCCTAGCCCTTGGGTAAATCAAATGGAAAAAAAAAAAAAAAGGAAAACCCCTGGGAAAGTTAATGAGTTAGTTGGGCAGAGTTTGGCAGAGGGGAGGTCAGGACTGGGGAATCATGGATTGACCCAAAGCCCCTTCTACAGTCCATACAGACTGAAAAGTGCTGCCAGCAACCAGCGAGCTCACCCCTTCCCACTGGTCTGATGGGCCTGAGGAGAGAGGAAGGCAGTGGTGTCCACCCCCAACCCCCTTAACTATAAAACCGTTCATCCCATCCTAAACTAACTACCCAGAAACCAACACTGGACCAAACAAAACCACTCACTGTGGAATGGACACCAGAAGAATCACTTTCAGAAAATTGTTTACCAGGGCCAAGTTTATTTGTAGATGTACGAGAAGACACCTGCCTTTCTAAGCTCCAGTTAGTTCCAAATGTATAGGAGATGATGGCAATTCCTTTTGGAGGAGGATTTCTTTTTAGCCCTACCTCTCTTCTGTAGTTGTGGTCAAGCAGCAAATTCAGTGCTCATTATTGTAGTGTGAAGGGGAACGAATAGGTTTCAGATTCTATAATTTGTAAGATAAAGAATGGGGGCAGGATGACATGTAAGAAGGCAGCACTCACATACTGCCTCCCGCTTTCCAGAGACAGTGGAGTAAGAGTAAAAGGGTCATGGCTTTGGGGTCAGCCAGGCCTGACTCCAAATTCCTGCCGTGCTCCGTACTAGCTGGCTCCTGGAACAAGATGCCTTTGCTCTTATAGTTACACGCCAGGCACTGTTCTCTGAGCCAGTAGCTACAATAAACAGTCATTCCCTAGCCATCCAGTTTTGGCCTGTGACCAGTTATCTGATCATCCTACCCACTGGAGGCCCAGATAATCTTTGTATTGTGAAAGCAGGTAAAGTTTAACAACCAAAGTGTTTTAACCAACGTATCTCAGTTCAAAGCAAAGAGACCACCTTTTATAACTGGGATGTCTGTGTGTGTCTTTATATATATATATATATAAACTTTATACATATATTTATTTATAAATATATATAAGTGCATATATATATACATATGTATATATATAACATGCACTTCCATATTAATGCTAAGAACATTTAAGTTTTGGCATTTAACCAGTGCTTAAGGGCTGATTCTGAAAAGAGAGCATTCCCTGTATTTTGCAGCTTGGTTCTTTTATATGTATATAAAATAACTCATAAAAGAACAAGCAAGTCTGAACAAGAATTCTGGACCAGGAAAGAAAAATAAAGAATAGGTACAATATGGAACCTAAAATGATCAAATGAATCCATATGTGTTGTAATGCATATTTTGGGGTCTTTTTGTCCCCATCTTGTATTTCAGTAACCCCTTATATGTATGTGTGTGTGTAAACATATATACATATATACATACATGTATATATGTATATATGTTTGTATGTGTGTGTGTGTTATTTGTAGATGCACAAGAAACCACCTCCCTTTATAAGTTCCAGTTAGCTCCAAATATATATGAGATGATAGAAATTCCTTTGTGGGAATGATTTAATTAAGCTCTACCTTATAAGCCATATGATATATATATATACACAACCAGACACACATACATATGTAGCAGACATATGTCCTAAGCTCTTTTTTTTTTTTAATTTTTTTTAACGTTTTATTTATTTTTGAGACAGGGAGAGGCAGAGCATGAACAGGGGAGGATCAGAGAGAGGGAGACACAGAATCTGAAACAGGCTCCAGGCTCTGAGCTGTCAGCACAGAGCCCAACGTGGGGCTCGAACTCACAGACCCGCGAGATCATGACCTGAGCCGAAGTCGGCCACTTAACCGACTGAGCCACCCAGGCGCCCCTGTCCTAAGCTCTTTAAAACATCATCTGATGTAATTCTCACAACAGCCCTGACGCTTAGAAAAGTGAACTCTCCTCTCAGAGTTTGACAATATCAAGTTTTGGTGTAGTAGTAGAGAATAATATCCTCAATTATCTGAAAAGCATATTAAAATGCCTCTTTCATTTTCAATTACTCATCTGTATGAGGCTGGAGTTTCTTCATTTATTTCAACCAAAACAATATACAGCAATAGATTGAATGCATGGAAAGATGAGAATCTAGATGCCTGTTAAGCTAAATATTAAAGAGATTTGCAAATATATAAAACAATGTTGCTTGTATGATGGCCTTTTGTTTGTTTCTTTTGGAAAGGATAATTATTTTTCGTAGTTTTACATTATGATAACATGCAGCGGGCTTATTTTTGTTGTTTTAAATGAGTAAATAAATAAATGCAAATATTTAAACTTTTTCTCAGTTTTCTAATATGGTAAGTATTAAAAGTGTAAATAATGTATCAGTCTTAACTTCAAATAGAGTGGCTAGTTGGGAAATTTTCATATTCTTTAGTAAAGCTCACTTTCATTTTTTGGTTTTTTTTCTTAAATAGGCTTCACGACCAGCACAGAGTCCAATGCAGGGCCCAACTCAGGGCCTGAACTCATGACCCTAAAACTACAACGTGAGCCGAGATCAAGAGTCAGATCCTTAACCTACTGAGCCACCCAGGGACTGCTAGTAAAGCTCATTTTTTGCAAGTGACTCTGGGAAAGTAATTTGAACTCTAAGTGCTTCATCAGTAAATAAATATGTAAATAAATAAAGCAAGAATGATGCAACATTATGTCCAGGAGTCAGGGGATTAGACAAAATGATATTGTGAGCTTCCTTCTAGCTTGAAGTTTTCATGATTCTAAAACTCTTGTCTATTTATAATTCTGGTTAAACCTATTGAAGGCTTAGCCAGGACCAAAAAGCCCAAGTTAAGTCCAATATATTGGCTCGTTTTTCTCAAAGAGGACTGACTCTCACACCCCACCCACCTCTGCCCACTACAAAGCTTCCATTGAATGCGGTACTGTGTCAGCCAGTGTGAACTCCATCTGCCTATCTCAAAAGAATGGAGCTCTGTACAAACATAGTCATACTTTTGGGGGCATGTGAGAGTGTATTAGGGCAATTGATTATTTCTTTTATGCATTGAAAGCAGAAGCACAGGGATAGAATGCTGATGTAAAAAGCAACATGACCCATTAGAAGAAATTTAACCAGTAACATCAACTCAATTTTGAACGTCTTATTTGATGTTTTATTTATTAGAAAAATATTTATTGAGTGACCAAGATGTGCCATGTATGAAATACATAATATTTACTAATCATAAGTTTAGAAGAATGCTTTCTTTCTCCCCTGAAAAATAACCTTTAGCAGAGCACTAAATTAAATGTTTCATACTTAAGTTTCCTTTTCAGTTTTGTTCACATCCAATAGTATTTTATTTTAATAATATTATTTCACCAACATTTATTCTGTATATATGATTGCCAAGGACTGTGGTAATCTAATCCTTGGGAGAACCAAGCCATATGGATTTGGTTCATCTCTTTAAAAAGTTCACGATGTTGGGACACCTGGGTGGCTCAGTTGGTTGAATATCCGACTCTCTCAGGTCATGATCTCATGGTACGTGAGTTCGAGCCCTGCTTAGGGCCCTACGCTGACAGCGCAGAGCCTGCTTGGGATTCTCTCTCTCCCTCTCTCTCTCTGCCCCTCCCCTGCTCATATGCTCTCTGTCTCTCTCAAAATAAATAAACTTAAAAAAAATGTTTAAAAGTTCATGACATAGATGGGCAATTATAAGATTTATACTAAGGAAATGCAGTCACTACAACAAAGGGGTAAATGAGTATTAAATGGTATAAACTGTGCATAGTGCAGGGACAAAAGCATCTCTTTGGCCTGAGGGGTGTATAGAGGGACCTTGAAGAAGAGGTTTTGAACAAAGAGGGAGGGACATGTGGGCTGATCCTGAGAGGAGAGAATAATCATGGGTGTGGGGACAATGTATATGCTGTTTGACTTGAGAGAATGGGTTGTAGATATCCTTGTAGTCTTTTCCTTAACTTCAGATAGCCAGTCTCTTCTTTCTTTTTTCCACAAGTCTACTTGCTTCAAAGGTGAGTGTTCAAAGACCTACTACATAACTCTTTAAAGCCCCATGATTTGCACTTGCCATTGCCTTGGTCTGGACTGTCCTTTTCTTGCCTTCTCTGGTGGATTATTTACTCCTATTTACTACTTATTTTTCAAGGCCCACGTGAAATTTTACCCCTTCTGAGATATTTTCTTCCAGCAGAAGCCCCTTTTCTTGTGTTCCCATGGCATGATGCTCATCTTAAATAATTATATATATTTTTTGTCTCCTAGTTGTATCATATTCATCCTTGGGTCTCCAGTTTCTTCAAGAATCCTGGTGTGAAAGAATATTATGCTTGTTGAGGGAATGAATGAGCTGGTTCTAACACTCATAAGATCAACTTCACCTCTCCTAATTACCGATTTAATTCCAATTTGACATTACGTTTTATAGATTCTGAGCAAAGTGGGATACTCCCCCTTTTCATAACATCAGAAAACCTTGGAGAAAAGCATTGTTATTTTCACAGTCAAGCATTTTATCCTAAACCTGGGCATCTGAATAAAAGACATTGACACCTGTTTCCTGCTTTTTGCTCATATTCTTGTAGCACTCTATTTATATACTAGCACTACCATTTTAGACACTGGAAAACCAGACAGGAAAGCTGCATCCCCAACCCTCCTCCTCTATGTTTTTCTGATCACTATTGACATGTGAGGCTGGAGAATTCTTTGTTGTGGAGGGTTGTCCAATTCATTGCAGGTTGTTTAGCGGCATGTTCGCCATCTACTCACTAGATTCCATCCACTACTCATAGTAGATGCCAACGATGCAACCAAAACCATCTCCAGACATTGCCAGATAAACCCTGGAGGATGGAATCACCCCTGGCTGCAAACTGCTGCATTAGGTCGAGATTGCTTCAGGTCCTCCCTTATAAACACACACGCATGCGCGCACACACACACACACACACACACACATTTTCTCTCACACACATTCTCTCTCACATGCACACTCACACACACGCCTCTTTCACATACACCAGCTCTCTCACACACTACCTCTCTCACACACATTCTCTCTCTCACACGCACATTCTCTCATACACACACATTCTCTCTCTACACACACACACACACATTCTCTTTAACACACTGTCTCTCACCTACATTCTCTTTCTCTCACACACACAACACATTCTCTCTCTCATACACACACACACATTCTCTTTAACACACAATCTCTCACCCACATTCTCTTTCTCTCACATTCTCTCTCACAAACACATTCTCACACATACACACACTCTCTTACACACACATGCATGCACACACTTCCTTTCAGCTTTCTTTCTTTTTCCCCTCCCTTTCTTCCTTCTTCCTTACCCTTTTCTTGGTAAGTGTCATCATAGTTGTCTCTTCATCTTCAGCAACTACTCTCGGGAAAAACCAGTTTACTATTCTCTCAGGAAACAGAACATGTGAAGCCATTATTGGTCACTAATGACTTAGAGTAACCAAATATCCCAGTTTGACAAAGAGTGAAGAAGTTTCCAGGATGTGAACATTTTAGTGCTAAAATTGGAGAAATCCTGGGCAAACCAGAATGAGCTCATGTCCAACCCTTTTAACCTCTGATCCCTATGGTCCAGTCTGTGTATAACGTCTTACTCATACAAGCCCAGACCAAATATCTATTAGTTATAAAAACAGGATTACAATCTAAATTTTGTGCTTTTATAAATGCATTGAAGTTGCTTCTTTAACACATTCCCACCTCCAGCATCTTTCTTACCTTTTCCCCCTTGTCCCTGATTATCTTATACCTACACTACCCCAGCACCTTTCCTTCCTCCTACATTTCCAAAATTCTATTTCTTTATTTTGAGGATTAACTTAACCTCTCTCCTTCCTCCTCTCACCTCTCAGGTTCTCCCTTCATTGCCACCTTTCAAAACCAATTCCAGGAACTGACTTGGCAGTGATGGAGGAGACACTCCCTGGGGGGATAGATGGGTACTGGAGGAAAGAAACAGAGCAGTCTGAGTCATTATTGGCTTCTAGGGAGAAAGAACAATACCAGAATCATTTACATGTAATATCACATATGTATTACTTTATGAGCTACTACCTAATAAGAATAGCTAAAAGTGGAAGCAGAGGAATGAGAAAATCATAACAGCTGAGTTTTGATGGGATGTCCGTATGGAAAATATAGATATACAGATTCTACCCTGAGTAGCTGTGGGGAGGATATAAGGCTGCCAGTGCTCAGTACTAGTTCCTGAGTACATAGCAAGGGGAAGGGGTTAAGGGTACGGGCATTAGAAGGGAATACAATTTGCTGTTTCATATCACTGGGTAAAGCCAATGTTATGTTCTCCTGATTACACCCTTATCTTCAACTCCTTTCTCCCCAACATTCAGTCCTTTTAAACCTAGTTACCATTTGGCCAACTAATTTGTCTTTGCCTCAAATGTTCTGAGGTCACTACATCACCACCACAAAATAATTTCGTTAGCAAAAGTGTTCTCAAACACAAGACATAAGCTCTGAAAGGAAAATATAAAATTATAAGATCACTGCTGTAATATCAAATGCCCATCGAGTTAAAAGAAGATGAGAACACCCCTCACACAGGGAAGCAGTAACACTTTAGAACAAGAGACAGAAGGATTAGTGGGTTCTTACTCTGTGAACCTAAGGGTCTGTTGCATTTCCTACATGTAAAATGTTTCCTAAATAACCCTCATGATTCATGTTTTGAATATCATGAAGTTTGAATTATTTACTTCACTTACAAAAATCCATTTGGGGCAAAAGATAAAACCATATGAAAGACAAGGAAGGAACCGATTGCAGACAAGGGCATTTATTTCTATTTATGGTATTTGAATTCTGCAGAGTTCATGCAGACTTAAATCATTTTCGTGTTTCAGGCTCATAGTGACTCAGCTCTTCCTTTACCAGTAAATGTAATTGTTAATGAACCTTGCCCTGCCTTTGCAGGGGCAGAAATCCTTTTATTTCATTAAATCCAATTCAATAAGCAAGAGCTTCTGTTGAACTCCTGAGTGGGTTGAGTGTGCTTGTGTGTTTCATTTTAACATTCATTTAACATTTATTATAGAAATTATTATATTATCTCTATAGCCATAGCCTTCCCTAACAATCCTGTATTGAAAATGTTCTGGAAGTATATTACCCCTTTGGGGATCTGTATTACTGTTCTATTGCTGTTGTGACAAATTATCATGGACTTTGTGGCTAAAGACAGCACAGATGTATTGTCTTATTAGTTCTGGATGTGAGAGGTCTAAAATGAGTTTCGCTGGGCTAAAATCAAAGTGTCAGCAGGGTGGCATTGCTTCTAGAGGCTGAATGGGAGAATCCACTTTCTTGCCTTTTCCAGCATTTAGAGGCTGCATATATTCCTTGGCTTCTGGTCTTTTCCTCCATCTTCAAAGTTAACACCATAGAATCTTCAAATCTTTCTGTGACTCTGACCCTCTTCCTTATTCCACATTTAAAAGGCCATTGTGATTACATTATATCCACTAGATATTCCAAAATAATCCACTTAATTTACACTTGGCTGATTGGCAACTCTCATTCCATCTGCAATCTTAATCCCCCATTGCCATGTAACAACATACAGGTTCAGGGAATTAAGATGAGGACATCTTTGCGGGGGGGCATTTTTTGCTTACCAAGGTTCCAGGTATGGAAGGGGTAGTCCTACTAGACTCTCATCTTTGGTGGTCTCTGAGCCTTATCTTCTGTCACCAGAATTGGGTGGTCATGAAATCAGAAACTCAGAGCCACCAGGGAACTTGAGATGCCCTCGGGCAAATGTTGGCTTTGGCTCTTGCTTACCTCTTAGGTTTCCCATTTTATTTATTTATTTTTAAATTTTAATTCATGTGTAGTTAACACACAGTCCCATATTAGGTACAGGTATACAATATAGTGATTCAACAATTGTATACATTACTCAGTGCTCATCATGATAAGTGTATTCTTAATCTCCTTCACCTATTTTACCCACCCCCCCTTCCACCTCCCCTCTGCTAACCACCAGTTTGTTCTCTATAGTTCAGAGTCTGTTTTTTGGTTGGTCTCTTCTTTGTTTTGTTTCTTAAATTCCACGTGAATGAAATCTTACAGTATTTGTCTCTGAACTATTTTTTTTTTAACGTTTATTTATTATTGAGAAACAGAGAGAGACAGCATGAGCATGGGAGGGGCAGAGAGAGGGGGAGACACAGAATCTGAAGCAGGCTCCAGGCTCCAAGCTGTCAGCATAGAACCTGACATGGGGCTCGAACTCACAAACTGTGAGATCATGACCTGAGCCAGGGTTGGATGCTTAACTGGCTGAGCCACCCAGGTGCCCCTCTGACTGGCCTATTTCACTTAGAATTATACTCTCTAGATCCATCCATGTTGTTGCAAATGGCAAGATTTCATTCTTTTTTATGAGTGAATAATAGTCCAATGTATATGTATACATATATACATACACATATATGCCACCTCTTCTTTTTAAGTTTTTTTTAACGTTTATTTATTTTTGAGAGAGAGAGAGAGACAGAGACAGAGCATGAGTGGAGGAGGGGCAGAGAGAGGAGACACAGAATCTGAAGCAGGCTCCAGGCTCTGAGCCATCAGCACAGAGCCCGATGCGGGGCTCAGACTCACAAGCTGTGAGATCATGACCTGAGCTGAAGTCAGATGCCCAACCGACTGAGCCACCCAGGTGCCCCTATACCAGCTCTTCTTTATCCATTCCTCTATCAATGGATAGACACTTGGGTTGTTTCTAAAATTTTACTATTGTAAATAATGCTGCAATAAACATACAGGTGCATATATATTTCTGAATTAGTGTTTTTGTATTCTTTGGGTAAATACCCAGTAGAGGAACTACTGGATCATTTGGTCATTCTATTTTAATTTTTTGAGGACCCTCCATACTGTTTTCCACTTCCTGCTTTTATATTGATGTTGAGTTTGTGAGTATCTTAGTTTCCTTGCCATCTCAGAGAACCATTAAATATGTTATAATTTTTTTTCATGAAGCTTAAATTATTTTCATTCATTGGGACATTTAAGATAAACAAATGTCCCACTGTACCAGAGATCATGCAGTTGCTCTTAGGAAATAAAAGTTTGGTCTGATCTAATAATATTTTACCCCCATTCCTGCAAGTGTAAGATTAAAACTACAAACTCTTATCCAAGTAGCTATTCCTTTCCCCTCTCAGTCTGCTTCAAACTTGCAATCTTAGTGGAAGAAGGGGGCATTTTTGGCTTTGTTTCTTTTTCTTCTCTCTGTTTCTTCTTGTATTTGCAGCTGTTGCTTTGAACTCATCCAAGCATAAGGGGTAGAGAGAGAGCTATCTTGTCTAGATTATTGTCTAAATAAAAAATATTCAAATACACAAAAATCATTACAATTAATAAGTCATTTGCACTTTGATGCAGTCAAATTTTTATTTTTAATTTTTAAAAAATTTTTAATGTTTATTTTTCAGAGAGAAAGAGAGAGTGAGAGCAGGGGAGGGGCAGAGAGAGAGGGAGACACAGAATCTGAAGCAGACTTCAGGCTCTGAGCTGTCAGCACAGAGTCTGATGCAGGGCTTGAACTCATGGACCATGAGATCATGACCTGAGCTGAAGTCAGCCGCTTAACTGACTGGGCCACCCAGGAGCCCCAGGAAATTTTTTAAAAATCTGATTTATATTTATTTATTAAAACTATCTAAATATGATTAAGATTATTTATAAGTCTAATTTATATTCTTATATTATTTTCTATTAACAAAAATATAAAAGACTTATGAATAAATCTAAAGAAATATAACTAATATTTCTGTAGGAAATTATAAACATATATTAAAAGAGACCAAAGAACACTTAAATAATGAAGAGCTGTTTATGGATAGGAAGGGTCAATATTAAAAATATGTCAATTCTTCCCAATTTACCTATAGATTTAATATAAATTTCAAAGAAAAATCCCATAAGAGTGTCTTTTTTTCCCCCTATTGTTCTTGATAAACTCATTCAAAATGTACAGAGTTGAACAAAAGGCCAAGAATAGCCAATACTCTCCAGAAGAAGAAAAGGATGTGTTGAGGGAGACTTGCGTCATCAGATGTCAAGCTACATTGAATAACATAGAGTTGAACTGATGCAGACACAGGCAGATAGACTACTGGAACAGACTACAGTGTCCCAAACAGACCCACTGCTATATGGACGCTTGATTTATGGCAGAGAGAGAATTAAAGAAAAGAGGAGAAAGGATGGGATAATAATAAATTGTTGTGTGGCATTTGGGTGTCTGTATCATTTATTTACGGCTACATGACAACCTCTTCTGACTCTAATTTGTGTGCTTGAAATAGCAACCATTTGTTTATTTCATAATTCTTAGGTCAAAATTTTGAGCTGGGATCAATTGGATGCTTTTCTCAACAGGCTCATTTTTAGCTCACTCAGGTGTCTCTGAGCGGCTAAAAACTCAAGCAGCTCTGCTTCTGCCTCTTTTGGCTGTTGGCTGGAGGGACAAGGGTGACTGGGCGACATACCTCTCATCATTGTAGTGGCTGACACGAACAGAGAGAGCAAAGATGTCCTAGGCCTGGAATTGGTATGACGTCACTTTTGGTGCATACTAATGGTGAAATAAGTCAAAGACCAGTTTAGATTCAAGGCAGAAATAGACATATCTTGATGAAAGAAGCAATCAAGGATTATAGCCACCTTGCAACCTGGCACGGTCTATCCTCTGGACACAATAATGATCATTCCTTCCGCATGTTGGACTCCCAAAATCTCATCTAATTATGGTCATGCTTTTATCGGTCTTGTGATCTAAAGCAGATCAGGTGAGAATCCTCAGATGGGCTCCTCTACTATAAACTAAAAAAGACTAATTAATCCATTATCTGTCCCCAATATACCCAATAATATACAAAGACAAAGCAGAGACAGGATCATTACAGTAGACACTGACATCAAAAAGGGGAAGGATGTGAAATACATAGCAGCCACTGGTCCATAATGATTCTGAAATCCAACTGGACATCTGTTGCCAAGTCTCCCCATTCTAGGGGCAAGAAATATTTCTTGATTAGGTCTAGTTTTATCTCCCTGCTCCATTGTTCTCTTAGGCTCTTAGCTCCTACTTTCTGAGTTTTTGACTCTATCTTCTGGGACATTGTTCCTTTTCTATAAGGAAAAATCCATGTTTACAGCCAAATAGCTTTCTCTTATTGCTTCCTACTGGTAAAAAGCAAAGGTTCCTGAGGCTATTTTGTAATCTGAGCAATCTCAAATTTTCATCCCAAGTGTGCGGTCCTTTCACCAATACAATTCTCAAAAGTTTGTGGTTTTGCTATGAATCTGACTTGAGAGTAGTTGGTTCAAGAAAAGCCACACCCACAACTTTTTTGAGATAGAATTTTGTGGATGTGTCTGTTGTGGGATAACATTCTTACAATCCTTAGACTCAGCTCCTTTTTTTAAGTTGAGTGGGTCTACTAGATACCACCTTAATTCTTTGAAATATCTTAATAAAGTTTTAATAGCCACATCTTGATATGATCTTCAGTCTCAGACTGCCTTCACTTGAAAGATTTTTACTAGCTAAAGGGATTAGAGATGAGAAGCAGTTTTATTTTCTGTAAATTCCCTCCAGATTCTTTCCTTAGCTCTTTTCTTTCTTTCTAGGCAGCTAAATAAAACCAATCAACACTTTCAACATTTTGCCAGGAAGTCATCTTGCAAGGTCTCTAAATTCATTAGGAAAAAAAATATCTATTTAATCTTCTAAGTTACTACGAGCAACCCTTTGCCAATTGCTTTTAACTACATGATACATGTTGCCATTTTTTTTCTGGCCAGCTATAGCAATTTCCTCGCCTTTTTTTTTCAGCAACCACTAATAGTTTACTCACACTTTTCCTCATTTTTGCTAGTGGATTCTTAATTTTTTTTTTCAGTCTCTGCCCAATTTAGGGACCCAAGGCCACATGTTTTAGGTGTTTGGGTCTTTTTTTTTTACAACAATAACCCACTTTTAGGTACTAATTTCTATATCAGTTTTTACTGTGGAACTAGCCACTTCAAATCTTAGTTGCTTAAAACAATATTTATTTATTTATATTTATTTATTTATTTATTTGTTTATTAGCTCTTGATCCTGTGGGTTGACATTTTGGACTCATTCTTCTGTTGCTCTCAGGTATCCTTAATTATGCTTTCCTGTTCAGCTGGCAGTCAGTGGCCTCACATATCTGGTGGGTTAGCTGGCTTTCATCTGGATACTGGGCCACATATCATCATCCAGCAGGCTACCACAGGCTCATTTATGTGCCAGTAGCTGGAGGGTCCCTAAGAGCAGCAAGGGAACAAGCCCCGGTGTACAACTACTTTTGAAGCCTTTGCTTGTGTAATTTTTCCCACTATCTCTTTGTCCACATGGTCATGTCCAGATTCAAGGCACAGAAGAATAAACTTTACCTCTTCTTATGAGTAGCTGCCATAGTCACATTGCAAAGGGATGAATAGAATTTGTGGCCATTTTTTCAATCTTGCAATAAAATGAAATAAAAATTAAATATTTTTACAATGGTAGTGTTTTGTTTTTTATATTAACCATACATCATAATAATGCGTATAAATTGTTTATTGCAGCATTATTTATAATAGCAAAATTATGGAAGCAGCCCAAGGGTCCATGGATAGATGAATACATAATATATATATAATATATATAATGGAATATTATTCAGCCATAAAAATGAAATCTTGCCATTTGCAACAACATGGATGGAGCTAAAGAGTATAATTTTAAGTGAAGTAAGTTTGTCAGAGAAAGAGAAATGCCATATGATCTCATTCATATGTGGAATTTAAGAAACAAATGAACAAAGGGGAAAAAAAAGAGACAAACCAAGAAAGACTCTAACTATAAAGAACAAACTGATGTTACCAGAGGGAGGTAGATGGAAGGAGGTGCATGATACAGGTGATGGAGATTAAAGAGTACACTTACCATGGTGAGCAATGAGTAATGTATAGAATTGTTGATTCGCTGGGCGCCTGGATGGCTCAATCAGTTAAGCCTCTGACTCTTGATTTTGGCTGTCATGATCTCATCGTTCATAAGTTTGAGCACCCCCTTGGGCTCTGCACTGACAGTGCAGAGGCTGCTTGGAATTCTGATTCTCTGTCTCCCTCTCACTTTGCCCCTCCCCGACTTGCTCTCTCTCAAAATAAATAAAAATTAAAAAAATTTTTTTAAAGAATTGTTGTATCACTATAATGTACACCAATAAGTCATATAACACTGTATGTTAACTACACTGGAATTTAAAAAAAACAATATAAGTGAAACAATTAAGAAGTTTTTAAAAAATAAACACAAATAAACTCTAAAAAGTAAATAAATTGATATTTCAATAATATTCCTGCTGATTTGTAATATGTCCGACAAGAGCCTGTGGTAGGAATAGGAGTGAGGCTCTGCGGTTTTCTGGTTGTTCGTTTGTGCACTATTAGTGCCTTCAGTTCGTTGCCAGAATACATTTTTTTAAGCACCTATTCATTTTGTGAGAGTTAGTTAGGTTGAAAATAGAGCTAGAATATGTAAATCCACTTAACTAGGCACGGTCTGCCATGTGTGGCAAACCAATCAGGAAGGATGCCAATGTCAGTCAAATTGTCTACCCTCCACTCATCCCTTAGGCTCTCTTTCATACTGTATATGGCAAATGACTAGTAGATAATCACAAGGGCAAGTGTCAATGTGAATATTTAATTTTGTATTTTATTTTAAATTAAAACTACATAGAAAGAGAATGAATATATTCTAGTATTTTCTACCTGCATCTCCATGGATTGTCTGGTTTCCCTTCTGGAAAGTATTTGCCGAAGTGCTTTAGATAATTTCTCATCACCAGGGTTACTCACAACATTCTGTGGAAATCCCACCACTCTAATTAAATCATTTGCACATAATTTTGTAGGCATAGTCTGTCATCCTCCATCTGAAAAGCAAAGATATCTGCATGTTTTGCCTAGTCTGCCCTATTCCCAGCTCTGGTTTACGTAGAATGTGGACCTACTTTTTTTTTTTTAATTGAGGTAAAAGTGGTATATAGCATTATGTAAGTTTCAGGTGTACATCGTTATAATCTGTATACACCACAAAGTGATCACTACCATTACCATCCATCACCATACAGTTGAGTCCCAACACCTGTTCCACCCACTTCCCAACCCCCTGCCCCTCTGGTAACTACCAATCTGTTCTCCATAAGTTTTGTTTGTTTTGTATTTTAGATTCCATATGTAAGTGAATATATGGTATTATTCTTTCTCCATCTGACTTATTTCATTTAGCATAATACCCTGTAGGTCCATCCACATTGCTGAAAATGGCAAATTTTCCTTTTTTTTTTTTTTTTATGGCTGAGTAGTGTGTATACACACACACACACACACACACGTTTATATGTCTTTAATCAAATATAGATAGATCACATGTTCTTTATCTATTCATGAATGGACACTCAGTTTGTTTCCATATTTCCATATCTTGGCTGTTACAAATAATGCTGTGATGAACATAGGGGTGCATGTGTCTTTTTGAGTTAGTGTTTTCACATTCTTCAACTAAATTCCCAAAAGTGGAATACTGAAAAGTGGGTAGCTATGGTAGTTTTATTTTTAATTTTTTGAGGAACCTCCATATTGTTTTCCATAGTGGATTGCACCAATTTACATTCCCACCAACAGTGTATAAGGGTTCCCTTTTCTCCACATCCTTGCCAACACTTGTTATTGCTTGTCTGTTTGATAACAGTCATTCTAACAGGTATGAGGTGATATCTCATTGTGGTTTTGATTTCATTTCCCTGATACTTAGTGATATTGAACATCTTTTCAATGTGCCCGTTAGGTATCTGTATGTCTTCTTTTCATTTGTTTACTTATTTATTTGGAGATAGAGAGCATGAGCAGGGGAGGGGCTGAGAGAAAGGGAGAGAGAGAATCGCAAGCAGGCTCTGCACTGGCAGCATGGAGCCCAACATGGGGCTTGAACTCACAAACCGTGAGATCATGACCTGAACCAAAACCAAGAACCGGACACTTAACCAACTGAACCACCAGGCACCCCTACATCTATATGTCTTCTTTAGAAAAATGACTATTCAGATCTTCTGCCTATATTTTAGAGTATTTGGGGATTTTTTTTTGTGGGGAAGGACTTTTTATTGTTGACTTGTATGAGTTTTTTATATAGTTTGGATATTAATCCCTTATTGGATATATAATTTGCAAATATCTTCTCCCATTCGGTAGATTGCTTTTTCATTTTGTTGATAGTTTCCTTCACTGTACAGAAGCTTTTTAGTTTGATGTAGCTCTATTTGTTTATTTTTGCTTTTGTTTCCCTTGCCTGTGGAGTCAGATCCAAAAAATATTGCCAAGACCAATGTCAAGCAGTTTATTTACCACCTATGTTTTCTGCTAGGAATCTTATGGCTTCAAGTCTTGCATCCAAATCTTTAATCCATTTTTGAGTTAATTTTTGTGTATGGTGTAAAATAGTGGTCTAGTTTCATTCTTTTGCATGTGGTTCTCCAGTTTTCCTAACACCATTTAATGAAGAGATGGTCCTTTCCCCATTGTATATTCTTGCCTCTGTCATAAACTAATTGTCCTTATACGTGTGGGTTTATTTCTGGGTTCTCTATTTTATTCCATTGATCTATGCATCTGTTTTTATGCCAACACCATACTATTTTTTATTACTATGGCTTGGTAGTATACTTTGAAACCCGAGATTGTGATACCTCCAGGTTTATTCTTATTACTCAAGAGTGCTGTAGCTATTCAGTCTTTTGTGGTTCCATACAAATGTTAGAATTATTTTTTCTAGTTCTGAAAAAAATACCACTGAAATTTAATAGGCATTGCATCAAAACTGTAGATTTTGGGGGGGTAGTATGGACATTTTAACAATGTTAATTCTTCCAATTCATGAGCACAGAATATCTTTCCATTTATTTGTGCCTTCTTCGATTTCTTCTATCAGTGTCTTATAGTCTTCAGTGTACAGGTCTTTCAACTCCTCAGTTAAATTTATTTCTAGTTATTTTATTTTTTGATAGTAATTGTAAATGAGATTGTTTTCCTCTTTAAATTTTTTTTTTAATATTTATTTATTTTTGAGAGAGAAAGACATAGACAAAGTGCGAGCAGGGGAAGGGCAGAGAGAGAGAGAGGGAGACACAGAATCAGAAGCCGGTTCCAGGCTCTGAGCTGTCAGGACAGAGCCTGACAAGAGGCTGGAACCCACAAACAGCGAGATCATGAAGTTGGACGCTTAACCAACTGAGCCACCCAGGTGTCCCTTGAGATTGTTTTCCTTTTAATATCTCTTTCTGATAGTTTATTATTAGTGTATAGAAATGCAGATTTCTGTAGATTGATTTTATATTCTACAATTTTACTTGAATTCACTGATCAGTTCTAATAGCTTTTCGATAGTCTTCAGAGTTTTCCAGAGATAGCCTCTTGTCATCTGCAAATAGAGACAGTTTTACTCTCCCTTTCCAATTTGGATGCTTTTTTTTTTCCTCACCCAATTGCGGTGGCTAGGATTTCAACTATAGGCACATCTTGTTTTTATTGTGTTTCACTTTATTGCATCTTGCAGATATTCTGTTTTATACAAATTGAATGTTTGTGGCAACCCTATGTTTAACAGGTCTATGAGAGCCATTTTTCCATCAGTATTTGCTCACTTCATGTCTCTGTGTCACATTTTGGTAATTCTCACAGTATTTCAAACTTTTCATTATTAATATTACATTTGCTATGGTGATCTGTGATCAGTGATTATGGTTCACTGAAAACTCAGATGATGGCTAGCATTTTTTAGCAATAAAGTATTTTTTTAAGTTTATTTATTTATTTTGAGAGAGAGAGATAGTGTGAGCGGGGGAGAGTCAGAGAAAGTGGGAGAGAGAAAGAATCCCAAGCAAGTTCCATGTTACCAGCTGTGGAGCCTGAAGTAGGAATCGAACTCATGAACCATGAGATCATGACCTGAGCCAAAGTCAGACGCTTAACCAAGTGAGCCATCCAGGTACCCCTACATCATTTTTTAATTTGGGTATTATGTTGTTTTATTAGCCATAATGCTAATGCACACTTAATAGATTATGGTGTAAATGTAAATTTCATATGCACTGGGAAACCAAAAAATTTATTTGAATCACTTTTTTGTGATATTGATTTTATTGTGGTGGTCTGGAACCAAACCTGCAATATCTCTGAGGTATGCCTGTGCTATGTTGAATAAAAATGGAGACAGTGGGCATCCCTGTGTTGTTCCTGATCTTACAGGAAAAGCTTTCAACTTTTCACTGTTGAGTATGATGTTTGGTATGGGTTTGTCATATATTGCCTTTATCGTATATTTTAATTAATTTTTTAATGTTTATTTATTTTGAGAGAGAGAGTACAAGTGGTGGTGGTGGGGGGGGTGGGCAGAGAGAGAGGGAGACACAGAATCCAAATCAGGCTCCAGGCTCTGAGCTGTCAGCACAGAGCCTGAGGCAGGGCTCGAAACCATGAACCATGAGATCATGACCTGAGCTGAAGTCGGACGCTTAACCGACTGAGCCACCCAGGCGGCCCTTGCCTTTATCGGACTGAGGTATGTTCCCTTTATACCCATCTTGTTGAGAGTTTTTATCATAAATGGATGTTGAATTTTGTCAAATGCTTTTTCTGCATCTATTGAAATGATCATATGATGTTCATCCTTCATTTAGTTAATGTGTTATCTCATTGATTGATTTGCATATGCAGACCCATCCTTGTATCCTTGGAGTAAATTCCAGTTGATTATGCTGTATGATCCCTTTAATGTATTAATGATTTTGATTAGCTAATATTTTCTTGGGAGTTGTTGCATTTATGTTCATTAGGGATATTAACCTGATACTTCTTTTTTGTGTTGTGTCATTGTCTGGTTTTGGTGTCAGGGTAATGGAGGCTTCATAAAAGGACTCTAAAAGCATCTCCTCTTCAATTTTTTGTTTGTCCTACTTCTTAGTCTCAGATAGGTAAATAAGTGGATAGGTATTTATATGAAGAAACGTATCCTTTAGCTGGAAGATCTCAATTAATTTGATTTTTGTTTGCCTTGCCCTCAGGCTTTAAGATGGGGACATTTATATTTACTCCATAGGACTGTTAGGAGAATTAAATGAGTTAATTATAAGATGTTTTGAACAGTGTCTGGCACATAGTAGGCAGAGTACATGCGAGTTACTTTATTCTTTTCTTTAATTTTGACTGCGTTTATTTGGTTCTTGTCCAGATAATACTTTTTGTCTTTCTCCCACACTTATTACTTTGTCTGATTCTTGAGAGCAAGAGCATCTTTGTGTGGCAAAAGAATTGGCCAGAGATATATGGAAGAGTCGATTCTATAGACATGGTAAATAACACCCTGGGTTTGTACTAGAAGGCCAAGAAGAAAGATGATGCATGAATCATATTAAAGTCCTTTTACAAATGCAAATGTTTTTTATCGATTGCTTTAAAGGTAAAAGACGATGATGAAAAGTCTAAAAGATGTATATTTTTCCCCACGGAATTTTGATCCCAGGAACAGTTCCAAAGGGGGATTTGCATGTTTTTATATATAATTTTTGGTATTTGGTAGACTATCTGCTTTTTTGGTGAAAGGGAGTAGGAGGGAGCTTGGGGATTCTTACTTATTTCATCCATTTTTGATGGATTCTTTTATTGAATACAAATAAGCATGGGAGAATTTACCTATATAAAATGTTTTTATTTTATAATCATCATGATAGGCACAAAGTGGCAGTAAAGCAGATTATAAGAGGGTCAGAAGGAGAGGTTAATTTTAACATGGACTCTTAAGAGGATTTTTTCTGTTTTTGGAAGAGATTTTGGGCAAATCCTCAGAGGATTAATAGAACTTTGTCTGATGTGCCCCTAAAAGTGTCATCAAGTATATCTGTCAGTCTATTTTTATATAGAAAAATAAAAATTAATATTTTTATATAATTAACTTTAACTCAGACTTATTTGTTACTCCACAGAATGTGTACAAGATGCTAGAAGAGGGAAGGGCTACATGAAAGAAAACTTTAGTCCATTTTCATTTTATTTTTTCTTGACAATTACTGTTCAGTAATTAGAACCACATGTTACACAATTGATTACTTGATTAAATTGTGAACTTCTATTGTTCCCTTATTGTGATTTAAGATTATATCCCTACCTAGATTGGAAGTTCTTTGAAAGTCATAATGTTTTAATACTTCAGTGCATTTGGTGATTGATTGAAAAACTTAAAAAAAAAATCTGTGTTCTCTTGGGCTGATGGGTTAAAGAGAGAGGAAAGGGAACTAATATTTCAATCATTCTATGCCTTACACTCCATAAACATCCTCTCTCATAATTCTTAACATCCCTCTGAAGTAGATATCATCACCTTCATTTTAGTGATGAACAATTTGAGTGATGCTTGAAAAGTTAGCCAACTGGTCCTATGTTACTGTGCTTCGAATGAAAACCAGATCTGTATTTATCCGGTCTATTCTTTTTCTTTTTATAAACTTGTGAAATTTACTTATGAATCTTATATAATACATAATTATAAAATGTACTCATAATATATTCCAATAAGATCTATTTTTCATATATAAAAGTATATAGTGTATGATTATATATATTATGATATATATATACAATGTTATATGATACATATTATATATGATTATATAATATAATCTTAATATATACATATAGTATATCCCAATAAGATTTATTTTTCACACCTTTGTTTACTCACCATTTTTCTCTGGTCTCAAATAAAACCCAGACTTGTGGCACTGGATTATTAATAAGGTACCAGTGGGAATTTTAGTAATCTAGAATGGAGAAAAGGTAGGGACAACATTTTATTCTTGGTTAGTCACTAAGATTAAACTGAAACAAATTTATGAATTCCCTTCTCTTTCCAGAGGCTTGTATCAGGGTGGGGCAAAGAACCACAATGAAGCCTACTCTCACAAATTATCTTGGTCTGGCCAGACAGACTGGGAACTTTCTGGTTTATTGGCCCTAGAGCAGCCCTGATAACTGGGGCAGAGGGTGAAGCAGGGAGGCTCTGAGTGTTCCCTGCTCTCTAAAGGACTGATTTCCCATCTGCCATTCGGTCAACATGTTTTAGTAAGTGTTTGGCCTCACAGGGAAAGCTGCCAGCATCGTTTCCTATCTGGCTCTGCTGTGTCAAGTCCAGAGGAAACCTGTTTCAGTCACTGTTCTCCTGGAACCACCCACATCATTAGGCAGGAAGGGCAGGGGGAGCGTGGAAGTAAGATGTGAAGACGTGTCATTGAAAAGAGGTGGTGTTTGGGAAAACACTTTGGGGCGTGTCCTGGTTACGAAAACAAAGAAGGCTAGGCCCAAAACGCCTGGAACTGGGAGGGAGTTTGTTGTAATCAAGAGCCCAGTCTCTGGAAGAGGATGGGAGGAGGGTATGTCCTCAGAGAAGGTAACCCGTCGGGATTCCATCAGTGACAGCAGTTGAGTTTGGCTTAGTCTCTGCTAGTCCTTTCGGCTGGCCAGAAACATTTGCTCTGTGCTCTTTTTCAGTCTGCCCTAGCATTTATCCTATCACAGCAGAATTGACAGTCATTATAGCTCTGTCCATTTTTCCCTTCTCCTGCCCTATATATTCATTTTTTTTATTCCTTCTTTCCTTGCTTTACTCCCCCCTATTATTGTGTTTGTTTGTTTTTATTCATGTATTCAATTTAACTGCTGACACCTATAGATACTATATGGCTTTCTTAATATCTTCAGAACACAAAGACTAATGGTCACTTGTTTGAGGATATGGACAAAAGCATATTTGTAGTAAATACCATGTGTGTAGTTTATAAGGTTTATAGAATGTTCTTTTGGCTAAAGGGATTATTTTGCCATATGGGAGTTGAATCAGGAGCTTTTTATTGCTGGTGCTTTGAGGAACTGAACTTAATCTAACCTTACCGAGGAATGTTGAAGAATGTGACTAATTGTATATGCTGGTTACACTGTCAGGGGCAACTGTAGGAAGTACTGATAAAGAATCACGAAGAACAAAATGAGAATAAGCTGGCTCAAGAATTATGAAAAACAGGATGTCAGAGTTCACTTGATGGAACTACTGATGCAAACTGAATAACTACTGATGGTTTATGAAAAGTAGGACAACGAATTGTAACTTCAAGTCCGTATTAATAGAGCCTAATATCCATTATAGCTTTGTAGCCACTTGCTGGCTGCCAGCATGAATTCAGGTTTTTGTTTGGTTTAGTTTGGTTTGTTTGGTTTTGCTCGATAGTAAACTTACCTAATTTATATTTATGAATTGGCCCATTCATTTGGACTTCAATTTCTTTTCTCTCCCGCCAACAATGTTGAATAAATATCATTGTGTTGGCTGGTTTGGGCCTGACCTCAAGTTCCCTTTTCTGCAGTTTACCAGCAGGAATATCAGTAAGCTGCTGGTAAGAGGCGTCCTCATTTGCAAATTTGGAATGATAATAGCTACATTGCAGGAATGTTGTAAAGATTAGAGGCACTTATGTAAAGCCTCTGGTATATAGTGGGTAATACCCAGTAAGTATTCTGTAAATGAAAGAAATACTGCTTATGACAAATTAAATAAATTATGAATATTTCTTTGCATGGAATATTATGTCATCATGTAAAATAAAATTTCCAAAGACTATATTACTGTGGGACAAATGCTTATGGTAAAATATAAAGTATAAAGGTCGGCCACCAAACCTGACACATGGTATGATTTAAACAGTACAGATAAAAATTCTGCAAAGAAGAAATATTTGGAAGGACATAGACCAAAATGTAAAAGTGTGTGCGTTGGCTGTGTCCCCCCTTTTCCATGTTGGCAAAGCATGGCTTTTATGAAATGGAAATAGCAGGTACTGCTTCGTTAGACCTGTTGCATGCACCTGTGGCAGGGACACCAGTTCTGGGCAGCGGAAAATATAAGAAAGGATTTTCTGAGAAAGGGTTTTCCTCTCTAACAAAAAGCAACACATGGGAGCCCATTTGGGGGCCCCAAATATTGTCATATTTACACATGGTACCTAGTATGGGAGTGCCATCTTGTAAGCATGATGGTTATCAAGTCAATATAGCAGGTATGGCAGACAGAGTCCTGCCACCTGATGAAATTGTGGAGTTGCTCTAGCAAATCTGGAAATATTTTCCTCCAGAGTTTTTGGTTGTAAAGTAACAAAACCCTATTTTTTAAGCGTCTTTCAGCAGTGTGTTCTGTTACTTGAAGATGAATATTCACTAACTGATTTGAAAATATAGCTATTTAAATTTTTAACTAAAATTTTTTTCTCAACTTTTTCACTTTTCCAGATTTCTAAATCTTTAAATTAGGAAAAAGTATCTTAGGTAGCAAGTTATTGGATGTTCACATAGTAATATATTGGTGTTATTTGACCTTAACTGAAGGATGGTTTCTAAGAGCTCTTGAATAACCAACCATTTCCTCTCTTTCCTTCACACCCTCCTGACTCCTCAAAATACTTTAAATGTCACCCCAGTAATTGCTACCATGCAGATCAAAAGAATGCATGAAAGTCTCTTTTGATTATTTCCATTTTGACCAAATTGTTGGCTCTCGCATATATTATACAAAATATTACAAAATAATAAAGATGAATAGCATTCACCAACTTGGCATTTATGGATGGCTATTTTTTTTTTTTTTTTATGAAAGCTCTACACCCAGTGTGGGGCTTCAACACATGAACCTGAGATCAAGAGTCACATGCTCTACCAACTGAGCCAGTCAGGCACCCCTATCTTGTTTCTTTTGTTCAGTATAATCACCTACCATTACTATGTCTCTTATCATTTATGGTACCAAGTAAAAGTCAACAATCATGATTTAACATGTGATTTTTTTTTTCCAGCAAAGTGTTATTAGAAACCTTAAAATATTTATTTTAAAGTTCCTGTGACCTAATTCTTATCACAGGAGAATTCCCTGCCTTATTTTTTTATATGCTATACAGTTATAGGGATTTTTGCAAACATATTACCTAAGCCTTCATTTTATAGACCAGAAAACTAAGGCTCAGAGAAGTTAGGGGCTGGGGCAAAGATTGCACAGTTGACCGAGCAGGAACCTAATGACCCATACTCTGTGACTACCGACCGAGAACTCTTTTAGCTAAATATTACAAAAAGTAAAAACTTCACAGTAGCTACTTTTCCCATTTAGCTTTTTTTTTTTTTTTTTTTTTTTTGTGAAACATTTTCTTATTAAATGAGGGATGACACAGATGCCAGGTATTATAGTCACAGTATTAAAATTCTGGGGCCAAACAGATTTATTTAATTTGGTGCTTTTCAAAAAAAAAGTGTTTTGTGATTTTTCTCTTTATACCTTAGTAAAATTTTATATATAATACATTTGCAAATATAGTGTCTTAAAGTTAATGATTTCATTTTTAGTTTAGAAAATATGGACATGGTATTAATGTTAGGGCTCAGCATTTCTCTTCATATTAAGTTGTTCTCAACCTTATTAAACCTCCTTGCTTTCACAGATTGATAGGAAATAATGACAATATAGAGGACATCAAACAAGGGGAAGATATTTTGGCTTTTTATTTGATACTCCAGGAAGATCTGATGTCATATCCCTAAAAGGACAAATCAGACCAAAGTGAGGCTCCAAGACGACTGGGCTTTTTGGACATAATCTTATCAACACACGATCTGGGGAAAAATTACTCACACCCTGAAAACCTTAGTTTTCTCATGTGTTAAATAGGGACAATCAAATACCAATTTCTGAAGACTGTTCTAATAATTAAATGAGACATTCCTTATAAAACACTTAGCAGAACACCTGGCAAATGTAAGTAACATTGATTGATCTTTGTAAATGCCACTCTCCCATTAGTCACTTTCATTTTATCTTCTCCTTTTCTCTTTCCTCCAATTAATTTTACATCCTTTCCAACTTTTTCCTGTCCTTTCCATTTCTGCCATCTTTCCATTCTTCCACTCTTCCTTTTCTCAGAATCTTCTTCTCTAGATATTTATATTTTTTTCATTCTTTTCTGTGCAGATTGTAACCATAGCTAAGTAGTGGTGGCACTCACAGAGTTGCTGACTTTCAGTCTCTTCTATTCCTCTGCCTAATGGTTATCATAGATCTTTTTTCTCTGTCTCAATCATACTTCACTTTAAAAAAAAAAAAAAAGAGGCATACCTCCTTAGTAGATCTTTTGGTTCCTTGGTAGATCTGTATGTTCTCTTTAAGACCCCAAATATAGATATTTAAAATTTGCACTTTGCGAAAAAGATGAATTTAATTTCCTATGTAGTAAACACAATAACTAACATTTATTTAGAGCAGACTATGTACCAAGTTCTGTTCTGTGCATTTCATGTTTATTAACTGATTTAATCACCCAGAAGGGCACAACACAAATATTGTACCTAGAAGAGCCCACCATCTGACAGTTTTTATTTTGTATTTCTTTAAACATTTAATTTTTTAATTTTAAATTTCTTTTATTCTTTTTTTTTTAGAGAGAGAGAGAGAGAGAGAGAGAGAGCATGCGTCTGAGCAGGAGAGGGACAGGGGGAGAGAGAGAGAGAGAGAGTGAGAGAGAGAGAGAAAGAGAGAATCCTAAGCAGGCTCCTTGCCCAGCATGGAGTCCAAGGTGGGGCTGGATCTCACAAGCGTGAGATCATGACCTGAACCAAAATCCATAGTGAGATGCTTAACCGACTGAGCCACCCGGGAGCTCCTAACAGGTTTTTTTAATTAAATATTTTTAGAATAAAACTGTATGCCCACTATATAAAATTATGACAATATTAATAAGTGCATAGAAAGTAGATTGCTCCTATAATTTCATGATCCTGATATAGTCAGTTACCATTTTAGTATATATCTTCACACATGCATATATGTTTTGTAGACATACATATCATATAAATGAGATTGTGATAAAGTATTTTGTGATAAATATTTTGTGATAAAGTATTTCTTGATGTTGAGGTAGGGACTGTAGATTAGGTTCTAGCAGGGAAGCACAGTGATGCATATTCCCTTTACTGATGAAAGGTCTTCTTCCCTTTGGAAAAGTCAACATTTCCCAGTCACCACACATATTCAAATTACAGTGGCAAGGATGACGTATGGTGGTGACAAATGACAGATTGGGAGGAAGTAAAGAAAGGTTACTACTCTACAATCTCTGTGGGAACTTATTGTTATCTTGGAGAAAGCTAGTGAGGCATCTCTGGATCTCCATGATCTTTATCAATCAGCATGCACCTATTACCATTCTCTAAAAGGTGATTTTTATAAGAGAGGCATCACAGATGTTCTGAGAAGATAGCAAGTGGAAGATAGGTCTCTTCTTTAGAACTCCTAATAGAGTTTCTTCCATTGATGCTTTGTGTTTCATCTTACATAAAAATACAGAACTGATAGAGTAGTAAGCTTCCATAAGGAGGTTTCACTAAGAACTATTATTTTGGCCTAAAACTTCAGGGTTCACCTAGGTCAGCAATGTTGCAGAACAACAGGTAGGGAGATTCTGAAATTCTTACAATAGGTCACAAGGAGTTGACTCACAGACTAGGTTAGACCAGAGGTAGGTTTATAGCTGGAAAGAGGAAGGAGAGAGAATTCTTGAAGTAATCAGGATTAAACCAATTGTGAACCTTCTGCTTTGGGAATGATGTAACTGGCAAATTTTGTGCCCTTCTTTTATGGCCCCACCCATGATTAGTGCTTAAGTCAAGATGGAAATTTCCATTAGATGAGTGATACAGTCAGTGGATTAATCTGAGAAAATCAAGGGCAGTTTGACATTGAAAATATTGACTGAACTTGTCAGAGAAGTCAATTTATAAGTGAGAGGTGATTTATATCTACAAGTGAGGACCTGACATCTTGGTGTCCCACTAATTTTACTGTAAGTCTCGTGTCAACTAATTTATTTAACTATATTTGGGGTAAACATTTTATATCACTATAATAAGATCTTGAAGAGATAGTGTTTTGTTTTGTTTTCTTTTCTTTTCCAGTAACACAGAGTAGCTGGTTACAGACCAAACCTTCCCTTGAGAATGTGACATGCCGGACAACACATAAAGCCATAAATCTGAAGGCAATGGGGAATTCTGAAGCCACAAGGTAGGTCACGATTCCTGGGAGAAAGTGCATTGGACAAACTGAGGAACCTTCCCAAATCTTCTAGGGCCTGTCTTCCAGGTCCTCCAACTTACTGTGGATCTAAGGTCACCACCACTTCATCCATAGATCCACAGACTGCCTCAGCCTCTGCCCAGGTGAGGCTAATCTCCAGCATGGAAACCTTTGTGCTTGATGTGGTCTGAGCTGCTGCAGCTATGGCAGGAGGCCCCACTGTACCCAGCAAGTATCTGATTTCTGTCACTAGTTCAGGAATTGGATGAAGCAACATGCTGCAGGCTATAGAATTTTGTTTCCACAGTAGGTCTGAAGAGGGCAGTTGAAAAACTTGGGAATGCAGAGAAGTTAATGCCTTGTGGGGTAAATTTTGACCAATGAAAGAAGTCATTCAGTGGAGGAAGCCCCTGAATAAATTCCTCTTCCTTTCTCCAACAGACTATTCCAAGACAGGCTGCATCCAAGCAGTGAGCTGCGTCTCTTTGTGAAGCTGTGGTCATCTGCGATATTGCACTAGTTTGTATTTGCCCTTCCTTCTTTTTTGCCCAACTTTCTTTTCCCTTTACTTTGGTGTCTCAGAGTTATACCTCCCATTTTTTTCTAGGGAACTTAGGCTAAGACAGAATGAAAGTACAGAGAAGTGAGCCCAATTTAGCTCTGTAGACATTTGTCTATGTGTAAGCAGAAAGCAAGAGGCTGAGATGCTGAGCAGAGTTTCCAACAGTCTTACAGTGTTGATAAGAAAAAAATGGACTTAAGGACCAAGGAGGAGAGGCCCAGGCAAACACTCCAGTTCTAGCTTGTAACTCCAGAAGGGACAGACATTACCTCAAAAATAATGAAGCTGGAATTAAATCAACTAAATCTTTGATGGAATGAAAATTAATCTGTCTCTTATCCAACTGCCAAACAAAAATATATTCTCTCTGGAAGATGGTATTGTCTAGAGTCTTAAAATATCTGTATAATTTATCACTTGTATTGTCTTGTGTGGCTGCAAATAAACAATTACTATGTTTATCAGGAGATGAGGCCATATGACAGAAAAATAAGAGAAAACCATATTATAGAAACATACTCACTGGAAATCCAAGTATTGGATAAAATTTCAGCACAAAACAGGAAAATATTAAAATTCTTCAAATATAAATTCTATAAATTTATAGAATCTATAAATTGAACTAAAATCTATAAATTGATTGAAGCAGATTAGGTATAATTAAAAGAGAGCATTAGTAAATTGGAACACAGACTGGGAGAAAATATCTACTACAAAGCACAGAGACAAAAGAAAATGGAAAATACACACACAAAAAAGAGGAAACATACAAGATCTATGGGAATGGTGAAATATTTAACATGTATGTAATTGAAATCTACCAAAAAGAAAAAAGAATAAACAGATGAGAAAATGAAGCAGACAGAAAATTTGAAAATCAAAATGACAGGAGTTTACAAAATGTCAAGCCACAAATTCAGGAACTTATAAACACCATTCAAATTAAGTACAGATAAAACAAATATGGGTATATCATAGTAAAAGTGTTCAAAAGAACAAAGACAAAGGCAAAATATTAATACAATCCAGAGGAAAAAGATATCTGATCTTCAAAATAGCAGCAATTAGACAGATTTTGAATTCTCAAAAAAAGAAGGTAGGCCACAAACATAAAATGACATCTTCTATCACAGCTAGAGGAAACTAACTATACTAGAGTTTGATAACCACAGAAAATGTCTTTTTAAAGTGAAAGCAAAATAAAGATATTTTCAAATAAAAAAACAGAATTATTCACCAATTTATACTAAGGAAATACTAATGGGAGTTCTTTAGTCAGAAGGTAAATTATTCCAGACAGAAAGCATAATGAAATTGGAAGAAATAAAGAACAACAGAAAACATAAATACATGGGTAAATCTAAATGAATGTGTAATGTATAGAATAATAATAATATCTGGAAGTGTTTGAGTTCTATACAGAAGTAAAATCCATGACAACAATAGCACAAAATGTAGGGAAAGGGTAAATGGTGTTAAACTGTTCCATGAGCCTCGTGTGGCTTGTGAAGTAATTTATAGTTTTTAAAAAATATTTATTTATTAATTTCGAGAGAGAAAGCATGAGTGAGGGAGGGGTAGAGAGAGAATCCCAAGCAGGCTTCTCACTGTCTGTCCTAAGCCTTAGGAGGGGCTCGATCTAATGAACTGTGAGATCATAACCTGAGCCTAAATCAAGAGTTGAAGCCTTAACCAACTGAGCCACCCAGGCACCCCTGGGAAGTAATTTAAATATTACTTTTTGTCAGACTTTAACAAGTCAAGGATGCATGTAGCATTTTCCAGAGTAAAAGCTAAAAGAATAGTGAAAATGTATAATTAGCAAGCAATCCAGGTGAAATATATAATAAATAAAAGCCTAATTCAAATCACTGCAGACAAGAGGGAGGAAAAGAGAGGGAGTGGCAGAGAAACAGCAAGAAAATCAAACATTAAATTTGAACTTCTAAACATAAGTAATTGTGTCAAATGTAAACAGGCTAATGTTCTAATTAAAAGACAATAATTATTAGACTTGATAATAAAAATATTATGTTCTGCTTGCAAGAGATACATCTTAAATATAAGAATGCACAAAGATTAAAGTAAAAGGACAGAATGTGTAAACCATACAGACACAAAACAATACAGGGCTGATACACTAATATTAGATAATGTAGGTTAAAAACATTTACCTAGGGATGAATAGGACATTTCAAATGATAAAAAGTTTAATTCATCAGGAAAATATAGTATTCTAAATTCAAATGACTTAACAAGAAACTTTTGAAATATATGAAGCAAAACCATACATACAAAACCACAAGAGAAGAAATAGGCAATCACGGTGGGAAATTTTTAACACAAATCTCTGAATAACTGATGGAGCAAGCCAAAAGAGGAAGGGGGAGGAAGAGGAGGAGGGAGAGGGGGAAGATGAGGAGAAAGATCAGTAGACCTTCAATAGATCTGAACAGGACAATTAACAAAATTTACCTAATTCACATATATATAAATCATTGTAATCAGCAACTGTTGCATGTGCATTCTTTCTAGATACACGTAGAACATTTGCCAAAATTGATTATATGGTGAGCCCCAAATAAAGTGTCAATAAATTCCAAAAGATTGAAATGTGGTCATTCTATGATGACAGTTCAATTAATCAAGAGATCAATAAGCAAAAGATAATTAGGGTTAAAAAAAAAAAAAAGCCTCAACAGTTACCTCCTTCCATAGACAAAAATTAACTCAGAATGGACTATATACCTAAATATAAAGGAAGAAAATATACAAATCTCCCATAAAACATGTAAATCCTTTGTGACCATTGGTAGGCAAAATTCCCTAAAATGGGACACACACACACAAAAAACAAAAAGCGCTAGCCATATATATACATATATGTAAACATATGTATATATGTTTACATATATATACATATATGTATATATGACATATATATGTATATATATGTTATATATATGTATGTATATATACGTATATATACATACATATATATAACATATATATATATACATATATGTATATATATGAATGAATGAATTGGGATTGATAAAAATAAAAAATTTCTGCTCTTTAAAATACCCCATTAAGAAAGTAAGACAATATAAAAAGTATATCTGCAACTGAATAATAAGAGAGAACAAAAACCCAGTTTTAAAATGCAAGCACAGGGGCACCTGGGTGGCTCAGTTGGTTAAGCGTCCACCTCTGGATTTTGGCTCAGGTCATGATGTCACAGTTGTGACATGGAGCCCTGTGTCAGGCTCCACACTGGGCATGGAGCCTGCTTAAGATTCTCTCTCTCTCTCTCTCTCTCTCTCTCTCTCTCTCTCTCTCTCCCTCTCTCTCTGCCCCTCCCATGCTTGTTCTTGCTCTTTCCCTCAGTATCAAAACAAATAATAAAATATAAGCCTAAAATTTGAACAAATATAGATCTAGAAATGACAAACAAGTACATACAAAATGCTTACCATTATTAGTTATCAGAAGAAATATAAATTAGAAGCATAATGAGATACCACTACAAACCTATAACAACTAAAAGTAAAACGGTTGACAATACAAAGGGTTGGTGAGGATGTAGAGTAACGGAAACTCATAAAGTGGGAATATAAAATGATACAACTCATTCAGAACATGGTTTGGTAGTTACTTATCAAGTACCATTTTACCCAGCAATTTCACATTAGGAAAGACAGGAGGACATATGTGCATACATATTCAAAAATACTTGTAACAGCTTTTTAAAAAAATGTTTTATTTATTTTTGAGAGAGCATAAGTGGGGAGGGGCAGAGAGCGGGGGACTGAGGATCTGAGGTGGGCCCTACGCTTGATGAGGGTCTTCAACTCAAGAACAGTGAGATCATGACCTGAGCCAAAGTCAGGCTCAACCAGGTGCCCCAATACTTACATCAGCTTTACTCAAAACAGCCCCAAACCAGAAAAAATGCAAATGCCATCAACAGGTGAACGGATTCATAAACTGTAGTATTCATACAATGAAATACTTCTCAGCAGTGAATGGGAACAAACTACCAATGCATGCCACAAAACCACTACGTTGACAAAATAAGCCACACAATAGAAGATTACATTCTCTATGATTCCATTTATATGAAGTTATACAATAGGAAAATCGTAATCTATAGAGAAAGCACAATAGTGGTTTCGTAGGTCAGGGATGTGGGAAAATTGACTACTGAAGAGCAGGAGGAAACTTTACGGGACATGAATTTGTTCTTGAATTTGTTGGACGTTACACAGGTGCATACTTGGTCAAGATATACTGAACTATATAAGTAAGTATAATTTAATAGTACTTACATTATAATTCAATAAAGTCAGTTTATAAAAAAAGAGACTTGACATATAAATAAAGTAGAAAATTTCCAAATGTTTGGAAATTAAGCAGAATAGTTCTAAATGATGAATAAGGCTTAAAAAATGACAATAAAAATTAGCAAATATTTAAAGTGAATTGATAGTGAATATGCAGAATATCCAGACTTGCTAACCAAACAAAAATAATGCTTAAAGAGGAAATTTATAGCCTTAAGTGCAAATATTAAACTGACTCTAAATTAATTATTTACATACCCAGATAACTAAATCTCTAATTTCAAGGGGTTATGAAAAGAACTGCACATTAGGGGCACCTGGGTGGCTCAGTCAATTGAGCGTTCAACTCTTTATTTTGGCTTAGGTCATGATCCCAGGGTCGTGGGATTAAGCCCCACATCAGGTTCTGTGCTCAGCGTGCTTAAGATTCTCTCTCTCTCTTTCTCTCTCTCCCTCTCCCTCTGTCCCTCTCTCCTGCTTGCTCTCTCTCTCTAACATAAAAAAACTAAAATTTAAGTTAAAAATAAAGCTGCAAATTTATAGAAGTGATCAATTAACTCAAAGGTTGGTTCTTTGAAAAGAATTAATACATTGATGAAGTCCTGATAAGACTGATCTAGAAAAAAGAAAGAAGGCATAGGTAATATCAGCAATGAAAAAGGAGACATCACTACAGATTCTATGAATATTAGAAACATTATAAGAGGATATTTTATACAACTTTAAGCCAATAAATTTGAAAACTTAAATAAAATAGATTAATTTCTAGAAAATCAAAACTGATTGCAATGGAAACAATAAGAAATAGAGAGTACAAATAATCCTATGTCTATTTAAAAAAATTAGATCTTTGAGGGGCGCCTGGGTGGCTCAGTTGGTTAAGTATCCGGCTTCAGATCAAGTCATGATCTCATGGTTTGCAAGTTTGAGCCCTGCATTGAGCTCTGTGCGGACAGCTCAGAGCCTAAGCCTGCTTCAGATTCTCTATCTCCCTCTCTCTCTGCTTTCACTCTCTCTACCTCTCTCTCAAAAATAATAAACATTAAAAAAATTTAAAAGTGAGATCTTTGAATCTGTGATTAAAATCCTTCCTGAAAAATATAAAATTCTAGGCCCACAGGGCTTTAGTAGGAAATTCTTCCCAATAAAGAAGAAATAAGACCATTTAAACTCTTCTGGAGAGTAAAAAAGAGGTAACTCTTCCCGATTCACTTTATAAGATCAGTAGAATTTTAATATCAAAACTGAGTAAGACTTACAAAAATAATAAAGGATAATCTTGCTTATGGTCCTAGTTGCAAAAATCTTAATTAAAATATTAGGAAAAAGATGCATAAAAGGACAATACATCATGAGTAGGTACAGCTGTATTCCAAGAACTCAAGTTTAGTTCAACAAAGAAAATCTACCCATGGATTTCACTACATTAACCGAATAGAGAAGGGAGATCATATAATCATTTTTATAGAGACAAAAAATGCAAGAGATTAAATTCAATGTTATTCATAAAAATTCTTTATAAGCTAGTAATAGAAGGGAATGTACTTTATGTGATAAAAATTATCTCTAAAGAAACTTATAGCAAATATCATGCTTAATGGTAAAATATTGAAACATCTTCCCTAAGTTCATAAATAAAATAAGAATCCCTGCTACCATTACTTCTGTTAAACATTATTCTTGAGGTACTAGCTTATACAGCATGTCAAGAAAAAAGTAATAAGCATTGGAATGGAAGAGATAAATAAATGGTAGTGTATGTAAAGAAACCCACAATCTACAGGAGAACTGTTAAAATTAATGAATGCAATAAGTGTAGTAAGATTACTGGATACTGGCCAATATACCCAAATTGCTATTTCTTTTTTGTTTTGTTTTTAGCTTTTATTTAAATTCCAGTTAGTTAAGGGGCGCCTGGGTGGCTCAGTCGATTAAGCGTCTGGCTTCGGCTCAGGTCGTGATCTCACGGTTTGTGAGTTCGAGCCCCACGTCAGGCTCTGTGCTGACAGCTCAGAGCCTGGAGGCTGCTTCGGATTCTGTGTCTCCCTCTCTCTCTGCCCCTCCCCCGCTCATGTTCTGTCTCTCTGTCTCTTAAAAATAAATAAACATTAAAAAAATTCCAGTTAGTTAATACACAGTGTATTAGTTTCAGTGTACAATTTAGTGATTCAACACTTACATACAACACATAGTGCTCATCACAAAACGTACACTCTTTAATCCCCAGCACCTATTTAACCCATGCCCCCACCGACCTCCCCTCTGGTAACCATTGGTTTGTTCTCTATAATTAAGAGTCCGTTTCTTGGTTTGCCTGTCTCTTTTTTTCCCCTATGATCATTTGTTTTGTTTCTTAATTTCCACATATGAGTGATATCATATGGTATTTATTTTCTCTGACTGCCCTATTTTGCTTAGCATATTACTCTCTAGTTCCATCCATGTTGTTGCAAATGGCAAGATTTCATTCTTTTCGATGACTAACATTCCATTACATAGCTACATATATTATATATATTGTGTGTTTGTGTGTGTGTGTGTGTGTGTGTGCATAATGGATATATATATATACCACCTCTTCTTTATCCATTCATCAGTTTATGGACATTTGGGCTCTTTCCACAATTTGGCCATTGTTGATAATGCTGCTATAAACATTGGGGGTGCATATATCACTTTGAATCAGTATTTTTGTATTCTTTGGGTAAATACCTAGTAATGCAGTTGCTGGGTCGTAGGGTAGTTCTATTTTTACCTTTTTGAGGAAGCTCCATACTGTTTTCGAGTTCTGCACCTGTTCGCATTCCCACTAACAGTGTAAGCAGGTTCCCGTTTCTCTGCATCCTCGCCAACACCTACTGTTTCCTGTGTTGTTAATTTTTAGCCATTCTGACAGGTGTGAGGTGATGTATAATTTACTGTAGGGTTTATTTTTTAAGATTTTATTTTTGAGTGATTTCTACATCCAACATGGGGCTCAAACTCCTAATTCTGAGATCAAGAGTTGTACGCTCCATCAATTGAGCCAGCCAGGTGCTCTTCATTGCAGTTTTGATTCGTATTTCCCTGATGATGAGTTATGTTGAGCATCTTTTCATGCGTCTGTTAGCCATCTGGATGTCTTCTTTGGAAAAAATGCCTTCATGTCTTCTGCCTATTTTTAAACTGGATAATTTGTTTTTTGGGTGTTGAATTTTAGAAGTTCTTTATATATTTTGGATACTAATTCTTTATCAGATATGTCATTTGAAAATATCTTCTCCCATTCCGAAGGTTGCCTTTTAGTTTCATTGATTGTTTCCTTTGCTATGCAGGAGCTTTTTATTTCAATGAAGTCTCAATAGTTTATTTTTGCTTTTGTTTCCCTTGTCTCAGGAAATGTGTCTAGTAAGAAGTTGATACAGCAGATGTCAAAGAGGTTTTGTTTCCTCTCTCATGTTAGGTCCTTCACCCATTTTGAATTTATTTTTGTGTATGATGTAAGAAAATAGTCCAGTTTCATTCTTCTGCATGTTACTATCCAGCTTTCCCAACACCATTTGCCTTTTTTCCATTGGATATTCTTTCTTGCTTTGTCAAAAATTAATTGGCTTTGTAGTTGTGGGCTCATTTCTGGGTTTTCTATTCTGTTCTATTGATCTACTTCTCTATTTTTATGCCAGTCCCATACTGTCTTAATCACCACAGCTTTGTAATATAACTTGAAGTCTGGAATTATGATGCCTACAAGCTTTGCTTCTCAAGGTTACTTCAGCTATTTGGGTCTTTTCTGGTTCCATACACATTTTAGGATTTTTTTTTCTGGCTCTGTGAAAAATAAATGGTGGTATTTTGATAGGGATTGCCTTAAATGTGTAGATTACTTTGGGTAGTATAAACCAAATCTATGTTTCTTAATACTGAGAACAAATAAAAATTTGAGAAGTTAAAATTTCCAAAAGCATCATAATAGTAAAATCTAGCTAAAAATAACGAAAGCTATAATCTCTCTCTATAAAACTACAAAACATTATTGATAATAAAGAAGATACAAACAAATGGAAGAAACACAGTATTCATGGTTTGGAGACTCAACATACTAAATATGTAAAATACTGCCTAAACTAACCTATAGATTTAATGCAATTCCAATGAAAGCCCAAGACGTTTTGTGAAAAAATTGGCAGGCTAAAATGCATATGGCAGTGCAAGGGCCAAGAAGAGGTAAGATAATCCTGAAGAAAAGGAAAATAACTGGAACACTTATAATACTTACTATAATATTAGAATAGTTAAGAATAGGCAGTTGACAACTGGAACAGACTTAGAGAATCCAGACACACACACGCCCAATAGATTGGTAAGAAAAGTGGCTCTGCAGAACAGTGAGAAAGAATATTTTTTTACAAATATATGGTGCTGACTCAATTGGATATATGTATGTAGGAAAAAAGTGAATCTTAATCTCTGTTTCAAATCACACACACACAAAAAAAAACAGTTTCCAGGTAGCTTTAGACCAATATGAAAGTCACAAAAATAATAACACTTCTAAAAGAAAGCATAGGAAAATATCTGCATAGTTTTTGGGGTAGGAAACAATTTCTTTAGCATCATGAAAGCATTAACTAGAAAGGATGAGACTGACATACATTAGGCTTTAAAACTTGTTTTCATCAGAGACACCATTAATACTGCAAATAGGCTAAAAGACTGTATATAAAGAACTACTAAACAAATTTATGGGTAGAAAGACAACCCAATACAAAAATGCTCAAAAAGACTTTTAAACAAGCACTTCACAAAAAAGGATAGCCAAATGGTCAGCAAATGTGTGAAAAGGTGTTCAGCTTCAGTAGTTGTCAGGGAAGTGTCCACAGCAAGATAACAATCTATCCCACACAGAATGGCTAAATTAAAAAAGAAGCAGCTGTCAATACCAAGTGCAGAGATGTAGAACAATGGGAAATCTCATACTGCTTTTGAGGTAGAAAATTGTCACAGTCTCTTTGGAAAACTGGCAGGATATTCACATATTCAGATGCTGTTCATATAGATACATTATGGCCCAACAATCTGACCCTTATGTATACTCCCAACAGAAATGCATGCCCGTCAGTACAAATTACCACAACACTATTCACAATGACCCCAACCTGGAAACAACACAAACGCTCACCAGAATAAGAATGGATATGATGTGGTATATTCAAACAATGGAAAAACTCTGTAGCAATGAACAGGAAAAAACTTCCATTTAATGCAAACTATGAATGAATTTTATCAATGTAAGTGAAAGAATGCTGATACATACTCTATGGTTCAATATCTATTACATTAAAAATCAGACCAAACTAAATGATGGTTTGTTTAATCAATAGGCAAAATGTGTCAGTTAAGCAAGATATGTAGGTTCCAGAGATCCACTACAGCATTGTATCTATAGCCAACAATGTCCACTTAAAATTTAAGAGGATATATCTCATGTTGTGTCCTTATCACAATAAAATCTAAATCAAACAAATGAGAAACTAAATGATAGCGTTCGAGGTAAGGTAGTGGCTATATTATGGGAGGAGGTAGAGGAAATAACAACTGGGATTGGACAGGAGAGGCTTCCCTGACCCTAGTTGTGTTCTATTTCTTAATCTCATGGTGATTTTATGCATGTGTTCCTGCTGTTATAATTCATCAAGCTCTATGCTTGTGGTGTACTTTTCTTATATGTCAATAAACTTATTTAAAAATAAAGGCAATCATAAAGAAGCCAATTGTGGTTAGAGTAGAGGATAAATGAGCATTTATTTAAGGACTTGTGCTTTTAAGTGTGCATTCATTTTCTTTTTCACCATAACCAGATGGAAAATATTCTCAATATCATTATTTTATAGATCAAAATGCTGAGCCTGAGAGGAAGTAAGCAAATTGTCCATGGTCTCACAGCTTGTTTTTCTGCCTCCAAAGGTCTTGTTTTCTGCACTATGTTTATATCGCCTCTTGTAGTTTTTTTCAGAATTCACAAATAGCCTGGGTGGCTCAGTTAGTTAAGCGTCCGACTTTGGCTCAGGTCAAGATCTCACCATTCATGGGTTTGAGCCCTGCATAGGACTCTGTGCTGACAGCTCAGAGCCTGGAGCCTGCTTCAGATTCTGTGTCCCCCCACCCCCACCCCCTTTCTCTCTGTTCCTCCCCTGCTCGCTCTCTTATTCTCTCTCTCTCTCAAAATAAATAAACATAAAAAAAATTTAGGGGCTCCTGGGTGGCTCAGTTTGTTAAGCATCTGACTTCAGCTCAGGTCATGATCTCTTGGTCCGTGAGTTCAAGCCCCGTGTTAGGCTCTGTGCTGACAGCTGAGGGCCTGGAGCCTGCATCAGATTCTGTGTCTCCCTCTCTCTCTGCCCCTACCTCCCCACTCATACTCTGTCTCTCTCTCTCCTTCAAAATTAAACATTAAAAAAATTTTAAATACAAATGTAAAAAGATAATCCATTGTACATAAATTTGTCTTTGCTTTCCAGATCATCCCTTTAGAATGTAACTTTTCAAGGTAGCAGAAGTTACCAGAACTTCTCAATAATTAGCCTAAGATAGTTGCTAGAGCCTTGAAAGTCAAATGTAGCTGAAATAGGAAAGTAACCATGATTTACTCCATTCATTCAAAGTGAAAGAAATGTAACTTTTAAACATTTTTTCTAAATTAAATCAATGTGTTCTCCCACACATCCATCAAGTTTAGAAGAAAATCCAATTTTTGTCTGACAGAAAATCTAATTTTATTCATGGAGTGAGTGGGTGGGACCCCTTTTCTATTTCAGGGTTCCATAAGGAATTATGGGGCCTAGTGGAAATTTGAGATGGGCTTCTGACCTTGATCTCACTGTCAAATGTTCTCTGTCCAAGTTGAACAATGGATTCTACACGAAACTTCACAGTTAGGAATCTCACTATTGCTTGATCATGCAGGTCTCCCATGAGACAACTGGGCAGCCCCTCCCACTTGCAAATTCTTTTCTGCCACCTGCTTCTCTCAAGTCCAGGCACCCTACTCTCTTTCCACTCTTAGAACTCTGACCTTTTCAGACAATTCAGTCCCTGGACTCCATTCTGGGAAAACTATGGATCTATAGCCAAAATGCCTTAGGCAGCACTTTGGAAACATCTCAAAAATGTCCGGGTAAATGCAAGCATAAGCAGGTGTGTGTGTGGAAATTTCCAGAAAAAAATATTGATAGGGCTCCTGCCAAGGCAGTAGAAGTTTAACTTTATTCTATAGTCACAGACTTGTGTGCCTGGGTATTCCCCCAAGGAACAATACCAGCCTTTAGAATTTCCCAAAAGCTGTGGTTTAGGAAAAGCAGAACCATATGCTTGGGATAAGGATGGAACTTTGTTGGGGCAGGTCATCAGTGGTAGAGGAAGATTTGTGTCTGTAGATGGAGATCAGCTCCAAGGATGTGCATGTACGCATGCATGTGCAGAAGGAGGAGGTGGTGGGGCTCCCCTCCTTTCTAGAATGTAAACAGCCTGAGTGGTGGTGCAAAGAAGGTCCTCGGAAAATGGGGCATTGAAATGATTCCTTGGGAATAACTCATCCCCTTAATTGGTTTTCTCAGCATTGGTGTGGTCTGAGAAACAAGACTTGCACGTATGTTGGTCTAAGCTAACATAATAGGATTAATAATTATAATAATTACAGCAGTGAGTGAGCCTCATCATCATTCCACCTACAGTGCTAAGTGCTTTAGATCCATCATGCTGGTTACCACCCTGAAAGTGAGTACTATTAGCCAAGCGAGCTTCCGAGTAGTTAACAAATAGCAGAGCTGGGATTCGAATCCAAAGTCTAGATCCAAAGGTTGTGTGTTTACCATTATTGCACATTTATTTTTGAGAATATACCCAATGTATATGATGTTATTCCCTTCTTCTTACCAAAGCTCCGGGCCCCCAAATTGATAGCAGACATGGTGTCTTTGAACTGGTAGGCCCGGTTGGGAGAGAATACAAACCTTATGTGAGCTGGCAAATAAAGAGGTAAATTACTGCCAGCAATGAATTTGAACTTTGTTTTTTTTTAGGTTAGTAGTGTTCTTTTTTCTTTTTAATTGTATATTTGACATGTAATGATAGATTAGTTTCAGGTGTACAACATAGTCATTCAACAAGTTTCTATATTATATTGTACTCACAAATGTAACTACCATCTGTCACCATACTATGCTATTACAATATCACTGGCTATATCCCCTTTATGATATACCTTTTATTCCATAACTAGAGGCCTATATCTCCTATTCCCCTTCATCCGTTTTCCAATCTGCCCACCCACTTCTCTCTGGCAACCATCTGGATTTGATTTTTTTTAAGTTTATTTATTTATTTTGAGAGATAGAAAGAGAGTAAATGGGGAAGCGGCAGAGGGAGGGAGACAGAATCCCAAGCAGGCTCTGTGCTGTCAGTGCAGAGCTCAGTGTGGGGTTTGAACCCACGAGCCGTGAGATCATGACCTGCATGGAGATCAAGATTTGGACACCTAACAGACTGAATCACCCACACGCACCTGGAATTGAATTTTTTAAAAATCTTGTTGGATAGACTGGACATCTACTTGGATACTAGGCAGAAATTATGTTCATTGCATGGATGGAATGGCAATGATATGAAATATTGTTCTTAACAAATTAGAGTGTGACTCCTTTTTTTTTTATTGGTCCCAGGCAATTAGATCTACTGATCTCTTGCCTCATCTTAAAAGAAAAATAGGAGGGGCGCCTCGGTGGCTCAGTCGGTTAAGCGGCCGACTTTGGCTCAGGTCATGATCTCACGGTCCGTGAGTTCGAGTCCCGCATCAGGCTCTGTGCTGACAGCTCAGAGCCTGGAGCCTGTTTCAGATTCTGTGTCTCCCTCTCTCTGACCCTCCCCCGTCCATGCTCTGTCTCTCTCTGTCTCAAAAATAAATAAATGTTAAAAAAAAAAAGAAAAATAGGAAAAGTTCAGTGTATATATATATATATATATATATATATATATATAAAGTACTCTATAAATGAACTAAAAACCATTGTATTGTACACTTTAAACAGATGAGTTTTTTTTAAAGAGGAATAAAAATGTTTTAATTATTGAAATACCCTGGTAAGTTGAGTAATCTACATTGCCGTACTAAATGGCTATACATGGTCATCATCAAATTAAGAACTTTCTAGATACCCCATCCACAGGTCCTTGAAAATAGTATAGGATTAACTTGATAAGATGCTGTGATCACACAAAGGAGAATGGGAGAATCAATGGCTATGAAGGATTGCTGGTGATGTAGTTCTTTCGACTAAAGAAACTATAGAAAATTAATCAGAAATGTGCAGAGGGCATGCAAATTTCAGTGGCTTATTTTTAAATATTGTAATGTATACACAGTTCCTAACAAAAGAAATTCTCTGACACTTAAATAAATCCGTGTATCGTTTACCCAATTCCTTTCTAGCACCACAACATTCAACATGTTCCTATGGTTTCAACTACAGACTTAAGAATTTGGGTGGGGAGGGGAGGCAGACTAGTCAACTGTTTATATGTGCATGCTACGATGTCCACAGAGTGAAATTCCTCCCCAATCTTAATGAACAAGGTTTTGATTATTGAGGCATGATATTTTCTTTTTTTTTTAATTTTTTTTGAGTTTTTTAAATTTATTTTTGAGACAGAGAGAGACAGAGCATGAGCAGGGGAGGGGCAGAGAGACAGGCAGACACAGAATCTGAAGCGGGCTCCAGGCTCTGAGCTGTCAGCACAGAGCCTGACACGGGGCTCGAACTCACGGACCGTGAGATCATGACCTGAGCTGAAGTCGCACACTTAATCGACTGAGACACCCAGGCGCCCCGAGGCATGATATTTTCTTTTAATTTTTCTGTGCAGTGTTTGATTGGATACCATATTGACAGCTTCAGATATTAGACCTACATATAATCGTCCACAGTTTCTCCTCTTGTCCTCTACCCTTATCGATTCTTCTTTTAGCATCTTTAGCTGTTCCTGCGGGCCACTGTGGAGTTCCTGCAGCCCATAGAGCCACTGGCCGGGGAAGCTCAGCTCGGGAGCTGGCGGCAAAGAGGGGAGCGGGCAGGTGCAGCCCAGGGTGGAAAACCCTAAATAGAGGAGTTTTATGGTAAGTAACTCATATCTCCCTACACTGTTAAACGTAAAAGTATACTTTCATATTAAAGAATTATTTATATCTGTAGATCGCTTCTTCAGTTATATTTATGCATGCATTGACTTTATTGTGTCATAATTACCTTATGGTTGTTTGTACTAAGATAGTTTTGCATTCACTTTTCTCCAGTCGTGTATTTGTATTGTTAATAGTTGCATAGATTCCCTCATATCATTTGTCATTGTTCAGGCACCCATTGCATGCTGCTGCACAACTGAGCATTTCCAGGGCTTTGCTATTATAAATGCTACTGTTTTACAGAAGTATGTATATATAGCTTTTCCTTTTTTTTTTAAGATAAATTCCTAATAGTGGAATCACTGGGTCAAAAGCTATGACTCTTTCAGGGTTCTTGTTATATGTTGCTAGAAATAGTGCAGTTTTAACACCACTGCCAACTTGGAGTTCACACATATCTTGCTGGTCTTTCCAGCCTCTTCCTTGATTTGATATCTTTGAGTAGCTAATATCATGATGCACTTTATAATATTGGAAAAGTTCAACAAGTTTTCCTTATTTCTCCCCTGTCTGCTAAGAAATTTTTCTGTGAGTAAGTATTTTAAGGATGAGGTATTGCTAACTCTCAATCAAACTAAAAATAAAATCCATTTTTATAAGCTTTCTAGTATTGAAAAAATGAATAAAAATAGTAAACATTTTTTTACTTTTCTTCCTTACTTGTTTTCCTGTGTCACTCTTTCCTTGTCATTATAAAGATGTTTATAGCATCTGCGAGCACTTAAGACAATACTGAAGACTTAAAAGTATAAGCATTCCCCACCTCCTCCCTAAAATAAACACTAAAAATAAAAGTATGAGCACCCCATTTCCTAAAGGAGGTTATAAATGATAGAGAATGTTGCTGTAAATGCCCATCTTTGTTGTTATTTAGCTATTATCTTCATCTTATGTACCTAAATCAGGATTAGGTTTTAAAAATGGGGAGTGGGAAAGAAGTTATTAATGTTTTTTTTGCATTAGGTACTGAAGAATTTTAGACTCCAGGGTAAGTTGTGGCACTCAGATTATGAGAAATTTAAAGGCTAAAATAATGTCTTCTTCGTATCTTGAATCTTTCCAAGTCTACAGTAAGTGCTTAATAGGTTCTCATTAAATAACATTAACTTTTCCCTTCTGAGAAATTTCCCATGATTCCAATCAGTAGGAAGAAATTTCAGGTGTGGCCTGAAGGTTGGTTTTACCTATATTAAGAATAAGCATCTGCTCTCGAGGTGCAAAATAATAGGGAATTGTCTAAATAGCATTTTACCATCCAATAACAATATATTTGTCATTAAGAAGTTACTAGCCCCTGTGTGAATTGAACAAAGCAGAAAAACATTTACCTTTGTATTATAGTTTGCTGAACAAAGGTATAAAATAAAAATTTCAGAGGAAAATGAATAGTTTCCATGTACATAAAAATACTTAAATGCTCATTAAAAATGAACCTTCTTTATTCATTAAATCAAGAATGCATTGTTAGAATTAAGAATTACTATTACCATGGTGCCTGGCTGGCTCAGTTGGTTAAGCATTCAACTCTTGATAGGGGCTCAGGTCATGATTTTGCAATCTCACAATCAAGCCCTGCATCAGGCTGCATACTGGGCATGGAGGTTGCTTGCGATTCTCTCTCTGCCCCTTGCCCTAGTCATGCTCTCCTCTCTCCCTCTCTCAAAATAAGTAAATAAACATTAAAAAAAAGACTCTTGACCTTAAAAAAAAGAGAATTGCTATTATTGTATTTCTGTGATGAAATGACATTTCTTAAAAAAAAAAAAAGTCACTAGAGCAACCCCATCAAAATAACACCAGCATTCTTCACAGAGGTAGAACAAACAATCCTCAAATTTGTAAGGAACCTGAAAAGATCCCAAATAGCCCAAGAAATCTGGAAAAAGAACACCAACATTGGACGCATCACAATCCCAGACTTGAAACTGTATTACAAAACTGTAATCATCAAGACAGTATGGTACTGGCACAAAAACAGACACTCAGATCAATGGAACAGAATAGAGAACCCAGAAAAGGACCCACAAATGTATGGCCAACTAATGTTTGACAAAGCAGGCAAGAATATCCAGTGGAATAAGACAGTCTCTTCAGCAAAAGGTGCTGGGAAAACTGGACAACGACATGCAGAAAAATGAACCTGGACCACTTTCTTACACCATACACAAAAATAAACTCAAAATGGATGAAAGACCTAAATGTAAGACAGGAAGCCATCACAATCCTCGAGGAGAAAGCAAGCAAAAACCTCTTTGATCTTGACCGCAGCAACTTCTTACTCAACACGTCTCCGGAGGCAAGGGAAACAAAAACAAAAATGAACTACTGGGAACTCATCAAAATAAAAACCTTTTGCACAGCGAACGAAACAATCAGCAAAACCAAAAGGCAACCGACAGAATGGGAGAAGATATTTGCAAATGACATATCAGATAAAGGGTTAGTATGCAAAATCTATAAAGAACTTATCAAACTCAACACCTAAAAACAGATAATCCAGTGAAGAAATGGGCAAAAGACATGAATAGACACTTCTCCAAAGAAGACATCCAGATGGCCAACAGACACATGAAAAAATGCTCAACATCACTCATCATCAGGGAAATACAAATCAAAACCACAATGAGATACCACCTCACACCTGTCAGAATGACTAACATTAACAACTCAGGCAACAAAAGATGTTGGCGAGGATGCGGAGAGAGAGGATCTCTTTTGCACTGCTGGTGCAATTGCACCACTAGGTATTTATCCAAGGGATACAGGTGTGCTGTTTCGAAGGGGCACATGCACCCCAGTGTTTATAGCAGCACTATTGACAATAGCCAAAGTATAAAAAAGAGCCCAAATGTCCATCGATGGATGAATGGATAAAGAAGATGTGGCATACACACACACACACACACACACACACACACACACACACACACAATGGAGTATTACTCAGCATTCAAAAAGAATGAAATCTTTCCAATGGAACTAGAGGGTATTATGCTAAGTGAAATTAGTCAGAGAAAGACAAATATGACTTCACTCATATAAGGAATTTAAGAGACAAAACAGATGAACATAAGGGAAGGGAAGCAAAAATAATGTAAAAACAGGGAGGGGGACAAAACATAAGAGACTCTTAAATATAGAGAACAAACAGAGGGTTGTTGGAGGAGTTGTGGGAGGGGGGATAGGCTAAATGGGTAAGGGGCATTAAGGAATCTACTCCTAAAATCATTGTTGCACCGTATGCTAACTTGTATGTAAATTTAAAAAAATAATAGATTATAAAAAAAGTCACTAGCTTTTTTTGTATCTACTGTATTTCTGGGATGTATAGCTGATTATTCATGATTATCATAAAATGAAGCTGAGACTTCAGAGATCCGGTGTCCTGCTTAGCTAAGGTCACACAGTGAGCTGCAGAATTAGGACTAAATCCCAGGTCTCCAACTCCAAATCTCAGATTCTCATCACACAAGCACACAAGCTTTTTTTAAACCACTGTCCCAGGAAACACTGCTTCAAGGAGAACACACTGTTTGCACTATTACCCTTTTAGAAAGCCACATCAGAAGATTTTTTTATATCTTGGCATAAAGAAATCAGTTCAGTTTAGTTTACCTTGGAGTAAAGGACTTAAACATATCAAAATTTATTTTTTTAAAGAAAAATTTAAGAATTATTTCTATTTTTCCTTGTGAGATAAATGGCAATTACTTTACCCCATAAGCTTGTAAATACTTTCAGGAATGTCATGTCAAAACAGGCCCACATAAACCATAATTGGGTAGCTGCCCCCCGGCCCCTTATGCACAAAGGATATGTCCCAAGGCTCCCAGTGAATGTGTGAAACTGGGAGTAGTACCAAATCCTACATATGCTCATTTTTTTCTTTTACATCCATACCTATGATTAAGTTTAGTTTATAAATTAGGCACAGTAAGAGAAGAACAATAACTAATAATAAAATAGAACAATTGTAACAATATACTGTAATAAAACTTACATGAATGCGGTCTCTCTCTTTCTAAAAATATTTTACTCACCCCTCTTCTTGTATTAACGTGAGATTATAAAATGCCTAGGTGATGAGATGAAGTGAGGTGAATGACGATGTAGGAATGGTGACCCAGCGTTAAGGTCCAATTGATCTTACCACACATCAGGAGCATCGTCTGCTTCAGGAGTCTGGTTGACCACAGGTAACAGAAACTGGGGAAAGCAAAAGTGTGGGTAAGGATGGGCTACTGTACTAGATACTCTACTAGATGCAAATAAAGGTCATTTTCTGACCTCTTATTTGACTCTCAGTGGACTATATTATGGCCCCTCATGCTATGTTAAAAAAAAAACCAACAATAAACAGATATTAAATAAATAAATAAATAAATAAATAAATAAATAAATAAATAAATCTGCTTGCTCTTTGCTAATACCCTCCAGTTTTTGCTCTATGTCTCTGAAAGTGTTTTTGATTTTCCTCATTTTTAAAAAATACATAAAATCTTGATTTTTTAAATAATAATACCTACTATATAAACATTCTTGTTTTCAGCTTTAGTTTCTTTTTTTTAATTTTTACTTTTACTTTTATTTTTTATTTTTTTTTAAATTTACTTCCAAATTAGTTAGCATATAGTGCAACAATGATTTCAGGAGTAGATTCCTTAGTGCCCCTTATCCATTTAGCCCATCCCCCCTCCCACAACCCCTCCAGTAACCCTCAGTTTGTTCTCCATATTTATGAGTCTCTTCTGTTTTGTCCCCCTCCCTGTTTTTATATTATTTTTGTTTCCCTTTCCTTATGTTCATCTGTTTTGTCTCTTAAAGTCCTCATATGGGTGAAGTCATATGATTTTTGTCTTTCTCTGACTAATTTCACTTAGCATAATACCCTCCAGTTCCATCCACGTAGTTGCAAATGGCAAGATTTCATTATTTTTGATTGCCGAGTAATACTCTAGTGTGTGTGTGTGTGTGTGTGTGTGTGTGTGTGTGTGTGTATACACACACATCTTTATCCATTCATCCATCGATGGACATTTGGGTTCTTTCCATACTTTGGCTATTGTTGATAGTGCTGCTATAAACATGGGGGTGCATGTATCCCTTCGAAACAGCACACCTGTATCCCTTGGATAAATGCCTAGTAGTGCAATTGCTGGGTCGTAGGGTAGTTCTATTTTTAGTTTTTTGAGGAAACTCCATACTGTTTTCCAGAGTGGCTGCACCACCAGCTTGCATTCCCATATATAAACATTTTTAATAAAACCATTTTTTTTTATGTGGACATAGTCAGTTTTCAGTTGGATATGTCTGTGAGCTAAGCCATTTTTTTTTTTCCTCAAATGAGATCATGAGATGATCATCTACTATGTGTGTCATGGTAGGAAAGGTGTACAGAATGGATGAGCCAGATCCCCTCCTTATTTTATAGGTAAGAACTCTGATCCTAGAAAGGTAACAAGCCTTGCTAAAATCATTGACAAAGATAGGCTTTTCACTGGGACTTTTGTTCTATGTGGTCCTTTTCTATCCTTTTAGGGAGGCTTTCACCCAACCCAAGATACAGCATCATTAACAAATTTAAGTTCTCGGAGGAAGCAAGTATATGAGTATCTTTTAAGAAAATATTTTGCTAAAAGGGAAACACAGAGAAATTTTAGAATGGCCAGTCCTAAACTACAAATTTCTACTTCTCTTTTTCCTATTTTCAGCCAGAATTGCAGTTTGCTCTCAAGGGCCTGAATATAATCAAGGGTAGGCAGATAATGCAGTTAATGGCAAAAAATGGAAGCAAATTCTTTCTTCTTGCACCATGGCTAATTTGAAAAAAAAAAAAAAAAAAGTCATATAATATCATGAAATCTTACATTTCATTTCTACTGGGTTTCTAATTCAGTTAGTACTGTAGAGATACGTTAAGTAAGATTTGGCCTTTTTTTCTTGAAATCATTTTTGTAAATTTTATTTTATTTTATTTTATTTTATTTTATTTTATTTAAACTCTTTAATGTTTATTTACTTTTGACAGAGAGAGAGACAGAGCATGAGCGGGGGAGGGTCAGAGAGAGAGGGAGACACAGAATCCGAAGCAGGCTCCAGGCTCTGAGCTGTCAGCACAGAGCCCAACGCGGGGCTCGAACTCACAAACCATGAGATCATGACCTGAAGCGAAGTCGGTTGCTCAACCGACTGAGCCACCCAGGTGCCCCATTTTTGTAAATTTTAAATAAGAGAATTAGAAGTTGAAAAGTTCATGAGTAAAATTTAATAAGACTCTATCAGGATTAGATCTGCTGATAGTTTTCAAAACTAAATTGCTCGATTTTTATAAAATGGTGAGATAAATTATCTACCAACTAACTGATACTATCTTGGAGCAAAAAACATGCCCCATTAGCAAATGTCTGGTTAATTCCAACAAAAAGGTGTTTTCTAAAGCCAAATAAAATAATTGGAAATATTGCAAAAATACATGACACCAAAGTTATTTTCAAAAAGGTAGAATATATTTAAAATGCTGTCAATATGGTATGCATGTGTCTATTCAACTATAACTTCTCTTGCTTTGGTATTATTTGAAAAAAAAAATAGCCATTATGTTTTTTGTTATTATTGCTCCAATCCAAAAGGTAAGTAACTGATTTTATGTATGAACAGATTTTATTCCAATCTGGAGTTGACAGACTATGAAAATTTATATGACCAGATATTATATGAAGTATCTATATGGAGTATTAAGTAGGAGAAAGGGATACTTTGTATTAGTCAGGGCTCTCCAGGAAAACAGAACCAATATATATGATAAAGTTTATTATGAGGAATTAATCTCACTTGACTATGGAGTCTGAGATGTTCCACAATCTGCTGTCTGCAAACTGGAGACCCAGGAAAACTGGTGGTGTAGTTCAGTTCAAGTCCAAAGGTCTGAATTCCATGGAACTGGTGGCATAAGTCCCTTTGAGGGCTGAAGATCAATGTCTGGTTCATGCAGTCGGGCAGACGGGGCAAAGTTTCAATTCCCCATGTTTTTTTATTTTATTCAGGCCTTCAATGGATTGAACGATGCCCACCCACCTAGGGGAGGGCAATCAACCCTACTGAGTCCACCAATTCAAATGATAATCCAATCAATAAACACCCTCACAGATATACTCAGAAAAAATGTTAGCTGAATGTATGGGTACTGCATGACTCAGTCAGGTGGACACATAAAAGTAACCATCACAAATCCACCCCTTTTGAACTTGGCACCTATACACATCTCCTTAACTTATACTTAATCTCAAAATAAAGGCAATAACAATGTCATAATTCTGCTTAATGTGGTACAACTATCCTGCATACAACGAAAAATGCACTAGTCTTTTCCCCACAAGAGGAGGTATAATACTTGAGTGATGTTTACTCTTTACTCTGATATCCTGCAACTTAAATATTATTATGTCAAATTAACATTTATATACATCAATTGAAAATGGTGATACAAAGTTAATACAGTTTATGTTACATTATAGGGGAATAAGATAGGGGAAGAAACAAAGATACACACAGATATGTATACAGCTGTATTCATGATAAACAATAAGGAGGAAGTGCTCCATATTAATGCTCTTTAATAATAAGGAATAAATACTCATGACCATTATAGTCTCTGTTTCTGACTGGTCATGCTGGTATTTATAACTACCTCCTTCTACTACCTATTCTGTGTTCCCTTTGCCTTCAGCAAACACCTAATCTGGTCATGATTCTTTACCTGGTAGGGTGACCCAAACCTTTATTACTGAAGGATGTGGGCCTCCTTAGTAGTCCTGCATGCACTGGATTGTTGCAGTTTTCCATTTCTTTGTTTTTGCAACAGAGGGCATTCTAATTGATTCCAGTTTTCGGTTCTTCCCGTTGTGGGCAATATTCTTACCATGTGTAAGTACTTGATTCTATCACATGTGTCGTTTTTATCCATTCATTGTTCTATGAAATTTACCTTTGTCATCTGTTGGCAGTCAATCCTTCTAGCAAATCACGAAGCACTATATTTTATGGAGTGCCTGCGGAATAGAGACTTCAGCTCACCTGTGCTGTATGAAGGACATAAACACAACGAAGACATGGCATTGAACCCCCAGGGATGATAAAAATCACTTCTAGGTAAATTGGTAGCTCCAGTCTTACATAAACTCTTATATTGGTAATTCCACTAAAAGGAAATAACATTTAATTTACTATATTCTTATTTGGCTCTCAGATTACTATGTTATAGATCTTCATGGTATTTTAAAACAAGGAACAAATATTAAAAAGTATTCAGTCCAACTGAACACCTCAGTTAGGAGTTGGCTCTCTCGGTCTGGGTAGAGGAGATGAGAAAAAAAAATGGCCATCTAGAAAAACCTGGTGGGGCACATGTTCCAAGAGAGCTCCTCGTTACTGAAATGTGGGACAGTGACTTTACGGCATGGCACAGCCAGTTCTGTTTCCTGCCATGGCTGCTCATACATCTTTATTATGATCCCTTTCTTTCCTTAGGGCACTGTCCTGCTGTTTATTTTCCATGGAGATATTTACATAAGGAATCTTAAATCTTATCTGTCAGGTTCCTGAACCTTTTACTTAGCTCTCTCTAGGAGATGATATTTTACTTTTAAGAAAGAGAACACATGGACTGTCAGTGTCAGGCAGCTGCAGCTGGGTCTCATGTCAGTCGTTATCAAGGTGACCATGCACAGAGCACTGGACCAGCTGCTGAGGGCTGGGCTGTCTGCCTATCACTCATGGGAGAGATAACTCAGAAGAAAAACAGTACCAATACATACCAACTATAAAATGAGTTATTATTTGTGATATACTTAAAACAGTGCTCACCACATATTGTTTGGTAAAGGTAAAACAAGTCAATTTGGAGGGGACAAATGCGGCTCCTAGGGTCTTAGTCACAAAGAGGCATTATGGACGTTGGAGTGGGTCAGATAGTGCACACCCAAACTCATGTCCACCCACAACCTGAAAATATAAACCTATTTGGAATAAGTGTCTTTACAGCTATAATTAGGATAAAGATTGAGATGATATCACACTGGATTAGGATGGACTCTAAATCCAGTGAAAATTCTAAGAGACAGAAGAAGAGAAATACAGGGAAGAAGGAATGTGAAGATGGGGGAAGAGATTAGAGTGACACATCTACAAGCCAAGGAATGCCAAGAATTGCAGGCAGCCACCAGAAGCTAAGGAAGAGGCATAAAATGATTTCTGCCTCAGAGCTTCCAGAAAGACCAACCCTGATGACACTTTGAATTTGGATCTTTGGCCTACAGATTTGTGAGAGAATCAATTTCTGTTGTTTTAGGAACCCCAGTTGACGGGAGTTTGTTGTGGTGGCATCACAGAAAACGAATGCAGATTTCTATCTCAAGTCTATGTAAATTCTGCATTTGTTAGGTAATGGAAGAATACAAACAGGTTTTGTTCTGGAAGGGTAAACTGTCTGCAAATATTCCTATGATCTTAATCCAAACGGACCTGTACATGCAAAGAATAAGAATATCAATACAGTGAACACATACACCAGTCTAAAAATACAAGATTTCTTTTTTCTAACCCATACACTTCTCTCAAAACTACTTTCTGTGAACCCTGGTAGCCATTTTTATGATGTGTGACCTTGCCTTTCTTCTGTAGCCTAGCAGCTATTTGTCACCAGGGGCAAGGGATTCCTGACTTCTCAGGCTAAGCAAAATCTTTTTCCTAGTACTTTGGAATTAGAACTTGGTCAGTTTTTACTGGCTTTCCAATGAAGGACACATCAAGTTGAGAGGGCTCAGGTGACTGTGAGCCAACAATATGGAGAAACTGCAAAGAGAAAAAGAAAGAAGCAGACATATGGCTACAGTTTGGATAAAAGACCATACAGGGGAGCCTGGGTGGCTCAGTCTTGATTTTGGCTCAGATCATGATCTCACGGTTGTGAGATCGAGCCCTGTGTTGGGTTCTGTGCTGGGTGTGGAGCCTGCTAGAGATTCTCTCTCTCCTTCTCCCTCTGTCCCTTCCCCACTTGCTCTTTCTCCCTGTTTCTCTAAAACAAAACAAAACAAAACAGAACAAAAACTATATAGCCCTAGAGAACAAGAGACCAAGAGGATCTTCATAACAGATTGATTACCACTGAGAGGCAGTTAGGGGATGGTGGTTAAGAATGGGGGCTCTGGAGCCAGATGGATTTGGGTGAGTTACTTGACCCTCTCAAGTTCCTCACTGTAGTTGGGACTAATAACAGTAGCTCCAGGAAATAGTTGTTCCTTGGATTAAATGTAAAAAACACTTTGGATGAGGTAAGGCAAATTAAGCGCATTAATATGAAACACTTAGAAGTGTACGTCATATGTACTCAGGAGATGTTGGCTGTAATTATTATTACCCTATCCCCCCAAATGGCTTTTAAACCACCTCATGCTTCTTCTTTTTTTTTTTAAATTTTTTTTAACGTTTATTTATTTTTGAGACGGAGAGAGACAGAGCATGAATGGGGGAGGGTCAGAGAGAGAGAGGAGACACAGAATCTGAAACAGGCTCCAGGCTCTGAGCTGTCAGCACAGAGCCCGACGCGGGGCTTGAACTCACGAACCGCGAGATCATGACCTGAGCTGAAGTCGGACGCTTAACCGACTGAGCCACCCAGGCGCCCCCTCTCATGCTTCTTCTAACATTTTATGCTTATTGGTAAGTCGCACATTTAAGTGGCTTTTCTATGTATGTTTATACTTTTAGTTTTGCAGTACATTAACTTACCATAACAAAGACTAAAAATCAGTCACAGCACGGAAGTTTATCTCTCTGACAGTATTTTAAGTCAATAAGCATCCTATAACACAAAGAAAATAGTAAAAAGCAACTTAGTTTCTGGGTATATTTACTGTGGACGTGTTTGTTTATACCTACTGGTTCTCTTTCAATGGGCATAGTTGGCACAATCTTATTTTATTACATCATTGTATAAAACAAGTCACAGTGCCTACTCTGGTTTAAACAGAAATACTGTGTAAGGAGGGGCATCTGGGTGGCTCAGTGGGTTAAGCATCTGACTCTTGATCTCGGCTCAGGTCATGATCTCACAGTTCACGAGATCAAGCACCTGTTATCCGGGAGGTAAGCAATAGTTTCAGCTTACTAGCTTGGGAGGGAGGCAGAACTCCTATTAGAGAGACAGTTGCACATCTGTTTAGGAAAATACGTGAACAGATTTTGGTCTTCTAGGTCAGGTTCAGACAACGAAGAGTTTATGACTTTGTATATTACAGAAACGACAATATTTAGTTTCTTCCTGAGTGAGTCTTGGAGATCCAAATACACAGATGTTGGAGGAATCCTGGAACAGAGAGGCCTGGCCCCACAATACCCTGGTTAGCCCCAAAGGGAATCTGCTAGAGGTGGCAGGACAGCTGAGATAGCTGTTACTCTTTTGTAAATTGGTGGCTTTTGGGGCTTTGCTGTAATTCCATTTCATCATCCCCAAATCTTCGGTAATATCTGTTATGCACTAGTATTCAGGCACAAGATAGAGCTGTTTAGAGCCAGAGATAGGAGGCACATGGGCTACTCAGGAAGCCATCTTGACACAAATGGTATGTGAGAGCCTCTCAATTTGATGTAAAAACTGGAGACATCAGGGAAATCTGTGTTTGAGCTGTTTTTTTAGGGCTTCTTTAGAAACCTGTTTATCTTTTTACAGAAACTAGGCAGAACACAACTACTCTGATAGTTAAATAATCCAGTAGCCCACTTACTGGTGGCAATCTGCACTGTGCTTTACTTAAGGAATACTACTCAGAGCTGAAAGAGAATGAAATCTTGCCATTTGCAACAATGTGGATGGACCTAGAGTGTATTATGCTAAGCAAAATAAGTTAGTCAGAGAAAGACAGATATCATGATTTCACTCATATGTAGAATTTGAGAAACTCAGCAGATGAACATTGGGGAAGGGAAGGAAAAATAAGATAAAAACAGAGAAGGAGGCAAACCATAAGAGACTCTTAAATACAGAGAACAAACTGAGGGTTGCTGGAGGGGAGGTGTGAGGGTGGGGATGGGTTAAATGGGTAATGAGCATTAAGGAGAGTACTTGTTGAGATGAGCCCTTGGTGTCATATGTAAGAGATGACTCACTGGGTTCTACTGAAGCCAAGACTACACTGTAGGTTAACTAACTTAAAATAAGAAACCAGACATCCTTGCAGTGATAATTGTAGCAACTTGAAAAGGGCTAATGACTAATTTCCAAACTCTGACACCTCTGCAAGCACAATGGCGTGAACATTGATGCAATGACTATTCCAGTGAGCTCTGTGACAGAAAGATGGAGATGTTGTCAATAAATGTAGGGTGCTAACATCAGCGTTCAGAGGTTACAGTAAATTGGCCTCCCCCCAATCCAGATATTAGGGAAATAAAATTACCCTTTAAAAGCAATAATGTTTTAAAAAGCTATTATTGAAACATATACAGAACAGTGAATAAATTCCCAAGGACCCCATCACCCAGTTTTATTACTAATCAAGTTCATTTCATCTTTATCCCATTCTCTACTCCCCTTCATAATTTTATCATTTCATTAATAAATATTTCAGACTGATGATTCTTATTTTATAATGATAATGTAATCATCACATTGAAAAAAATTGGTAATTTCTTAATGTCATCAAATATTCACATTTTAAAAATTTGTTTCAATTAGGATCATTGTTTCAATTAAGAATTCTTTTTTCCATGTTATTTATTTGTTGACAAACCTGGGACATTTGTCCTGTAGTTTCCCATATTCTGGATTTTGTTGAGTGCATTCCTGTTGTGTTGTTCAACAGATTCTTCTCTCCTGCATATCCTATAGAGGGTAGTTAAATCTTGAGACTGGTTATGATATAGTTTAACTCTTTCCTTTTTTTTTTTTTTTAAATTACTTCATGAGTAGTAGTGTATAATTTCATCAGGAGATACAAAATGCCTGACTGGCTTTATTTTTCTGTTAATAGCAGCCATGGATGATCATTGCCTAGTTATTTTCTTTAATATTTATTTACTTATTTTGAGAGAGAGAGAGAGGGATAGAGAGAATCCCAAGCAGGCTCCGCACTGTCAGCACAGAGCCCAAAGCAGGGCTCCAACTCATGAACCGTGAAATCATGAGTTCAGCTGAAATCGAGTCGGATGCTCAACGAACTGAGCTACCCAGGCACCCCATTGCCTAGGTTTTTTTGTTTGTTTTTAATTTTTTTTAGTGTTTATTTCTGAGAGACAGAGTGCAAGCAAGGGAGGGGCAGAGAGGGGAGACACAGAATCTGAAGCAGGGTCCACGCTCTGAGCTGTTAGCACAGAGCCTGAGGCAGGGCTCCAACCCATAAACCGTGAAATCATGACCTGAACTGAAGTCAGACGCTTAAATGACTGAACCACTCAGGCATCCCTTGTTTAGTTTTGTTGTTGTTGTTTTTTTGTTTGTTTTTTGTTTTTTGGCTTTTTTTTTTACCATTTAATTTAATTTATTTTTTTTTAATTTGGCAAAAAAAAGTATTATGCACACTGTATTATTTTGTACAAAGATAAATTCCCTTATTAACTATTAGGTTATTCCAAAGTAGTTCATATAGGAAAGATAAATTAAATCCTTGTTACCAGTTTTCAGAGTTTGAGTATGAATTAGCTATTATCCTCCAAAGGTGACCACTTTTTTTTAGTGTTATTTATTATAATTAGTATATTATAATTATTTAACAATCACCTATTGTTATTAAGTATTTATTATTTAATATTTTACCAATAAATTTAAGCATATTTGGCATGGTCCAGTCCATTGTGGTTATTTTTCTCATGAAATTGGCTATCCTTACTGAAAGGAAGCCTCTTCAAGTTGGTTCTGAACTCTTTTTGACAACCTTGCTTTCTAATATGATAACATCTTTCAGGATTATTAGTATATATCCTGACTCAGAAGGACAAGCAGCCATTTCTCAAAGGAGCCTTAGCTCCGTCTAGTGACAAATCATATTTAGAGACCATACTGAGGGTGTCAGAGTGCTCATTGCTACTTATTTCCAGGTCTTTTCCTTAGACAGTTAGGACTTTTTTAAAAAGGTAAATATATCATGAGCTCATTCTGATATTCATAATTAAGCATCTATAGGATTTTTACTTAACCTCATTGATCCTACATTTATTTCTCCTTTATTCCAGACAAGAAATCCCAGTTCTCAAAAACACCAACATAATTACTTACTTGTTTTGTCACGTGATAGACACAGACAGGAGTGTCAAGAACAACACCATTAGCTACTATGCTACAAGGTCATTGTTTTAAATTGCAAATCTGATTACATCACATCTACCTCTAAACTCCTCATTGCTCTCCCATCCCCTGAAGAACAAAGCCCAAGCATATTAACACGCCATAACAGACACTTCTTGATCTGACCCTGTTCCATTGACTTGGCCTGAAATGCTCTGTTCCTCCTTCCCTCCTTCTGTTGAACTCTGAGTCATCTGTCCAAGTACAGATCAGAAGCTTTTGTATCCACGTCCCTTCTATCCTAGCACAAATGGTCGCTCTTTCTCTATGTTCTTCTGTGCCTCCTACAGGCTTTTATTCATGCTTTTACCAAACTGAATTCTCATTATTTACATTATAAGTGTATTCTCTTTGGATTGTGCATGTCTCAATAGCTAGGGCCCATTTAATTTTGTATTCCCAGGATCTAAGTTAAGTCCATGAAAAATAGAAGATGCTTAATAAATACTTGTTTAATTGATATGATTTAGTATGACTGAAGAGGTGCAAAATCTAGCAGTTTTGTTTTCTGATGTTTAAGAAATTGTCTATAGTGTTTTTAAAAAATTTCTTTTCTGCTAGTTACCAGCACATTGCTAGCAATTAAAAAGAGGCACAAGAAAATTATTCACAAAGTCATAATTACTCTTGTATCATTCAGGCTTAAGGTAAATGCAATGAGAATAGTAACAGTAATATCTGTGAGCATCGGCAAACCTCTTGTCAATGACCCCAGTAGCCATACCTCTAATGCTAACAAACAGGATACTGGAGGATCTTCAGTGTCTGCGTTTTGCCCATCAAATAGATTGCATTTGTATTATTTCTCTTTATCAGGCTCAGTTCTGCCTCTACAGAGAACCAAGGCAGACAGTAAATTTATTCTCCGATATTCTTTTCTAACAGCTTTAAGCATTTGCTTTTCACAGTCATCACGGAAATGCAAGTTAAAACTACCATAGGATGGAGGGGATTGTGAGGTTTAAATTCCCAGTTGTGGAATAAGTAAGTCACAGAGATGGGGGTGCAGCATGGGGAATATAGTCAATAATATTGTGATAATGTGATATGGTACAGATGGTGACTTCTCTTATCGTGGTGAGCATGAGTAACGTATAGAATTGTTGAATCAAAAAAAAAAAAAAAGAATTGTTGAATCAATGTGGTACATCTGAAACTAATATAACATCACATGTCAATTATACTTCAGTAATAATAAGCTACAATAGGATACACTGTATACCCACTAGAATAGCTAACATTAAAAAGTTAATTCATAGTTTTCAACTGTCCACGTAAAAATATTCTTCATATGTTAATAAATTGTGTTTTATTTCCCCTTCTTTTTCTCTAAAAGCATCTATGTAGATGCCATGCCTCTTCGGCTCTCTCCCCACCTTCTTTCTTCTTTCGTATTTGTCATTGTTGTTTGAGTTGGAAATTTCTGGGTCATCTATTTTCCAGTTTCCTGTAGGTGAGAAGGTGCCAGAATAGCAGTCTAGGCTAAGTGACTCTCTTTTTGGTAGTCACAAAATCAGCTGCCTTCCTCCAACCTAATTTGTCTTTATGAAGGCTTGCCTTTTTGCATCTATGTACCTAGTAGTTCCAGAAGGGCCTTCTACTAGCCCAGTCCTATTCCTGAACCATCTTTAGCAGAAAAAGGATATGGTTTTTGTGCTCAGGAGTCATTGCTCACATTTGGGAAGCAGACATTTTAGTATGTGTGCTTTTGATATATATTAGTACTGGCTTCTCTGTCTTCCACTTTCTTCCTTTATGTATCTTTATCATTTGAAGTCAGTAGGTTTAGTTCAGGAAACCACAACAGTGCTGTGTTTCTGAGAATAGGTGTGCAAGAAGAGTTTTTTAGAAGTGCCAGATGTTAGACATCAATAGTAAATATTTGCTCTCAAAAGGATGGGGCCCCTCATCAGTGACAACTGCTGTGATCAAAGAGGGTGGGTGTGATGGGAGAACTGAAGACAGTAAGTTTAGAATGTGTTTGGGTGAGGATTCACACAGAGGTGGCAGATTCAAGAAAATAGCACTTCTTAAAAAAAGGGGAGTTAGAAAGTTGCAGTTAGAAGCAGGATTCCCTGGTGAAAGTGACTTCTTCGCCAGAGGTGGTGAAGGTACCATAGAAGTTTGCGGCTGATGATAGGAGCCTTTTTGAACCAAGTTAGGATCTGAAATTTAAGTGAGGCGTGGTCCCAGAAGTGGCATTTATCATAGTAATAGAGGAAGGAGCTCTTTAGCTGAGAAACTGGGAAAGCTACCCCTTCCCTTACTTCAAAAGATCCTCCTTTCTAACTGAGAAAATCCAACTCATTCAAATATGATTAGCAAAGTAATTGTGCAGCTAGAACTAGATGCAAAGAAAGCTACTCTAGGAAAACAAAAGAACACAAAAGAACTAAAAATAAATACAAAACTTCTGTGCAGACTATAAACACTCATTAGAAAAATATTGCTCCAAAGCCGAGAAATACTTCAACACAACATCCCAACATGAATAAAGGGAGAAAAAATTATGATGTAATTACAACCAGGAAAGAAGATAATAAAAAATAAATAAATACAAGAAGTCAGGGAAGACAGAGCCAACAAAGAGAAGGCGATGGTAAGTCAATGAAGTATGTGAAATGATTAGTAAAATTTAGGAAAGAAGTAGAAGACACAGGCAAAATCACTTTGAAAAAAATTTTTTTAATGTTTATTTTTGAGAGACAGAGCGCAAGTGGGGGAGGGGCAGAGAATGAGGGAGACAAAGAATCCAGAACAGATTCCAGGCTCTGAGCTGTCAGCCCAGAACCCGACGGGGGCAATAGAACACACGAATGGTGAAATCATGACCTGAGCCAAAGTTGGACGCTTAACTGACTTAGCCACCCAGGTGCCCCCAAAATAATTTTATAAATAAAGACCAAATTACAAGGAACATAAGAGGAAATAGATACTATATAAAGTGTAACACAAAACAGAGAATATATACACATGGGGGAAGTGAAGAAAGTGAAAGAGAAATAAGCAAAAATATTTTTTTACTTACATTTTAGTTACTTAACACACCGTGCAGTATTGGTTTCAGGAGTAGAATTCAGTAATCCATCACTTACATACAACACACACTGCTCATCACAAAAAATGCCCTACATAATACCCATCACCCATCTAGCCTGTCTCCCACCCACCTCCATCAGTCTTCAGTTTGATGATAGAGATATCATTAGTCTTTTGTGGTTTGTTTCCCTTTTTCCTCCCCCTTCTCATATGTTCATCTGTTTTGTTTCTTAAATTCCACAAATGAATGAAATCATATGGTATTTCTTTCTCTGATTGACTTATTTCGCTTAGCATAATATATTCTAGCTCCATCCACATCATTGAAAATGTCAAGATTTCATTCTTTTTGGTGGCTGAGTAATATTCCACTGTATGTAAATATACCACATCTTCTTTATCCATTCATCAGTGGATGGACATTTGGGCTCTCTCCATAGTTTGGCTATTGTTTATAAAGCTGCTATAAACATTGGGGTGCATATACCTCTTCGAATCTGTATTTTTGTAACCTTCGGGTAAATTCCTGATAGTGCCATTGCTAGATCATAGGGTATTTATATTTTTAGTTTCTTGAGGAACCTTCCTACTGTTCTCCAGAGTGACTGCACAAGTTTGCATTCCCACCAACAGTGCGAGAGGGATTTCTGCATCCTCTCCAACACCTGTTGTTTCTTGTGTTGTTAATTTTAGCCATTCTAACAGGTGGGAGGTGGTATCTTATTGTGGTTTTGGTTTGTATTTCCCTGATGATGAGCAATGTTGAGTATCATTTCATGTGTCAGTTGGCCATCTGGATGTCTTCTTTGCAAAAACGTCTATTCATGTCTTCTGCCCATTTACTAACTGGCTTATTTGGTTTTTGGGTGTTCAGTTTGATAAGTGCTTTATAGATTTTGGATACTAAGCCTTTATCAGATTTGTCATTTACAAATATCTTCTCCCATTCCATAGGCTGCTTTTAGTTTTGTTGATTGTTTCCTTCGCTGTGCAGAAGACTTTTATCTTGATGAAGTGCCAATAGTTCATGTTTGCTTTTGTTTCTCTTGCCTCCAGAGATGTATCTAGTAAGAAGTTGCTGTGGCCGAGGTCAAAGAGGTTGCTGCCTATGTTCTCCTCTAGGATTTTGATGGTTTCCTATTTCACATTTAGGTCTTTCATCCATTTTGAATTTGTTTTGTGGATGGTATAAGAACGTGTCCCAGTTTAATTTTTCTGCTTGCTGCTGTCCAGTTTTCCTAACACCATTTGTTGACGAGACTTTTTTCCATTGGATATTCTTTTCCGCTGTCAAAGAGTAGTTGACCATACAGTTGTGGGTCTATTTCTGGGTTTTCTATTCTGTTCCATTGATCTATGTGTCTGTTTTTGTGCCAGTACCTTACTGTCTTGATGACTATAGCTTTGTAATCTAGCTTGAAGTCTGGAATCATGATGCCTCCAATTTTGTTTTTCCTTTTTCAGGATTTCTGTGGCTACTTGGGGTATTTTGTGGTTCTATACAAATTTTAGTATTTTTTTTCTAGCTCTGTGAAAAAATGCTGGTTTTATTTTGATAAGGATTGCATGAATTGCGATGGGCAGTACAGACATTTAACAGTTTGTTCTTCCAACCCAGGAGCATGGAATGCTTTTCCAGTTCTTTGTGTCCTCTTCAATTTCTTCCATAAGTGCTATATAGTTTTAAAAGTAAAGACCTTTTACTTCTTTAGTTAGGTTTGTTACTAGGTATCTTATTGTTTTTGGAGGAAAAAGATTTTTAAAAAGAGAAAGTGAAAGTTATAAAAGATTAGGCAAAACGATTAAAAATGAGATTAACAGGAGTTGTTTCATTGGAGAAAAACCAAAAGAAGAGAGTGAAACAAAAATTATAAAATGTTCTGAAATAAAACTTGTGTTTGTATATTAAAAGGTGCGTTGAAGATATAAGAAAACTGTCCCAGAATGACCACTACCAAGACTTCCTACTAACATATATCATACAAACATTAGATGTATCTTACTAACACTAGTAGCAAACTTTGGACGTCTGGTAAAACCACTGTATCATTTTTCAAAGTTTATTTATTTTGAGAGAGACAGAGGCAGGGTGAGCAGGAGGAGGGGAAAAGAGAGAGAAAGGGGGAGATAGAGAAAGAGAGAGAGAGAGAACCTCAAGCAGGCTCCATACTGCCAGTACAGAGCCCACAAAGCCGCAAGATCATGACCTGAGCCAAAACCAAGAGTCAGATGCTTAACCAACTGAGCCACCCAGTTGCCTCTCATTTCTTTTTTAATTCTTTAAAAATTTTTTTTAATGTGTATTTATTTTTGAGACAGAGAGAGAGAGAGAGAGCATAAGTGGGGAAGGGGTAGAGACATAGGGAAACACAGAATCCAAAAGAGGCTCCAGCTTCTGAGCTGTCAGCACAGAGCCCACTGCAGGGCTCAAATTCATGAACCTGAGATCATGGCCTGAGCTGAAGTCGGTCGCTCAACTGACAGAGCCACCCAGGTGCCCCAGGCACCTCTTATTTCGAAGTGAAAGAAAGCCACGTTGGCACAGCTATAGTCCATTCTAACAGAAATGAAACAATACCTATCAGGTACCTAAGGAAAGGAAGTTTGAACCAACAATTTTAAATCCATTCAAGCTGTCCTTCAAGTGTCAAAGCTATAGGCAACAATTTCTGCAAATTCAAGGACTTGGGGAATACTGTCTACATTAGGTCTTACTGAAGCATCTCCCAAAGAACAAAATTCATTCATTCAAAAGATGATCAGGGAAACTTCAGCAAAAAGACTCTGGGTGAACATTTGAACTAGGGCTAAAACAAGAGCTAACTTAAGGGGAACAAAATAAAATATACATATGAACATTTTATTTATATAAATTTTCAATATGGAGGCTATTTTAAAAATTATAATTCTTAATATATTTTTATTCTAGTGCTTGCCTTCATAATTAGCCTTTTATATAATACCCTTAGAACCCTCTTTATTCAGACAATATCTATTGATTTCTATTATGAGCATCAAGTGAGTTAACTTGAGTTAACTTCTTCCTCCTATCTTTTCTCTATAGCTTGCTGTGCCCAATTTTAGTCAATAATATCATTTGTTCTGGAATAAATTGTGTTCTCCAAAAATTCATGGGGTACATGTATGCTTAGTTTTACAAGGAAATATCCTACTGTTTTCCAAAGCAGCTGCACCACTTGTTCCCACCAACAATGTTGAGAGTTTCAATTGTTTTATCATCTTGCCAGCACATGGGTGTTGACAGTTATTTTAATTTTAGCCACTCTGATGAGTAGGTAGTAAGTTAGTATCTCTTTCTGGTCTTTGTATTTCTCAATGATGTTAAGCAAGTTTTATGTATGTTCTCATGTTTTTCTCTGTGATGCTTATTTCTTAGTACTAAATTGTCTGAACCCTCAAAATACTGTTGGGATTATGATCCAGATTGCTTTAGTCCTATACATTGATTTGGAAGGTGTCACAAATTTAATCTTTCTCTCCTCTTAACATTATACAAAGCTTTTATCTCTTTCAGGAAGCATTTTTATTTCATATAGTCTTCAAGTTACTTTTTAAGGATTATTCCTAGGCCTAGCTACTTTATGTATTTGTGGATATTATAAGCAAGAAATATATTTTTAATGTTTCCCTGTTTATTGATCATGGGAAAGATTGGCTTGTAGATATTTTTCCTATATCCAGCAACATTATTAAACTTTCTTGTAAGTTATAATGGTTTTTCAGTTCTAGTTATAATCATATCACATTAACTAAGTCTTTTTAAGCAGATATAGCTTCTTTTCCTTTAGTTTTTCTATTACATTGTTCGGAATAGTGGTTCTCAAGCAGAGAGACTTTGCCCCTCAGACATTTAGCAATGTCTGGAAACAGTTCTGATTGTCACAGCTATCTGGTAAGTGAAGGCCAAGGATGCTGCTAGACATTTTGCAATGGGTAGGACCCTCCCCACAACAGAGTCATTTGGCTCAAAATGTCAACAGTGCTGAGATTGAGAAACCCTGCTCCAGAACCTCTAGTAATATACAAAGTAGTGAAGTTAAAGCAATCTTGTCTTATTCCTGATTTTAATGTGAATGTCTATCATTATTAGGTATAAAATTTGACATAGTTAGAATTATAAAAGAAGGAATTTATTCAAGAATACTTTGTAAACTAGTAATTCTCCAGTGGTGATAAGTTAATCATGGCAGTGGTTCTCAAAAAGAGGAAGTTATAGAAGAGGTGTGAGAAGGTAGGTAAAGAAGTCCATTATGTGGTTGATGATTGCCAAGGAACATGCCCTTCCTCACTGGAATTACTAAAGCATAAAGTACTATGAAAGATTAGTTAGTATCACCTAGATTACATTGGACCTGCACGCCTTTCTATTTTGCCATTGAAACAATGATATCATTCGCAGTGAAGGTCCTCTTTAGGTTAGAAACTTCTGTGTACTCCATATTTTTATGTATGAATGGGTCAGACTCAACTCTTATTTTTCCTCATTAGCATATTAAAGACATTTTTCAATTTTCTCTTTTCATCTAATATTGATGAGAAAGCTGTTATTAATATGTCAGTTTTCATCCTTTATAATCTCTTTTATGGGGAGCTTTTTTATTCTTGATGCTGTAAAATTTCACTACAATGGATCTTTTTCCTCACTTTCTCTTTCCTCCCAGAACTCTAATTAGATCTTTTGTTTGAACTACATGTCTTAACATCTCAAGTACCATTTCTTTGTTCCTTTGGCTGAGAATTTCTTAGCTTACCTTACATCACTTGCTTGATTAGCTGTGTTTGAATATTCAGTGCATTTGTTAACTTGATTTCTTTTTACCCTAAGATATCTAATTGGCCCTTATCACTTTTTCTTGCTTCAAAAAAATATTTTTTTTTCCCCCAAGATTTTTTCTCACTTTCAGTGACCTGTTTTCTTGTAATTGCTTCTGTCATGTATTGACTTTCCTCAAGTTTAAGAATTTACACTATTTTGGGGTGGTGGCTCAGTCAGTTAAGCATCTGACTTCAGCTCAGGTCATGATCTCGCGGTTTGTGGGTTCGAGCCCTGTGTCAGGCTCTGTGCTGACAGCTCAGAGCCTGGAGCCTGCTTCGGATTCTGTGTCTCCCTCTCTCTCTGCCCCTCCCCACTCACACTCTGTCTCTCTCTCACTCCCAAAAATACATAAACCTTAAAAAAAATTTAAAAAGAATGTACGCTATTTTACAAACAGAATACATAATCTGAGTAGGTACTGTTCTACATATTTTACATATTAATTTACTTAATCCTCTTATTAACTATAAACTAAATACTATTAACCCCACTCCATAGACAACTAAAGTGAGTCTATGATTGAAGTAAAAAATTTATTCAAGGCCTTGGAGCTAGTAAGTTTTGGAGTGACAACGTAATCCTATAGAGCGACCTTTCTTCCCAGGTTGTATACGAGTTACGTGAGGCCCTTGGGTCTGACCCAAGCTTCCATACTCATTATTTCCTCCTAAGCAATTATGCTGGTAGCTATCAGCTGGCCCACAGTGGAGAGGGTAAGGGCATCCCCATAGTCTTCAGTGCCTACATTGCCTGTGTACCCTCCTATTCGCTACGCCTACCTTCAGCTGTGAAAGGACACTTTGGTTGCAGCTGCCTATCCCCTGTACACTTTCAGGTGGGAGTCACCATTTCTAGACCAAGAGCTCTTGTTAGCTTTGCATTCAATTAGGAGAAAACCCTCCTATTTTCTAGACTTAAAATACGCATCCAAGCTAGAGGGGAAGGGAGCTATAGTAAGACCTAAGGAAATTACTACTTTCTATTATATCCACTTGGACTGGCTGAATTTATCAAATCCTGACTGCATCTGGGTGTTGTTTGAACTATGAGGGAAGGCTTTTTTTCAGTGGGAACGTACCCACTGTTCCAGGAAGCTTTCACCAAACTCACATTGATGGAAATAACCCTTCTTGTACTCCAATAGCAATTTAACACATAATTATAATGCAAAACCAATTTATTTCCATGTGTAACAATGAAGATGGGATACTAGATAAAAAGGAAAGCAGTCTTCTGTCAAATAGAGATCAAGATTCTTAAGTAGCTGCCTTTGAAACCTATTACAGTGGAACATTCACTGTGTCGCCTTCAGATGTTAAGCCTCTTTACCTGATGCTTCACCAGGTTTTTCAGATGTGACCTCCTTCTCAGTCAGCCTGTCTAATTCCTTCTGATAGCTACGTTGGTATTCCAGATAGTTTATGTTCCTTTTCTGTTTAGCCAGGAACTTTTTCAGGAAGCTTAGGAGCTACAAAAATAAAACCGGGAAGGACTAATTGAAGACCTTTGTCTGCAATGGGAGATGATCTAAGATCTTGCTACCCAACTTATAGTGCATGGACCAACAGTCCTGGGAGTTTGCCAGAAATGCAGAATCTCAAGCCTCACCCAGACCTAAGAAATCAGATTTTAAGAAGGAACTAGGCTATTCATATGCATATTGAAATCTAAAGAGCACTGGTTGAAGACATTCAAGACCGCTAGGTGAATACAAATATCCACTTTTAATGAATATGAGTGTTAGAGCATCTCCTCAGGAGTACAGATTAATTTAAGTAATGAGCTCCTACTGCAATGGTTTTCTACCCTGTTTATCTGAATCACATGGAGGTTTTGAGTAGGCACCTAGGCCCCATTCCTAAAGTTTTAGATTTAAGTGGTCTAGCATAACACCCAGTCATTTGTAGCTTTTCAGAACTTGTCAGTGAGTCCAATATCTTCTAAGGTTGATAACTTTTGTACTAGGACTTTTTTTTTTTCCCCACTGACTCCGAGAAGCTAGGGAGTTGGCAACAAAGTTACCACTACAAGGTAGGGTGTTCACCATCAACCAAGAAGACTTCAGAAAAGTCTATAGGATAAGGGGTCATCATTAATATTCAGTTTTTCAGGGACACTCAAGGATAGTGGTTCTCAAAGTGTAGCCCCTGACCAGCAACATCACCTGGAAACTTGTTAGAAATGCAAATTATTGGATACTACATAAAACAAATTGAATTAAAAACTCTGGGGGCGGGGGGGGGGGGGGGGGGGGGGGGGGGGAGTAGGGCCCAGCAGTTTGTTTTAGTAAATCCTCCAGGTGATTCTGTTATCCATTAAAACGTAAGCACTTTTGGCCTAAGACATTTACAAGCCAGCAACATTATCTAGAGTGTATCATTCCCAGAAAGTCTTCTCCATCTTGTGTTGAGTTGCACTCCTCCTTGCCGGTACACCTACTCTTCCCACACCAACCTACTCCCAGAAATGAGTTCATATATGTGCTTGAGGAAAACAAGCACATATGGGACGATCTATTTTTTTGGACCCATTTCTTAGAAGTCTTCATAGAAGTGAAAGATAACCTTGCTTTCAGAGTTAACTACTTACGTCAGTTTCACTATTTTGAGAAGCCAAGTTCATCAGGTCTTGTAGGAGCTTGTTTAATGTGTTTTCCAACTGCAGAGCAGACTCTATAGCTTGAATGCCAGTTCCCCAGTTATCAATGTCAGGCCTCTGTTGAAGAGGAACAAGGAAGTCACTTTTCTACCTCAGAAACTTTATTACACTCTACACCCTGGGTTCCATTATGACTAGGTTTACATAAGCTAGTAGTTTCCAAACTTTGTGGCACAATGGAATCAGCAGAGCATCTTAAATACTCATGTCTGGCTCTCAAATGCAGAAATTCTGGCTTAATTGCTATGGGGTGTAACTGGCTATCGAGATTTTTAAAAGCCCCTCATGTAATTTTAATTTATTACAAAGCTTGACTACTACCAGTACAGTTACATAGGCTTTGGGATTCCATGATAGCGGTTCAGTTCTATTACTACTAGACATTTAGTTCTCTTTATAAAGCTGGAGTTAAAAGAACCTGTCAGATTAGTAGGACTGTTTCTACATATAATAGCCCCAGTTAAGGTTTAGATGGTCCTTTTGGAGTGTATGTCCCAGTGAAAAAGAATTTGTTTTACTACATTGAATATAGCCATATTAGATACCTGAGGGTGCATCTGAATTAGACTAAAGATCTAACATAAGATGCTAACACATTTAGGAAGAAGTCATTAGAGGAGTGCTTCTCAAACTATGCAGAGCATTAGAATCACCTGGAAAGCTTGTTAAGATACCATTCCTTGGGCCCCACCCCTAGAGAATCTGAATCAGTTTGTCCCGTTTGGGTCCAAATATTTTCAGTTTTATTAAATTCCTATGTGCTCCTGATGCTGTTGGTCCATTAAAACAAACAAACAAACAAGGGGCCCCTGCCTAGCTCAGTGGGAAGAACATGAGACTCTTGTTCTCAGGATCATGAGTTTGAGCCCCACGTTGGCTGTAGAGATTACTTAAATAAATAAAAACCGAAAGAAAAAAAAAGAAAGAAAAACCAAACAAGCTTTTGGTGGCTAAGATTTACTCACAAAATATGAAGAGATTACAAATAAGACACATGCTTGCCCTCAAAGTCCGTTGCTATGATCCCATCTAAGAACATGAGTTACCTTACAAGTTAGGTAGCAACTAATCATTTAGCTCTCTGGACCCACGGAGTTGATCCTAACAAAGTAACAAAGTCACACAGTCACCTTAATCACCGGAAGGCAGATTTTACTCCGATGCTCTCTTAGATAGGTTATGAACTGCTTTGCATGTTCTTTCTTCACCTCAATTTGGTCTTCAAAGAAGGGGAGATAAAGAGGTGCTTCCGTCTCTTCATCGTAGTAATAGGACTGGAACAGGGGTGAGAACGGGGGCAGAATGGTGGTGAGAGAAACTGAATTTCAAGACTGAAAAATCCTACACAAGCTCACTTCATTATTTCCGTGTGGTTCAAAGGAGGCCTTCTTTGTTCTTTCTGTAGTTTGTCCTTTGATTTTCAGAAGGCCCAGGCTGTCTTTCTGAACCCAGGCTACCTCAAGGAGAAGCCACCCAGATTCTAATGTGCTGGTGCCTAATCTTTGGTCATTATGGCCTTTTTAGGGGTCAGATTTGTGAACCTGACATGCTGGCATTTATTTCCAGTTAAACATGTAGAAATGCTGGCAGAAGTCCAGCATAAATTGACATTTTAAATGTCAATCTAGTTCATCAATCCTCATATATCTACATTAACTCTCTAAGACTATATGGGTGAAAAATTGTTTATTTCGTTTTCCCACATAGTTGATGCTCATATAGCATTGGGAAGCCACAAGAAAGAACTGTGATTCTCCCTATCACCTCCCATAGTTTGTAATCGCAGCTCTGAATCATTGGGCCTCAGTGCGACAAAACCCTAGCCTCTAAGTTACTCTCTCATCTAGTATCAAACCACAAACATGCAATAGCTACCATTACTAAAGATATAGAGGATATGTCATCACCCCAACCAGAGCTAAAACCTCCCTCCCAGAGCCTCAAAAACTCATACTAACCATAGTTAAATAAGCATCACTGACATTCAGCTCATAAGATGCTAGATAATTAACAGCAACCCTACAGGCCTCAGAGAGGAGTTTTTGAGCCTGGGATCCCATCTCAGCTTTAGAGAAAACCAGGCATAAAAAGGGCTACCCATTAAGGTAGGAGACTTCTTAAATACCAACAGGCATATAGCCAGCCCACTTCCATCCAGCTGAAAACTAGATGAAATTCCATCCAGCTGAGATTAACAGCTACTAATCTACCAATGAGGATGTTGTTTCTGCATGAAAACACCAGTCTGACCTAAGAAAAATGGGGGTGGGGGGCAGGAACCCTAATCCTCCTAACCCAGCAGCGTTCAGTTTTCTCCCTCACATTCACTCTGAATATGAGAAAGTTAATACATTTCCTGAACAGGGAAACATTAACAGAGTAGCTGCATTACATTTCATTTTCTTCTTTCTTCAAAAACTATTTATGGCACATCATGCTAGGTCCTGTGGGGAATCCAGGAAGACTGACTAAAATACATTCCTTGCCTAATAGATGACATATCCCCCACCCCGTAAGGTCTCAACACACACAATTGATCTTATGGCAGGATATGATGGGAGTTCTAAAGTGTCAAAAGCACATTTAGCTGAGAGGATTGGGGCAGATTTTATTCATAAATTGACATTTGAAATTGGCCTTGGAGGGTGGGTAAAATGTAGAGAAATGGAAATGGAAGCAGGGCGTCCACCTGGAGAACAGGCACACAGAGGCTGTAGGGACAAGATATACAGTGGTTTCTCCAAACTTCAGAAGACTGCTTCGTTTAGCAACCTTTTGGCTCCTTCCTCAAACTGTCCTCAAAAGTCCCTACCTGTCTCATCACACACCTTCTTTATTTGCCTCCTTGGAGGGCAGAGACTGTTTTACTTATTTTGGTATTCCCACAGCCCATAATGAAGTATTTTGTAAATAATAGGTACTAAGTCAACATTTACTAAATAAAAATATATTTTATATGTGCAGCCCTGTAAAATTTCTCCTGGTCTGGTGGATTCTTAGTTTGAGCCTAAGCCATGTTTAGTTGAGCTGAAATAGACGTGACAGGTCATCAAAACTCTATGAGGCAGTAAGGAGTGAGAGCATCTCCCAAGGGAGAGGTCTTCCTAAGAGAAGGACCCAAGATTCCAAGTTTGGCCCAATCACAAAGATAAGGTCATCAAAGGGAAGGAATCATTATAAAAAGTCCTATCATTTGTCACTTTTGTTCCCTGACCCAACATTGCCTTTGTCCCCACTTGAATTCATGCCTTTAATCCCAGAGAAGTACTTTAGGTGCTTCTCAAACTGTTATTTGAATATGAATCACCTGGGGTTCTTGTTAAAATGTGCATTCTGATTTTGGAGCCTGAGATTCTGCATTTCTTTTCTCCATTCCTTCCTTCCTTCCTTTCCTTTCTTCTTCCTTCCCTTTCTTCCTTTTTCTTTCTTTCTACTTTTCTTTCTTTCTTTCTTTCTTTCTTTCTTTCTTTCTTTCTTTCTTTCTTTCTTTCTTTCTGTCTGTCTGTCTTTCAGGGAGAGAGTATACACAAGGAGGGGAGAAAGCAGAGGGAGAGAGAATCTTAGGAGCCCGACATGGAGCTCAATCCCACGACTCTGGGATCATGACCTGAGCAGAAAACGAGAGTTGGATGCTTAACTGTCTGAGCCACCCAGACACCCTAAGATTCTGCATTTCTAAAAAGCCTGCCAAATGCTACTGAGTAGCAAAGTCTGCCACATTTTGAATAGCTAAGGTGCCAAGACATGGAACACTTATGGCACTGCTGAGGAGCCCTCTACTAGGAGAGGAGAAGGGGGCCTTCCACGCTGCTTCTCCACACACCTGCACTGCTCTGGCCTGTCAGGGCTTCCAGACCCTCCATGGCAGCAGCCTGGGAATGTAGCAGTGCCAGGGCGCTCAGCAACATCTGGCCTGCAAAGGTTAGAGCTGGGGAAGAGGAAAGAAAATGACAGCTAACCACATGGTCAACTGGTGGTGCTCATAGTATATGTAACATATTGCCCGAAATCCCAAAAGAATTTGGGGAAACTTCAGGAGATTAGGGTCCTAACAGACCCTGTTCAGGGTCCCTGAACAGATGGGGAAAAGTGACAATAAAATCTGGGCTATTACTTTAATATGACCCCATTTCCAAAATAGTAAATTTGGAAGATAAAGATCTTACTTACACGGACATAATATGAGAGTTGGATAATTTCTAGGTTATCTATAACATCTTTTCATGTAAACATTCCATAATGCTACCATTCCAAAACACAGAACTGGATATGTATGAACAAAATGTTCCTGGTCTTGTGGGTTAAACATTATTAAAAAACATTACCATCTGATCACTTAAAAACAAACTTGCCAATATATAGAAAAAAAAAGGGAGGAAAGAAATACATCATCAACATCAGTAACTGTTGTGTGAATATGGGAGCTTTACAGGTGATTTCTTTCTTTTTTCTATTTTTCATATTTTCTCAAGCATCTATAATCTCTCTCTATATTTTCATTTTGAAAAGTAACCTTAAAACCTTTCTAGAGAATTAACACAATGCTTTTCCCTAATGGAAGCTCCACATACATATTTATGAACATATCATTTGTTTTCTAATTATAAATGTAGTGTATGATCATTATAAAGTATTCCAAAATTACAATATATAATGTAGAAGTGAAAGTCCATGGGGAACACTGTAGTTCCTATATGTATTTTTAAATATAATTTGATCCATAATACCATCATTAAATTTGGGTAACCTAATGAATTGACTTTTGAATTATAGAAAGTGATCAGACTGGTCTATGTGCCCTTTCCCCTGGAATGTGCTGGAAATACAAAGACACTTTTTTTTTAATTAGATAACTCCTCTTAAAGTTTTTTTAAACCTAATTCACACTTTCTGTCCTGTTAGTTCACCTTATCATCTTCCTGATGATTAAGAAAGAAGGCTAATCAAGAAATTTTTATCTTAAAAATAAAATATCTTTAGTGGAGCATTTATTGTGTTCTTTGTGCACATGTTGTCCCTATTCGTTTTCAGTCTCATGAGGAGAGAGCCTACATTTCAGTCATCTTTGTATCTCCCAGAGCATATAATAAAGTGCCTTGGCCCATAGAAAGCACTCAGTGAATTATAGTGACTGAACAATTTGAAAGTAAAAAGGAACCTGAAAGTTTAAAGTTGTTGCTTGTCAAGAAAGGAACAATGGACAGAGCCGAATGAGTGCTTTGCACTTTGGAAAAGCAGATTTCAAAAGTTCCCAAAAATCACGTGGGAGGGAGAAAGCAGGGAATTCCGTCATAGGTCTTTGAAAGAAAAGACAATATTTAACAATCCCAGTCACTGAGTGGGTCTTTAAAAAGTGTTCATGGGTGAAAAAGTAAATGAGTGAGGTAATTTATTGAAACAGCTCAATAGTAAGCCTTGACGCTAAGATTCACACATGAGTCTGGTGAGAAAGAAAGGGATGGTATCTACAGAAATCCTTGTGCCTGCGCACATATCCTGCAGCCTCTACTTCCAGACTTAGCATGGCTGTCATATCCTCCAAAACATGTTTTCTGACTTTTACAGTTTGGGTTTAGCATCCCACGCTTTGCGCACCTTGGTTATAGTAATTCTTTCCACACCTTTGCAACTGCTTGCTTACTTGTATGTCTTCTCTATTAGTGTATGAGCTCCTTGAAAGTAGTCGCTTGGGTCATGACTTGGCCATCATCTAGGAAAGACCAGGACATCGCAGGTTGCCAATAGCTATTCATTCACTATGAAACAGTAAGTAAATGGTCAAATGTTTAAAGGGCAAATACAAAAAGATGGAAGACAAATACATGACGGGAGTGAAAATGTAAAAAAGTATCAAGAAATATAAATTTTCACGTGTGTTGAGGGTTAGGAATATATATATATATATATATATATATATATATATATATATATATATATATTTAAAGCTAACACCAACAAATCTCAAATGTTAATAGAGAAATACAAGCAGCATAGTAGGGACATAACAAGTAGGAGGGAAGTCTAAGTAGTGTAAAAGGGAATAAAAGAGTACCTAGATAATTTAAATCAGGGCACATGTCCAAGTCTAAGTGAACTTTACTCTTTGGGTGAAATAATGATTTCTGGAAGTAACTTAAGAAAAGCACTATTGGTAATATTTAAAGAATAGTGGAGAGAAATGCCAAAATACAACCAAAGGCTTTTATGTCTTGGTGGAAGGATACAAGAATTTGCACTAGATGATGATATAATTACCCCCATCAGCATCTGAAAATCAGAGATGCTGTTTATTGGATTGGGAACCGCTTAGCATAAGGCTCTGGTGACATATTACAAGGCATTATACTCCATCCTATCTTCTTTTCCTTTTATTTTTCTTAAGTCAACATTTTGGGTGAATAGAGTTTGACACTTTAATCACTTAGCATGCATAATGACAGATTAGGGGCCAACAGAACTCAACAGGTAAAATCAAATTGGCTAAAGTTAATATGCTAAACTGTAACTAAAGATGAATGTGAAATCCTATGTTTTAGTTCAGTAATTTAATAATCCATAAACAGAAAGAGGGAGAGCTTATTCAAAGACTTAGATTTTTTAATGGGTTGAATTAAAGAGTTGGCAGAAAAACAAATGCAGTTCACTTTTGACCCCTCAGACAGATAATGGCTTATTTTATTGGATAACGATGGAGCTACAGAATTGCTGAGGCCACATGTACAGACAAAACAGGGGGAGCTTCAGTTCTTGGTTTCAGTCTTGATCTCTTTACCTGGAGCTGTTCCTCACAGCACTTAGGTGCTTCCTATGAGCCTCAGCCTGGTCAGCCTTCAGCTTGTGGATGTGTCCCTTAAGAATCAGCTTGTTTTGGGGCACCTGGATGGCTTAGTCGGTTAAGCGTCTGACTCTCCGTTTTGACTTGGGTCATCATCTCACAGTTCACGGCTTCAAGTCACGCGTTGGGCTCTGCACTGACAGAGTGGAACCTGCTTGGGATTCTGTCACCTTCTCTCTCTGCCCCTCCTCTGTTCACTCTCTATCTCTTTCTCCAAATAAATAAATAAACATTAAAAAGAAAAAAAAAAAAGCTTGTTTTTAAACACATTCCCCTTCTCTTTCAGGTACAGGCTGTGATACCTGTGGTGGGGAGTCTTATATTCACCATATCTTCTAAGCAGCCAGCTCTGAATTCTCACCCAGGCTGCATTCTCAGGCATTTGAGAGTGCCCTTTGCATACTCGTGCCCATTATACTTGCCTTTACACCAGGGCAAGGTGTTTCTTCAGCACTGAGCATGGGAATGGGCAGTTACAGGCTTCTGAGTGATCAGCCCATCTTTGATTAGCTTCCAGATCCACTGATAGGAGTTGGCATTGACAATTTCATTTGTCCCACTGAGTTCCAACCAAGACCTTCTTTTTGCCACAGTGAAGGATACTAGAGATGAGCATTTTCTGAATCCTCATGGCTGCTGTTCAGTCTTCAATAAGCAATTCTAGTAACCAGATCACCGAAGATAACCAGTCCTGCTCTTACTATGTACTGACTCATGTTCACAGGGTCTAGCCATCCAACACACACTTACCTAGCACCTCCCAGAAGTGGCTAGCTGGCCAGTGCTGCATGGTAATAAAGACAATCAAGGACTTGAGGAGCTTATCGCCTAGCATCTTATCATATTTTTGTTTAATTCTGGTGCCACACTTTTGAGATGTTGATGAACTATAGCATAACTAGATGCAAGAGAGTTTTATTTATTTCAATATTTGTTTTATACGATAGTAGGATTTATAAATGCTTGAAACATTGATGAAATTGATGGGTAAAAATTCTTCACAACAATCTTGCCAAGCAGGTGTTTTATTCCTTCTTATGAAAGTGAAAAACAGAGAGGTCAAGTCACCCACCTACAGTCACGCAGTTAACTAGTAGCAGAGTCTGGGTTTGACCTCATCTCTGTTTGACTCCAAAAACTCGGGCTTTTTCTAATGTGCTATTCATCTCATTGTATTCAAATAAATGCTTTCTTTTTCTGGTTTATTAATGTAAGAATATGAAAAGACTCACAAACCCAGAACTAAAAATAAATATATGGTCAATTAATTTACAACAAAGGAGCCAAGAATATACAATGGAAAAAGGACAGTCTCTTCAACAAATAGTGTTGGGAAAACAGGACAGCCACATGAAAAAGAATAAAACTAGACCACTATCTGACACCATATACAACAATGAACTCAAAATGGGTTAGACACTTGAATGTCAGATCTGAAACCATAAAACTCTTAGAAGAAAACAGGCAGTAAGTTCCTTGACATTGATCTTAATGATGATTTTTTAATCTGACAGAGAAATTAATAGTAACAAAAGCAAAAAAAAAAGACAAGTGAACTACATTAACTAAAGACCTCCTGCACAGAAAAGGAAACTACAGCAAAATAAAAAGGCAACCTACCAAATGCAAGAAAATATTTGCAAATCATATATCTGATAAGGGGTTGATATCCAAAATATACAAAGGATGTACACAATTCAATAGAAAAAGAAAAATTGATTAAAAAATGAGCAGAGGATCTGAAATGAGCAGAGGATCTAAAGAAGACATACAGATTGTCAACAGGTACATGAAAAGATACTCAACATCACTAATTGTCAGGGAAATGCATCTCAAAACAACAATGAGATACCACTTCACACCTGTCAGAATGGCTATTATCAGAGAAATAAGAAATAAGAAATGTTGGCAAGATGTGGAGAAAATGGAACTCTTGTGCACTGTTGGTGAGAATGTAAATTGGTGCAGCCACTGTGGAGAAGAGAATGGAGGTTCCTCAAAAACTTAAAAATAGAGCTTCCATATGACCCAGCAATTCCACTTCTGGGCATTTATTTGAAGAAAATGAAAACACTAATTTCAAAAGATACATGCACCCTTTATCTTCATTTCAACGCCATTTACAATAGCCAAGATATGGAAACAACCTAAGTGTCCATCAAGAGATGACTGAATAAAGAAGTTGTGATGTATTCATACATTGAAATACTATTCAGCCATAAAAAAAGAAGGAAATTTTGCTATTTGTGACAACATGGATGAACCTTGAGGGAGTTAATGCTAAGTGAAAAAAGTCAGAGAAAGACAAATAGCATATGATCTCTCTTATACATGGAACCTTAAAAAAAAAAAATCAAGCCCATGATAAAGAGAACAGAGGGGTGGTTGCCAAAGGTAGGGGTTGGGGGATGGGAGAGATGGAGGAAAGGGTTAAAGGTAAAAAACAAACAAACAAACAAAACATTTACATAGAAAGGTAAAGCAACTAGCATAGTCAAAATAGTTTTGCAGAGGAAAACAACCTGATTTCAAGACCTACTTTAAGGCTAAGGTAATCAAAACAGTGTGGTGTTGACATAAAGATGGACATACAGATCAATAGAGCAGAATAGAGAGTTTCAAAATAAATCTATACATATGTGGTCAGTTTATTTTCAACAAAGTACCCAAGGTAGTTCATTACCAATAAAACTTCTTAAAAGTACACCTCAAGAAGTTAGAAAAGTTTTCATATATGAAGTTCTGAGCATCATAATGAGAGATAAGAAACATGTAAAACTAAATAATGATGGAATTGTCTAAAGAATCCACCAAGTTTTTGGTAGCATTGGTTTCTAAAGTACTTACATATAATAAGGGTATAATTCCACACATTTGATTAAATCAAATATCGAGTCCTCTACTGTGTGAATAATTTAAGTAATAACAGAAGAAGCTATATTTAAGAAAATTATTTTCTTTAATAATGTATTAATATATGACACTTCTGTTGCATATTTTTCATATTTATTTGTCCAAAAAATTGTGATCTCTCAGAAAAGACTTTAGTGTCTTTATTATATGAAATTGTACTGTAATCACTTTTCTTAAAATGAGAGCATACTATTGCATGAACTTTTCCACATAGATTTCATATGCATGCACACACACACACACACACACACACACACACACAATCACCAACAGCAATATCCCACCATCACCACCAGCAATAAAAACTTCTAAACAGTGATCTGTAGTCTTGATCAACCTCCCTGAACTGCTAAGGCTCCTGGACTACTGGGAAAAAATGCTCAGTATTTAGTGTGAAAGCCCAGCTGTCTGCTTCTTAGAGGAACATGTATTTGGTTTGATGTCAGCTAACTATGACTTAGTGGCTGTAACACAACTGCTGAATCAACAGCCAACACTAACATGTCTTTCAGCTGGGAGAGGGTCATGAAGGATTGGGCTGGGATGTTGAGACAAGGGTTATGAAGGTAAGTTTCTATAATCCGTGAAGTTCATTGGTAAGGACCAACATGGCGACTAGCAATGACAGGAACACAATCTTACACTGAGTGGTGTAAGAGAAGTGTTTTACAACATTCTTTAGGCCTTTGGTTTCTCTCATCTGCCTTTTCTCAAGACATCTAGATTAATGGATGAAATTTTTAAATTAATTTTCATTTTCCCATACTTTTATTATAATTCTCATAGCCTGGACCTGAATAGGGAATTGAAATTAATGAGAAATACCATGAGTTGTATCATGACATGGTTAACAATACAATCGTCACCAGAGACAGTGTGGGTTTGAATCCTGTCTTTGCCACTTGAGTCAATTAAGAGACACTTTTCCAGGCACTGGGAATGTGGCAGTAAACAAGAGACAAAAATCCTCGCCTTCACAAGCAATATTTAGTAGCTTTAGGACATGAACTACCCTGTAACTCAGCTTCCTCCTCAATGGGATCTATAAAGGAACCTACTTCTTGGGCGTGTTTTAAGCCTTAATTGAGTAATATACACAAAATGCTTAGACCAGAGTTTAGCACATAGAAAGCATTTAATAAATGTTATCTATTACATCTAAGACCTTTTTTGGGGGGGATGTTGTTAACTTGTACTTTTGTAAAGTGTCACATAAGCTTTTACACCCTGGTCCTCTTCTTAGGCTCTGCTTTCAGGAGAACCCAAACTTTGATACAACTCTTCATTGATGGTGTGTGTTCCCTGTATTTTCACCTATTCTGTCACTTGCAATTTACCTTTTTATAGAATCTTTTAATGAAAAGTTCTTAATTTTAGTATAAACCAATTTCTCAATCTTATGTTAAATGTTTTTTGTGTCCAGGTTGTGAAATAATTTACCACCCTAATATCATAAAGATGTTCTATATTTTCCTCCAAAACTTTATTTATTTTTAGAGTTACAGCTCATCGGGAATCAATTTTGTGTATGGTAAGAGGTAAAGGAAGTATTTCTTATTTTTTTACATAGGGATGCCTAGTTGACTGTTGTAGGCAGAGTGATAGCTTTAGAAAGATGTTCGTGTCCCAATCATGGACATTTTCATGGCAAAAGGGATTTTGTGGATGTAACTTTGAGATGGGGAGATTATCCTGGATTTTCTCAGTGGGCCCCATACAATGAAATGAGTCCCTCAAACAAGATAACCTTTCCAGGCTGTGGTCAGAAAGAGATGTGATTAGGGAAGAATTATCAGAGAAATGTAATATGACTGGCTTTGAAGATGGAGGAAAAGGGGCCATGAGTCAATGTGAAACAGTGAGTGGGGAACACGGGTGGCTTCTAGAAACTGGGCATGGAAAGGGAATGGATTTTCCTTTCAAGTCTCCAGAGAATAATATAGCCCTGCCAATACTTTGATTTATCTCATTGTGACTTGTGTTGGACATCTGACAGAAAGAGCCATAAAAAAGAAATTTGTGCTGTTTTAAGATAAGTTTGTGGTTACCTGTTATGACAACTACAGAAGATTAATGCATTGACCCAGCACCATTTATTGAAAAGACCATCTTTTACCTACTTTTCTGCAGCACTACTTTCGTCATAATTATGTAACCACCTAAGCATTATCTGTTTCTGCATTTTTTATTACATTCCAGTTGTCTTTTTGTTTATTTTTGTGCCAGCACTCCTTTAACTTGTATAGCTTTTTAATATCTTGAAAATAATTTAAGGGGTGCCTGGGTAGCTCAGTTGGTTGGGAGACCAACTTTGGCTAAGGTCATGATCTCGCAGTTTGTGAATTTGAGCCCCACGTCGGGCTCTGTGCTGACAGCTGGGAGCCTGGAGCCTCCTTCAGATTCTGTGTCTCCCTCTTTCTCTGTCCCTCCCCCACTTGTGCTCTCTCTCTCTCTGTCAAAAATAAATAAAACATGAAAAAAATATTTTTTAAGAAGAATTTAATAATTCTCCTAACTAATTCTCAGTAGGGCAAAGTTTCCCTGGTGGGAAAACCTGGTGGTCTTTAGCAGTGTTTTGGCTCCCCTTACCTCTTTATATTTCAACATAAATTATATAATTGCCTTGCCAATTTCAACAACAATAACAAAAACTTACTAGAATTTTGGTTGGTATTGCACTTGCTCCATAGATCAATTCAAGAAGTTGATGTCTTCAAAATACTGATTTTGAAAAATCCATTTATAGCACTTGCATTTATTTGATCTTCTTAATTTTTCTTAATGATGCTTGTAGTGTTCTATGTAGAGGACTTGCACAACTTTGTTAGATTTATTCTTAAGCATTTAATCTTATTTTATTATAAACAAATAAGTACAAATTTATTGCATTTTAGATTATTTCCATTTTTTGCTAATGCATATAATTTATTTTCGTATACTGTATATACAGTTTTTATATATTGACTTTTCCAGTGTCTTTGCTAATAATACATTTATCAAAATTAAAATTTATCTGTAGATTCTTTTGGAATTTACATATACAACCACATGATTCGTGAATATGACAGTTTTCTAAAAATATTTTTTAATGTTTTATTTATTTTTGAGAGAGAGAGAGTGAGAATGGGGGAGGGGCAGTGAGAGAGGGAGACACAGAATCTGAAGCAGGCTCCAGACTCCAAGCTGTCAGCACAGAGCCCGATGCGGGATTCAAACTCACAAACTGTGAAATCATGACCTGAGCCGAAGTCAGACACTTAACCGACCGAGCCACCCAGGAGCTCCATGAATATGCCCGTTTTCTATTCTGTCCTTATAACTTTTATTTTTTGTTTTGCTTTATTCCTCTCATACAGTGGTGAATAAAAGTGAGGAAAGCAGGCATTTGTTTTGTTCTTTATATTAAAGAAAAGTTCAATATTTCCTCAAGAAACACGATGTTTGTTATTATGTTTTTTAGAACTACTTTTGATTAGTTTTGGAAATTCTCATCTATTACTAGTTAGTTAGGAGTTATTTTTTAATGACACTTTTTATTTTGAGGTAATTTGTAGGTGAATATGCAGTTGTAAGAAATAACACAGAAAGATTCTTTGTACCCTTTATTGAGTTCCTTTCAATGATAACATCTTGCAGAGCTATCGTATAATATTCCAGTTAGTTGACATTACAATCTACCCATTTTATTCAGATTTTCCAAGTTTTATTTGTACTCATGTGTATTTATTTCTATACAATTTTATCTCATATGTAGTTCCTGTATATACCACTGTACTCAAAATACAGAACAGCAGCATCGCCACAAAGATTGCTTCTGGTGCCCTTTTGTAAGCAAAACTTTTTCCCTTCCATTCTCCTCCTGCTTACTATCGCTAACTTCTAGTAAGAACTAATCTGTTCCTTATTTCTAAAATTTTTAGTTTTAAAATTTTTATGTAAATCAGGGGCACCTGAGTGGCTCAGTCGATTAAGCTTTCAACTCTTGATTTAGGCTCAGATCATGATCTCATGGTTTGTGGGTTCGAGCCCCACATCGGGCTTTGTGCTCTATCATGGAGCCTGCTTGGGATTTTCTGTCTCCCTCTCTCTCTGCCCCTTCCCCGCTCACACTCTCACCCTCTCAAAAATAAAATAAACATTAAAAACTTATATAAATTAAGTAAGTCATACAATATGTACTCTTTGGGGCGGGGCTTTTTTCTTAGTGTAATTCCTTGGAGATTCATCCAAGTTGTTTCATATATAAATATGGTACTTCATTTCTTTTTATTGCTGAGTAGTAGTCCATAGTACAGATATATCACATTTTGTTTAATATTCACACATTGAAGGGCATCTGGATTGTTGCCATTTTTGATTACCATCAGTAGAGCTGCCGTGAACATTTATGTATAGATTTTTGTACAAACCTAAGTTTTCATTTCTCTGGGATAAGTGTCCATGAGTGCAATTGTTGAGTCATATGGTGCCTTTATATTTAGTTCTGTAAGAAACTGCCAAATTATTTCCCAGTGTAGCAGTACCAAAGAGGTGTTTTTTGTTTTTGTTTTTGGTTTTTTTATTATTATTTTTTAATGTTTCTTTATTTTTGAGAGAGAGAGAGAGAGAGAAACAGAGTATAAGCAGGGGAGGGGCACAGAAAGAGGGAGACACAGAATCTGAAGCAGGTTCCAGGCCCTGAGCTGTCACCACAAAGCCTAGCGCAAGGCTCCAACTCACCAACAGTGAGATCATGACCCGAGTCAAAGTGGGACGCTTAACTAACGGATCCACCCAGGTGCCCCTGTTTTTTGTTTTTGTTTTTGTTTTTTGTTTTTTTTAAATCAGGAATAAATGTTGAAGTTTGCGTGCTTTTATCTTCTCTTGTTTAGATGCTTTTTTTTTGTTGTTAATGTGCATATTGTTTGAAGGAAAGACAGACAGAGAGTGAGTGGGGGAGGGGCAGAGAGAGAGGGAAACACAGAATCTGAAACAGGCTCCAGGCTCTGATCTGTCAGCACAGAGCCTGATGTGGGGCTCAAACTCATGACCCATGAGATCATGACCTGAGATGAAGTCGGTCACCCAACCAACTGAGCCACCCAGGGGGGGCCCCTCTTGTTTAGATGTTTTACGATTTTTCTCCTTTATTCTGTTGCTGTGATGAATTATGTTGTTTAATCTTTGAATTTAAAGGAACCTTACATTCTCGGCTAAATGTATCTTGTTTAGGATAGATCATCCTTTCTCTATATTTTTGGACTTTGTCAATGTTTTGTCCAGAAATTTTGCCCTGTGTCGATTAGTGCAGTTGTCTTCAAATTTTCCTTTCTCATGGTGTCCTTGTAGTTTGGTATCAGGGTTATGTTGCTCCACAGAATGAGTTAGGAAGTATTTCCACTTTTTAAAATGCTCTATGAGTAAATTGGTGTGAGATTGGTGTTACTTTTTTTTTAACTATTTGATAATATTCACTGCTGAAGTCTACTGGGCCCAGAATATTTTGTGGAGAGGTTTTATATTTCAGATTAAGTAATCACAGATTTATTCATACTTTTTATTCATCGTATTTGGAAAGTTGTGTTGATTTTGACATTATCAATTCCATGTGTATGTTCAAATCCATTGGCATAAAAGTGTTCAGAATTTCATAGAACCCTATCTTTATTGTCTGTTTAGTTTGTCCATTTTTTATTCGTTTTATTATCTCTTTGTGCTTTCCTATTTTTTCTTAACAGTCTTACCAGGGAATTGTAATTTTTTTCAGAGAAACAACTTTGACTTTGTAAACCTTTTAAGTTGAATTTTGTTTTTTCTATTTCATCATTTTCCATGCTCATTATGATTTCATTCCTTCTGCTTTCTTTAGGAATAAGTTGCTTTTTTTTCACTTGTAGAGAAGAATGCTTAGATAATTAATTTAAGGCTGTTTTCTTTTTCTCATCCTTGCATCCAAGGATATAAAATTCACTCTAAGCCTCTTAAGTGGATTTACATTTATCTGAGGAGTTTCTAAAACTGTTAGCAATGCAAGTTCATTTGATATGATATCATAATGGAGATACTATAAAGCTAGGCTAAATCTTAATCTCTATATTCGTATGGTTTAGACTTCAGGGTATTTACTAGGACCCCCTTGGCCCCTGCCCCATTCTTTGGTTAGTCCTCTTATTCAGTTTGTGTCCTCCATCCAGATGAGGGTATCAAAAACTCTATTCAACTTTTTACTCATCTCTTCCATAGTTGGTATATACCCTTAGGACAAAATGCCTAAACTGGCAGGTTCATCTCTATTATTCCACCCTTATTCTTTTCCTTCCTTTCCTCAATCTTGGCCCTAATGATCTTCATGCCTTGTTAGCTCTTAAATACCTACAAGGAATTTTTTTTTTTTTTTTGGAAAAAGCTTGTCTAGATTTTCTGATTATTCTCTATGGGAGCAATTGGTCAAAATTATTCTGTCGGTCATTACCAGAAATTGAAAGTTCATTATGGATTGTAAGAAATATACCCCCTCTAGCTGTCTTTCAGCTTGCCAAGGTCCCTATTGTAGGCTACTACTTCTTAAATCAGTTCCCAGAAAGTGTGTTAGATCCTTAGATGTTTTAACAAACATTTAATCATTGTTAATCTAATTTTAAAGAAGAATTCATTGGTCACTTACAATATGTGTCACCTAGGCTAGGCCTTATCGGAAATAAGAGAAGTATAAAACTAATTTTATGCTGTTCGGTGTCTAAGAAACAGGGAACAAAAAGCAATTTCTATGCAATGAGGTATTGCATCATCCCACTGGGATCTATATAATAAAAAAGACAAATAATAATGAGTCTCAACAAGGATGTGGAGAAATTGAGATGCTGGTGGGAATGATACAGTTCCTTTGCAAAATAGCCTGGCAATTCCTTAAAAGGTTAAATAGAGGGTTACCATATGACCCAGCAATTCTACTCCTAGCTATATACCTAAGAGAAATGAAAATTTATGCCCCTAAAAAAACTTGTATATGGATGTTCAAAATAGTATTATTTATATAATGGCCTAACAGTGGAAACAACACAAATATCCATCAACTGATGAATAAATACATAAAATGGGGTATATCTACACAAGTGAATATTACTCAGCAATAAAATACAATGAAGTACTGTAACGTACTACAACATGGATGAATCTGGAAAATATTACACCGAGCGAAAAAAGCCAGTCACAAGGCACCACACATTTTATGATTCCACTTATATGAAACGGTCAGAATAGGAAAAATCTTTAGAAACAGAAATTAGGTTATTGGTTACCTAGGTCTGAGGGGATTGAAGAGAATGAGAAGTTACTGTAGTGGGTGCAGAGTTTCTCCTTAGGATCATGAAAATATTCTAAAGTTGGTTATAACAATGCTTGTACAACTCTGTGAATGTGTTAAAACTAAAAAATAATTACCCTTTAAATGGGTGAATTGTAGAGTATGTGAATTATATCTCAATAAACTTGTTATATACAAAAAGCACAAATAAGTAAGTTATAAAATTTGCTATTGACTCCAAATTCAGAAAGTATGAGATCTGTGGTATTAAAAGGAAAAAAAAAAGCTAAAATCCATGCTACATTCAATAATCTCTCTTCTGTTGGTTAAAATGAATTGTTTTTCATATGTGTATCTATTTTATACTTTTTGGGTAAAGTGATTTGGATGGTTTCAGATTTTAGCATTGAATCATTTAGGTATAAGATTTTAAATATCATTTGAAAATGCCCATGAATAGACTCCCAAGAGAAAATAAAATTTCAAAGAAAGATATTTGCTGTAAATTTTTCTTATGAAATGTTAGCCAAATAACTCCTTGACACTTTTCTGACCAGAAGTCAGCTGATGAACATCTATAGAGTTACTGGCTGCTTCTGTGGTGTAATTTAAAAATATGTAATGGGACTAGACACCGAGTAAAGAGTATTTGAATAAATGCTTATTTCCTGGGTTTGCTTCTTAGTATTCTGCTTTCTCATACTGTAAAACATTTGGTTATGACTTTAGGGTTAGGTTTTACTTTTAGTAAGCTTTAGGGAAAATTAATTCATTTCAAAAAAATGCCATGTAGTTAATGGCAAATACACTTCTTTTGTCTTTTCAAATATGATGTGAAAATTAAGGGTCTAAAAAAGAATGTCCACTAGTAAATGCTGAAAGTGCATTCAGCACACCTGCACCTAGATCATCAAGGCTCATATATAAAAACATTTTTTCCAAAGGTGTTTATTTGCAAACTACTACTCTGGGGAGCCCTCAAAAGAACAGTAGTAATAATGAAGTGAGTTCATTTACTCTTGGACCAAAATTAGCAAGTTCATCTCACCTTTTGCAGAGTGACTATGGGAACAACAAGAATTGATGAGCTTTTAAAGAGTGTTTTAGGGAACTCCATGTCAATTCATGTGAATAATATTGTCATAAATATGATGATCATATTCTCTAAACCTCAAATTTGAACACATTATCTGATAACTTAGAGTGTATTTATGGGATAGTTCTGGAAAATCCAGGGACTATAGACAGAGCAAACATCAGCATTATGACACTCTAAGTCAGGATCATGCTACATACCAAGTGTGCTGTTACTTCTCCCACCTGTACTCATGGCTGACAATAAGGCAATTGTGATATTCTTCTTTGCTGAGTGTAATGTGGCCACACAACCCGTTAGTTGGAGTTGGCCCTAATCAACAAGAAGCCTCTTTACCATCTGGTTTAGAGGTAGTTTTTGTGACCTCTTGATCAGTTGGCACCATATAGAAATGATTAAGCCAATTGGCCAGTGGGGAAATAAGATCATTTGGAATATGATAAGCGTGTGTGTAAAGATTGCTCAAACTTACCCTTTGCTACTCATTTGGGTTTTCTTTTTTTGTATTCACATGGAAGCAAGTTAGTCACTTGGAAGATACTTCAACTGAATCTTTAGTGAACTTGAAGGTCTGCATAGTTTTTATTCTCTTCTTCCATTTGGCCATGGTTCTCATCCTCAAAGAGCTTGTTGCCTAGTAAGAGGGAACAAACTGTAAACAAATAACTATGGTGCAAGGTATAATATGAACAAATTCTATGAGAATGATTAGGATGTTCACAAAAAGGAGCACTTCTATTCAAGATGAACAGGTAAATCCCTCTTGCAATTCATTTTCTATTTCTCCAATTTGATTTTGTTTCTCTATTCCTCCTTTGTTTCCTTCTCTTGAATTAATAAAAAAATTTGGCATTCTATCTTAATTTTTCTACTGTATTTGTAGGTCTAACTCTTTGTTTTTTTTAACTGGCATTCTAATAATCATATTATTCATCCTTCAATTATCACAATCAACTTGGAGTTAATATTGTAATACTTCAGGTAAAGTTAAGAACATTACAACAGCATAATCAATATACTTCCTCCCTCATCCTTTGTGCTAATGTTGTCATACATTTTATATATACATATGTTAGAAACCAACAGTACAATGCTATTTTTGCTTTAAGCAATTAGTTCCTTTTTTAAATTAAGAAATAAAAGTAGTCTTTACGGGGCACCTGACCGGCTCAGGTCATGATCTCATGGTTCCTTAGTTCAAGCCCCACATCGGACTCTCTGCTGTCAACACGGAGTCTGTGCTTCACTCCTCTGTCTCTTTCTCTGTGTCTCAGCCTTTCCCCCACCTCAACAATAAACATAAAAAAGTAGTCTTTGATCATCTAATAGTGATGAATTTTTTCAGTTTTTATTTATCTGCAAATTTATTTTCTCTTCATTTTTGAGGAAGATTTTCATTGGATATAGACTTTGGGGTTGATAGATATTTTTCTCTTGGAACTCTAGTATGTAATTTCATTGTTTGATGGTCTCCATTAGAAATCAGCTATTTTTCATATTATTTTTATTTTTGTATGAAATATGCCTTTTATCTTTGGTTTCTTTGGAGATATTCTCTTTATTTGGTGATGATTAGTTTGACTATAATTTCCAGGTGTGGTTTTCTTTGTATTTATCCTACTTAATGTTTGCTGAGCTTCTTATATTTATGAACTGATGTTTTTCATCAAATGTGGGGAACTTTGGGCCATTATCTCCTCAAATATTTTTTCTGCCCATTTCCTCCCTTCTCCCCCACCCCTGCTTTCTCTCCCTCTGACTATAAAGATATATAGACTTGAAATTGCCTCACAAAATTGAGGCTCACTGATGCTCTGTTCATCCTTATCATTTTTTTCTGTTGTTCAGTTTCTATTGAATTTGAATTATAATTTCTATTGATTTGTCTTCAAGTTAACCAATTTCCTTTTTATAAAATCTGCAACCAGTTGTGAAGCCCATTCACTGAATTTTTCATTTCAAGTATTTAAATTTCCAGTTTTAGCATTTCCACTTCACTAACCTGGGTTAATTTCAGCTGGTCTGGATTGACCAAATGTTGATCTGCAGAGACACTTACCCTTGGTCAAGGCTATATAATTAATTATTTACAGATAAAAAATGTTCTCTAACCATCTAGAGTTGTAACAGTCATGAGAAACAAACACTTCTGCTGTGAATGTTTAAGAGAAAGCAATCTAAAAATTTTGTAACTAAAGGCAAATTACAGTACTGAATATTGGTGTCTGATTCATTCTCCACTTTGTTCTTAACAAATGAGTTAATTTCCACGTTAATGAAAATTTATCATAGTTATTCCAGAATAAAAAGGCAGAGGAGAAGGAAAGAAATAAAGACTAAGACAGCCCAGAATTAGAGTGGATTCTAAAAGAAAAGGGAAGATATCTATAGAAAAATTTAACCCCTTACAAATTTTTATTAAGTTGGTCTATCAGAGATCCATCCCAGAGAAGAAACTAATTGTTTTTAAATAACTGTTATCAGGCACTGTGCTAAACAGCTATTATATCTTATTTCCTTTTATTCATATAACAACACTGAGAAATCTTTCTTATTATCTGCACTTTATAGGCAAAGAACAGAGGTTCAGTGAGGTAAGTTATGAATAGAAGTTGCTGGGGTGCCTGGGTGGCTCAGTCGGTTAAGCCTCCGACTCCGGCTCAGGTCATGATCTCATGGTCCGTGAGTTCGCGTCAGGCTCTGTGTTGACAGCTCAGAGCCTGGAGCCTGCTTCGGATTCTGTGTCTCCTTCTCTCTCTGCCCCTCCCTGGCTCATGCTCTGTCCCTCTCTCTCTCTCTCTCTCTCAAAAATAAATAAAGATTTAAAAAATTAAAAAAAAAAAGAATAGAAGTTTCTCGGCAATAAAAAAAGAATGAAATCTTGCCATTTGCAGCAACATGGATGGAACTGGAGAGTATTTTGCTAAGCAAAATGAGTTAGTCAGAGAAAGACAGATACCATATGACTTTACTCATATGTGGAATTTGAGAAACTTAACAGATAAACATAGGGGAAGGGAAGGGAAGGAAGGATAAGATAAAAACAGAGAGGGAGGCAAACCATAAGAGACTCTTAAATACACAGAACAAACTGAGGGTTGATGGAGGGGGTAGGGTGTGGTAAATGGGTGATGGGCCTTAAGGAGGGCACTTGTTGGGATGAGTACTGGGTGTTATATGTACGTGATGAATCACTGGATTCTACTCCTGAAGCCAAGATTACACTGTATGTTAACTAACTTGAGAATTAAATAAATAAATAAATAAATAAATAAATAAATAAATAAATAAAAGTAAATAAAACAGCACCTTAGAATTAAAAAAAAAAAAAGAATAGAAGTTGCTAAGAACAATAATGAATTGAATCAAGTGGGTACACATTTCCTGGACCAGGTAAGTTTTGAGTTTGATTTTGAACATAGATAAAAAAGTGAGAAAGATTATGTGGTGTGCTTCACTTGGTTGGGGGGGGGGGCACCAAATGTGGGGCATTCCAACTGGGTGTGGGCTAGTGGCATGAGCCAGTGAAAGAATTTGCCCAAGACAGAACAAAAGAGATAGAATTTTGTTGAATACACTGCAAGGGAATGGTGGGCAGGACAGCAAAGGAGAGACTGTCTGCCACAAGGCGGTGATGAGGGGCCATGGTTGAAGGATGGAGTGAAGGAGTATGGGGATGTATGGAATTCTCCTTTTTTTGGTAATTTGAGGAACTGTGACTCGTTGTCACTGGTCACTTAGGGCCTATGGCGATTTAAAGATGTGTTGCTTAAGGAGCCTGTTTGCGCTCAGCAGTGTGGTTGTCCTGGGCCCTTTTCCTTGCTCAAGTTTCCACTGCTCAAGCCTGTTGCCTAAAAGCAGCCTCTATAGGTTGGAACTAGGGAATGTTTCTCCCATGAATTATCAGGAAATTGCCCTGTTTTTTTCTGTCTAAATTACTGACCTTCACAGTGTCTGGTGGGAAAAGCACCTTTGTGTTTAACTGGTAAAGACCTTTAATGCATGTTTGATAATGCCAAGGACGATGCTGACTAATGGTTGGGAGAGCTGAAGGTCTCCACTTCAATGCAAGACTATAATTCATAGCTTGCTTTGATTCTCTCCAGACAGGTAAGTAGCTTTGCTACATTAAACAAATTCTAGGCAGGAGACACCAAAGTTCCAAAGTTTATATCTCTTCCTATTGGAAATCCTCTTCTGGATCTAAGTCAAATCTTGTCCTCACTCCTCGTACATTCCAATTTGTCTTGTTCTTCTTGATATACTGATCCAACTCCAAAGAAACCATTAAGAAAATCCTTTCCAAATTCTGTTCTCTATCATGAATTTGAATAGTAACTTCAGTTTTATTTCTATGCATGCCCCCAATTGCCGTTACACTCTACCCAAATAATCAGTATTTCTTTGGGCCCCTTTTTTGTCCTCTGTAAAATGGGAGAATTGGTTTAATCGGGACCTTTGCTTCTCTCTAGTGTCAAGGGGTTTGAAGAATGAAGTCACATGATATGATGTGGGAAGTCTGACAACCAGGAGAGGCAACTGCCAGCCAGAAACCACCTTCAATAGAAACAGCTCTTTCTGTTCCCATCTTAATTTTTTTTTTTTATTAACGTTTATTTATTTTTGAGACAGAGAGAGACAGAGCATGAACGGGGGAGGGTCAGAGAGAGGGAGACACAGAATCTGAAACAGGCTCCAGGCTCTGAGCGGTCAGCACAGAGCCCGACGCGGGGCTTGAACTCACGAACCGCGAGATCATGACCTGAGCCGAAGTCAGCCGCTTAACCGACTGAGCCACCCAGGCGCCCCTCTGTTCCCATCTTAATTGGACTTTTTCACACGATTTCATTTCAAGGAATCTGATACCAAAACAATTTGAAAGCCACTGGATTAGGTTCTAGCTCAGTCTAAGATAATGGCTTATGATTCTGCAATCTTCAAAACTGTAACAGAGGGAAGAGCTCTTTTAGCTAATTACATTTTGCATGTTTTCAGAGACTTAAAAACAGATATGTTTCTAAGAGACACAGAGACTAGATATGAAGCTTGGCTGAGTGCACAAGCAGGAACTGATACAGCAGAGCAGCCCCCAGGGATAAATTCCTTCCTCATGAAGTCATACAGTCACTCTTCAGGTAGCTATTTTCCCTGGCACTGTTGACCCTGCTAATTTGACGGTAGCAGAACCCTGCTGGTGAATTACAGGCAGAGCCAAGGTGGAGACTGTGACCTTAGCTCTCCCATCCTCCCCTGTCCTCTCCTCCCCTGCGCAGCTCCTCCCACACTGGCTTGGGACGTGAGGGAGCAGAACTAAAGTTTATTCCTCTTAGGTTAGACGCTTCAAAGTTGTCATGGTTCCTGGAAATCTACCCCGCCATCTACAAGATCACCAAGTGAGATGCAGAAGTATCATCTCCCTTCTGAGCTTCTGGTGCTGTGGTGAGCAGTCCGGTTTTTCCTTGGTGACTGCAGAGCTTCCATGAGTCCTATTTGCAGGATCTGCGGCTTCAAAACCTAGAGAGCATGCCTACTGGGTACTGTATAGTATACAGTGCATGTAAGTCAGCGCGGGGGAGTGGAGAGAGAGTGTTTTATCACAAACTTGACTCTATTTTGAGCTCCTAAAAAGAAAGGACTTACGAGATTCAAATTGTTATTATTAGAGTCACTTGTGTGAATAACCCCAATGCTTTCTAGAGACTCTCCCTTGGGAACAAAAGGGAGCAGCCTTGCATCTTCCTGAGCTCTTCTATCCACCTGTCTCCAGCCTCCCCCTCACATTCCATCCTCCATTCTGCTTACAGAATGATCTATCTCAAATGTAAATCTGATCGTGCCACCTTCTGCCTCAGTGCCTTCACAGGATTTCCACTGACTCCTGAATACAGTACCAGTTCTTTGGCAGAACATGCGAATGAACATCAGCCTTGTTTTGCCTCATGCATCCTGCTCCTTCGGTTCCTGCCGTTCCATTATCACTCAGCTGAGGGGCAGAACCTGAAGTCTTAGCCTGGCTGCACAGACTATCAAGAGTATATCTTTTTTCCTTTTAAAAGTAGTCATGTGTTTCTCAAATCTTCCCACAACAAAATCAGTGAATATCTTTACTAAAAATAATGCTTGTAAAATAGAGTGAATATTTATGGCCAGGCACTAGGTTGTATGTTTTAAGTTGGCTCATTTAATCATTACAACAACCCTAAGAGGTAAGTGCTATTTCTAACTTAATCTGATGGATGAGAAACTGAGCACAGAGGTTTGTTAAATAATTATTTACGCTTACAAGTAGCAAAACCAGGTTTCAAACCCTGGCAGTCAGGCTCCACAAGTCATGCTCTTTACCGTGCTCTCCTATAGCCTCTCATTAAAAATTCGGATTCTCAGGCCTCTCCACAGTCCAAAGGTATACATTTTAAACAAGATTCCAAGATGATTCTTCTACGCACTGATTTGAAAACCATTACTGTAAATTTTGTTCAAACAGAAAATAGTAGATGAGTGCCCTCTAGTGTATACATATGAGCATTAACACACTTGTTGGTGTTGGATCTGATCTTTTATCAATTTTGTACAAAATAGCCAAATTTCATGATGTACAAATTTTAAGGACTGTATTAGGATAAATTATTTACATGTCAATGTCTTAACTTATTAATACTATCTTAAACTGATTTTTGTCACGGAAGTATTATATAAATATTGCCAGATAACTGTCTCTCTCATCATACCTCAATAGCTCCTGGGAATTCAATTTAAATATTGGAAGGCTCCAATCCCACAAGTCTTGCTGTTAGGAATGGAGGCTCATATCCTTAGTGCACAGTAAGTGTTTATGGTAAACACCAAAACCTCTCTGTGCAAGAGGCAGATTTTGCTCGTCTTATCTGTGGTGGTTTCATCACATCATTAATTGTCCTCAGTAGGTCCTACTCAATTTGTTATGTCAGAAGGGGATTGGACCAAGATCCATCTGTTTTTCTCTTGTGCCTTCTAACTACTTGCAGAAGTATCTCCCTTCTGAGCTTCTTAAAGTTAGAAAGGGGGAGAATCCATTAACTATTTAGTATGATGTGTACAAATCCCCTGTATTACTATGATAGGCTATTACTTATTCCCAAACAGGAATCCATCCATGTGGTTTTTTTTTTAGGTTAGAGTTAAATGTCTGTAACAAAAGACCCTACAATGTAATGGCTAAACAAAGTTGACATTTATTCTCTCTGATATAACTGTCCAGAAATAGTAGTCTATATAGGGGATTTCTGACACCCCCACTCAACACACAGATGCAAGACCAGGAAGTGGAACAGACACTTTGAACCCAGAACCCAAGCAGGTTCCGCACTGCCAGCATGGATCCCCTCACAGGGCTCAAATCCACGAACCATGAAATCATGACCTGAGCCGAAATCAAGAGTTGGACACTTAACCGACTGAGCCACCCAGGCATCTCTGGAGGTCATCATGTTGTAACATGATTCCATCCTCTACCCCTGGCCATTGTTGGTTGGCTCCAGGGTAGACATCGAATCAAGATGGGATAATTAGGATATTAGAAAGACTTAAGCTGAAGGTACTGAAAATCTGACAAATAGTACCTTAATTTATTTATTTTTCTCATATAACAAGAACTCTAGCCCAGGAGTTCCATCTGCTCAAGGAAGTATCAGGATCCAGGCTCCTCCTATCTTACTGCTCTGCAAATTTTTTCATGTCATTTTTATAGTCTTCATCACAAATGGTTGCTACAACTCCAGATATCACATGCATATTACTATAGAGAAGAAATATGGAGGGGCTAAAGGCAAAAGGTGAAGGACTAAGGAGCAGGCACCATGATTCCTCCCTTTCATAAAACTTTTCTTGACTATTTGGGTGGTATCTATACCTCTATGAGAAACTAATCTTAAAATTACTTCAGATAAAGAAAAAGCAAGTCAGTAACAACAAATTGCATTGGATATTTAACCTACATTTAACTATAAGAGCCAATTACTTTAATGAAATATGTAAATATTTGCCTCTAAAGACCTAAACATTTCTGGACACCTGGGTGGCTCAGTTGGGTTAAGCATCCAAATATTGATTTCCACTCAGGTCATGATCTTATGGTTTGTGAGATTGAGCCCTGCACTGGGCTCCACACTGAGCATGGAGCCTGCTTAAGATTCTTTGTCTCTCTCTACCTCTGCCCCTCTCCCCAACTCACACACACGATCTCCCTCTAAAATAAAATTATATAAAGACCTAAACATTTAAAATATAAATTCTAAAAAATTGAGTAAAAATATCAAAAAGTCCACTTCTTTGCTATCTCACTACCACTATATATATAGTGGTATATACATACATACATAACCACTATATATATATATACATATATACATGTATGTATATATATATATATATATACATATATACATGTATGTATATATGTATATATATATATATATATATATATGCCTCATGAGTTTGTACAAGGCTATTCAAAATCTTTTTGTTTTGCAGGATCATATAGAACATAAAGCAGTGCAGGAAACCAGGCTCAAAAAAGGATGAGAAGCCTTACATTTTATGTTTGGTACCTTATTATAAACTTATTATTTGTCCTCACTAGCTTTAAAAAGCTTGAAATTGCTTGAATAGGGGATGTTTTTTTATTCCATGCTGACAAATAGGTCTTAAATCTCTTGGAGACTATTTGTAGCCACAGGAAGGTAATTTACATTCACACTAACCAGGCTGTGTGAAAATGAATAAATGAAACCCAATTCAAAATCAGGTCAGGAAAAAATTAAGGGATGGTTCTCATTCAGTATCAGTTACATCTTACTTTGCATACCCCTTCAGGAAGGAGGAAGATTTACTCTTCACCCAGCAACAACCCAGCCAATGAGAAACTGTCACAACTCAGCCAATGGGAAGCCACCACAACTCTGAACTCTCTTTCTCCTCCTATGAAATTTTCTTCCAAACAACCCTTCCCAACTCTCTCCTCTATAAAAGGAAGCTCCTTTTCTTTGTTCCTCTGTATTGTTGTTCTTGCCTATGGTGTGGTGTAGTTTGCATGTCTGGAGTTACAATTCTTCCACTATGCCTAGATAAACTCATTTTTGCTGATTAAATAACTAGCTATTTTATTTTTAAGTTTGAAAGTTATAAAGGCCTTTCTTTAGCATAGCATAATAAGGTAAGGGTATGGAAGTCTCTGGAAACCAGAAGGAGAGCAAGCTCTTTGCAAAGAGAGGCCAAGGATGGGGAGGGATGGAAACCTGCAAATTAGTACACACTTGGCTCAAGACCAGACTATCTGACTGTGCATATGTTCAAAGCGGCCTGTGTCTGCTTATCTTTCCCTAGCTTTATGAGTATTCTCAGAATCAGAGCAAAAATGAATGGGGTTCTTATAGAAAAATGCGCTGGAGAGGTTCTTTCCATTAATGAGGTTCAATTGCTATCCCCAGGCCCAGCCAAACCTTATCACAGGCATCTAGGAGAGGCAAACAACTCTTACTGCAGTGATAGTTCTTATCTTCCCTTTCCTCCTGCAACTCAGCCTCCCAACATGTTACACTATGGCTAAAATCCAATGGTATTCTTCCCCCGAAGTAGTCTATTCACTTCTCAATCCAAACCTTTACCTTTTATTGAATCTGCTAGTGAGTCAAGCATACCTACCCAGCTAATGTTGTGTCCTACTTTGAGAGTTGCCAGATGCAATTGTGGATGGATAAGATACACTGGTTTGAACAGCTTGTCTGACCCATAGCCATGAAGTTCCATCACTGCATCTAGCCACTAAAAACTTGTAGAGACCACCACAAGTGGCTTAAATTATTATCTACTACTGGAAATTAAAATCATTCCATGACAGTCTTTCTAACACTTTCATGTTCAGACAACACAAAACTGTGGTATGTTACAGGAACAATAAGAACAAAAATCTGTCAAATCTATGTTAGCTTCTTACATCTTTTTTGAAGTGTGTGTGTGTGTGTGTGTGTGTGTGTGTGTGTGTGTGTGTGTTGGTAGTAGCAGGGAGAAAGCAGGGCAAATGTTTGCCCCGCCTAGCTTACATGAGTTGTTGAAAGTACTAAAAGGTGAGAAATACTTGGCAGCACGCCACAATTGTAGGGTGATATGTATTTTTAAGTCTAATGTTATTCCTTGATCACCCAAACACACCAGGGCATTACTTTTACTCGTGTTTAGTAAAATGATCACTTTGCTTTTCCTATTTCTAAAAGAATCAACTGGTTAGTGCAGGATCAAGAACTGGAAAGACTGCAATGATGAACTCTCCTAAAGTCTTTTACTAGGATTTTCTTAGCATCCCTTTACTACCTTGCGGACTCGCTTTAAAAACTGTTGGCACCGAAGGAGTCTCTCAGGCTCCGCCCCAAGCCCCTCCTACAAATTCTAGAAGGTCTCCTGGACTGGAAACGGGGCACGAAGGGGCCTCCTATACACTCAGAGCCAGGATTTGCAACTCTGTTTGAAAATGTAACTTGTAAATTGTAAATGTAAATGGGGAAGGACTCGGGCCATATTTTCTGCTCCATTGGTCCTCAGCGTCCTCAGTGTACTTTGTCTACACCCTGTGGTTGATTGGATAGCAGACCAGAGGTTGTACGTGACCAGAAAGCCTCTTATCTCATTACTTACACAGCCCTCTCGCACGTTCGGCATCCAGGTCCCATGTCTTGGCACCCGCCCTTCTGGGGACTGGATTCTTTATCTCCCCGGCGCGCCCCTGCAGGCGGCGACAGGAGCCGGACTACAGCTCCCAGCATCCCCCGCCCCTCCGCCCGCCGCCCGAGTGCCGACCCGGTAGTAGCTCTTCCCCGCCAAGGTTTCCACTCCCAGAGCTGCTCCCCAGCTTGGGACATCCAGAAGCTCAGGGACCGATCTCCGGGACGTGGGCATTGCTAGAGGTGACAGCGCGGCAGTATGGCCTTGCACCTGGGCAGGCTGAGCGCGGGCTCCTGCTGGCAAGCTGCGCGGGGCGGCCGCGGAGCGCTGTGCGCCTGGCCGGGGCGCTGCTCCGCGGGACGCATCTGCCGGCCCCCGGGCTCCGCTGGCACCGAGCAGTGCCGCGGGCTGGGGCACGGCCGGACCGCGGGAGGAGCCTCCCGGTTGGGGACCGGGCTGACCACGGCGCTGGCGGGGCTGGCCGGGCTGGCGGGGCTGGTCGCCGCCGCCTTCGGGCACGTACAGAGGGCGGAGATGGTGCCCAAGAGCTCGGGGGCGCGGAGCTCTTCGTCGGGGAAGCCTGAGGAGGAGGACGAGCTGGCCCGTCGCTGCAGCTGCTTCATGGCCTTGCCTGTGACCGACCTGCGCGAGCTGCGTGGGAGACCGAGCGACATGAAGACCAAGATGGAGCTGCTGATCCTGGAGACCCAGGCCCAGGTGTGCCAGGCTCTGGCACAGGTAGACGGGGGCGCCCGCTTCTCCGTGGACCGGTGGGAGAGGAAGGAAGGTGAGGAGGCCAGCGCCTAGCGGGAGGTGGAGACGGGGGCGGGTGGGGGGGGTGGTTAGAGATCGAGATTTAGGTTGCTGGCAGCAGATGACTGAGAATAGGGGCTGGGAGTAGGAAAGGGGTACCTAGAGAGCGGCTGCTAGGTTAGAAGGGACACCTTCAGGAAGATTGAGACTGTAAGGGTCATCAGGCTTCTGTTTGCAGACCTCTAGATGCAGATCTGTTACTCTAATCCTGGACGTTTCAAAGTCTATGCGATTTTTTAATGGCGCTTTTCGTAATAGTTTTAGGGTTATTTTCAGCCAACAGGCTTGGGTGTCCATATTTGTAATTGAGCATCGATTTTCCTCACATTTCATCCGCTTCTCTGGGTGCATTTCCCCCTTCTCCTCCTTCTTTAGAGATGGAAAGATTAACTTGCCTCCTATTTGTTAAGTGTTGGCCAGACTCCTCCAACTGAGTCTGTCATTGTGTCCTTATGTCTTTTTCCCAAGTTGCACAAGAAATATTTGGCTTGTCAGTAGTTCTACCAAAAGCACCCCTCAGACTTCCTGCTAGGACAATCTTCCCTTCCAGTGGCAAAACCCAGTTCTTCAGATTAGTAGTTACCAGATAGGAGGGGGGTGAGGAGAATGGGCAAAATGGGTGAAGGTACAAACTTCCAGTTGTAAAATAAATAAGTCATAAGTATGTAATGTACAGCATGGTGACTACAGCCAAAAATATCGTATTGCATATATTGCTGAGAGAGTAGATCTTGAAAATTCTCAACATGAGAAAAAAAAAATTTGTAACTCTCTGTGGTGTTGGATGGTAACTAGACTTATTTTGCAATGTATACAAATATCGAATCATTGTGTTGTACACCCGAAACTAATATAATGTTATGTGTCGATTGTACTTCAGTAAAGAAAAATCCAGTTTTTATAGAATCATGTATTTATGACCTTGTTATTGCCTATGTAGGGAAAGCCCACATCTTGGTCATAAACTTGAAGAATTCCTGGCTTCTTAGCTAGGAATACTACAGCATCCTTCTCCTCAGCAGCTTTTGAGCTGTGATGCTGCCTCATCTCTATTGAGGTTAAATCTGATCTTTTGTAGTGTTATCTATCTTACAATGTTTTCAAGTGAAGACCATTGAACAAGGACCCAACTACAAGTACTAGAGTAACTGCGTGGCCTTCAGAAGTTACTTAATTTTTGATGTGCCTCTGTGTCCTCTTCTCTGAAATGAGATTAGATACTATATGAGGGGATTGTAGGGATGATGATATATGAAGTGCTTAAAATATTGTCTGATGCATAGAAAGCACTAAAACAAATTGGACCACTTGCCAGCTGTGTGATGTTGGATAAAGTGTTTTGTCTTTCTGGGCCTCATTTTCTCACTTGAAATGTACAGGGGTTGCACTGGATAGTCTTACGTCCCATCCAGCTCTAAAAATTCTTAGAAATAAAGACAAACAAGTACCTCTATGAACAGTTGCCTTTGTGGTAACTCTAGTGTCTTAAGAAAAAAAACCTATTAGTAGTAAATCTCATCTGCCTAAATATTAATGTGTATCTTATTCAGTTTAAAGTCCCAAATCCCTGAAGAGTTCAAATGTCTACTGTTTTTTAAGTGCCTATAAACAAAATTAAATGGTACACAGCACACAGAAAAAACAATTAATACAGAGCTCTTAAACTTGGTAATAGCAGAACATTCCTCAAACATACCCATACCTGTTTTTAACTGTGGACTTCTCTCATGTATCATAACCAATGGATGCCATTGTGGACAGTAGTATTTGAAGGGAAAATATTCCAGTGATTTATTTTATTTTTAAAGTTTATTTATTTATTTTGAGCCAGCAAACTTGTCCAGGGGAGGAGCAGATAGAAAGGGAGTGAGAGAGTCCCAAGCAGGTTCTGAGCTATTAGCACGGAGCCCTTTGGGTGGGGGCTCCATCTCACAAACCTTGAGATCATGACCTGAGCAGAAATCAAGTCGGATGCTTAACTGACTGAGCCACCCAGGCGCCCGTCCAGTGATTTATTTTAGATGTAGAAGAAATACTCAGTTTAGTGCTGTGGGAAAGATAAAATATTTGCCCACTAGGCAGTCGCAGTGTCATCAAGCTACGCTAGTTATCTAATTTTATCGTAGTTTAAAATGCTAAATATCCTGATGGTCTAGAAGATTTGGACAGTAGAGGAGGAAAGTCACTCCCAATCCCACCACCTTCATGCAAGGGTTGTTTTCGATTTTGCATACACCCTTACCTTCTCTCCTCATTTTGTATTTCTATAAACAGGAGGTGGTGGCATCAGCTGCGTACTTCAAGATGGGCATGTTTTTGAAAAGGCTGGGGTGAGCGTTTCTGTTGTTCATGGAAATCTTTCTGAGGAAGCAGCGAAACAAATGAGAAGCAGAGGGAAAATTCTGAAGACGAAAGATGGTAAATCAGGCAGTCTCGACAGCCTTTAAAAGTCCCTGCAAACCTTTATTCCCCATGAGTTCTATTTGTACAATAAATATTGCTTCTGTGGAAAAAAAAAAACAAAACATTAGGGTGCACATGCCAAAGAAGCGTGTTCACATTTACTTTTTAAAAATTGTATTTTAAGAGACAAAAAGGAGCTTTTGAAAATTGGTCCCAAAACCAAGTTGGAGTGATTTAAGCCCGATGATTAAGTGGAGCTCACCACGTGTTTTGCTTTCCAGGTAAATTGCCGTTTTCTGCTATGGGCGTGAGCTCTGTTATCCACCCCAAGAATCCTCATGCTCCTACTATCCATTTCAACTACAGATACTTTGAAGTAGAAGAAGCTGATGGTAAGCATCCCTGGAGCTTGCAAAATATTATTGTGCAAATATGAATTTTAAAACAAGCCAGGGGGCATAATTTAAGAATGTGAGAAAGAATATATAAATCTTAACGAGGTTTTCAGGAGGCGTATTAAGCCTTATTCCTTGGCAGGTGCAATGGATTGTGCACGAGAGGTGAAAAGTGGAAATAGCATTGGCTGGGCTCTGAACTTCCCCATATTTCCTCCAACGCAGAAGGAATGATTTAATGAATCTCAGCTTCAAAGTGCACACAGGGTTCTTTGCACAGGAAAGAAAATCCAAAGGAAAACCTCACGTATAAGGTTAAGTCGAAATGGAGAACTTGCTTATGTGAAAATATCTTCCAAGTGTATTGCTCTGCTAGTCACCAGCGTGTTATCAGTGGGTTTAAGATAGGGTGGAGTTGATCATGCCTCATTAAGGACGTGTAGTTCAGCCCATGTCTCCAAATTAGCCGGACCTACTGTTACCACCCTGTGGAGCGTCTGTGCAGTGCCGCTCTATGGCTGGTGGTCTCTCTGGAGGTGGTGGTATTTAAAGTCGATGTTTTTAACTTTCATTTTGAAGACATTTAGTTTGGTTCAACCTTTTAATGTTAGAAGTTGGTAACTGGTACTGACAGCCTATAGACCCAACTAAACACATGTAATAGTTATTCTCAAATGGTAAGTTGTGTCCCTCTGTGTTTTTGCCCTTTCTGGGCTTAAGGTGGGACGGGCAGTGGTTTTTAATACAGGGAACATCAGAATCTCCTGGGGAATTTTTATAAACTGCAGATACCTGGGCCAGAGATTTGCTTGTTGTTTGTTTTTTGTTTGCTTGTTTGTTTTTTAATTGTGACCCAGCAGAGGCATTTTATGCTCCTCGTGTGATTCTGATATGCAGCCAGAGTTGAGATCTACTTCCTGGTCCACCCATGTGGTGTTTCATCATTCTCTGCCTTGCATATCATTTTCCTGCCTGGATCTACTCTGTCCCTTTTTGATTTCATACTTCTTTTACCTTTTCTTTCCTGCCTAGGCTTTACTGGCCATTCAGAGCTAAATTTAGTTGAATTATATATATAAATGTTATATAAATTTATATAATATATATATATATATATATATATATATATATATATATATATATATATTAATGTTTATTTACATTTGAGAGAGAGAGACAGAGCATGAGCAGGAGAGGGACAGAGGGAGGGAGATGCAGGCTCCGGCTCTGAGCTGTCAGCACAGAGTCCGATGCAGGGCTTGAACCCATGAACCATGAGATCATGACCTGAGCCAAAGTTGGATGCTTAACCTACTGAGCCACCCAGATGCCCCTAAGTATTTTTTGATTGTCACCCACTTCATGTTAAACTAAGCTGATAAATTAAGTTTGCTAATACAGTGAGTAGTGTGCTTCATCTCAAAGTCCGAAGTCTGCATGAAAATCACACGTCTCGATTTTGTAGGTAACAAGCTGTGGTGGTTTGGTGGTGGATGTGACCTCACTCCAACATACTTGAACCAAGAAGATGCTGTCCATTTCCACAGAACTCTAAAGGAGGCTTGTGACCAGCATGGTCCTGATCTCTACCCTAAATTTAAAAAATGGTAGGTAAAGATGTCATAACACCTAAAATATATTCTGTTGCTTCCTCCTGTAGATCCTGAAGGCAATATTATGTCACTGAATATGTTTTTCAGCTTATGAAGATTGATCTGGGTTTTTTTTGGCACCAGAAGTAGAATGCTAGTTTGAAGTGGTTTTATTATGTTGTTTATTTAGGAATATTTGAATAATTGGGTAGCAGTGTATTTTTTGATCCCAAATGATTTAGAATATAAATTTTAAGGTGATCTATGCCTGAGAATCAGAGGCTTTTTAATCCTGGGGTAGGCTTTTAACTTCTCATCCCAGATGAGAATGTTCGTTGCCATGGGAATATTCAGACATGGGAAGAGTCAGAGAACTGTTAGGGAAAGATACAGATATACCAGAGATTTGGACAAGAAGAAGACTGGGATTGGAAACTTTGGTTAAGGAAACTCTAATGGTAAAGAAAAGGGAAACAAATGAGTTGTGAGGAGATCCAGGATATTTGGCAGAAGTGAAATGGAGTATAAGCATAAATTGTTTGGAATAAGAATAAAGTACTCAACTCTGCCTAGAGCTAATTGACATTCTTGAAAAAGGAAGAACAGGAAAGGTTTTGGTGTTTTTGTTGTTGTTGTTTTGCATTGTTTTTAGAGCTAATAATTGTGGGATGTTGATATTATTTATGTAAGGGTATGGAGTTCAGCTTTAAAATTCTCAGAAAAGATATATTCTCCTTTTGATTGATATTACCAATGAAAATTGCACAGCTATGGAAGCATGAATGTAAGATGGAGGGATTTTTCCCTCTGTCTCTCTCTCTCTCTCTCTCTCTCTCTCTCTCTCTCTCTCTCACACACACACACACACACACACACACACACACACACACACACAAATCAGCCTCCTTCCAGGAAGAGGACTGGTTTGGGTGACATTCTCTTTTTTTGGTTTCCTCTTATTGCCATTATTGAGATGACTTTATCTGAGTGATATTAGTTACTAAGTCATCTAGGATGCAGGCTAGTTAAAAAAGAAGTTTTTAGTATAAGTATTTAGCAAACTTCTTAATTTTCTGGTGATTTTGAAATAGTGTGATTTGGTTAAAGCTGACTTCACAGCCTTGCCCAGGATGGTCTTCAACTATGTTAATAAAATGTGCCTGTAAAGGACAGCCAACAAGTCACAAGTCAAGGTGAATTATACCATTGCATCAGTTCTAGGGATTTGCATCTGCTACTGGTTTTGTTTTTTGTTGTTTTGTTTCGTTGGTTTAAGCTATTAAGGGTATTTTTAATGGAACCTTTTAAATAGCTTTTAGTTTTTGTTTGTACAGGTTTTTCTGTTTATAGAGATCATCTAAAAAGTTGTTTCCACAATGTAAACTATTTTCTACAAATTGAGCATTTAGGAAATGACTTTTTAGGAAAGCTGTTCTAGTGGGCACAGAGGGGAAAGCCTCAGGAGCAGATGGATAGTTTCATGTGCTGGCTCACAGGGGTAAGCTTTCATACGTCCCTAGACGTTCTCTGAACGTCTCCTTCCACCAGCCCTTCCCTCAGTCATGCCCGCTATGGAGACTCTGCATTGTATTGATGAAAGGAACCTTAGACATTATTTGCTGTGCCTTCCTTTGGCGAATAAAGGACCTGACTTGAGAGCCGAAGGGTTGGCACCCAGTCAGACCTGGTTGGCGGTGTTGGTGGAGGATTCCTGTCCTGCCTCTTGCAAAAGCCCCAGTGCTGCTGAAGGCAGCAGCATCACTTGTTTTAAGAAATACACTGTTGGGGCGCCTGGGAGTGCTCAGTTAGTTAAGCATCCAACTCTTGATTCCAGCTCAGGTCGTGATCCCAGGGTCATGGGATCGAGCCCTGCATCCAGCTCCATGCTGAGCGTGGAGCCTGCTTAAGATTCTCTCTCTCCCTCTCTCTCTCTGCCCCTCCCCCACTCGTGCTCGAGAGCACATGCACTCTCTTTCTCTCTCTCAAAATAAGTAAATAAAAAACACACTCTTAATACTGGACTCTGTTTCTTTTTCACTAAAGTTCTTAGAGTTCCACATCCTTTAGATATGTGTTCTATTCCTTGCTTTGCAGATGAAAGCATAAGCATTTTCTACATGGGTGCTACTTACAGGAAATGTGTCTAAAGCCCTAGTTTCATTTTCATAGTTGGGCAGAAAAGTAAGGACATTGCTTTGGCATTAGTCAAGGATAAGCTGAAATGCTCACATTGACGTTCATGCCTTTTGTTCCCCCTTTGATCCCTGACATGGCCTTGCTGTGTCTTCCAGGTGTGATGATTACTTTTTTATAGTCCATCGTGGGGAGCGGAGGGGCATCGGGGGCATCTTTTTTGATGACCTTGACTCTCCATCCAAGGAAGAAGTGTTTCGCTTCGTGCAGAGCTGCGCCCAGGCTGTGGTTCCTTCATACATTCCTCTTGTGAAAAAGCACTGTGATGACTCATTCACCCCCCAGGAGAAGCTGTGGCAGCAGCTGCGGAGAGGACGGTGAGTGAACGAGTGAGAGACAGGAGAATAGACCATCTCATTGCAAGACTTGGGGCGGGGGAGGGTGGAGCAGCTGTGGTGGATGAATGAATGGAGGGTGATGTGTTGCCTTGGGCAGGTACTTTGTTAGAGTTGTATTAGTACTAACTGGAACTTCTTTTGGTAACTAGGTGAATATCAAATGAATATTAAGAGTTGTCTGAAATAGTGTTGTAAAAACAGCAGAGGTTACCTCATTTGTCTGTATGTGAGAGATTCGTAGGAGCCATGTATTAGTACTTGCTGAATTTAATTCAGCTGATTTCTTTTAGTCTTCTAGCAGTTCCTTGCAGCCTTACGCCAAGATACGGGCATCACTTAATGTTTTTGCTGCTTTGTAGATTTGGAAGCCCACACTTTTCCATCCATTTTAAGGTTTCATGGAAGTTGTTATAATGGAAATAACCATTTCAGAAATTATTTACACTTAATGGTAATACTTATTAATGATGGAGTCTTTACTGTGTGCCAGCCAGTGTTAGACAGATTGTATCTAGTTTTCTTTACAAACCTGTGAGACTGGTGTAATTATCATTATTTTACAGGTGATAAAACTTCCTCCCCGAAAAGTAAGTCTCTTGCCCAGGATTACAATTAGTAAATAAAAGATCCCAGATGTAGAAGCAGGTCACCGTGACCTCAAAACTGGTAGTCTTTCCCATACACAAAGGAAGTTAAGTAGTTGAAGCAGGTTTGGATTTCTTACTAGATACTCAACCTCAGCCACCCTGTTCTGTGCATTGAGCTTAGAGCCCAGTTGGGTGACCACATTGAGGTCGTCTTCACCCGAGGTATATTTGCAGATCAGCTCCAATGATCCACCCTGCCAGCTCACATCAATTTCTCACTGCTGTCTTAATTTCATTTGTAGTACCGGTCCATGGCTGTAACATGGATTTTCTCCTTCATGTCAATTCTGTCTCAGGCAAATAAAACTTTCAGTATTTGAGGAGGTAAAGTTAGTCCCTGAAGAGGTCAACTTAAATAATGTTTCAAGTTTAAAGAGAAATATCTGTGTTTATTCTTTCTTATGGTCGCCTGTGTTATCTGGTCCTTTAATTTAGAAATTTGGGAAAATGGAAGTTGATTAAGTTTTCTTGTTAGAAGTTTCTTAGTGCATCTGTTTTGGGACTCTTTCTTTGGTCCCATGATTTCTCAAATAATACTTTTACTATTCCTTCCTTTTTTCATTTCCTTGATATTTATTATGCAACCCTTATGGCTAGGCACTGTCCCGGCTACAGTGGTGAGTATAACATGCATCTGTGAAAAGAAGCTCATGGTTTAGTGGGGAAGGTATACCTAAGAGGATGATTTAAAACTCCATGCGGTTTTATTTCTTAAATTCCACGTTTGAGTGAAATCATATGGTATTTGTCCTTCTCTGACCGACTTAACTCATGGAGTATGATACCCACCAGCTCCATCCATGTGGTTGCATGTGGCAAGACACGTTCTTTTTTTATGGCTGAATAACATGTACAATTTAAGAAACAAAACAAACGAACAAAGTCAAAAAGAAACAAACAAGAAAAACACATACGGAGAACGAACTAGGGGTTACTGTAAGGGAGGTGATGGGGGCATGGCTGAAATAGGGGAAGGGGATTAAGAGCACATTTGTGGTGGTGAGCACTGAGTAATGTATAGAATCGTTAAATCACTATATTGTATACCTGAAACCAACATAGCACTGTTGATTATACATTAAATAGCCAATGAAAATTTGCAAAAAACCCTCTGGAAAGTACAATATTCTAGTTTTGCCCAGGATTTGATGTGCAAAGCTGGCAGATTTTGTGAATACTAATGAGGTGAAGCCTTAAAACTTCTTAGACATAGGAACAATGTTTTGCGTTCTTTTGTTTTCTGCTTTTTCATTATGTAATGACAAGACATTTTGAAAATTCCATTTGTGTGAATCCTTGCACATCAGGTATTTTTTGAGTTACGTATAAGTGTGGGGTGTTAGATGAATTTTCTGTGATGCGACATGGGAGCGTTTCTCACTGAGAACCTCCTACCCCCTGTATCTCTGGGCCTTAAGATGGCAGTAAACTCTGAGCCTTCAGATAACCACAGGTCCTGACTACGGTTGTCAGCATTGTCTTCCCCTTTTTACACACTGCACTCACAGCCCTATCTGCATCCTTCACAAGTTATACCTCGCTCCTTTCCTTCCCCTCCAAGTAGGAGTTTCCCTTGCTGTGGTCAGGCTGCTTCCTTTTCGACTTGAGTCCCTTACTTGGGAATTTCCTTTAGTCTCTTACCTACTTCTACTATTCTCTCCCCAGACCTTGAACTTCACTCTTGCAGTCTTCTTTTTCACAGGAGAGCAGAAACTAAAGATCTTTTTTTTTTATTAGAATTTTTTTAAAAAAAGTTTATGTATGTATGTATTAATCTCTACACCCAACATGGGACTCAAACTCTCAACCCCAAGGTCAACAGTCACATGCTCTTCCGACTGAGCCAGCTAGGTGCCCAGGAAACAAAAGATCTTTAACTTACTGTTGTTTTGCTGTATTTTAGGGAAGGGAAACAATATAAAATTTAGGCATCTGTTAAATTGAAGGGAATGGCTAAAGTTCATTCATGGTTTATAGGCACTTCAGAGAGGATAAATGTATGGGAAGGATCAGAAAGATCAGAACTGGGGCGCCTGGGTGGCTCAGTCGGTTAAGCGGCCGACTTCGGCTCAGGTCATGATCTCACGGTCCGTGAGTTCGAGCCCCGCATCGGGCTCTGTGCTGACAGCTCAGAGCCTGGAGCCCGTTTCAGATTCTGTGTCTCCCTCTCTCTGACCCTCCCCTGTTCATGCTCTGTCTCCCTCTGTCTCAAAAATAAACGTTAAAAAAAAAATTAAAAAAAAAAGAAAGATCAGAACTAAGTGAAACCTTATAGGAGTCAGCCTAATGTCAGGAAAGGGGCATCCTTCACTCAAAAAAGGAAAGCAGTTCAAGGATCCTTACAACAAATTCATATAGGGAGTTCCATACAGGAGTCTTTGAAAGAGACATTAGTACAAACTAGAGAATCCCAGCCATCCCTTAAATACCATGTTTTAGAAAGTCAGCATTGGGGTGAAAAAGGTGGCTGAGAGACAAATTCTTTTCCGTGCTCTTAGCGAGGAAGAAATTAAGAAGTTTCACTTACATTATCTTTTGAAACAGGCTTATAAGAAGGTGTTAAATAGTTATTAATGCATAAAATTCAATCCATGATAAATGAATGCTGAGGACTAAAAAGGGATTCATGGATATATTTAAATTTTTTCAAGGCCTTTGGCAAGTTTGCACACAGAAGGGTGTTTTCTAAAAATTGATGTACTGTGGAATTCTAGAGAATATCTTCCTCCAGGTGTGATTAAAGACTAACCAGTGGGTGAACAAATGAGCAGGCTTCAGGCTCTGAGCTGTCAGCACAGAGCCCAACACGGGGCTTGAACTCATGTGCCATGAGATCATGACCTGAGCCGAAGTCAGACGCTTAACCGACTGAGCCACCCAGGTGCCCCCTGAGGGAAGTTTAGACCAAGAAAGTAGTTTCTGAATGAGTTGAGAAATGATCTGAAAGGGTGTCTATTCATTGAATTTTCAGCTTTATGGATTGTTCTAAATTCTTAGGAGTAGTAAAAATTATCTTTGGAGTTTAAATGACCTTTTACAAGAGATCCCATGATGTTAAAGCCAATCACAGATTTTTTCAGCTAGACAGAGTTTAGATCTGACACCATGTGGCAGTTAGTGGAAAACAAATTTACCAAACCAAATTTCAGTTGATGCTAAGGATGGTCTTCTTAGAAACATAAAATTTAGCCCTGCAACCCAACCAATGCTTTTTATTTTGATTGCCATTAATCTGCAGGAAGACTGGATTATATGACTGCGTTTCAGTGCTATCAACTACTTTAAGAAAAGGGAATATCTAGGATATATTAGTAATTATTAATAGACTGCTGTTAGCTGTGCCTGGCCTTTCAATTACGAACGTTTTGCACTATCTTAGTAAATGGAAGTTAGGTAGTGAAATGAGGTCTTCTGAAACATCTCAGTTCATGGGGGAATACCAGAAAGAGCTGTTCTGTCCTAATACAGGATGTCGTTTCTTTTTCTTGTTTTTTTGCCTTGAAGTTCTCATTTTTGTGTCCATTCTGTTTCCTTATTGGAAAACATAATCTTCTTGTTTTGTAACTGTGCCATGTTGGGGCCGAATCTATATCCTGTTGTTTGTTGGGTAGGATACCCTTTTATTTATGCCTGTCCAGATGGGCAAGACCGAACTGACTGTAGATTGGTGTTCCCTGTGCCAGTTCAGCTGATTGGGAGGGAGAGGGGCAATGGGCAGGAAGAGGCCCCTCCCCGCCCCAAGCCCTTGAGGTACTTGTTATGGGCCAAGAAAGATTTTACTCAACTGGCCCTTAATGTTATTTGTTGTCTTTACGTCAGGTATGTAGAATTTAACCTTGTGTATGATCGAGGTACAAAGTTTGGCCTCTTCACTCCAGGATCCAGGATTGAAAGCATCTTGATGTCTTTACCTCTAACTGCTCGGTAAGAATAACTCATTATAGTAATTATTCCTCCACTCCCAATCTGCTAACCTGTACAAAATGTGAAAATATGAACACTCCAGTGTCTTACCTAACGACTTCAATGGTTTTGATATTGCTGATTTTATAATAAAATCACAGTCAAATAATTAAGGAAAATTAATTTTATTAAATTTTTTTTTCATGTTTGTTTATGTATTTTGAGAGAGAGAGAGCGAGTGAACTGGGGAGTAGCAGAAAGAGAAAGGGAAGAGAGAATCCCAAGCAGGCTCTGTGCTGCTAGTGCAGAGCCCGACATGGGGCTCAATCTCACGAACCATAAGTTCATGTTTTGAGCCGAGATCAAGAGTTGGACACTTAACTGACTGAGCCATGCAGGCACCCCGGAAAATTATTTTTTTTTTTAACGAATGAATGGCAGGATGAATGATATGGCTCTGTGGGGGAGGGGTGAGAAAGTATAGAGGGAATAAGAAGATAGGGTGGATGATGGTGTGTAGGGGCCCAGAATGACCTTGCCCACTCAGTGATTTTCTAGGAAGAGCTGTGGGCGAAGCAAATTTGTTAGCGTATGTCAGGTTTTTCAACTTAATTTTGTTAGTAATTTTTACACCTGTGAGGAAGTCTTACTCTCCACTATGAAATATCAAACATGTGTGAAAGTATGAGGGATTGTTGCACATGCTCCACGTTCTGTCTGTGCTTTACATGATGCTGTGGTGAGCTTCCAGAAAGGTTACTTGAAAATGGGGGGGGAGGGGGATTTTAAAGACAGATATATAAGAAAGAAAGAAAGAAAGAAAGAAAGAAAGAAAGAAAGAAAGAAAGAAAGAAAGAAAGAAAGAAGAAAGAAAAAGAGAAAGAAAGAAAAGAAAGAAAGAAAGAAAGAAAGAAAGAAAGAAAGAAAGAAAGAAAGAAAGAAATTTCTGTTGGTGCTATTAGGTTAATAAAGATCTACAATTGACTTTTTGTGTATAAGAAAGTGAGAATGATGTGTGTCCAGACTAAATAGAAAAGATTAAAAAAAAATTACCATTGCTTGTTTTATAAGCACTAGAATCTTCATTTCTCCTTGAGGGTAGATGTCCAAATAAGAATGGACTGCCGACTTTGGCTCAGGTCGTGATCTCTTGGTCTGTGAGTTTGAGCCCCGCGTCGGGCTCTGTGCTGACAGCTCAGAGCCTGGAGCCTGCTTTAGACTCTGTGCCTCCCTCTCTCTCTGACCCTCCCCCATTCATGCTCTCTCTCTCTGTCTCAAAAATAAATAAACATTAAAAAAAAAAAAAAGAATGGACTGCTGGATGGCACTAAAGGTCTGCCTTGCCTCATTCTGCCATCCAGATCTAGCCTGGTGAGATTAGTAGCCCATATAGTTGTCACTGTCTTCAAAATGGCATTGTCTCTGTCCTTGTAAAACTGTTGTTCTTGGGATCTCATGTCTGTAGCAAAAGCTCATATATGTCACTGTTAGGTATTCCTGACACCCTAGAGGTGAGATGTGAATAAGATGTAGAGATAAGTTCTTTTTTTTTTTTTTAACTTATTTTTGAGAGAGCCTATGCATGCATGTGCATGAGTAGGGGCGGGGCAGAGAGAATCTCAAACAGGCTCTACACTGTCAGTGTGGAGCCTGACGTGGGGCTTGAACTCATGAACGGTGAGATCATGACCTGAGCCAAAATCAAGAGTCAGGAGCTGAACCAACTGAACTGCCCAGGTGCCCCAAAACTAGAGATAAGTTAAGGGCTTCAGGTAGTCCTCCTGATTACTGCTGGCCCCTGATTATAAGGTACATTGTAAGCTGCAGATATGGGTGGATTATAAATCAATCCCTTGCTCATTTGCATAGTTCACATGACAGGTCACTTTTAGCTTCTTCTAGTCTATACCAAGTGCGTGCAAACTTGAGGCTGCAAGATGAATCCAAGTCCGCCTGTGATGTGTTTTTGTACAGCCCTTGAGCTAAGAATGAATTTTACATTTTTAAAGGATTATTAAAAACAAAAAAGAATGTTGTATTCTTTTTTTATTGTATGTGGCCCCACAAAGCCTAAATTAAAGTATTTATATGGGACACCTGGGTGGCTCAGTCAGTTAAGCATCCAACTTCAGCTCAGGTGATGATCTTGCAATTTGTGAGTTCAAGCCCCACATCGGGCTCTGTGCTGACAGCTCAGAGAATGGAGCCTGCTTCGGATCCAGTGTCTCCCTCTCCCTCTGCCCTCCCCTGCTCGCACTCTGTCTCTCTCTCTCTCTCAAAAATAAATAAACATTAAAAGAAAGTTTTTTAATAAAAAAAGTAAAAATAGAGTATTTATTAATGTGACCCTTTGTAGGAAAGGTTTGCTAACCCCTGGTCTAAACGAGGTTTTGCCAGACTTCATACTACAGCTTAACCATTTTGACTATATTTGTATATTATCTGAGGTATTCACTTACATTTTATACTCTTATTTTTTCTGAGAGAGAATTTGTTTAAAAAGGCAAACCGATAATATTGCTGTAAATAGAAAGTAACACATTAAAATAAATGCATAAATGCCAAGCTAAAAAAAGTTTGCCTGTGGATCCTCTGTGGTTCTACATTTTGTGAAACCTGGTTTCTAGTAAAAGTGTATTTTAGCTCTGAGATATTAATATTAGCCAAAGGATGCTCAGGAATTATTAAAATACTTTATTTCTTTAGCAGCAAATATTTTTTAAAAGCCTAGTGGGTAAAAGGCATATTAAGTACATTGGAGACAAGGAGATACAAGAAATTTTTTACTCTTAGAATTTTAATTTTCATTTATTTTAAGTAAAGAGGTATGTGTGTTGTTTATTATTATTTTTATTATTATTGCATGTTTTGCTTTTGTTTTGGACCTGTATAGATGGGAGTACATGCATTCACCCCCAGAGAACTCCAAAGAAGCGGAAATTCTGGAAGTTCTGCGCCATCCGAGAGACTGGGTGCATTAATGCAGGTGGAGTGGCCTGCCCGGGGCTTGGGGGACACAGAATGAGTGCCCCATTCCACCAGCCCACAGCGTTGCCACTGTGTGGCAGTGAATAACCTGTGTGTTAAGCTCCAGTCTTCTCCACTCTGCAGTCTGCTTCCTTGGCAGACGCGGAGTGTGTTTTAAGTACTACAAGTTTCCATAGGATGCTGCCAGTGACAGGTGGTGATATGGCAGCTTGTCAGAGTCAATTGGTTGATAAAAACCTCATTTATACTTTCCGAATCATTTTATATGACTAGTTTACAAAATACAAAATTGAGTTTCCAAGTGTTGAGTTAAGGGAATCTAAATATAACTTGCGTCAGGAAACTTTTCATGCTCTTTTTGTTTTATCTATTTTTTAAAGTTTTAGCTTCTGCCACCGAAAATCTGTGGTGGGATAAATTTTATTTTCATTAATTCAGTGAGGTTGCAACTTCATAACAATTTCAGAAAGCAATTTGAAATGAAGGTAAAACATTTACTTTGTCATGACAGAAGTTTCGTTGATCGTAACCTTTATATATTTTTCTCTAGAGATAATAATATTGTAAAATGTTCATTTTTATAATGACATTTAGGAACACTTGAAATTTCCTAAATATCCGCATGTGTTACAATTCAATAATTCCCTGTAGTTGTTAACTCTAAAGTGACATCACTGTTATTTAAATAAGGGACATCTGAGATGTAATTCTGATTTTTGTAGAGCTATAATTTGTTAATGTTGGATTCTCTGCACTTTTGAATGTGAAAGCTTATAACCCTGGAGTCTGATATTTAAAATTTTCTATTCCAGACATTTCTATATGCAAATTTAGATTAAGAACAATCCTGGGCATGTTTGAGTTAGGAAATGTTTCTCATTTGGGAAATGAGAAATACTTTCCTTCCTTAATTAAAGTCAACATAACTAGTGTGAAAAGCATGTAGGCATTTTATAAATATATTTCTTTGTAAGATGGACTAGTTAAAGTTGCCCTCTTTTTAAATTAGAGATTGTGTAGTAAATCACAATAGAATAGTGTGTCTTCTTTGTTCATATAATAATGTGAGTGTATTTTATTTTACTCATAATATGTTGAAGTTTGTAAGGAATAGTATCTTCATATTATTAAGCATTATCTTGGAATATGTTAAATGTATGTGATTGTGTATGTGACTCTTTAGGGCTGGGAAATGTATGGACTCTTCAACTATCTTACAACAGATCTGCTGATAAATTTTATGAAATATGACTAAGAGATGTTTCTATTTTTCATTTTTTTAGGGGTAATTGCTATAGGGAAGATAAATATTTTTTAGCACTAAAGCCATCATTCCTCAGCCCTAGGTATTTTACCCAAGAAAAATAGAAGTTTTGCATTCAGATTTCCATAGCAGCTTTTTTCGCAATAGCCCAAACTTAGAAACAACACCGATACCCATCAGCAGATGACTGGATAAACAAAGGATGATTTACCAGTATGTGAAAATACTACTCATCAGTGAAAACGAACAACCACTCTGGTGAATAGCAGAACAGCATTGTGCCAAGGGAAAGAAGCCAGACACAGAAGAAGACTCACTGTATGACTACAGTATGTGAAAACCGAGAAAAGCCAAAATTTGAACAAGGGAAAGCACATCAGTAGTTGCTGGGGCTAGAGCTGGGGAATTGATTGTGGAAGGGAACCAAGGAGTATTTTGAGGGGATGGAAATGGTCTATCTATTGATGGTGGCAGTGGTTACCAGACTGTTTACATTTATCAAAACTTATTGACTGGGGCACTGAAAAACATGGACTTTTATTGTGTATATGATTTATACTTCAATAAAGCTGATTCAATGAAAAAAATATACAGGCATATAGGAACAAATGTTCAAATAAACCTCAGTTTACCTTGTAGGATAAAAATTGCCTTATAAAGATCTGCTAGTCTGTTTAGTTGTGTTTAGGGCTGTTGGGGTCTGGGCATTCGACTAAGATGAAATTTCAAAATTTCAGGGCATCAGTTCTTCATACTCTTCAATAAGCGTGTATTCCTCTTACAGATGAGAATATGGGAGAAAAGACAGAATTGCATAACTATTGGAAAATAGATCATTCTGCTGTTCCTCAAAATGAATTTCTGTTTTAAATCCATATTGATGTCTATTCTGAGTCTCCTAGAGGCCCAGGGTGTACCTCCAAATGGCCAGAACACCTAACTGCTGGTGTCTTAAACATGCATATTAGTGGTCATAAGGGGTGGAAATTTGAGGAATGGTGTGTAAATGCTTTGGAGCAAATTTCTAACCACTATTTTATATCCATCACTAAACTCTGCTTACCCACATATTCAACTGAATGTTCAATGAGAGAAAAACTTCTGCATGCTAAAGAGCATCATATTAGGTCAAACACTGTTCCCTTACAATCTATCCTTCCATGTGTCTATTGCTGTTACAGTTCATCCAGACAGGAATCATCTGACACCTGTATGCCTAGGCTGGGACAACTTCAAAGACTAGGTTCAGCTCGGTCTGTAACATACAGGTGGTTGAGAACAGGTATTCCACCAAACAAGGCAGAGGCAGCGTGGTTTCTTCTTTCTCATCTAGCCCCAGAGGTTATGTAGTATCACGTCCTCTAAAGTGCACTGGTTACAGTGTATCATTAAGGCCGGCTTCAGATTCAAGGGGGAAGGGCATTAGATCCCAAAACCACAAAGTAGATTTGACTTTCCCTCTTTTTATTGCCCTAATTAAATCCTGTTGAGTATCCCTTTGAAATATTTCTTGGTTTCCTAATCTGTCTGCTGTCAGCACTCCACTGTTCTCTTTCACTTGAACTTTTTCCAACACCCTACCTGTCTCTGGACACTTGGACCTCCATTCTTTCCCTTCACAATAACTTCCCCAAATCCCAAGACTATTGCTTTCCTCAAATATTCTATTCATCCTCCACTTCTACAGAAAAGATGCGAAAAACCTGATATTCAAGGCTATTCATTTGACCCCAGTCCTTCCTTTCTGCCTTTTCCTCTGCAGTTCTCCCCTGCGCTTCAGCCTCAGCCTTCATGCACCCTACTCATTATTCTGAACAGTTTCTAAATCTCTCCCATCTGGCCTTTAGTCAGGCTGCTACAACCCCTGTTTGCAATCTCTTATGCTCTGCCCATCCTTCCATAGCCAGTTCAGACTTCCAAGAACTTTCCTTGGAATCAATCTCCACCCCTTCAGCACATTTTATCTTTAGCATTGCTTTCACCACAGAAAATATTTAAGGTGGCTCTTCCCTTATTTATAATGCCTGCCTACTACGTTGTGGGTGATTTGTTAACCCTTCCAACGCTGTTTTGCAACATATTGTGTAATCAGGCTTGGTATTGCTTGGCTTTCTATGTAATTGTCTTATTCCTAGTCTGTGAAGACAGAAGTTCCCTGTATGCATCTCTTAGAACCCATTTAGAAATGGTTCTCAGGTGAGGATTGATGGGGGGTGGGAGGGAGGGGAGGGTGGGTGATGGGCATGGAGGAGGGCACCCTTTGGGATGAGCACTGGGTGTTGTATAGAAACCAATGTGACAATAAATTTCATATTAAAAAAAAAAATGGTTCTCAGGGATGTATTCTATTATCCCTGCCACAAGTACTATGTATTTGAAATCCCATATTTTAAAAAATTGATCCTTCTTCCTAAAGAAACACTCATGTAAAATTCCAATTTCATAAGAAACCTAAATTAGCACATTTAAGTAGAGAAGCTTAGATATTTACAAATAGCTGAGTAGATTTGGTATTGTTGCCTGAAACCAAGTCAGGCCGTACAGCATAAAACCTCACAGACCTGTTTCTACAGGTCGTTAATACCAGGTACACACTAGCATACCAGCTGAGTAAGGTAATTAAACTGCCTTTCACCTTCCAATCAACGTACTTGGTTTTGATTCTAGAAGTTAAACTCATTCATCAGTAATCAGTATTATAAAGAATGCTTCACCTATTAATTCAGTCTGTACTTCAAAACATGCTTGCACAGAAGTTGGCACAGTTCAATCCTCGTTGGTTTCAATGAGCTGACACAAATAGGGTCATTTAGGAAAGTCATTTAGGCTTTGCAGTTGTTTAGAGTTGCAACATTGACTCCATCATGGACACGTTTGCTTATGAAATGGTTAGGGAGGTATCAAATTCAAGTTTATAAATAAATTTGCACCAGTTGGATGCCTGTATTTAACAACAAGGGAATAATGCATCTGTAGATAAAATGCAGGTTTGGTCAAAGTTGCTTCCCTTTTGCTGATTTGGTGAGGCAGCCTGAGACTTTCAGAATGTTCCATGCCTGCTGTTTGACATCCTTCTAATAAGTTTAATATACACAATTTCAACCCAGCTTATCAATTTCTTGCAGTTAAAGTTGCAGTTTATTTAAAAATTTCAGTAGATAGTCTCAAAGAACGTTTAAGTTATATCATTACAAATTAACTTTTGCTGGGAGTAGTTTTTATTATGAACTTGATCTTCTATGCCATTTAACAGTGTACTACTTAAATAATGTGAATATTTTGAGGAAACAAAGAATAAGGACCCACTTTTCATCATTACCTCTCTCTCTCCTTTGTAGTAATGTGAAGGAAATATGGTATCTTCCTTGTAAGGGCAAGACAGTCTTCTCAGAGAACGCCCAGGCATGTGGAGCAGAGACATGCTGCGTCAGAACTCTTGACTCATGGAATCTGTGAACATATACAATGGTTGCTGTTTTATGTCATTAAATTTGGGGTGGCTTCTTCAAGTGCAGTGGACACTGGAACGGGATAGATGCCATTAACAAAAGAGGAGAGCAGTTTTGATGGTCTTGACGTGCCTTCAAGCCAGTATTTAGAGATGCAGGTCTAAGGCTCAGTAGAGAAGTCCAGTCTAGAAACAAATATTTACCAATTATTTGTATTGATAATTGAAAAAGTGAAAGAAGGGGAGTCATCCAAGGAAGTGCATGCAGTGTCATAAGAAAGCAAAGTCAGAGACTGAACTGGGGACAGAGAAATGAGCTTGAGAAGAGGGGTCAGGGAAGGAGGAAGAGAAGCAGCTCCTGGAGCAAATGGAACAGGGAAGAAGGAAATCAAAAGGGACAAGTTGGATGTGATTGTAATGAGGTTTAAAACATTATACAGTGACTGTGTTTCCACATATGAGAAGACATTAAAATAATACATGTTCTATGTAAATAAGTTTGATAAATCACATATTAAGTTTAGATTTTTAAAAATGATCTTAGACCCTAAATTACCAAGATCTTCTAAGGTACTAAAATTTAGGTGATAAAATAATTTCCATTAACGTGTCAGATAGTGTTTCCAGTTTCCCAAATTGTATTTTTTTTAATTTTTTTTTAACATTTATTTATTTTTGAGACAGAGAGAGACAGAGCATGAACGGGGGAGGGGCAGAGAGAGAGGGAGACACAAAATCCGAAGCAGGCTCCAGGCTCTGAGCCATCAGCCCAGAGCCCGACGCGGGGCTCGAACCCACTGACCGTGAGATTGTGACCTGAGTTGAAGTCTGACGCTCAACCGACTGAGCCAACCAGGCGCCCCCAAATTGTATTTAAATACGAAATTCTTTAAAGTACCAGTAGGTGGAGCACATTTGTTGAAGAAAATCTAATCCTGGGTTTTGGAGGGTTTATTTTGGGGTGGGAGGAGAAGGAAGAAAAAGTAAAGGGAAGTAAACAAGGAGGGAGAGAGAAGGAGAGAGGGAGAGGAGGAAGGTGAGAGAGGGAGAACAGGAAAGAAAAGGAGAGGGAGACAGGAGAGAAGATAAGAGAACTGTGAGATCTCTCCTTCATTCAACTATGGGACTATTGGAGAGATTATCTTAACAAGTTGTATTACATATTTAATCACAGAGGGTTAGTTTAACTAGGATGCTTGTGTCTTGTCAAATGGCTCCACTATGTTTCATTTTTCTCTTTATTACAGATTCTGGAGTCGGCAATGTCTATAAACCCAGCAAGGTTGAATTCCTAGGGAGCTCCTGAGTTGTGGTTTGCTTGAAACCATGTGAAATGTGTGCATTTTTCTGAGAGTCCATAATGTTAATTTGATGTTCAGAAGGATACATGATCCTGAAAGACTAAGGACAGTTCATCTAAATCAGGAAAGCACCTATACCCCAGGGGAAGTGCATGATATTCAGTGAAGAAAGGTAAGAAAACATTTTTTTATCCCTTCAAAAGTTCTATTTTTGTGTGTGACTTAATGATTTGTCCACAATAAATTAGTACATTAATGCATATATTTAATTTATAAATAAGCAAGAATATTTTAGGGGTATAAAATTAGTGGCACATAATTAAAAAATTTCAAAATTCGCTTATGCATATAAATAGTGTGCATTTTTACATTTTTAAGGACTAAACATGAAAGTGGAGAAATAAGCAGAATATATTGATAAATCAAAGAAAGAAAACAATAACAATGCATCTTGGCTTCCGGTTGGAGTTACAGGGGAGAAAATGTAAATATGCTAATTTCTCATTGATTTTAAAGGGAACTAATGGATACTGTCCAAAGAAATGAAGGGGAACCTGAGTGGCTCGGTCAGTTAAGTGTCTGATTCTGGATTTCAGCTCAGGTCATGATCTCACAGTTCGTGAGTGCGAGCCCCCACATCGGGCTCTCCACTGGCAGTGCAGATTCTCTCTCTCTCCTCTCTCTCTCTGCCCCTCCCTTGCTCACTCATTCTCTCTAAATAAATAAATAAATAAATAAATAAATAAATATAAAGAAATGGAGAGCTAAGATGTTCAATAAAGATGTGATAATGGAGGTATTCACTAGAATAGAAATATAAATACCACAATTATTCACAAAACTCATAAACATGGAACGAAAAAAATCCTTGTAGAATAAGGCATACAGTATGATTTCATTTGTATAAAATTCAAAAGATACAAAGCTAGACCACAGACTTTTTTTCTTATTATTGAAGTTTAGTTGACATACAGTGTTAGCTTCAAGTGTAAAACATAGCAATTCGATTGAATAATTCTATATGTTACTCATTGCCCACCACAGTAAATGTGGTCATCATCTGCCATCATATAACATTATTAGAATACTACAGACTATATGCCCCAGGCTGTAATTTTCACATAGACTGTTTTTAAATGATAAAACTAATGAAAAACCAATGATAAACACAAATTCAGGTGAAGGATTGAGTCAGGGTTTATGCAGGGCTTCCAAGTTCTCAAGTGGCCATTTTAATATATCAGCATATCGATACGAAATTTCTTAGCATCTTACTCATATTTCTTAATGTTAATACATATTAAATATTTACTTGTAAATCTTTTAAGCTAGGAGCCAAGAAACTTTTTTTCTCTGATATCAACATACACCTCTGTGGGTTTTCTTGTTGACATCTTGATACGTGTTCTTTAAAAACCAAATTTTTTCCCTAATATTTAAATGAATGCCAATGCTTTGTAGAAAAATTTTGTAAAATAAGCAAAAATAGCAAGAAGGGAATAGCAATCACATTTTATAGCACTCCTCAGAAATAGTCATAACCACTCAATATTCTGGTGTATTTCTTTTCAGCTATCTCACACACATTTGAATATAGTTAAATCATAATGTGTATATAATTTTGTATCCTGATTTTTCCCCTTTATGTCTTAAGTATTTCCCGCTGTTATTTTAGACTTTCAAGGGCATAAGATAGGCTGAGATGAAAATGGGTTTCTTGAAAGTGAGCTATTTGCAGGGGGCTCAAAGCCATGGCTCACCCTCTTTCTCCCAGAGAATTTGGCCTTCCAGCTGGGCAGAAGATTCAAGGGCTGTTTTATAGAAAACTATTTTCTAGTGCAGTTCTAAGGAAAAAAATAATACTTCACCACTGGGAGCATTGGTGTTTTCATCACAAAATGATTAGCTCTATCCTTTGTGTCTCCCTCCCCCCCCCCCCCCCCCGCCTCCCACCACCAACCCTCTACTCCCAGAGCTTCCAATCCAGTTTTTAGTGCTCTTTAAAGGAAGGGATCATCAGATATTTGGGGGAAATCCCCAAATATGAGAAAGAGAGAGAAAAATAAGCAGAAACAATAGACAAACATACCTGTAGTGCAAATATCCTCAGATAGATAAGAGCTTAAATTTATTATTTAGAAATGTGGAGGCAAACAGAAAATACATGTAAGAGATTTAAAAGTCGTTACTTCGGGGTGGGGGGCACCTGGGTGGTTCAGTTGGTTAAGCGTCCAACTTTGGCTTGGGTCATGATCTTGCAGTTCATGGGTTCAAGCCCCGTGTTGGGCTCTGTGCTGAGGGCTCAGAGCCTGGAGCATGCTTCAAATTCTGTGTCTCCCTTTCTCTCTGACCCTCCAGCACTCATGTTTTCTCCCTTTTCTTTCTTTTCTCTCTTCTCTCATGGTTTAAAAAAATTTTTTAATAAAAAAACATAAAAATAAAAGTGGTTGCTTTTGGAGAGCAGGACCAGGGGTGGATAGAAATGGAATAGAAAAAGGCTGTTTTTCATTATAAGCCTTTATTTATATTCAATTTTTTAAACTGCAGACATTTGTTTATTAGATTAATACAAATATTAAACAGTAAAAGCCATGGATTTTTTTAACGTCTCAAACCATCATTTCTTTATGCATATTTTTCCATCATGTAGGTTTTTCTTATCAGAAAGAACTTTCCATTCTGATACATTAATTTTTTTGTCATTATCGGTGCTTTTGAAAGACCTCTTCCTGTTTTTAACCTCACTGTTAAGATTAATTAAATGCATGTTATGTTCTAACTATTTCTAACTTTAAGAGATCAGATATGGTTAGAAAAAAAAAGAATTATTTAACAGGTTCTAATAATTCTTCAGGATTCATAGAACTTTCTGTCTGGCACTCAAGTATCTTTTCTATATATGCTAATATGCTTTAAGTAAAATTATTGTTCATAAAATTCAAACTGTATAGTCACAGATTTCATACACAATTCATACACATCAAGGTATGTGGGGAAGGTATTTCAGAGGTTGAATGCTGGACAATGCCCCAGATACGTGACCTCTTTAAAGTTTAAGCTTGGGAGATTAGAAGTTACATTGAAATCAATGACCATCTAACAACTTGACCACAGTTTCTGGGTTATGTTTTCTTAATGCAGTAGCCTTCAGGCTCAACCACAAAGGCATGTCATGAGTTATAGAGGAACTTGAGCATATTTGTGTTTGTAAAGAAAGAAACCTAAAAAACCCCCTCATATTCAGTTTTTATAGCTTTACTTTATGTTTTCTTCAAACTATATTTTAATGACACTTGAAGGGCCGGCTACCAATGGTTGAAAAACCTCCACATGGTTTCCTTGGCAATCACTAGAATGGGGAAATGAAGGGAAAGTTACCCAATTAAAGAACAAAAACCCACAACTCCTCATGCTCCCTCTTGATTCCCACCAAATCAGAGGAAGCTGTATGGAGGAAATGAGCCAACCCAAGGTCTTAGAGAAAATATCTGGCTTCCTCCCTGGACTGTCACACAATTCATGTGCAGCCACCATAATGCCATTACTTTGTGGTCGGATTGGTATGAGATACAACACAAGTGAGCAAAGAGATGAGATTGAAGGACACTTTCTGTTTAGGAGAAATGAGTTATAAGCTGAAGAATGCTTCTTTCTGAAACCTTTGGGCTTTCCTGCAATGCTGTTACAGGGTTGGGTTTGCATGCTGGCCAGGTTCTCATGTGGACAGGTGGGCTGGAGTCCTCACTCTTATCTTATTACCCTTTTGTGGTGGGACAATCTCTCACAGTTGCTTGCTCTTCAGAATTTTTCAGTGCCTTGCTATAATCTTACATAAACTCATGAATGCCTCAGACTCCTCCTGATGGCATAGCATGAAATTGTACCTGAATTATTATTAACTTAGAAAAATAGTTTATAGTTAGAAGTATACACATTTGAAAAACAGATGTACAGAGACAATATAGCACAATGTTTCATTACTCATATATATGTCTTTTCCTTGAAACTTTTAATTTTCTTCCACCATAAAATATTTTTTTTTTTTTTAATTTTTTTTTAACGTTTATTTATTTTTGAGACAGAGAGAGACAGAGCATGAACAGGAGAGGGTCAGAGAGAGGGAGACACAGAATCCACCATAAAATATTTTTAATTCCATAAATCTCATAAAAATTTAGGCAGATCAACTCACACAAACTCATTTTCCCCTTTTTGTAAACTGTCCTTTATTTTTTTTAATGTGGAGTTTTTGGTTCTTTAACCCATCTCTGTAGCTTGATGTTTTGTCCTCTGGATTAATTTCAATACTTTCTTTTTTGGGGAGCACCTGAGTGACTCAGTCAGTTAAGCATCCAATTCTTGATTTTGGCTCAGGTCATGATCTCCGGTTTGTGAGTTTGAGCCCTGCGTTGGGCTCATGCTGCTGACAGTGCGGAGCCTGCTTGGGATTCTCTGTGTCCCTCTCTCTCTGCCCCTCCCCTGCTTGTGAGGGTGTGCGCCCTCTCTCTGTCTCTCTCTGTCTCTCTCTCAAAGATAAATAAACTTAAAAAAACACTTTCTTTTCTATTACTAAAATATTTTTCCTTGCACACACACTAGGACTTCATTGAACATCTTTTTAAGTTCTGGGAATTTATCAGCTATATCTCATCATTTCTTCTTCAATTTAGATAGTTCATATGTTCTTTCCTTATATGTAGAAATATAAATCTAGCCTTACATAATGACTTCAAATGATGAAATCTACTTATTTATTTATACTTCTAACTTATCCTGAAAAAGAATTAAGGTGATTCATAATAATAACACATAAGATATGATGGGATCAATTCAATTAAAAATAAGAAAGATTAGCAAAGAGAAACTGATGTTGAGAAATTAAGAAGCCAAGAGTGTAGTCAGTATCTGTATGCTTGCCAAACAGAGCCACAGTTTGGCTTCTTGGTGCTGTATCCCTGGTTTTTGTTCACCGGCTGCAATTTTCTTTCCTGTAGCCTGAAGATTACAACTCACTTGCATTAGTCAGGGTTCTCCAGAGAAGTCAAACCAACAGGATGTATATATATTGTGGGACTCAAGAAATTTAACAAAAATCCTGTAGCCCTGGACAAGCAGAGCAAGACTAACTCCATTTTGTGCTATACCCACCATCTCATGTATAACCCCCACATGACCTACTTATTGCTTAAGACACTCCCCTACCCTAGTCAAGCCTCTGAGCACACCCTTACTGGAAACCAGCTCATTTAGGAAGGCGGAACCCCTAACCGCCAAAGAATGTAAACCCCGCCTTTTGCCCGCCAAACTTGCGCGTCAATTCTGACCAGAGTGATAGGCTAGTTCAAACAATTGGCCACCTGTGTGTGGACTGACATGAATGTGCAACTTTCTGTGTGTGTTACAATCTCATTGGCCACTGGCCCCCATAAAACTGCTACGCCTCTTAACCTAGGGGTCCAAGTCCCTGCTCCGCTGTGTCGGGTATACTTGGGCCCAAGCTTGGGCCCAAGCTCGAGCTTGTAAATAAAAACCCTCGTGCGTTTGCATTGGTATCAGCTCCTTGGTGGTCTCTCGGATTCGAAATCGGGGGCATTACATATATATATTAAAGAGATCTAGAAATATATAGACGTATATATGTATTAAAGAGATCTATTTAAAAAAAATTTTTTAATGTTTATTATTTGAGAAAGAGACAGAAGTAAGCAGGGGAGGGGCAGAGAGAGGGAGACACGGAATCGGAAGCAGGCTCCAGGCTCTGAGCTGCCAGAACAGGGCCTGACCTGGGGCTCAAACCCACAGACCGCGAGATCATGACCTGAGCCAAAGTCAGCCACCTAACCAACTGAGCCACCTAGGTGCCCCTTAAAGAGACCTATTTTGAAGAATTGAATTATGCTGTTATGGAGGCTGGCAAGTCCAAAACCTGCAGTTCACTTCTTAAGGCCCACAGACTGGAGACCTAAGAAAGAGTGGATGCCTCAGTTCAAGTCCAAATGAAGGCCAAGTACTGCAGAATTTCTTCTTGCTCAGGGGAAGTGGGTTGGGTGTTTTGTTCTATTCAAACGTTCAGAGTGATCAGGTTGTGGAGTGGTGGGTGTCTGGAGCCAACAGCCAAGAAAGAATTCTTGAGATATCTTTGGTGCAAAAAGGTGATTTTATTAAAGCAAAGAGACAGGACCTGTGGGCAGAAAGAGCTGCACTGGGGTTATGAGGAGTGACTGGTTATATACTATGGAGTTGGAGGCAGTAAAGACAAAAGGGAGGCCTCCAGAAGGACTTTCATAAGCTAAAGAGGACTGATAAGATGCCAGGGGGCTTGCTATTGTCAGGTTAAGGTTGTTTTCCCTCCTTTAATGTTTTCCCTCCATTAACATGATGACACTAGGGGGGTTATACTCTGTATTTGCCTCAAGTATTTGTCAATGGGCTGCAAGTTATAAAGAAAGTTAATTTTACCTGTCATTTCCATCTTGCCTTTGTTCTCCACATCACTCTGGGGGGCGGGGAGGGTGATATTAGGGGTTCCAGGAAACTGAGTCTATAGGTTTCTAGAGATTAGGCTATTGATAAGATTGCCTTTTTCTTGTAATTTACTAAGACATTTGTAAACTGGTGAAGACTCCTGTCCTTCATGACTGTGATCTCTATCAGTTAACCATCTGTTTTCTTCCCTTTCCTTTGTTCTTGGGCATCCAGGAGTGCCTGAGGAATAGCATACACATCCCATCTGGGGGAAGGGGAGTTGTGCTAGCTTGTGCTTTGCCCTCAGCTTGCCTTATGGTCCCTCCTCAAGAGGACTGTAGGAGGCCCACCCACCTTATGGAGGGCAATCTGCTTTGCTCAAAGTTCACTGATTTAAATGTCAATCTCACTGAAAACACCCTCACAGAAACATCCAGAATAATTTTTGGCCACCTATGTGGGCACTGTGGCACAGCCAAGTAGACACATAAAATTAACCATCATACCACTAATGCCTGCTCCTTGCCTTTACCCTCCACCTGCCTTTGTTTTCCTCTGTACATGCCCCCTTTCCATTTTCCCTAATCCTTGAAGCTTCTCTCAATCCTTATTTTCTGACATCTTACACTAAAGAGACTCAATTCCAAGAGTACCATCAGGCCACAAGTTCATATTTCCAGGATTGGGTAAAGCTCCTCACCTTTTTGGTGGCCAAGGACTGCTTATGCATAGGCTCCTGGGGTACCTTGGGCTTCCTGCCAACCTCTCCTCCAATGTCCCTCCTCCCACCCCTCCACCCCCCAGGCTCTTGTAAAAATCCTTACATTGTTACAGGCCTGTCTTGAACCACCACTTCTGCCAAAGTGTTTCATAGTAGGAAGTAGCTTTACCAACCTAGGCTGTAGGTGCTAATGCAGCCAGTTCACAGGGTTGTGGCTTTAATAATTTACTTTAATCCCTAATGAGGATGAGGCAATGGGGCAGTTCTGGCAAGAGTTTCCCTGGACCCAGCAGTCCAGTGTGTCCCTGCTGCTGGAGGGGGATTCTGTTCCATCACTACACCTCTTGCTCCCCTGAATAGAGACCCCAGACCACAGTCAGGGGGTTGTGGAAATTAGTTGCTCTCTCTGGCAGGGTTCTGAAGCTTGTGAGGAAAAAATAACCCTTTAGCTTTCTTTCAGATCAAAAACGAAATCAAAGTAAGACCAATAAATGGCAACAACAACAAAATTACAAGCAGAGACTCTGTATTATCGCCCCCACTTTTCCTTTTTTAACCAGACACCAGGGGACCCTTAAATGCCATTTCTGAAACCTTTTATAAGATTCCCATACCATCCAGCCCCACACAGACCAGTCACCCCTTTGTGATCTAGGGAAAGTCACATAGACTGTCTTCTCAAGTTACCTACTCTGTAGACTAGAATGAGTAATATGCCCCTCTCAACATTACTGTGACATAATGTGTGGGAAAGAGCTCAGTAACCTGGTTGTTGTCCAAACATTATTAGGTACCTAGAAAATCAGTTAAAACCACACCAAACTCATTAAAACAAGTGACAAGGTAGAAAAGTAGATGAATGAGTAGTTGACACTTGAAAGAGTAGATAAGATTCATCAGGAATCCCCTCCAGGTGGGAACTATAAATGCCCACACATGTTTAGATTTTACAGAGAGAGGCTTTGGTAAATTGCTTTTCACTTTTTCTAGTCAATGTCAAAAATAATCGTTAGTTTTAAAACTAAGAAATTTGAGTCATCTGAAGGAGGAATTTAGCTGGAAAAGTGAAAAACAATTCAGTAATATATATTTACACATACATCAAAATATTAAACACACTTATATACAGTAAAACCTTGGATTGAGCGTAACTTGTTCTGCAAGCCAAGCAAACATTTCTAATAAATTTCAACTTGATAAATGAGCGGTGTCTTGCAATACGAGTGGTATGTGATGCCATACATCACATGATCACAACTGACCCAACGGTTCTCTCTTTCTCTCTCTCTGGGGATTGTGGATGATCGTCTTCCATGATCAGATGCTTGGTCTCAGTCTGTGGTGTTTGGCAGAAATCAGTGAATTTTCAGAACATTGGAAGGTGTTCACAACTGGTACTAGGGCATTTTTTGTCACTTCAAAGCACCTATGGACGGCCCTTTGCTTTTCCATGTAAGGGTAAGCTTAGGATTGCTCTGCTTCATTCTAGGTCAGGCTGCCTGCAGATATAGACCCTTTCCTCTGCTGCCTTATTGCCAGTTACATTAAATACAGTATATGACAAGAGTTTATCAATACTGTACTGTAGTCAACATCTGTGCGGCTGTATGCGTATATACTGGCCCCCGTGCAGAAAAAGATTCCATTTAGCAGTGATTCTCTTAGTGATAGTGAAAGTCATCCTACACAATAACCCTCCTGTCTCTTGTCTCCCACACACCAGCCAGGAAGGTTTTCAAACGTAAGTGCAGGTTCATTTGTTTATTTTTCTTTCTATTTTGTATTTTCTTTATTATTTTGTATGATATTATAGTATTGCAATCATTTTTATATGAATATTTTTGGGTTGTGGAGCAAATCATCTGAGTTTCCGTTATTTCTTATGGGGAAATCAGCTTTGATATACAAGCGCTTTGGATAACAAGCGTGTTTTCTGAACGAATGATGCTTGCAAACCAAAGTTTTACTGTATATGTATATATACACATATCTATACAAATATATACACACATACATACATATATTTATTTACTTATTGCAGAAGGAAATAACATGTTAACCTCTGTGTGTCTTCTTTTATTTAGCACTGTTTCCCATCTGTTGTTTAACTTTCTAATTCTCTTTGTATTTTGTTTCTTTCCCTTATGGTCCAGTGTGCAGCACAGACTCCTAACAGCATTTGAAACTATGCCACATCAAAGGTGGGCAAAAGAATTGGTTTCCTGGCCCTGCAGGAGCCTCCCCACCCTGACAGCCAGCCCCAGTCCTCTCTCCATATCCATCTCACCCAATGTTGACCCCAGGCATACTTAGTATCTGTAACTCATCAGATTCTTACACACTGCTCAGCAGTATCATTTATGTCTTTGTAAACTTAGATGTACATTTAAATGGTCTATTTCTGGGGCGCCTGGGTGGCTCAGTCAGTTAAGCATCCAACTTCGGCTCAGGTCATGACCTCACCGTTCGTGAGTTCGAGCCCCACGTCGGGCTCTGTGATGACAGTTCAGAGCCTGGAGTCTTCTTCACATTCTTCACCCTCTCTCTCTGCCCCTCCCCTGCTCATGCTCTGTCTCTCTCTCTCTCATAAATAAATAAATAAGTAAATAAACATTAATAATAATAAATGCCCTATTTCTCCTCACACTAGCTAACATTAATAGCTAACCTAATTGGCGATTTACCGTGTACCAGGCACTGTTCTAAAATTACATGAGGTTACTCAGTATTAAAATATTCCTATGAGGGGTCCCTGGGTGGCTCAGTGAGTTAGGCATCTGATTTCGGCTCAGGTCATGATCTCACAGTGTGTGAGTTTGAGCCCTGCGTCGGACTCTGTGCTGACAGCTCAGAGCCTGGAGCCTGCTTTGGATTCTGTGTCTCCCTCTCTCTGCCCCTCCCCAGCTCATGCTCTGTCTCTCAAAAATGAATAAACGTTAAAAAAAGAAAAGAAATTTTCCTATGAGACAGGTACTATTATCCCCATTACATGTATGAGAAAAACTGAGGTGTGGGGAGGTGGGGCGGTGGGGGGGGGGAGTATTTGCCCCACAGGACGGAGTCCTGTGTAGAGCCATGTCTGACTCTGAATCACTGAGGTGGGAAAGCGCCTCCGAGTGGAGTGGAGAGACTTTGCCTCACAGTTGGCCACTTTCAGCACTTAACCATGGTTTGCATTCAATAAGGGACCTGTAAATGTGCCTGGTTGTTGATCTGTGAAAACAAATCCCATTGTTATGAAAAAAAATAAAGAAAAAAAGGCTAGGGAACTTACACTCTACTAAGCTATTCTTTTTATTTTTTTTATTTTTTTTTATTTTTCAATATATGAAATTTATTGTCAAATTGGTTTCCATACAACACCCAGTGCTCATCCCAAAAAGTACCCTCCTCAATACCCATCACCCACTCTCCTCTCCCTCCCACCCCCCATCAACCCTCAGTTTGTTCTCAGTTTTAATTTAAGAGTCTCTTATTCTACTAAGCTATTCTTATGATTTTCTCCTTATCTTTTTTTTTCTCCATTGAGTTAAAAATTTTAGGTTAAACTGACTTGTACTGAATTCAGAAACAAGGAATGTTACTGATATCGAGGCACTGATTTTTTTCGAAGTATCAACCTGTGATTTGGAGACAGAACTAGAAACATGGACAGAAACTCCCTATTACATAACAAACCACTTCCTGTGTCTGTTTATTCTTTTATCTGCAGTGTTTTAGCTAAACTCTTCTCCCTTTGTAGGGATAAATTGCAACTATCTCACTGCAATATCACAGTGTTGAAGAGCATGGATTTGGTAGCCAGATTTTGAGGTTAGGATCTTAGATAATTCTGTGTAAATAACACATGCTTCATTAGGGTGATAGAAAGGATCATGTACGTTAATATATGTAAAGCACCTAAAACAGTGCCAGGCATATAATTAAGTGCTTTGTATGTATTTGCTATTATCACTAAACCCCCCCAATCTTAGGAAATATATTTAATCACGTCTTCTGCAATCAGCAGCTTCAGCTCAGTTCAACCTGAAGGGTAACATGTAAAGCTCTATTCTCAGTGGTAACATCAGAGCTTACCTATGAAAGGAACCGATGGGGTGCTTCTCACCCTTGTCTAGAAGATACCTAACAGGTGGTGGTAGCGATTCTGCTTGAACATTTCCAGTCATGGGGAGCTTTCTATCTCAGGAAATGTCCTTCCATGATTGACACTTCCATTATGAATAAGTTTATACTGAACAGAAATTTACCCTTCTGTAAATTCTGCTCACTGGTTCAGTGTTGGATCAGCAAAGCAGTAGTTTTCAGATTTCTTGAGCGGGAGTACTTACTTTTAAAATATTTGATTCAAGGGTGCCTGGGTGGCTCAGCTGGTTAAGCATCTGACTCTTGATCCCTGCTCAGGTCATCATCTCATGGTTTGTGAGCTTGAGCCCCTCATTGGGCTATGCACTGGCAGTGTGGAGCCTGCTTGGAATTGTCTCCCCGCCTGCCCCCCGCCCCCTTGTGCATGCACTCTCTCTCTCTCAAAATAAATAAATAAAACTTTAAAATGTTCGATTCAAAATGTTTTTAAATTACATTTTTGAATTATTTGTTAAAACTGAAATTCCAAAATAAGTTACGTAATATCCTTGGGAAGATCGCTTGGCTTCTCCTATTCTCAGCATTTTAAACTTTAAAATGGGCACAATTAGTAAATGAATAATCAGCATTCAATAAATATCAGCTGCATCTGATAATATAATTATTATCATTGTGTTTTTGGCATTTTTATACAAGCTATTAGGAAGCTTCCTTAAAAATCTATAACTCTATCTTGCTCATGCTTGCTGCACACAGTTCTCAGCTGTCCTCTCCCTCAACCCAGCGGAGCTCTTCTTGACCTTGTAACACAAGCTGGACCTCGTAATAAACTGAGCATGGGCTTTCTGTGTCCACATCCCCATCATCATAATCCACCAAGAGTGATCACTCTTGCAGTGGTAGTCCCTGAGGATCTTCTAGGACCCAGGTTCACATGCCCTGCTTTCCTAGGAGCAGATGATGAAGGAATCCACGGGCACTGAGTTTCACTAACACTAAGGTGTTGAGAGGCTTTCCATGGTCGAATGACCCTGTGTAACTGCTACCCACTGCAAGCCTTGACATTCCTGCACGTTCTCAGCTGCCAGACCCTCCATTGGACTCTGTGGCCTCAGAATTGGGAGAAATCGACCACAGCAGATTTTTCCTTTGGGATAATTCCTGTCTCATGTAATCCAGTTTTGCAGAGTCTGGAGACCTGGAGATCAGGGAGACTTCATAGCGCTCAACCCTCAATTCAGAAAACCCTGTTGTGTTTTTTCCTGCTTGTCCCTCAGCTCCTCTGAGCAAGGGCTAGAGTAAGGAGGAAGTCTGTCATCTGACCTTGGCTAAAATGATATCTCCCTTTGTTTATCTGTCCTGTAAATATCTGTGAAGCATATTTTTAAACTAGCTTTAAAAATTATGAATGTATTATATGTGCATAGTAATGTTTTTTCAAACATTACCAGTGCATAAAAAAAAGTTACCTATCTTTAACCACTAACCACTAATAAAACTCCTTATAAATTGTTGCAGAAATTGTGTACCCTTATGCATATAATTATGCAACTGTGCATATATGCCTATATTTATAAGAATACTCAGAGATTCGTATTATAAACACATAAATGTGTGCTTCAAATTTGGGCATTTTCCCCATAGCAGTGCATGTAGGCTGCTCCCGCTTCCTTCTTTTCAAAGGTTCTACGACATTTCATTAAGTTAGGAAATTTATTTAACCTGCACCTTATTAGTGGCTGTTGAGATCAGCCTCAAAATATGGCCTCCAGTGTCTTTCATCCACTGATATTCATGCCCTTGGTATATTCTCATCCCTCACTGGATTGGGTTAACCTGTGTAACAAGAAGATATTATGGATATGGTGATGTATTACTTCCGGGAGTAGGTTATAAAATGCATTGGGACTTCTGCCTTGTTCTCTCATGGGTCACTCAGTCTGGTAGAAGCCAGTTACCGTGTCATGGGGACACTCCAGTAATCCGACTTAGGTCTGGGGGGTGAGGAACTGAGGCTTCCTTCAACTTGTCAGCCATATGAGTGAGTCACACTGGAACTGGCTCTTCCAGCCCCAGTCAATGACCTTCAGACACCTCTGCCCACACCTTGACTACAATCTCCTGAAAAATACTCCCCCAGCTAAGCAGCTTTCCAACTCCTGAGACACAGAAATTGTATAAGATAATAATGTTTAACATGACTTCAAGCTTTTCAGTCTTGGGGGCATTTCTTATGTAGTAATAGGTAACTACTACACACACAGAACCGTAACAGTCATCCACATCTGCTCATTTTTATGAGACTGTGAAAGCCTATAAAACAAATTCCTAGATGTAAAATTACTGAGTTGGAAAGAGTGTGAATTGTAAATTTTACTTAATAATGTTAAATTTAATTTAACAATGTCCCACAGTGAATGAATGGGCTACATCACTTCTACCCTCAACATCACAGCGTACACTAGATTTTTGCCATTTTATAGATTAAAATATATATATATGTTTTTCATTTTGGATTTCGCATTATGCATGAGGTCGCATTATACATGTTTTTCATGTACCTATTAGCCATTTATATTTATGTTTCTGTTAACTGTCAATTGCTGTCTGTCATCTTCATATTAAATTGCTCAGCTTTTCCTCATTAATTTGTTAGAGCTCTCTGCATAAGAAAATGAGCCCTTTTTTATATGTGTGTTTATTTTTCCCTCTTTTGACATTTAAATTTTAACATGACTTATAGAATTTTTTCAGAGTAGGTTTTTGCTTTTTGTCAGTGTATCTTTTAAAAAATATTTTGGATTGTATAAAAAACTTTCTCTACCACCTCTAAGGTTGTAAAAAGAAAAATCTTCATGTTATCTTCTGGTTCGTATCTTGTATGATTTTTTTCTACCAGCAGTGGTGACTGGAAAATTGGGTCTCAAAACACAAAAACAACAGCAGCCCTGATCTGTAGTATTTGCCAATTACTGAAGTGTAAACATTCCCATCCTGCTCAATTATCAGCTATCAATGTGAACTGAACACAGAGTTAGTTAGGAAAAGATGTGCGCAATGGGCTCCTGCCAGCTGGTATATGCCAGGTCTAGCACATCACTGCACCAGAAATGTATTTTGACATAAGGGAGGAGAGAGATCCAGGTTCTTTTTTTGTTGTTTTCCATATGGCTTTTTCCCCCAAGAAATGGTAAAGTCATTTTTTTTATACTGAAGTGCTCAACTTTATCATATTCATATCTCATATATATATTTCTGTACCCTGTTCTCTTTCATTGGTTGTCTATTTCAACACACAGTTTAATCACTAGAGCTTTATAATATCTTCTAATATCTGGCAAGGCTAGTCCTCTTTAATGGTCTTTTCTTTCAGAGTTTACCCTGGCTCTGCTCATACATTGCTCTTGCAGATAAGAGATTTGTTTAAAAAAGTTTATAGCTTCACATTTGCAAGATTTAAGCCTATAAATGCACACCGCTAAGTATACCATGATAATGCTTACATGATTGTGGTCCTGGCAAGACCCAGGAATGCCTTTTGGTGACTGTTTTCCTCATACATCAGTACTCAGATAGAAGCAATTGAGCACATAACTTGGTCATATTTTGATATTTTTATACAGATGGTGTTAATGTTAACTGTGCATTTTAGATATGTGTCAGACTTTTGTATTTACACTAAAGAATGCAAGAAATTAGTGCTCTTTAAAAGTTCTGATTCAGCTTAATGGAAATAGTCCGAGACTGCAAGTTGAGTTCTTTGAAAGAATCACTTGCAGGGGTGCCTGGGTGGCTCAGTTGGTTAAGCATAGACTTCAGCCTAGGTCATGATCTCACAGTTCGTGAGTTCAAGCCTTGCATTGGGCTCTCTGCTGTCAGACCTGAGCCTGGAGTCTGTTTTGGATTCTGTGTCGCCTGCTCTCTTGGCCCCTCCCTTGCTCATGCTCTGTCTCTCCCTCTCACTCTTTCAAAAATAAATAAACAGTAAAAAATTTTTAAAAAAGAACCATTTGCAGATATTTATTATTATGAATTGGATTTTTTCAATGCCATACAATAAATAAAAATTTAAAAAGAATAGATCCAATGCTGCCAGCAGAAGTTGATACTGAGGTACATGTAACAATATAACTTTTATTAAAATAGTTAAACTTTCATTCTAACAAACTCTTAACAATCACATTTTTAGTTAATATTCTATGTATATAAATGTAAGATATTGTTTCAACATAGGTTTTCATGGCTAAAAAGTTTGAATGAGGCGAGTCTCAGTAAGATGTGGGCAGGGGTGAGGCAGAGAGAGGTGTGTATCTACCTCACTTATAAGGTTGCTAGAGTTTGTTAATCTTTAGATCTTCAATTTCCCGACCCACATCACCCTGTATACCTTAGGTACTAAATGCCCTCATTTTTGTGTTTTTTGTTCCTTTGTGTTGTTTTTATGCTCATCTATTCCTATGAAAACCTGATTTTAGAAAGAAATAAGATCAATGGTTTCCAGGAATTACGGTGGAGGGAGGGATGAATAGGCAGAACACAAACTATTGTTAGGGCAGTGAGACTATTCCGTGTGATAATGTAGTTGGGGACACACGCCATCATGCATTCATCCAAACCCATAAAATATGCAACACCAAGAGTGATTCCTGATTTGAACTATGGATTTGGAGTGATAATGAAGTGTTACTGTACATCCATCAATTCTAATGAATGTTCTGCTTTAGCAGGGGATATTAATGATGGGGGAGGCTGTACATGTATAGGGGCAAGGGGCATATGGGAAATCTCTGTACCTTCCCTTCAATTTTGCTGTGAATTCAAGACTGCTCTAAGAAGTAACGTTTATTAAAGAAAACCTGATCTCAAGGGCACTTGGGTGGCTCAGTCGGTTAAGCAGCTGGCTTCAGCTCAGGTCATGGTCTCACAGCTCATGAGTTTGAGCCCTGCAATGAGCTCTGTGCTGATGGCTGAGAGCCTGGAGCCTGCTTCTGATTCTGTGTCTCCCTCTTTCTCTGACCCTCTTCTGCTCGTGCTCTGTCTCTCTCTCAAAAATTAATAAACATTAAAATGTTTACCCTTGGTCTCACCCTGGTCAGACCCTTGGTCTCACTGAAGTGCAAATGGCTGATGAAAGATTAAAGTGCCCCTTCTCATAAGGGCCTTTATGGTTTAACAGGAATTGAAGCTGGAAAGCTGATGGACTAAAGCTTCAATTTTGGCTGCAGGTGGATGTGGGAATTTACAGACATCACAGCCTTCCCATGAATCAGAAGGAGAGGAGGGGAGCAGAGATGAAAGGCAAGAGGCTAGACTGAAAGAGCAGAAGAATTGAGGGCACAAAATTTGTTTTCTGGTCGGGGCTCTACCATTTCCTGGATGAACTTGAGACTCATTTTTCTCACCCGAGTAACAAGCTTACTAACAAGAGCATCTTTTCAGTGCTTTAATGAAGATAAATTGAGATAATATAAGAGAATGTGCTTCATTAGTTGAAGTAATACAAAAATGTTGATTAGTCACATAGAACGCAGGTGTGGTTTTGAAACATCGAGACTGCAGAATGGCGATGGGATGAGTCTGCCTGGATGTCGGAGTTTTACTCTCCTTCTCCTTCAACTCGGTGTCTCAACTTCCTCATCTCTAAAACTGGGATAACAATATTTACTTCTCCAGGTTGTGTTAAGGATTAAAATTGATATTCTTGTAAAGTATTCAGAAAAGTGTCTGTCCCAGGGGTGCCTGGGTGGTGAAGTCCTGTTAAACATCCAACTCTTCATCTCAGCTCCCTAACGATCTCACGGTTGGTGAGTTCAAGCCCCACCTTGGGCTCTGTGCTGATGGTGCAGAGCCTGCTTGGGATTCTGTTGCTCCTTCTCTCTGACCTCTCCAGCTTGTGCTCTCTCTCTCTCTCTCTCTCAAATAAATAACTTAAAAAAAAAGTGTCTGTCTCTCCCACTCCAGTTAAGTGCTCAACCAGGTTGTTCTTGCTGTTTCCTTTCCAGATCCACAGGGAAACACATTAGTGTCTGTCCCTGCAGCTCAGCTCAATCAAAAGTCCAGCCCCACTGCCCCAGGAGAGAAGGAACTTTGACCTTGCCATGACTTCTCTTAGGACACTTATCACTTCCTACCTTCCTCTGCTCACTGTGCCCATGCTTGTTCCTCAACACTCTGGGTGGGCGGGTGGCCTTTGCCCCCACTATTCTATCAAAATTGCACCTGTTTTAGAGGAAGTAGACTCTAACGGGTCCTTTGGACAGTTAAGAGTGAAGTGATGCATTTAGAAAGGGAACTTTAAAAAGATAGAACTTTAAAAACACAGTGATCAAGTCTATTTTGACTTGCAATATGCAGGTAAGAAAACTGGAATAATATTCATTATTTGTAACTGCTGATACATATCTGAAAAAGATGTTTATTCTTCTTTTCTTCATTTGTATTTTCAGTTGCCACCTGTCTTCTTAGATAGAAATAACTTCCTTTCTATAAAGCTGCTGGGTTTCTCTGGGAGTGGGGAGATTTTGAACATCGCGTGTGATTGCTTTCCTCATTTTAGTAAAGAGATCAGTCACCAAGTCACCCTTCACTCTTCAGTGATGGCTGCCACCTCTCATTTTCACAAGAAATGATAAAATAAATGAGTCAGCCCTAGGGTCCTTCAAGAATGGCACGCAATGCTCAGGCTAACCTCAACCTTAGCTGGAGCCAAAGAGGTTTTTTTAAAAAAAAAAAAAAAAAGCCTTCAGAAACATCTGGTTTCCTTCTTTTTTCTCTATTTGTCTCTTATCTGGCTGTCTGGATTTGATTTAACTTTTTATATGCACCAAGATATGGTTTTTAGTTTGAATAAAAGAGCTGTAATATAGTAGCCTGTGATCATCCCCTGTAAGGTAAGATTCTGCATTATGTGTTTAAAAGGGAAGGTGTTTTGAATAGTAGAAAAGGGTGGATGTGTTTATTCTTCTGTCAGTCACCCCAGAGTCAACAAGTACAATATTAGAAAAATCTTTTTGCTTAAGCTGCATTGTTGGTTTTCCTTTCTTCCTGAGATAAATTTGGTTTCAAGAACGTTTTCATAACCGGTGCCACGTTTTCCCCTCTGTTGTTTTTCTAACTACGTTTTTAAAAACTCACACCAAAGTTTAAGTACTTGGAATATCATGTGCAATAAAATAATTTTTAAATAATAGGAGAAAAATGAAATGTGTGGCTGAGAAATTCTAAATGAAACCTAAATCTAAACTCCTTTTAACCAACTTTGTAAATAATCACTTGTTTATAAAGGAGGAGGTTAATTTATGTGGTGAAAGGGGGAAGAAGGATTTTGGCTTTTTTGAACTTTTATTATTGTTCCTGGGTGTATATCCTCTAGACACAAAGGAAACCAATAGCATTTTAAAATGATTTAGTCACTAATCATTGTATTCCTTGAGCATTCTTTCTTGTTGGCAAGCATTCAGTGTATTATCATCGGATTGCGTGGTATCAGACTGGTATCTTTAGACCCAGGACTTTGGGCAGCAGGACAGCGAATAAAGTTGGTGGAAAAGGAAACTTTTGATATGAGAGAAACTGATTTAGCCCTTTATACAGGATAGAAAAGTCAACTATTTGACCAAAGCATCCATCTTTCAAAAAAATAGAATTTTAATCAGATGAACAGATAGGACTTCAGTTGGAATGTTTATTTTTGTCTGTTTATACATATTCTTTATAATCCCTCAGATCAAAGGGTTTGGATTAAGTAGGATTATTCTTATATGTTTGAGTAAATCAATATCTATAATAGAAATGCTGCAAGATTATAGGAAAGGCCAAATGGGGCCAGATCTATGATCTAGCCACGCTAATCCCACCTGTTTCAGACTGATCCAGGGGTAGTATGTGAAGTTACCTGGTAGTTGTCCTTCTGGCAACTTCGAAAGTTTAGGAAGGAATATGCAGTACCAAATGTTTGGTTTGGTAATGATTAACATTTGTTGAACAAATGAATGGACCATAAAGTAAATCCTCATGTAATTATCTACATTTCCTTGAAGCTAATCTTGGTTTATATTTATTACCTATTTATTGTATATAACAAGCTTTTTAAGTGTCTTGCATTACCTTAAAAATTACCTGTCTTCAGCATCAGGAAAGCTTCCTCATCCCCCCACTGCAACGTTGGTATTTCAGGATTTCATCTGATGGATCTTAAAGCATAAGACAGAGAAGGAATGCTATATCCCCCTAAGCTGATGTTCTCCTTGCTTTAATTAAACTCTGGTTTTATTCTGAAGTGGAAGAATTTTGGCTTGGGTTGTAAATGACAAACCGGTAAGAAAACAAATTGTTTACTGGAGTCTTTATAGCATGGCTCACCTGAAGAATAAATGTTAATTAGTTAGGATTACTCCTTACCCCCAGAGATGTTACAAGATTAACAGAAGATAAGAAAGAGAAGCATAATTTATGAGCCATGTCAACAGAAGGTTAATTGTAGGGGAGTAAGCAATTATTATGTAGTAATGACTCATTGCAATAGGCTGTAACAAGGCTTTTGTAGTAGGTACTAATACCATTTTGAAAAGCCTGAAGGGACTAAAAGAGGAAGGATGCAGAAGCTAATTCCTTTGGTTAACAGAGAATTTGTTGACAGAGTCACTATCATATTTCAGTTTCCAGGAACTAGAAACGGTTGATTAGTCACATCTCTTGTGAGTATGGGAGTGAAAAGTGGAAACCCTTTGCCATATATTTGCTACCCTAGGTTAGACACTGCAGAGAATTTGGCTTATGCTCTGGGAGGGGGGTTGAAATGCAATTAAAATAGATCCAACACACAGGAAGATTCTCGGACAGAACTAGCTCTATGCTAAGACTGTACAAGTGGGATCCCAATGGCCTTCTGAAACAAATGCTGGATATTTAAGAGAAGGCTCAAGGGTCACTTCCCCCTGTTATCAATCATTGGTTAATTGTATTCAGATTGAGTGTATCCAAAGGAAAAAAAACAGTCGCTCTTTTACTTAATTATGAAGAATAACAAGTAGCAAACTTTTAGAACTTTTTTTTTTTTTTTGACGAGTTTTTAATCTCAGGTAGAAGAGCTTATTCTGGGAGTAAGGAATCATTTCAGATTCGCCTACTTATATCTATCCCATACCAAAAATTCTGCATTGCTTTGGCACAAAAATTTTCTACCTCTGGCTTTTTCCTCAGTAAGGATACATTTTTACCAGATTGGGGACATTAAGAGAATTATTTCAGGAAGTACTTCAACTGGCAAGGATTGAAATGTTTTCAACATGCCTATATTGGCTTCCAACGTATTTATTCCCTTGGCTCCCTCCCTTCACTGTTGCTTCAGGCTGGCAGCCTCCGGTCTGAACCACTCTTCCTTCCGGGTTCGCAATTCCTCCCCGACGGCTTCCTTTGGAACACAGATACAAGCTCTGTTGTCACCAATCTGGGCTACCTGCGCTATCCTTGTTATCGTCCTTATTAAACCCCCTTGAATTATTGTAATTTTGGCAAGCCATCTCTCGCTTCCTGGGAGCCTGATACATCACCTGATCTCATGCAAGACTATAAGAGGTATCTTCAGTGTGAAGTAAGAGTTTTGTTTCATCTGGAGAGTGAGAGAGAAAGACAGAGATGGAAAGAGTCTATATTCCACTCATTGTAGCAGGGCTTTGCCCTCAAATCTGAGGGAATGTGAAGTGCGGAAAGTGAGCCAGAAAGAGGGAGAGATACGAAGGTCTCTGCTTGCCCGGTGGGACCCACTCCCTGGGAATGGCTTGGTCTCTTGCACTTGGCAAGTCTTAGCTATTTCCCTGCAGGATCATTTCATGTTGTAACACTTCCCTTAGGAATCTACCACAAAATCCTTCTACTCTCTTTTGGTAATGTCTCCATCTTTTTAGTGACGCTGCTTCTTTTTTTCTTTTAAAAATTAATCTAAAGCGTGAGATCGCTAATCACGAATAATGATAACAAACACGATAATAATGAAAACATTTGAAATATTGCCAGGATTACCAAGACGTGGTAATTGCAGCATCCATACCTTCCTCTTTTTTTTTTTTTTTTTTAAAGTTTATTTATTTTGAGAGAGACAGAGAAAGAGATAGCATGAGTGGGGAGGGGCAGAGAGAGTGGGGAGAGAGAATCCCAAGCAGGCTCTGCACTGTCAATGTGGAGAAGCCTGATTTGGGGCTCTAGCTCATGAACCGTGAGATCATGACCCAAGCTGAAATCAAGAGTTGAACGCTGAACGGACTGAGTCACCTGGGCACCCCATACCCTACTCTTTTGTGAATAAGGAATCAAAATCATAGGATTTTCAAGGTGCAAGGGTCATAGGAAGCCATGCAGTACAATTTCCTCCCTTCATGCATAGGAAACTGAGGTCTCTGAAACCAGATGGTGAAGTCCTCATGCAAAAGCTCCATAGCTACTGTTTGTTGCGAGTGTCAGATCCCATGACATTTACAGCCTTATTTTCTTTGGTCTAATCTTTCTGTCCAGAGACCTTGGACTTGACATGTGCCCCTACTCTGATTACAGGCCTGAGGAGTAAAGTCCTCTGTAGGATGTTTTGCAAGAAGAATGAAGAGAAGAGAACAATAGAGGAAAAGGGAAAATGTTTTTAACTCCTGTGAGAATTTTCTGAGGTGTGCTTTGAGGAATGTGCTTTACCAGGAATCTTACAACAATGCAGCCACCAAAAATTTCTGCCATTTTTTTTTTTTTTTTATAGGGAAGACATTTTCAGCAGATAGCCAGAGGTCAGTCAGGTCATGCTGAGGCAGGTAGCCCGTAAAAGTAGCTCACTTCTTCCCTCTGCTTTGCTTTAGCCTTGCCCAGTGAGTGAGGGCACCAGGGTGGCTCAGAGGCTGGCCAGTTCAGGGCCGAGCCAGCTCAACCTTCTACCTGTTAGTTACTGGGAATGGAGTCATGCTGGTAAAGGCTGCAGCTTTGCTATCATTCCTTGGATCCCAGGATTTATACATTATAATTAAAATTTAGAGGCACCCCTCATCTTATTGTGTGCCACTTTATTGCACGTCACAGATACTGCTTTTTTTTTTTTTCTTTTTTACAAACCTTCAGTTTGTGACAACTCTGTGATGGACAAGTCTATCAGCGCCATTTTTTTTTTATTTTAAAATTTTTAATGTTTATTTTTGGAGAGACAGAGCACAAGCAAGGGAGGGGCAGAGAGAGAGGGAGACACAGAATCCGAAGCAGGCTCCAGGCTCTGAGCTGTCAGCACAGAGCCCAATGCAGGGCTTAAACTCAAGAATCTTGAGATCATGACCTGAGCTGAAGTCAGATGCTTAACCGACTGAGCCTCCCAGGCGCCCCTCAGTGCCATTTTTTGCAAACAGCATTTGTTCACTTCATGTCTCTGTGTTACATCTTGGTTGTACTGGCAATATTTCAAATTTTTTCATTATTATTGTATTTGTTATGGTTTGTGATTAGCGATTATGACTTGTTGAAAGCTTAGATGATGGTTCGCTTTTTTTTTTAGCAATGAAGTATTTTCTAATTTATAGTATTATATTATTTTTTAGACATAGTGCTTTGTGTACTTAATAAACTATAGTATAGTGTAAATGTAACTTTTATATGCACTGGGAAACCAAAAATATACTTGGCTGTATTGCAATACATGCTTTATTTCAGTGGTCTGGAACCAAACCTGTAGTATGTCTGAGGCATGCCTGTATTCGTATGTAACATGGCTGGTTTCTAACACTAATGTTTTCTTTTTAAATGTGGCAACCTCAGAAGAATATACCTGTGACCCCTGCAGTAAAAGAGATACTCTCTTAACCATTTGAAATAAAAGTTGAGGGATGCCAGCGTGGCTCAGTTGGTTAAGCATCCGACTTCGGCTCAGGTCAAGATCTCGTGGTTGTTGGGTTCATGCCCCGACTCAGGCTATGTGCTGACAGCTCGGAGCCTGGAGCCTGCTTCAGATTCTGTGGCTCCCTCTCTCTCTGCCCCACCAACCCCCCCCCCCCCAGATCATTCTCTCTCTCTCTCAAAAATAAATAAACTTAAAAAAAGTTGAGAGTACTAAAATGGCATTCTTGCCAGTTTAATTTTATCTCCCTTGTATCTTCATGATGTGGTGTGGGCTTCTTCTATGTGGAATTTCTACCAACTTCAGAGGGGAGGTCCTGAGCTTTGATGAGCTGTTGACAGCAGGCAGGAAAAAGTATAGGACAGCCATGTTTAGTCATTAGCATGTTGGGAGAGACATACTTTCATGCAGTGTATTAGTTTCTTGGGGTTGCTGTAACTGTACTACAAACTGGGTGGCTTAGGACCATAGAGATGTGTCCTTTCACAGTGCTGGGGGCCAGAATTCTGAAAGCTGAGTGTCAGCTGGGCCATGCTCCCCCTAAAGTCTCTAGGGAAGGATCTGCTCTATTCTCTGTCCCAGTTTCTGGTAGCTTCCATCATTCCTTGGCTTGTAGATAACATCTTTTCCCTGTGTCTCTTCCCATCATGTTCCCCCTGTGTATGTCTGTGTCCAGATTTCCCCCTTGTGTAAGAACATCAGTCCTATTGGAACAGAGCCCACCCTAAAGACCTCATTTTAACTTGATTACCCCTGGGAAGACCCTGTCTTCAAATAGGGTCACATCCCAAGGTGCTAATGGTTAGGACTTGAACACATCATTTTTATTGAGGGTCAGGTAGGCACAGTTCATAATAATAACAATACAGTCTGTCAAAACTGTGAATGAAATTGCTCAAAGGTTCTCCACTACTCAGAACCAAATGTTCTGACTGGGACTTTTCACTGGCATATCCAGAGCTCACCTTTGCTTGTTGTGCTGTTTACTGTAAGCTAAGATACAGCCATGTGTCTAAAATGAGTGGTCTTGAGGTGTGGGCTGGCTGGGCTTGGTGGTTTTGGTGTTTTCTCTCTGCCCTTTCCGAGTTTCATATGCAAGGGAGGCACCGCTCAGTCAGGGGACGGTGGCCTCAGGCAGAACTGCGACTGGTGAAAAATCACAGGACCCGAATGATGGTACATGTTTAGAAATTTGGTTATACAGTACACAACTTTGTGTATTGCAATCATTATTCTCACCTGAAGTTGCTAAGGATGTTCTTTTCCTTTCAGATTAAGTCCTTTCTCTTCTCTAAAAATTACCCAGTGATAACAATAAACGTAATTCCTACTTATATAATCTTCTAACTCTGTGAAAATGATGCTCGACATTTCAAAAAAGTTTTGTATTTCTAAACACAAGAGGATACAAACTTTGTAGTATTATTTGAAGGATTCTCCGGGGCACTTTGATTCACTTAGCCATATTCAAATGTATGGAAACATTTGCTTTACATAGCTGTAAAATTAGAAACCTGGGGATTTGCACAATGACACAGTGTCCCAATGCATTTAAAACTCTGCCATTTTATAACGATCACCTAAGCAGCCCCAGGACTGCTGCTTTTACTGCTACCGATGTGGTTGCTACAAATAGCAGCTGAGGTTTATTGAGCACATGTTCTGTGCCAGGCACTGTTCCAGGGGCTTTGCCATGTTTTGACTAATTTCCCTTCCACAGCAACTCAGTAAAGTAGGTATCATTCTCTATAATTAAATAAAGAAACTGGGGCACAGGGCCTAAAGGTAAGTAAGTGGAAGAGCTGGAATTCAAATATGGACTCAGACCTCTTAATCTTGCTCTTGATCACCAAAATATATACGTTCTAGGGCAATCCATTCCCAAGTCTGTGCCACAAAACAGCAATTTTATTCAAATCTCCTGAAAAAAAAAAAAGAAAGAAAGAAAAAGAAAAAAAGTTTATGTAATTAAAAACATTTGGGAACCACTGCAAATTCCCACCCCTTCTTGTAGACTCATAATGTATGCTATATTAAAAGTTGTGAGAATTCTCCCAGAAAAGAAACCTATATAACAGAATGTAAAATTGAAATTTCAACTAGGCATCAAGATAAAGTAAATGCTGAATTCTCAAGCGAGTTGCTAAGTCACCCTGCACAGACTCTACAAGCAAAATATCTGGGAACCTATTCCACAATTTTTGGATCCTTTCAGAGGAGGAGGTTTTTGTGAGATTTTCTGAGGAAAGACTAGCAGCTGTGCGATGGGGCCCCCACCTTTTCCCCTGGGGAAAGTTGCTGCCTCCATCACCAAGCCCAGTGGCTTCAGTGTGACTACTTGAGGAGATATGTGCTCCCGTATTTCAGGGACACTGCAGACTGAGGTCGATGCCCTCCTCGAAACGTAGATGCAAAAGTTGGCTCATTAGCGCTTTGGTGGCCAATCTAGGAGCTTGCTGCTGCAAAGATGTCTCATTGCTTCCCATGAGACAATGCAGAGGGTTGTAACTGCTGTGGGGCCCCACAGCTGGCAGATTAAGGGCTACATGGGGTGGGCATCCTGAGGGAATGAGGAATATCCTTCAGATCTTGAGAGTTGATGCTAGAGATGTCCCCTAGGACCAAAGAACTTCCCAAGTTGGCACAGAAGAATCATCTTCACCATTTGCCCTGTTCAAGGAATGTGAAGGCACTCAGGAAAGTAGGGACTATAAAAAAGGAACCTCTTTTCCCTGTGCTTACCTAGGGTTGCCAGATAAAATACAAGATTCTCAGTTAATTTTGAATTTCAGATGAACGATGAACAATTTTTTTTTAATTTTTTTTAATGTTTATTTATTTTTGAGACAGAGAGAGACAGAGCATGAACGGGGGAGAGTCAGAGAGAGAGGAAGACACAGAATCCGAAGCAGGCTCCAGGCTCTGAGCTGTCAGCACAGAGCCCGATGCGGGGCTTGAACTCACAGACCATGAGATCGTGACCTGAGCCGAAGTCGGACGCTTAACCGACTGAGCCACCCAGGCGCCCCAACAATTTTTTATTATAAGTATATCCTCTGCAATATTTGGGACATACTTATATTAAAAATTATTCATTATTCATCTGAGATTTAAATTAAGTAGGGATCCTGTATTTTTATCTACAAAATCTGGAAAACTTACCCCCACCCCACCTTTACCCTGGCAGCTGGTGAGTAGGTGAATGGTGAAGGGAAGGAAAGAACAGAAGTTGTTCTGTTTTCTGAATTAATGCTTTTTAAAGAGATTTAAAGGTCTTCCCAAAGAAAAGTAGAAAAGTCAACAAACCTGTCAAGGTCCTCCGGCGTGGGCAGGGAATCAATCTGCTCACCTACCTCCCCTCTAGTAATCATCAATTCATTCTCTACAGTTAAGACTCTGTTTCTTGGTTTGTCTCGTTCTCTCCCTCTCTTTTTTTTCTTTGCTTGTTTGTTTTGTTTCTTAAATTCCACATATAAGTAAGATCATATGGTATTTGTCTTTCTCCAACTGACTTATTTTACTCAGCATGATACTCTCTAGCTCCATACATGTCATCACAAATGGCAAGATTTCATTGTTTCTATGATTGAGTAATATATATATATATATATATATATATATATATATATATATATATAATATATCACAACTTCTTTATCCCTTCATTTGTTGATGAACACTTGGGCTGCTTCCATAGTTTGCTATTGCAAATAATGCTGCTATAAACATAGGGGTGCATGTATCCCTTTGAATTAATGTTTTTGTATTCTTTGGGGAAATACAAGTAGTGTACTTGCTGGATCATAGAGTAGTTCTATTTTTTTTTTTTTTTTTTGAGAAACCTCCATACAGTTTTCCACAGTGGTTGCCCCGATTTGCATTTCCATCAACGGTGTGAGAGGGTTCCTTTTTCTCCACATCCTTGCCAACACTTGTTTCTTGTATTTTTTATTTTAGCCATTCTTCAGAACACATTTTGAGAAATTCTGCTTTGTTTCATAACTTTGTGGTATAATTAACTAAAGGGCTATACTGGAGACCTTTGGCTAAACTTTGCTGGTGGACCAGTGTATTAATATATGAGGTCCCATAAACTTTCAGGTAAAAGAAAACCCAACTCAGATGAACTTAAACAACAAAAGAAGTACTTAGGCTCAGGTGACTGGGAAGTCCAAATTCAGGAGGACTTCAGCATTGGTTGATCTAGTAGTTCAGCCATGCCAGGAAGGACTCAGTTTATTTTGATTTGCTTTGTGCTGCTTAGTTTTTCTGTTGTATCTCTTTAGTGTCAACAATGTTAATTTCATTCCAAGACTGGGTCTCTTGCTCCTAATAAGGTTGTTGCAAATTTCAACAGGGCCTGGGAGGGGAGAGAGCAGTGTTGTCCCAGCATTCCAAATAGCCTGGTTGGCCGGTCACATGCTCGCCCTGTGATACCTGTGGCCAGAGGATGGAAGGTACCAAGGACCTGAAGTTTATCGAGTCTTTTCCATGGAGCTCAGAGTGGGTTCAACCTTTACCAAAACACATGAGCTGTGTGAGGAAGAAGAGATAGATGATTGCCTGGGGGTGGAAGGGGAGTGTGAGAATGCATGCTAGGTCAACCAACAAATGTCCAGTACAGCTGGGAATTTAAGTTGCTGTCATTGGCTGCATGCAGGGACAATACTCAAAACTGTTAACAGCCTGCACCCTCTTGGGCACCAGCCAGTCTGAAAAGACACTCTCGCCAGGGGGGGTGCCTGGCTCCCAAAGGCCTCTTGCTTATAAAGGGTTAACCTTTTAGTTGCTTAATGTTGAAGGGTCCAGGAGCTTTTGAGGAAGATGTCAGAAGGTTTTGATAGGTAGGCACTCAGAGGACTCAGGGCAGTAGCACTTTATTAGCTGAAATAAAAATATATCGTTATCTTAATTTAATGATGTTTATAATTATGTCCATGTGTCCTAGCTCAATGACTTTAAAAAAATACCAAAAAAAAAGTTTTGTTTCTGAATAAGATTCTTCACTTAATTTCCTTATTTGAAAAATGAGTGAGTCACATTAGATGATTTTACAACTCCTTTGACAGCAATGTTTGTGTTATATTCTGTAAAAATATATATAAATAAGCCTTTAATTTTATCTATCATGCACATTGTGACATGTCTGCATTAAATAGAATATTGTAAACAGTTATGCATTTTAAAATGCAGAGAACCAAATTGTCATCTAAAACTTGGCACATTGAATTTAACTGAATTTAAGTCTGAATTTAACTAGATCTTTATGTTGAAATTTTCAGATGTGCTATTTCTAAAGACCCTGAGAGGGTTCTTGTTTCTCATTTTCTGTGTTTTTTGGTAAAACAAGGGGGGAAACTACCATCTAACATGTTAAAAACCATTAATGTTGCTTTGGCCTCAACAGAAGGCAGAGAGGTACAAAAACAGAAATGGCTAAAGAAAAATCAGAGTTGAGATGGAAGCTGTGCATTCACCTAAAGATGGTTCATTAGGGTCACCCAAGGGGAGGGATCGAGAGGGAGGAGCCGCCCAGGCCATTCCCTCTCCCATGGGTCAGTGCCGTCAAGGGCAGAGCTGATGTGCAGTTTGAGAACGTGAGTTTTTCTCCAGGGCTTCGCCTGCCTGCTCTAACCGTCCTGAGAAGCCTTCCCAACCTCTTAGGTCCTCAACTGGCTAGTCATCTCAGATACAAAAAACCACAAGGAAGGAATATTTTCCTAAAATAAATGGAAAATCAGCAACAATGATGATCCTTTTTCCCATTTCATATCCTCTTCCTCATCCCTTCTACGTCCCCCCTCCCCCAATCCCTTGCCCCCAAACAGAGTTAATTATTCCAGAGGGCAGTGTTGTTTATAGTCACCAGAACTGCAGGCAAGAGAGAAGAGTATTGTATATATTTCCTGTTTTTTTCTGCATAGAGACATGCCTAAAATATTTGTGATATTTTGAATTTTTAGACTGAGGATCATTTAAAATATTTGCAGACCTATCTTTGTAGATTTTTTTCCCCCCTGTACTTTAAGACATCAAAAATATCAAAGCTGAGAAAGGTTTTGACTTTCAAAGAGAGAACTTTTTGACAACAGCCAATATTTTATTTCATCTTCAGAGCAAAAAGCTATCCTGGTTTGGTGGAGCCTTAGGTCGCTCCCTCCTTCTTTATACATAATTTCTGATAGATTTATAGGTATACACACATCTGTGTTAATTAAACCAGATGAAAATCATACAGAGACTGCTAAGAAAATACATAGTCACAGGGATTAGGACTGATCATCTTATCCCTTTAAAGGTATTTTCTGTTATGGCAATAGCTAGAACTAAATAATAAATGTATTATAATGCTTTGAATAAAATAGCTTTAAAACATAATTTATAAAATTTGCTGCCCAGACGCCACAGTAAATTTATTAACCATGAGTGAGGACCGTGTTTTTGGGGGTCTGCATGTTTGGATATGTATACAGTCTGCCTAATATTTAATGGTATATATATATATATATATATATATACACACACACACACACATATATGTATATATATATACTGCAAAAACATCTTCATAAATCTTAAGTCTCCACAATTAAATTATTTTAAATTAAAATTTGTTTTTACAATATATATGTATTTGTATCTGTGCATACAGGATTAATAAAGAATTTAAAGACAAAACAAACATTACTCTCATGACCTTCATAAGTTTGCTCATTTATTTAATGCTCAATAACCCCAAGGAACATAGTGTTACCTTCATTTCACAGGTGAGAAAATTGAGGCAGAGAATGTCAATAACGTGTGCAGTTCACACAGACTTCACCAGTGGTTTGTTGTTGTGGTTTCCAAAACAAAGTTTGCTAATTCTAAAGCCTTTATGTTTTCCATCACCTCGCACCATGTTTTTTTACTCCATTATTTGAAGGCATTCCTCATTTTAGTTTTCTAGGGATGTGGGTGAAAGGTTGGAAATAGTAGAAAGGTGCAAATAGATAAAATCTAATAATGGCTACAATAGTAACCATCACTATAGTGGTGAGAATTATTACCTAAGGTGTCATCGACACCTTAAATGTTTTTTTTTAGTAAATGTTTATTTGTTTTTTGGGGGGGAGAGAGAGAGAGAGAGAACAAGTGGGGGGGGCAGAGAGCGGGGGACACAGAATCCAAAGCGGGCTCCAGGTTCTGAGCTGTCAGGACAGAACCCAAGGCAGGGCTTGAACTCATGGACTGTGAAATCATAGACTGTGAGATCATGACTTGAGCTGAAATCAGACGCTTAACCGACTGAGCCATCCAGGCACCCCCATCAAGGGCTTTTCTTAAGACAGCTAATCAAGATACTTCTCAGAGGCACATTTTTAGAATTCTCGGCTAAATATATGACTTCAGCAGTATGAAAATGCACAAAACACTTGTTACTCCAAAGCATAGCATGCTCCATCTTTGACATGTCTGAGAGAAAGCATTTTCCAAAGGGTTCTTTAACTCTAGAAAATTTATATTGTCAGAAAAAAAATTTTTTTCTCTTTATGTGTTCAAGTTTGCAGAGAAACAGACCTCAAGACAGGAGTAGGAAAGATTTATTGAGAGAAGAAGCTAGAGAAGCTGGGGAGAAAGTTTCAGACTGAAAGGAAGATCTGACCACTGTGGAAAAAGAGAGAAAAGGAAGGAGGACTGGATAAGTTTTTTTTCACAGGTTGGTTTATGGATTAAATTAAGTGTGATAACATATGTGAACCATTTAACAGTTCCTTGGTACTAAATGAATACTCCATAAACATGGGTCTCATTCTTAAGCTCCATTTTTAAAAATCATTGCAATGAGAACCATAGATACCTGTTACAATTCATCCGCCCTATGCATTTTTCTTGGTAACAGAACTGTACTGTTACAATGGAAAATTGATGTCAGGCTGGTGGTTCGGCTTCCTTGAGAACTTAGCAAACAATGTTTACACAGCCTCAATGCTAGAAAAGTTTGTAGATAAATCCACATGACAGAGAAAGACGTTAAAAACCAACATTCTTCCTCATATGATTGCTCAAATTAAAAAATCCTTCCTTTTATTTTAGAAATCTTTCATTTGGAGGTATTTTCAAGAAATATGTTATTTGCAAATACTTTTCAATTGAGCATTTGGAATAAATGGTATAACTCACAGTCAACTATTATCCAACCAATTCTAATTTGCACTTGATTGAAAAGTTGAAATATTTTAAAATAAGATAAAGAACTGCATCTATACACACAACCTGGCCTGACCTTTGACTTAACGGACAAGCCAATTTAGTAAAAGTAAATTAGAAGCTTTGAACCAAATAATGACTTGCTGCATTTGATATGAGAACAAATATGATTTGGTTGAATTTTAATTTATTGAGGCTTTGTCTAAAGTTAAATCATCTGAAAGTTATGGATATTAAACTTAAAACTGAGCATGACATTTAAAAAAATCCTATTCTGACTTTAGAGGAAGAGGTAAAATAGTGCTGAAATATTAATATATGCTTTATGCCACATATGACATTTCTTTCAGCATCCCTTATTTTAAACTTTAAGAAATACATATTCATTATAAAAAATGGATAACATTCATAAAAATATTTAAAATTAAAAATGAATCTGTCCTTGGTTCTACTACCTACAACAACTATTGTTAACATTTTAATATCCTTCCTAAATAAAGCAAGCTGAGGTAATTACGCTCAAAAAATATATATTTAGAAAATAAATAGCAGGTTTAATGTTGGAACACTATGCTTTCTTATTCTTAAAAACTATGTTTCCTTTTCTTCTTGATTGTGGTCATTCAGTTATTGACCTTATTATCATTTTACTTCAGAACATTCTTAACTGCCCCTCTGAAAAATGCTGCATGGAAATATTATTTCTTAATTAAAGTAAATGTAAATCAAGTTTCAAATGTTGGGGGCAGTTTATAATGTTACTAATTTGAGAAACCACTATGTTTTTTTTTAAACTCCTTTTGGAAATCCTTATTAAAATTAGGAAGTCATTTATACAAATATGCTTTCTGAAAAGTGTAAACAAGTTTCCTGGAATGCAGGAATAGTGTGTATTCAAATTGCTCTCTCTGCACATAGATCAGTGAGTGCAGCTTCTTGGCCTAACAAACAGCACCGAATAGGAAAGACGGTGATACTTACAGTGTCTCATACCAGTTTGGGTGGCAGAGCCCGTAGGCACACAGTCTATAGTGGGAACTTTGGCACTGGATTTATCTTTTCTTCTTGCCATAGGAATATTACAAGAAATCTGTGACTAGAACAAAATGGAAAAATAAAGAAAATGAAACTATAATTCTTCCCTCGTATGTATGTGCTCTGTAAAAAAAAAAAAATGTTTTCCTGTGAGGGTAACTGTCATAGATGTTACTGTCCTTTAATATGGTATCGAGTGTGAGAGGGAGTAGAAGGAGACAGCTGTCCATTTCTTACATGCAACATACATTTGATTGCCTATATAAGATGTTTAGTGACCACTGAACAGGATGGAAAATGTCATTTCTAATAAAACGCGATGAAGAGGGAAACATGCTACAAGAAAATATGATTCGTTCAAGATTGTATTTTCAATAAAATGGACTTCCTCTTCCCTTGAGCAATATCTTCACTATTTAGCCACGAATAGGCAGACATTTTGGTGATTTGAGGTATTTGCATTAGAAAAAAATAAGAAACATGTTTGAATTTGAAAAGGAATTGGAGACAGAAAAAAATAAACCAAACCAAGCTTGTGATGTTAACAGAATCTATTGAAAAATCTGGGACTCAGAGGAAAAAAATATGAAGTGGAAAAAGCATGAGTTTTGGAATCACATAGGTAAGCCTAGATTTCATTGAAATCAAGCTTGCATTTTCGGTACACTTCACTAAGAATTGTGTGAAGTCTGATTTCTTTGAATCCTATTTCCTTTATCTATAAAATGGAGTTCTCAGCAGTGACTTAACAAGCTCTTAATATGTACCAGATACCGTGCCAAATTCCTTACATTCTCACTTTAATTTCTTAGAACCGCCGTGATCTAAGGCAAGTATAACTGTCCCCATTTTGTAGAGAGAAATAGACTCAGGAATACTGAGAAACTTGCTCACCTTTCACAGACAATAAATAGCAAATTTGGATCTGTGTTCTTTAGCCACAATGCTATACCATGCTCCCTGCAGTAATAGCTATATTACAATGAATATCACAAGCTAATGATTTAAATGTTTTATGTCACGGTATTTGAATTAGCTCTGCTTTTTCCAGGTAGTGCCAGAAATAGACTGTTAGTTGCTATTGCATTTTCCTTAGTTTTTATGGAGATTATCTTCCAATTATGTGACCTATAATGCTGCTTTCATGTCCTCTCAAAAGTACAGAGTCACATCTGTCACATCTGGAATATAGGCTTGGAGTTTGTGAAAAGGTTGACAATATCCTTGCAATCACAAGAGGAATGTTCAACTATCACATGATTATAACTGCAAATCACTAATTTTTATTACAAATCATATCAGATTTGCACTAAGAATTAAAGTCTTCCATTTAAATAGGACATAAATGTCACAGAGAGAAAGAAATAACTAGGAATCAAGTGAAAGTTACTATACCACTCATTTTGCTAATCATAATACCACTAGAATGACCTACAAAATTCAAGGAGAATGGAAGGATTCATGTTCCTAAATGAAGTGTAACTGGTATAGTCTTCTAGCCCCTCATAATTACAACATATTAGAAATAAAGTAAAAACTAAAAATGGGAATATTTAACATTTGTAAAAATCCTTAAATTTAATTTAAGCCAGAGATGGCATGTTTCTAGGATGTTCTGTTTAGTTCAACAATCATGAATGACTGATTTGGAATAGGATATAGACATACAAAAATGAAGACATGGCTGTCCCCCTCCCCCTGGGGGAGCTCTCTCCCAAGCTCCCAAGCCGGGGGAAAGACCACCAATGATTCCATAGGCAGGTTGCAGGAGCTGCTGTGCTGAGGGAAGGCACTGGGAAATGGGGAATGAATGCTAAAACATTCAATCTCTCATCACCATTTAAAAATTGTAAACGTGTATGGGGTGCCTGGGTGGTTTAGTTGGTTAAGCATCCAACTTCAGCTCAGGTCATGATCTAGCTGTTCATGAGTTTGAACCCCGTGTTGGGCTCTGTGCTGACAGCTCAGAGCCTGGAGCCTGCTTTGGGTTCTGTGTCTCCCTCTCTCTCTGCTCCTCCTCTGCTTCTGCTCTCTCTCTCTTAAAAATAAACAAACATTAAAAAAAACTATAGATGTCTGATAGTTCTGAAATTGTTGCTCTTAAGGAAACAAGCACACGTACAGGTAACAGAAAGGCCTTCCGAAAGAGAATCAGCAGATATTCGGGAAGGTTTCAAGGCCAATGTAGGGGTTATACTCACTCAGAAATCAGAAGAACCAGAGGACTTGTGATTGCAGAATTGATATTTTACAACAAATTTACTTTTAGCTACTATTTTTACCTGTGTACTTCATTTTTAAAAAATGGAACTAGCTTGGGGCGCCTGGGTGGCTCAGTCGGTTGAGCGTCCGACTTCGGCTCAGGTCATGATCTCACGGTCCGTGAGTTCGAGCCCCGCGTCGGGCTCTGTGCTGACAGCTCAGAGCCTGGAGCCTACTTCCGATTCTGTGTCTCCCTCTCTCTCTGACCCTCCCCCATTCATGCTCTGTCTCTCTCTGTCTCAAAAATAAATAAACGTTAAAAAAAAAATTAAAAAAAAAATGGAACTAGCTTTACTTTTTTTTTTCCTTAATGCAATATTAATGCATATTCTTTTTGGAAAATACAAGTTATAACAAAAATAAAAATCACAAAAATAAAAATCAAATAAAATATTAAAAATCACCTACATAGTGAGGAACAAAGTTAACATTTTGCTGTATAGGGTTCTGGTAGTCCTGTATTCTTATATAAATGAAATAGTCATAAACATGCAATTATTCTGTAGAATATTTGTAGAATAGAATATTCTACAAATAGAATAGAATATTTGTAGAATATTCTGTAGAAAATTGTACTATTTTGTAGCCTGCTTTTCTTTTGACTTAATTTTATTTAATTTATTATGAAGATTTTTTTCATGTCAGTACATGGTACAGTACTCATAAAGGCTATGTAGTCCTACATTGTAAGGATGTGTAGGAACCTTAATTTATGCAGTCAATTCTCTATCAGTAACATTTAGATTATTTTCACTTTTCTACTTTTGCAAACAATGTTGCAATAAAAATGCATGTACATATATGTTTGCACATGGCCATAGTTATATACATAATTACATTAAAATCCTAGAAGTGGAATTGCTTTTTGTAAATGTTTCTAAATTTTCTCTAGCTTAATCAACTTGCACTCAGTAGACTGTCCAAGAATTTTTACCCACACCCCACCCCTCCAATCCTGGTCAGCCTCAGTATTTAATGTCTAAATCTTTGCCAATATAATAGGTAAAATTTGTATTTTGTTATTTTAATTTGGCCATCTTTGATTATTAGGCTAAATATTTTCATAAATTTATTGGTAGTATCTTTTCTATATTTGAATTATAGAGTTGAAATTACTGTTATTTATAATCCTAAAACGCTGCATAAGTTATGCACTTCTGCATTTACTTTTTAATTAGAAATAGAGTGGCCATTTCCATCTACCTTTAACTGGTCTGAATCTGTTTTTGTTCTTTTCTTTTTCTTTTCTTTTTTTTTTTTTTTTTTTGCTTTAAACATAAAACCACAGGCCAAGTTTCATTTCTCATTTACCACTTCTCCACCTGAGTTGTCAGTTTTGCTTTTGGTCTAAAGTGAGGGTAAGCGAGAGGGCATCTCAATAAATCACTGTCTTTGGGCAAGATTTGTATAGAGTTATCTTCTTTGCATATCTTATTTTAGTTCGTCATTTGAAAATAAATTTAAACTTAATACTGCTCAATGTGCGTTCTCCTGTTTAAAATCATCATTTACACTTGAGACTCTTTTAAAAACAACAAAAGAATTTTTATTTGGGGATGCCAGTGTGAACACTTCTTTAAGGAAATGTGACAACATTTAGGAAACAATCGTGTCAAAATAGCACTTACCTGAAATGACTTGGATATGGACTATTTATGGGCCTTTCCCTAAACATTAGAAAAGATCAAAGAAAGTGATTTGACTTATGGAGCGCCTGCATGGCTCAGTTGTTTAAGCGTACAACTTCGACTCAGGTCATGATCTCACAGTTCGTGAGTTGGAGCCCCGCGTCCAGCTCTGTGCTGACAGCTCAGAGCCTGGAGCCTGCTTTGGATTCTGTGTCTCCCTCTCTGTCTGCCCCTCTACTGCTCACACTCTGTCTCTCAAAAAATAAATAAATGTTAAAAAATTTTAAAAAAAAGAAAGCGATTTGACTTATAATCATTATCATTATCTAACAAGCTCTTCTTGAGCATTAGTACTTCATTCTTTTGTTCAAAAAACCAGTAACAATGGGGATTACAAATTCCATGAAGAAACAAGTTCTACTTCTTTACATCCTACAAGAGTCTAATAGTGCTATATATATATATATACACACACACATACATGTGTATATATATATATATATATATATATATATATATATGTATGTATATAGTAAATTATCGTGGAAACAGGCTACTTGTTCAACCTTTTAATAGGGAATGTGATCCACTTATATTTTTATTGTAATTGTTGATATATTTACATATTTATATATGCCATTTTACTATGTTTGCTTTATTTTTATTTTCTTTCTTGCACTCTTTCAAGTACTTTAGACTGAGTATTAGCAACAAGATTCAACAGGTACTCATCAGCTGCATTTGTACATAGCATGTTTGTGTATTTGTGTGTGTGTGTGTGTGTGTGTGTGTGTGTGTGTGTGTCTGGGTGTATGTATGAGAAAGTGAGAGAAATTTTGTAAGTGACTGTTATTTGCCTATTTTCAAATCCGTCACTTACGCTAACAAATTTTGGGCTATCATAGTGCATTGTGTACAATAGACACTTTGTATTAACAGTTTGATTTTTTAGTTATTGACTATTTTCAAGGAACTCCACAAGTCTGTGGCATAAAAGGCATCAATTTAAGCCACTGTCCCCTGATGTGATGAACAAATAACCCATCGGGAAAGGCCCAACACCCAGGATTGACCTTTCGATTCTGCTTCATTTTCTACACCTCATACAGTAGATCTGCACAGGCTACACTGTATTAAGCTTACATGAAGTAATCGTATGTTCTTCTAGAATTTGCAGGTTTAGAGATTTGTGACAGTTTTGCAATACAAAGTTCTTAAATACTTTCTATACTCTATAAATAAAAAGAGCAAATTTGTTTGTTGAAGACTCTGCCCGAGAAAATTTTTTACAAATTAAAAATAGTCTTTTTGTCGCACGTATTTTTTGATGCATAATATTTTATTTCATCTAAAAACATCACAAGAATATTTATATCTCCTGCTTGTATGTAATTAAGAGCAAATGGAAGAGTACATTTATAAAGTACAGGTCATAAAGAATTCTAGCAGGGAGAAAACCATTTATATTTCATTTTGAACTGATTGTAATATGGAAATGAAATCTTTCTAATTAGAAATGATAGGAGATAGCAAATAAAAATGTTTTTTGCCATCAGTGTTGATATCACGAAGTACTTGTAGATGAAGCCTAACTCTTTGTAGTATGGCAATGATAGGAAACTAGCTAATTATTAAATCTTCTTAATTAGCAAATAAGAAAGTCACTGAGTGATGTCAGATAGATGATGATAACCTGTACTAGATCTGTAGAACATTATAAAAGTATTATGAACATTGTATCATAAATTCTTTAAACGGGCCACTTGCCTAAGTTAACAACAATTCAACTTAATCACATGTGGTCAACTTTAAAAAGGCCCACCGTAATTTAAAAGATTTTTTTTAACGCTTATTTATTTTTGAGAGAGCGGGAGAGAGAGAGAGAGCGGGAGAGAGCCAGAAAGAGAGGGAGACACTACATCTGAAGCAGGCTCCAGGCTCTGAGCTGTCAGCACAGAGCCCGATGCAGGGCTCAAACTCAAGAACTGTGAGATCATGACCTGAGCCTCAGTCAGATGCTTAACTGACTGAGCCACCCAGGCCCCCCTAAAAAAGACAACTGTAATTTTAAAGTACCTTTGGGTCTTAGAAATTTGTTACTTATATAGTTAAACCAAGAACTTTTTACTTTAATAATGTCTGTCAACTAACAGAATAGTTCCCCCGACTTTTAGATTAGTGAATGGGAATTTCATGTAAGTTTACATTTTACTGTGACTTAAGTTGCCATAACAACCTTCGCTTCATTAACAGTTTGGCACATTGAATATTTAAAGTAGTTGTTTTTTTTTTTTAATGTTTCAGGATGCAGTCTTAGGATGCAATTCCCATTTAGGAAATGTAACTCTATAAAGGAAATGACAAAGATAACCAGAAGTGCCAAGAGTAAGTCGCAGGTCACTGTTACTGTTGATTTTCCCTGTCCACTTATATGTAAAGTCTAGTCATGATTGTTTACTCATAGACTTGATAAAAACAGAGAATGTTGACTCAAAGAAAAGAACTTAAAATAAAAACCGGCATTTGCAACAGACAAACCATCCCATACCAATCTCTGTGGAAGGCAAAATCCAATAATCATTTACAAATATTCTGATGGTTGGAATAATCCTCCCGCTTTTTCTCCAGATGACACTTCTTTCTCTCATGGTGCTGGAGGCCATCATCTTGCTAGCTGGCTACACCAGTGGCTCTGCTACAGTAAATTCATAATTCTTCTAATATTGCTTGTCTTTTGTGAATGAGCTCTGCAGGAAAACTGAGACCTCCTGTTCACTGTGGCACACACACCTAATGAGTCATTTCTCACTTTTGAGATTGCCAGGGGGGATAGAGAATGATTGGAGGAGCCAAGATGAATCATAGGAGAAGAGTTCTTTCACTCAGCTCACCATCATACTGTGCATTTCTGCATCTATTTAAAAATTAACTCGTGACCCCTAGTAATATTCCACCCTCAGTCACGCACATTGGTTTCCTTTAAGACCATTATTCTCACTAGCGTTACTCTCACTCAGAGGTGATTCTGGCTTGTTAGAGGGGACAAATGGTGGGCCTTCCAGAACTATCAGGTTAGTGTTACTCTTTTGGTATGGCCTGAATGGAGTAAATGTGTGTTTGTGATACGTGAACCTTGAGTACGTGGATTTTAAAATTAATTACAAGTTATTCAACGACATCTTATACAGACTTTCTTGGAGAACTTTTCTGTGGTGAGTTCAAGAAAAATTGTTTGAGAAATGTTTGGGGGATGACTATCCTTTTATATTTGTCCTTAAAGACCTGGCAGTGGCTTTGGATCACTTTAAAAAATGACAACAAATGAGGTTAATCTGTAGTGATTTCCACATATACTTATTCTTGCTAAGTTTTATTTTGTTTTTCTAACTTTAGATGTAACTGGCCAGATGTGGTTGTTAGGATATCAGATTAATTTTCTAGAAATTCATGGAAATGTGTGTTGATTTGTTTTACTAATGACATGAAATGACCACAAAGCAGCTCTCAGAATAGTTTGAGATAACAAAAATCTTGATAAGCTATGTTTCTACATGTATCTATATGTATATAAGTATATAAATGAATTTGTCTTAAAATGTGGAAATATCCTTGTTTAAAAATCTGCAAAATGAGACCTACTGATACAATTTATAATAAGCCTTTTAATGCTATTATAATGTAAATTACATTTCATACCAGAGGACTCCATATATGACATCGTAAAATACCAACTTAATCAAGTTTTGAACTTTTTACTATCAGAGTTATTCTATCTATAAATTTATATCTGCTTTTCCTTCCATCATTGGAACATTATGAGTATAATATATGCAATATGCTAAGATTTTTGTAAGGCATATTCTTAATATTTGTTAAATGAGAGTGATTGTCACTTGATACTGTAGTTTGGAAATTTTCTTTCTTTATTTATTTACTCTTATTTTTAAAATTTTTTAGCATTTTTATTTATTTTTGAGAGACAGAGAGAGACAGAGCACAAGCAGGGGAGGGGCAGAGAGAGAGGGAGACACAGAATCTGAAGCGGGTTCCAGGCTCCGAGCTGTCAGCACAGAGCCCGATGTGGGGCTCCAACTCACAGGCTGTGAGATCATGACCTGAGCGTAAGTCAGATGCTCAACCGACTGAGCCACGCAGGTGCCCCCGTAGTTTGGAAATTTTAAAGTAACACTCAGTAATTAATAATAGGAGCCAATAGCTTTATATAATAACTTTTACCCAATATTTAAAAACACTTTTGTATTTATTAGACTTATAATATTCTTGACAATTCTATAGACATAGATATTACCAACTACTTTACGTATGAAAGATTACAATGATTTACTCAATGTCCCAACATTAAGAATGAAGCTGAATCTAATAACCCATTTTTTCTCATTTCCTAACAAATACTTTACCTGATTTATTGAGCTATATTTTAAAAGTAGCATTTCTCAAAGACATTTATTTCCCTGATTAGTAATAGTGCTTTTGCTGATTTGTTTTTATAACGTGAATGGCTTCTACCTTTTATATTTTGTTTTTATTTAACTTTAGGAGATCTATTTAACTGTTTTAAATTCAGTTTAAAGTTTTCCAAGAAACCTTATTTCTTATCATTTACAGTCCTTTTTTCTATATCTATAATGAAGTATTAAAAGCTTTTATAATATCAATATTAATAATAACTGTGCTGATAGAAATTAATACAACATAGAAGAATACTTAAATAAGAAAATTATATTTTTATTTAATAAAGGTTAAGAGAAATTAATAAATTAACCAATTTATAAAGCATAACACTGTATTTTCAACTTCTAAATAGATTATGGTATGCCAAATATTTGAGATTTCTTTTAATGTGAAAGATACATGGGATGAGCTTGAATTACCTAGTCTCTGAAAAGATTCTAAGCTTTCTCTGATTTTCAAACCTAATATTTAGAAGTAAAATAGTAATTCATTTGTGTCAACACTGAGGGTCAACACATAACCCACTTTCTCTTGAATCAAAAGATATTTACAATAGTATGTTTTCTGTAGCAAAAGCCTTTTGTGGTTGCTGCTAATTACATGTTTTTCACTTCAAAGTCTTTAAAAGGAATATACGTGCAAGTAGACTTAATACATTTTTATTGGGTGAAAGAATTCAGCAAAGTCTCTGGGTTTGGAAAAATGTATATAAAATATCAGTAATATCTTCATTTTGTATTTTTCACTTCAGCTAAATACAGAGCATACTGTCTTCCTATATTACTGAATCAAGTCTTGAAATTATATACACCAAGCAAATGATGCTATAGAAAATGTGTAGCACTAACATTTTAATTAAAATGTAAAATGATAATACACATGGTGATGTAGCTAAGCATTTGAGGACCTCCAATTATATTAGTAGTTACATTTCATTTGATAACTCAATAACTAGTAATTAAAAACATGTAATTAAAACAAAGTCATATCCTAATGTATGAAGTCAATGAAAACAAAAGAGCATAGTAAAACCCTCTTGAAAAGTAGTTACTATGCCATTATAATGAGATAAATTTTTACCAATATATCTTATAAGGAAAATAAAGGTCAAACTTTGCCCTGTGCTCTCTTGTTAAAATACTCTAGAAGACCAGGTGATAAAGGAAGTCTTAAATCATAAACACAATACAGAATGATTTTATCCCCATGAATTTTTTGACAGTCCAAAGTTATTGTGAATGGCTTAGGGTGAAAGATAACATTGGAAGGCAGTAAAGAATCGCCATACAAAGTTTTAAAGATTAAGGCCAGACTCTCGCTTTGTTACTCAGTAATAATTAACTAAAGGGCACACATATTTTTTGCTACCTGTATTGTTAACACATTTCTCACCAGATGAAAGTGGGCAGAATCCTTTAGATGTAGTCCAATTGAAGCCCATTATGAAGGGCGGTGTGGGTCAAGGTACCATTGTTCTTGAGAGAGGAAAAGGCCTGAATGTACATAAACAATCATGAAGAAAGGAATTGATCCAAGCGGGCCTTTATGTCAGAGTTCAAGGTCTACAGGAGTCGTATTTTGCCGGGTAAACTAGATTGACCAGAGTTAAAGAAGGCCATTCAGCTAAAAAAAAAAAAAAAAAAAAAAAACAACCTAAAAAACAAAAAAAGGAAAACAATACAAAACAAAAAAGACAGCATATGGTTTAATTATAGCCATGAACACAGGGACTTTTCACTCATCTCTTCAAAAATAAACTCTTCCTTGTATTCGTGAAGCGATGCGAATATGAATACCAACAGAAATACTTTTTTTCCTTCTTTATCGCTGACACAAATTAAGTCTCCAATCTACTAACAGAGCTTGAAATGTCACAGTGACTTTTAGAGTGACACAGACCTCTTCCTCCTTCTGGCCGAATCTTCCACATGAATGAAGTTGGAGAGAGCCTTGGGGAGGTGACTATCTGATGTCTCAGTGCTGCTCCCAAAGTCATAGTTCTTCAGGCAAGGGAACAAGCAGTGCAAGATAGCCCGGCGGATGTAACTGTCAAAGATATAGTAAATGAAAGGGTTGACACAGCTGTTGGCAAATGCCAAAGGCCCACTCACCTCCATGCCTAGCTGGATAAAAGATGAGGAAAAGTAGACTTCCTGCTGCAACCCAGAGACAATGGCCAGGAGCTTGAAAGTATTGAAGGGCAGCCAGGAGAAGACAAAGGCTGCCACAACAATAAAGATGATCTTTATGGATTTCCTCAGCTTTTTGTTATGTTTTCCCGACTGTTGGTAATGGGCATACAGCTTCCTTGTGATGCAACAATAGCATGTCACAATGCTCACCAAAGGGACAAAGAAGGTAAAAATTAAGGCCACCAGGGCCCAAGTCAGTTTGATTGGAGTAGCGCTCCTCTCTGCACAGTATGGCTTATCATCAATCAGGGTGAGCTCCCTGGAGAGAAGAGTAGGCAAACCCAAAAGGCAGGAGATAAACCAGACACTGGCACAGACTCCATATGCACAGTCTCTCCTCCTGAATTTCCTGGATACGGCTGGGCGCATGATGGCCAGGTAGCGGTCAACACTCATGCAGGTGAGCAAGAAGACATTGCAGTGCATGTTGACTGAGATCATGTAGGAGCTGCCTTTGCACAGGAAAGAGCCTGTCCTCCACAGTCCTAAAGATGCTTCTTTATCCACCCAGAGAGGCAACGTGACAAGGAAAATGAAGTCAGACACAGCCAGGTTGATGATGAAGATGTCGATCAGTCTTCGGCTGCCCCGTTTGAAATGCAATGCACTCATGAGGACTAGGTTCCCCAACACTCCCGTCAGGAACACAACTGCATAGAAGATGGGAAGGAAGACAGATGTGTAAGCAACACGGGAGTGGTTCTCCTCAATATCAGGATTTTGGCTTGTAGCATAGAAATAATCCAAAAAGACAGCAGTTGCTTCTGGGTCCATCACTAAGGTCAGCTGCCAGATCCGATTAAGTTTCCTTACCTAGGAAGTTTTTGTATAAAGGTTTAAAATCTCAGGGCAGCTTCTTTTATATAGTGGCTACCTCTTCCCCACAACCCCCACCACCCCACCCCTTAAAAGATCTTGGGACAAGCATAAAAACAGAGATTAAAAAACGCAGTTTCTACCAATCCTCAGAAAGAACACCACCCTGGTTGGTGTTTGGTGGTTGTGGTTGTGGTTTTCTTTATTTGCATTTGCCCTGGAGATGGGGGTGCTTTTTTGACTTCTGTCTTCAAGATATTCAGTTTGTTTATTTAAATCCAGAAATTAGAAAACAAATGAACTTTTTTTCCTTACCTACTTTAAAGACATCCTTTGCTTTTCTGACACTGAAAATCCTTTTGATCTGGTTTTCTGTTTCACAGACAAGGTACTATTTTCTTTTAAAATTTTAAGGTGGTGATGACAAAGATAGTCCTTTTATTCACATCCCCGGTAAAAGTGAGGAAAGTAGTCTTTCACTGCAGAAAGAGTGAATTGAAAATTTCCCAAATCATACCACTCTACTTCTACAGCAAACATAATGATTCTAATTAGGGTATGAGATTCTTTCCCCTTACTTGCTTCTTTCAGTTTTATACAAAATTAATCCTGTTTCATTCAATATGTTTTTAAAAACTCTCAAGAGACTGGGACCATGTCTTGTGCTGTTATTATTAGTTTTAAAAATTTTCCACTGTCATTAGCACAGTACCTTGCACGTGATAGGTCCTTTGGAAATGTTAATTTACTTGAATTATTCAGGAAAACTCTTGGTTTTGTGATCTAGTATAATCAACAAGTATGTATTCATTGTGGTTCAACTGCAGGCATTGTTGTTATTTATGTAGCTTACAAACACAGGTTTAAAAATGGCAAACTGCCATTTTTACACTCTTTTTAACATTTATTTATTTTGAGAGAGAGAGAGAGAGAGAAACAGAGTGCATGAGCGGGGGAAGGGCAGAGAGAGAGGGCGAGAGAGAGAATCCCAAGAGGCTCCACACTGTCAGTGCAGAGCCCTACATGGGGCTCCAACCCATGAACCATGAGCAGAAATCAAGAGTGGGCCACTCAGTCGACTGAGCCATCCAGGCACCCTACACTCTTATCTGCTTTGTAATTCAACCAGCAAAGTTCCTTTTTCTTAGAATAAACATCCTTGATTAGGAGATTTTCTCTCTACCTCCAAGTAACTCCCCTTCATCAGACTCTGGGTCCCCCCCATCTTGTCTTTTTCATACCTCACTACTGGAGCAGTGATTTTTTAGCTTTTGAGCTATGACTTATTTTTAAGTACCTCCACAAACCAGTGAACTTCACTTTGGGGATTATTGACCTAGCAGAGACAGACCTCTAATAAGTGACATTATAATGGAGTTGCCAGTGCAGGCACTTTAACAGAAAGATTTGGGGTTCATTCAAAGCATTTGAGAAACGGGCTAACAACAGACGGGTCCTATCATATCTTCCTGTCATCTGTTCCTTTTCATATTAGGAAAACTGTTGTGGAGTACAAATCCTGAAATCGACTCCATTTATTTCAGTTCTTTACTGGTCAAAGTGGCTTAAGGCTCTTTCCTTCTCTCTTTCCCTCCATCTGGTTTCATAGCCAAAGTTACAGTTTCAGGCTGATACTGCTATTGCGTAGAAAAACGCATGCCTGTGAATTAAAACACCATTGTTTAACATTTGAAGTCCTTTCTACTGAATTTTTATTTTACCCATAATTAATATATTGAAAATAACTATCTTGCCTTTTGTACCCCTTTCTTGTCACTGTTTCCTGATGTGTTCTAATGTGACCTGAGTCTCAGGCATGTGGGTCTAGGTCAGGGAAAGACGAGGGCTCCCCTGATCTGGGGCACCCCCAGCAAGTCACTCAGAAGTTGATTTACAACTGGGCTCTGCCTTTCTTTGTGTCCCTAGCATTTCTGTGTTGTTCATGGGGGGCATATTTCCCTAAGTGTAGGCTGCAGATGAGAGAAACTAACTAATGCTTTGACATTTCTGGAATAGAAATCTTTCCCACCGAGTAAGCCTTAAATACTTAATGTAATCGTTCATTTTGTCAAATAGTTTGAACTAGGGCAATATTTACTTGACAAGGATTGGTGGAGTAAACATAGAATATTTAAACACTATATCTGTACATATATCTATCCATAGATATATCTGTATTTTTCTTGTATCTCAAGAATTCCAATAAAAGTATCATAAAATGAAAAAAAAAGTTCATGCTCATATTCCAGAGAAAAATGTCTGGCCTGCATTTATTCTGCAGGTCTTAAATTTTCTTTCAGCATTCAAGTTGTTGGCTTGTTGATGTAAACTGTCTCAAATAAATCTGACTGCCTCACTGAACTTTGGAGCAGCAGTGGACCAAATATCTTGCTTTATCATATACAGTCACTTTGGAATATGGTAGTTCATGGTAGTATGTTGCAATGCGAGAATATCCACCATGGATCAAAACGATCCTGGGACCCAAGTCAGAAAACAGATTAAGTATTTTGAGGCAAAAAGGAAACAAACAGCATAGTCCTGGGCTTTTAACAACTCAAAGAGTACAAAGCTATTATAAGACAGAATCCACAATAAAAGCTGACTACATAAAGTAGGGGAAGTCATCATTCCAAACAAACAGCACAACAGTTATGTTTAGAACTTTGAATGCTCTTTGAAATAAACATGAGGATACTAATAAATAACCAACTACACATAGACCAAAACTCAGAAACAACACTGGATACCATAAGCCTGTGGAAAGGCAGCAAGAACAAGGTGATGACAAAAAAAAAAAAAAAGAGTAAGATGTAAATATTAATAACTGAATGACAGCACACACACATGCCCCCTTTTAAGAACTGTTTTCCCAGAAAAAAAAATGCTCAACTCTCCTTTATTTTATAAGTACATAAATACAGTTTATATTCAACTTTAGATATTATGCTTTCCATCCTTAGCAGGGATAATTACTTCCACCTTTGTGTTCTCTAAGATATTTTATAATACTGCTTATTAAATTCCCATTACTTCATTTCACATGATTAGTTGTTTTGGTGTCTGACTTCCTGAGCTGATCATGAGCAACTTGAAGGGAGAGGCCATCCATTACCTCTTCATCATCTCTAACATAAAGGAGTTACCTAGCTGAAGTCTTCTTTGGACTCTCAAAGTCATGTTTTGAACCTCTGGATGCCAGGCCAGATTACCCATTTAGAGTTACCTGGGTGCCTCCTAGACCATAGCTTTCTGAACCCTGTCCCAGATCTACTGAATCAGAATCATCTGGAGACGACTCCAGGTGATTCCTAACAAGGTCGCTTATTATATTTAACAAGCCTCCAAGGTGATTCTCACACACACTAAAGTTTAGAAGCACTGTTTTAATTTACATACTTTCACCAACTTTACATGTTATGCTTTGTTATGATTTTGGCTAAGTTTTTTTTTTTTCAGCTTAAAAATCACCTCTAAACTCGAACTTCTTAGCAATCTTCTAGTCTGATATCACAAAATTTTTGGAATTAATTTAGACTTCTGGGCCCTCCCTATTCTGCACCTCAATTCCTGAGATATGTTCAGAATTGCATTAAATGTTGAAGATGGGGAGACAGTCGGGTGTTGTCCCCTGAGATGTCTGCTCAGGTGAATACACTATTATCTATCATACAGCCCTAGCTGCGACTTGCAGACTTGCTTCACAGGTGGGCTGATGATTTTGTGAGTACAGCCACCCTAACTGGAATTTTGGCATATTCTGCTTCTGCTTTTTCCCTATCAATCACTCTGGCCCCCCTATTAGGTAGGGATTAATCAGATTATATAGCCAGTAGCACAGGAGAAAGAAATCTCTATTCATACACCCTACTGATTTGTTCCTGAATAAGTGGCAAAGATTATGAAGCAAAGTTTTTGTTTTTCATTAAACTTATTACAGTGATTGCATATTCATTTGTTAGAAACACTCTCTTGTTCATTTCTTACTTGAATATCATAAAGTGTATAGCCATTTAAACAGTCCAGTTGAAGAGATCAGTTTATATTCTAAGACTCAGTGGCTTTTTTATTTGGACCGTTACTTGGAGAGTTTAGTGTAATGTACTGTAATGTAATATATCATGCCAAATTAAATGGCATGTATTTGCTGTTATCAGGGCCCTCTTCCCCTTCACTTATTAGATTATTTCCCTTGGTACCCCATATTTACATAAACAAAAGTGATATTATTTTAGGCACATATACTTTAGGTTTCTTCATAACAGTTGGTTTAATCTGGATTTAGGTTGTGCGTAACAAAAATTGTGTTTACTTATATTAGTGTCCCTGGTACCCAGCACAGTGTCTGGCATACAATAGGTGGTCAATTAATGTTTGTAGATCCGGACTGAATTATGCTTGAATTTTGAATTATTTCCAATGAATACGGAGGTTTCACAAACTTCTTAGCTTCCGTTTTCCATGACTACTGTTTATTGTTGAAACAGCAATGGTCTGTGTTGCTGTATCTTTTCTAATCAGAATGCATACAGCCTTCCTCCTTTTCCTTTGTCCATCTGCATTTCCTGTATCTCTATCTTGTACATTGCCTAGCTTGGAGGTGTAGCACATGGGAATCTCCCAATGAAACTTGAACATTGTGGATCTACGACAACTATATTTTGGAGTTACATTATTCTTCTTCCAGCGGAATGGAATTTTATGAATCATAAAATTTTAGAGCTTCAAGTGATACTACTGATCATCCAGCATAACCATTTTGTGAATGAGGACACTGGGACTCAAAAAGGGTCATTTACTAAAGACTCACACTGATGATATTAAAATAGAGGACAATTTAATTTTAAACTTCTCACCTACATTTGGTCCATTCACTGTCCTTCAGAAGCATGGACATCTAAATAACTATAGTTTGCTACTCTGTGTAGCATTTTACAGGAATTGCTAGAAGGAAAGAACCATTTTAGATGCACTTTTCTATTTGCCTCATCCTTGATTAATTTTGCCGTTGTATAATGGATTGGTACAAGGAAATTCAAAGATTGATGCATTTTTTTCTGAGGAAGGTTATTGATTGGAAACCACAGCTTGTGTATATATCTATTTTCCTTCTTTTTGCCTTCCACAGTTCATAAGGAAAACAAGCAGGACAAAATTATATGAGAAAAACATAATGTAGATGTATCTTTCTTCAGGTAATTTTTAGTTGTTTTTTTTTTTTTTAAATGTGATTAAATGGGGCGCCTGGGTGGCTCAGTCGGTTGGGCGGCCGACTTCGGCTCAGGTCATGATCTCGCGGTCCGTGAGTTCGAGCCCCGCGTTGGGCTCTGTGCTGACAGCTCAGAGCCTGGAGCCTGTTTTGGATTCTGTGTCTCCCTCTCTCTGACCCTCCCCCATTCATGCTCTGTCTCTCTCTATCTCAAAAATAAATAAACGTTAAAAAAAAATTTTAAAAATGTGATTAAAAATGAAATTTAAGTATATTAGGAAATTTGGTATTGAAGGGAATTCTTGCACAAGGAGTTTTTACCTAAGCACATGATACAAACAAGTTATAATATTTGCATATCTAGATTTGCAGCTATTGGTTTGTTTAAAATATAGTGTAACCATAACACCTTTGTCCTGAAACTAGAATCATCATTAGCAAATCAAGCCAGAGTTCTAGTTCAACTTTAGTTTTAAATCTAAATTTCCTAATTGGTACTTGGTTTCACTAAATCATCCCTTATTTGTGAAAATATGTCAGGCTAGCTACTGTTTCCCAAAGAGCAGAGTAATGAATGGGAGTAGAAATTTAACTCCATTAATTTATTAAGGATTTGTTTTGCCTACCCACACCATAAGCAAGCACCCAAAACAGAAAATACCCAAGATGCGGAGATAAATGAGAAATATGGTTATGTGCTTGTTGGTACTGGTGTGGTCAGGCAGTTCGAGTCTCCTGTGCTGAGTGGGTAGGATGGTCACAACCTCAAACACGCAGACACATCCAGGTGCCCCCTAAATTGAGTGAAATGTAAATGTGTCTGATGTGTTTTCTAGGCATTCTACAGACCTGATGAATGAAAGCAGCCTTCTCCTTTGCAGGCTTCCCCAGAAACATCTACCTCCTGAATCATGAAGATTTATATATGCCATGAGCCCAGCCTGGGAATGCTCTGAGCCGAGCTCAGCAAAGATGCCTGAAATGTGGTCGTGGCAAGTCTCTCCTAGTCATCTGCAGTTAGCCCCGAGTTTCATAAACCTCCTGAAGTAAGCAGGACACCTACCTCTATAAATGGCTTAGTTCCAGCTTCTAGGGGAATTGGGAGCATTTGGTGTTTATATTGACCCTAACCATACATTATAGATATTCAACAAATATTTGCAAATACTAATAATTTAATGATTGTTTACTATGCCCAGACCCTGTGCTGGGCACTTTACATGCATTTCTTTTTTTCATTTAATCCTGCCATGGTCACTCGGGATAGGGAGTTTATCAACATTCATATTTTGGAGAAAAGAAAACTGCGACTTAAGAGGTTAACTAACTTGTCCAATGTCACAAAACTAGTTAGTGCACCCTATTATCCAAGCTTGATTAGTCACTTATTCACCCTGGGATCAGCTTCCTTGACTATGAATTGAGGTAGTGTCTTCCTCTTTCAAACTTCCCTTCTACCTGGGTTTATTTACCATGTGACTTCACCAGAGAGGTAGTTCTGAAGATAGGGGACTTCTGATGAAGGCCAAGGACAAGGATATTTTCTGGTACATGACTCCTCCTTTCTGGTAGGAGTCAAGTTGCATATTAACAATTTGCCTGTACATCTCCACCACTTTCCCTAGTTGGTGCCTCTGACAAAGTTCTCCTTTAGTCAGACATTCTACATGAAAATCCAGTCATATTTTAATATTATATTTGGCTATTACCTTATTTTATTTATGTGCTAGATATGAATATCAGTTTGCCAACTCTGGTGAAAGAAGTAGAACCACAGACAGAAAAACAGATACTGTGCCTTCAATCTATCAGGATGGTAGAAATTTAGTATCAACTTTGAGCTAAATTCCAAGGCATCTGGGAATGGGGTAGGGTTTGAGAGCTTTTCTGGTCCTTGAGTAAGCTGTCTCTGTCAGTATGTGTTGAGAAATCCATCATTTACTGGTCTTGGGCCATGTTCCTGGGTCCACATGCATTATTGCAAAGATTTCTCTGCTTTCTATCCATGAACTTCTGTGCAATACTTGAAGACTTAAGAGTCATTCTGTTACTGCTGTGACACATGGCCATCTGCACTTTCAGAGGCTGTCCATGACCTTATCTGCTTAAGACAATGTTCCCCCAAATCGAGTCTTTTTCACATTACATAACAATTTTTTAAATTCACGTTTTTGACATATCTGGTACCCTCAGTATTATCATAACTTAATATTTTTCTTTAACTGGAATTTATTTTAGAGTGAAACTGTACTGGGGCGTCTGGGTGGTTCATTCCGCTAGACATCTGTTGATTTCCGCCCAGGTCATGAGTTCACATTAGTGAGTTGGAGCCCCTGCATCCAGCTCTGTGCTGACAGCGCAGAGCCTGCTTGGGATTCTCTCTCTCTCTCCCTCTCTCTAGTCCTCCCCCACTTGTGCTCTCTCTCTCTCTCAAAATAAATAAAATAAACGTTAAAAAAGCATTAAAACGAAACTCTACTATAATAAATAGAAAATTTGTATCGCTTGCCATAAAGAGAAGTAGCCATTAACATAAATTATATGAAACCCAAACATTACATTCTAGATGGATACGGTCAAGTCACATCTTTCTTAGTCTAAACTTAATAAATCCAGAAGGACTATCTGCTTCAATGGGAGTGAGATTGTGGGAGAGGACATAAATGGGTTAATATCGCAGAAGTATCTTACTGCTATTGACATATTTAGAGGTAGGGCTATGTCACAGGGAGAGCACAGAACTGGAAAACCTGTTATATAAGTCACAATCAATAACTGTCGATGATCAGAGACAGGTCGCCTTTGCGGACCTTCCTCCCTTCCTTCATAAAATACAAGATTCCATCAGCCCAGACGCGCCGCCACCCCCCCGCCCCCCGCCCCGCCTTTTGCGCACCTACTGTCACCCCGGAGTTGAACTACATCCCCCACAATGCACCGCGCGCGGCGCCAGAAATGCGGACCGCCGCTACCTCCCGCCGCTTTCCTTCTGTCCCTCCTACAACTCCCACAAGCCCCCTCGGCCCCGGGCCTAAGCCCAGCCTCTGGTGGAGGCGGAGGCGGAGGCGCGGGAGTTATGGAGGGGGCGGGATCTGCAGGGAAGTGCGTCAGAGGAGGCGCGGGGAGAGTAGGGTGCTGTGGTCTGAGCTTGAGGGTGAAGCTGGCGGAGCAGGAGGATGGGCGGTGAGTGAGCGGGCTCGGCGTCTCCGGGCAGGGGTCGCGTAGCCGTTGGATGTTTTCAGCAGTTTGAAGAGGGGCCCCTCCCGGGGAGCGGCCCGGGCGGGTGGGTGCCCCGCCGCAGCGCTGCGGCGGGGGTTTTCCCTCGGCCGAGTGGTCTGGGGAGGGGCCTGGTCGCGTACCTGGGGCCCCTGGCCTGGGGTGGCCCTGGACTGCGGGGCCCCCGGCTCGGTAGTGCGCCCTGCGAGGTGATAGCGCCAGTTGTCCGGCCTGGGTAAACAGCCGCTCTCGGTGCCGGGACCTTTTAAGGTCATTTGAGAGCACCAGGATGAAAGAGAATTAGAAAGAACAAGAATACAAAACCAACTTCTGGAGTTATTGTTAATCAGTGTAATTGCCCCATCTCTCCTGTGTCACACTTGCTATCTTCCAAACTCGGCAATCCCAGTTTGCGAGCCTGTTTTCGTGCGCCTTTGTAAGGTGTTTGGTGCGGTCACGGTGTATACTTGGCAGGATTTGACTCAGCTTGATCCGCCTTGAGTCATTTTACTGCGGCCATTTACTACTACTGCCGTTGAGTCCTGTCCACACCTCGGTGTGGTAGAGCCCCTCCCTAAGGAATGTGGTGAAAACCTCCAGAGGAGGGAAGGCAACCTGGCTCTGTGCCGGTGCGTGACATTCCCCAGGACTCTGTAACGTAGCTTATTCAGACTGTATGTTACCATATATGGGAGACAAAAGAGCAAAAATTGTACAAAAGGCAACCCCCCCCCCCCCCGCCCTGCGCTGGGGGCTCAGCCTTTTGGGTCTTAGCCCGCCGAATAAAGCTGTTTCCTGGAAAGAAAAGCCTCAGTGTCCCAACTCTTTCTGTGTGAGAATCCTGCTACATTGGGAGTATTCGTATTCTGCCTAATTCAGTTTTCTTTCTAGCTGAGGGGGAATCATTTAGTTTGCAGATGAGGAGAGTCAAAAAGTGTGAGGAATGGGGAGAGTAGACAGGAGTGGAGAATTTGGCAGCGTAAGGGAGTTTTCCTTAGCTTTAATAGATTAAGAGCAGATTGCTATCTAGCATTATCATAGTTACTGTTCTCTTTGCTATTCTGTGTACCCAGAACTACCTTTTCTGTGTGGGTTAAGGAACATCTCAACTCTGTTTTCCAAATAGCTCCTGATTCTTAACCTTGGTTTAGAAGGTTTTCCTCTTCAGAGGAAACTGGGAGGAGCCAACTTCCTCTGCTTCCATTTCTAATGCTCTGTTCGCGCTCAACCCCAGAAAACTTAATGCTCTGCAGCTTGCATAAAAATTCAGCCTGTAATGAAGAGTTTATGTATGGTACACTGCTGACTCTGAGCATGTCTATTGTTTGTATCTGTAATGTGTATGTCCATTTCAGTGTTGTCTGTTTTAGTGTGCAGGTGATAGACTAGAGAACAAGACCTCTGTCTCCGTAGCATCCTGGGTATGTGAGCATTCAATAAGTACTTTTCATAATAATGAGTTTTATTTTGAACTTGATTGAGAACATGCTTGCCTTTATTTATTTTTTAATGATTATATATTACTTTAAGGGCCAAGGGATGGGGACTAGGATAAAGGGTGGTTTTTGAGATAATTCCTTTCAAAATAACCTCTATTTGTCCATGAAGTCTAACATTTCTTCTTTCTCCGACTTTTAAACAGAGCAGTCTGAATGCCAGAATGGATAACCGTTTTGCTACAGCATTTGTAATTGCTTGTGTGCTTAGCCTCATTTCCACCATCTACATGGCAGCCTCGATTGGCACAGACTTCTGGTATGAATATCGAAGTCCAATTCAAGAAAATTCCAGTGATTTGGCCAAAAGCATCTGGACCGACTTCGAGAGTGATGAGGCAGATGAAAAGACTTATAATGATGCGCTTTTCCGATTTAATGGCACAGTGGGATTGTGGAGACGGTGTATCACTATACCTCCAAACGCATATGGGTATAGCTCACCAGAAGGGACAGGTATTTCTCTTATTTTAACTTCTGTCTCCTTTATCTACTCAATAATAAAGTGATGGTGATGACCCAGTTATGTAAAAGGAGGTTTGTGGGTTCTTTCTCTCTCCAAAGAGATAAATCTATGTGTCTCTTCTCTCTCTATCACCTTCTCTGCCCATCTTCCATGAATTACCGTGATACTCGTTACAATTGGTTGGATAAGTAACTGTCCTTATCTTGGGAAAGCCAGTTTAAATCTCTGTACTTATCAGTAAAATTATTTTTATTAGTCTCACACATGTCATGAGGAAATAATTGGGAAAGTACATTGGAAGACTTTAAATATTTGGTAATTGGTGAAAGAATTAGTATCCAGAATCAAATCAACAAATATGAATTGATAGTCTTTTTTTTAAGTGTTAGCTGTGTTTTAGTAGTTATTATCATTTGCCCTGTGAATCTTAGAGAATATAATTTGATCCAACTCTACGTTTAAATCTGTGTATATTGAGTCTGTTTTACAACAACTTGATAGAGTTTGTAGGTTAAAAATATGCATTACGGAAATAAAAACCTAAGAAGTTGTTTCATTTATTTTGCAAGCATTCTTACCATTAAAAATGTTTAATTTCCAATTATTGAAATGGAAACTTTAGAACTGTTTCTAAGGAACAACTTTACAATTTGTTTCCGCTTATGACTACTTCTGTTGACCACTTTGTGGGAAGCACTGTATTTAAATCACAGCACAACAGGCTGGAGTTACCATATATCAGAAGGACAATAGTTGTGATTATATAATGGGAAAAAGAAAGTAGTTGGAAAGGGGGGGTGGTGGTTAAAGTTAATTGTAAAGCGTTCAGTTCTACTTATGAGGGCATAGGAGCACTTGATGGTTGAATCTTACCAATCGTTTATCATTCATTCAGCAAATACTTATTACATGCCTCCATATTCCATGTAGAACATCAGAGAAAAAAAATACCTTTAGTCCGAGGGAGCTAACATTCTTGTAAGGGATGCATGCAGTAAACTGAATAAATAAGTGTAATAGCATGAACAGTAGTTATTTATATAGTATGTTAGGTGACACATGCTATGAAAAAATGCAGGAAAATACAGGGGATTTGGAATATGTAGGGAAGGGGATGTTGGTGTGCATAAGTTATAATCTTCAATAGCATAGGCAGGATAGGCTTCAACAAGAAGACATTACTTGAGTAAAGACTTGAGGTAGGTGAAGGAGTTGGCTTTATGGAAAATTGCAGAGGTAGGGGGAATCGTGGGTTGGAAGGAAAAGCTACTGCAAAGGCTTTATGGTGGGAGCATGTCTGAATTAGTCAAGGACCAGCAAGAAAGCCACTGGGCTGGAATGGAGGGTAAGGAGGGGAGAGTTGTCAGAAAGGTACTCTGGGGGTGAGAGTGGGGCAAACCTTGCAAGATTTTCTAGGCGTGATGAGGGCCTTGGTTTTTACTCCACATGTGAAGGAGCGTTGCGGAGCTTTGAGCAGAGGACAGATGATCTGGTCACCTAGACGCATGTTTTGAAAACAAGTAGTAGGCAAAGGTGGAAGCCAGGAGACTTTTGCACTGATTCAGGTGAGAGATGATTGTGGCTTAGACGACAGTAGTAGCACTGAGAAGTGTCTGGATTCTAGATATGTTTTGAAGGTGGACCCTCAAGGATTAACTGGTGGGATGCATGTGGGCAACAATGACTATAGTTTCTGGTCTGAGGAACTAGAAGAATGGAATTGTCATTACCTGAGATGGGGGAAGACAGCTGGGGGAGTAGGTTTCGGGGAGAAGATGAAAGTTCCTATTTATTTGTCTTCTCCTCCTTCCTAGTCTTCTTGCATATCTATTCGCATTCATTTTACTGCTCCTACTTTTTTTTCCCCTTTCTTGTACCAATGTCTTAAGCCCACTGCTGAGAACCACTGGCATCCATTGGGCATCAGTGAATCTTGTGTGTCATTCAAGGCCAAAGAGGTTGCTGTCCTCTGGGAACATCTTTCTATATCACTTTTTATTTTAGAGAATAATTACTGAAAGGGATTTTTGTTAAATGTTTATAATTAAAGCAACAAGCAATCATTGTTAATTCGTGTTCCAGAGTCATTTGATGCCACAAAATGCATGAGTTTCACGCTAAATGAGCAGTTCATGGAGAAATTTGTTGATCCTGGAAACCACAATAGTGGAATTGATCTGCTTCGGACCTGTGAGTACATTGATTTCAGCCGGACAGTTGGGAAAAAAAGAAATAATTTTGCCATTTGTTGATTTCTGTTTTGGGAACAAGATGAATCAGTATGTCATGTCAACTTGAAATAAGATCTCTAACGGTATCTCGATGAACTCTCTTCTGTTGAAAACATATTTTAAGATTAGGTACGTACCTAACCAATTGCAAATATAAAGTTCAGAGAAGCAGCTAATACATTAGGTGACAGAATCCAGACCTCCCCAAAAGATGTTATTAGTGGGCCCTTTTGAAGAGTAAATTTAATAGGAATAAAAAATAAATTTTTGATTTTGAGTTAAACGTTTCAGCTACCTGAGTTCAGATAGGGATATGTAAAAAAAAGTTGACTATAAGCTCTAAGAGTCAACTAAGGATTAGGGCTACCAAAAACGTTAATGTAGCCTTAGGTGGTAATAACAAAAGTATAGATATCAAAAACAAATGAAAGTATTTATTAGGAGCGTTCCATTCCTTGATGGTCAGACTGCATAAGAAATACTGTCTTCAGATTTGTACCTGGTTTTCCGGCTGTAGAGGCTTACTGGAGCTTGTCCCAAAGAATGACCATGTTATGAGAGACCATGAAATGGCAAGTACAGTTGACCCTCGAACAGCATAGGGGTTAAGAGCACGAACCCCTCCACGGGGTTGAAAATCCACATATAACTTTTGACTCCCCAATACATTACTAACAGTCTACTGTTGATCAGAAGCCTTACCAATAACATAAAACAGTCGACTGACACGTATTTTGTATGTTATATGTATTATATAGTGTATTCTTAACATAAATTAGAGGGAAAAAATGTTATTAAGAAAATGATAAGGAAGAGAAAATACATTTGCAGTATGTTCTGTTAAAAATCTGCATATAAGTCAACCTGCACATTGAAAAAAAATTTTTTTAATTTTAATTTCAAGAGCAAGAGAGACTGAGCACAAGCAGGGAAGGGCAGAGAGAGAGGGAGACACAGAATCCGAAGTAGGCTCTAGACTCTAAGCTTGTCCGCACAGAGCCCCACACAGGGCTCGAACTCACGAACCGTGAGATCATGACCTAAGCTGAAGTCGGATGCTCAACCGACTGAGCCACCCAGGCGCTCCTCAGCCTGCACATTTAAACCTGCACATTTGTATTGCAAATATATAGGAAGAAGTATATTTCTAACAGTTTGAAGGGAAGTTGGAGAAAAGACTTTTATGTAGTTCCAGAAAGTAAAACTAGCATTATAGGGTAGAATTTGGCTTAGAGTTGATATTAATACATTACTAATAATTAAAGTAATGTAAGAGTGGAAGGGGGTGCTTTGGAAGATCATCAGCTTTCTTCCCACAGCTGTTGAGGGAATTTATGATAATTAAAACTGCCATTTACTGAGTGCAGAGATCCTCTGCTTTGTGTTTCATGTATATTCTTTCAACAGGTCTTTTATAATCACCATTCATTTACTTGTTATTCCCACCTTGAGATCCTATAAGGACTTAGATTCATTTGTATGTAGAGCCAGAAGGTTTTGCTTCAAATACTGGCTCTCCCGCTCACTGTTTTACCTTGTACAAGTTAGTTATACCTCTTGCCTTAGTTTCCTCATTCATAAAATGGAGATAATAATAGTACCTCTTCATAGGGATGTTGGGAGGATTAACATGCAACGCGTGTAAAGAAATTGCTGGATGCATAGTAAGCCCTCAGTGATTGTTAACTGTTAGTGTCCTTTCACTTTTATCAGGACAAAGGTAGCATCCTGTTGAACAAAGTGCTTTGGAAAAGAAACGTCCGGTATTAAAAGTACTCCTTTCTCACTTGTTGAGAAAAGATCTATTTAGTATATGACAGAAATTGACATTGTGAGAACACCGTCTGAAATCATGGTAACATTTCTTTTTTTCTCTTTTTCAAAATCAGATCTTTGGCGTTGCCAGTTCCTCTTACCTTTTGTCAGTCTGGGTTTGATGTGCTTTGGAGCCGTAATTGGACTTTGTGCTTGCATCTGCCGGAGTTTGTATCCCACCATTGCCACAGGCATTCTGCATCTCCTTGCAGGTGGGTCTTGTCAGGATACTTCGCTTTTCTCCTCTTCCTGTGTCCATAGAGACCAAAGAGTCGTAACTCTTAAACATTCACGCAGTACCGTCCTGTTGTGTTGCCCGCGAAGCTCTCACTGTGCTCTTACCAGTTATGTTTTGTTCTCCTCCAAGGGCTGTGCACACTGGGCTCAGTGAGTTGTTATGTTGCTGGGATTGAACTACTCCACCAGAAACTAGAACTACCTGAGAACGTGTCTGGTGAATTTGGATGGTCCTTCTGCCTGGCGTGTGTCTCAGCTCCCCTACAGTTCATGGCTTCTGCCCTCTTCATCTGGGCTGCTCACACCAATCGGAAAGAGTACACCTTAATGAAGGCCTATCGTGTGGCATGAGTGGGAAGTTGCCTGCTTTGCAATTGCCATTTTTATTATGTTTTTAATATTAATATTTTCTCTTGTCTCCCCTCCCGTTGTTTTTAATTTAATTTTTTTGAGTGGATCTACCATTTTATCCTGAAAATCTATTTTATTTATTCACACAGACAATTGTTTCTTAATACCACTAAAATGTATACGGATTATTCTGGATGATTCCATCTTTTAAACAAACCAATGTGGGTTCAGAGTCCAGAGAGCAAGAAGTGGGTAGACGGTTGGCACAAATTTCTGAAAGAAAATTGATAGTGGGAGATTGACCCAAAGCAAGTCCTACTGATGTCGGTTAGACTTTTCAGTAAATAGCTAGCTGTTCAACTAGAAACCCTTTAGTGTCTCTGGGAAACCTTTCATTGTCAAAACTTAATGGTCACTGTGCTGTTGTAGATAGCCAGTCAGCCAGAAGTATTAGTGCTATTTTCAGACGTAAGCTATATAAAATAAGGAGATTAGCTAAGAGCCTTTTCCCCAAATATTGGCATATAGCTTTATTCAAGGTGAAGTATGGCAGCTGTTTATCTATACTGTGTTTGTCTGCAAGAAAGGAAGTGAAAAATACAGTGTTTACTTGAAACTTTAACTTCGTAACTGCAGGAATTCCAATTCAGCCAGACAAGAGGATTAACCTTATTTTACTTTACCTTTTTTTGTATTTTTTTTTTTTTAACTCTCCTTAGTATGTCAATAGGATTTTCAGTACCACCAAACCATTTTGGATTTTTGCTCCTTGCCTCTTCACACATCAGGCTTAAGAGTGCTTTCTTTCTAACAGTACTTTGGGGTCATAGAGTAAAATTCTCCAACTGCTGTCTATGTATTCCAGCTCAGTACCATAAAGAAGGTTCCACCGTAATGACCCTCCGGAGCTAGGAAAACTACCACAAGACCTAAAGCTTTGGCTAGTCATTAACTTCCAACTATGGTCTTTATTTCTTGTGGTGAAATGATGTGCCTTTCCTTGCCTAAATCCCTTCTTGGTGTGTATCAACATTATTTAACATCTTCTAATTCAGTCATTTTTTTATAAATATGTCTATATATAAACATTGAACTTTAAAAAAAATCTTATTTACTTATTCCATTACTGTAGCACTTGACAGATTTTAAAAAATGTAACTTAGTAATTTCTTACAATATCCTAAATCTGTCTTTTTTAAAAAATAAAAAATGAGAAGAAACTCAATATTGTTTAGTGTCTGAGTTGATGTAAATCTCAATATTTTAGGATAAAGAAGTACAGGATTCTGAATGAGGATCTCTGTGTTTCTCTGGAAAATGCGTTGTTGCTAGGGTCTCTGTTTTATCTTCCAAAAAATATGGGAACCCCTTACGCCCATTAGAAAATAAGACACTCTTCAGAGTTTTAAAACATGTTTTCAAAGTAGTTTTGTGACCTCTATGTATCGTATTTAATGTGGCTAGGGTTTTCTTAAGTTATTTAATGGCTGTGGATGTTTGTGTTCTATTGTAAAATACTCCACTTTCTGACTTAAAGCCAATATTACTCTGCCACCAGTTATTACCTGTGCAATTACTGGCTATCAGTTTTCTACCTCTTCCTAACTCTTGAAGTTCACTGCCTTTCAGCACCTTCTGTAGAAGGCAGAAAAGCTAAGTAAATATACACAAAGCACTTAGGTATGGGATTTTAAAGTTATTGACCAACATGACATTTTTTATTGGGAAGTTACTTATTTTAGACAGTGTCCCTGCCACTTGTCCCTCCAAAGTTGTCTGTGATTGTCAGTCCACCACCAATCTTTCACATGCACTGTGAAAACTCTGTCAGAATCGGACTTGTGAGTTACAGGCTCACTGGTGGCCTCCTTGAGTATGGAAGCCAGCACCAGAAGCTCTGGGGTTGAATATGTGTTGTAGTTGATATTTTAAGCACATTTCAGAATATCTGAGGTCATCCTCTCTTGCAAAGACTTTTTTCTTTGGAACATAGAGGGCCGTGGTTGTATCATTTGAGGTGAAAATTAGTTTTTCACCCATCTCTTGCTCTAACCAGGTAGAGCCATATGAAATTGCTGATATTCGACCCATTTTTGATTAAAACTAATGACATAAAATCAGTGGCAAGTAAAGTTTTATTAATCTCTTTTCACCTAATCTTTGAAAGCAACCCCCAAAGTAAAAACTTAATTTTCAGGTTTTTCAGAACATGAGTTTCACGGTAATTTAAGAAACGCATTAAAAAATTTTTTTTAAATGTCTTTGTGAGAGACAAAATGTGAGCGGGGGAGGGGCAGAGAGAGAGGGAGACACAATCTGAAGCAGGCTCCAGGCTCTGAGCTGTCAGCGCAGAGCCCAACACAGGGCTCAAACCCACAAACGGTGAGATCATGACCTGTGCAGAAGTTGGTTGCTTGACCGGCTGAACCACTCAGGTGCCCCTAAGAAATGTGTTTTAAAATCTTAATTTTATAGTTCCTAACTAATCTCATTAAATGATGTGAATAAATATCTTTTATATCCTTTTTTAGCAAAAGATGCAGTTCAAAAAATTTTAAGGTATAGCCGTAAAAGTTGACACAATAAAAAGGGCAGAATAATCCTGGAAGAATTTATTTGTTCAGTTAACACTGTGCCTACTGTCTATGTCATTAATATAATAGTAATGTGTTACGGTTTACCTGCTCAAAGTGTTTGCGTGTGTGTGTGCGCGCGTTTTGGGGGGAGAGGACAGAGTTGAAAAGTCACTTAAAGGTGAACTGATTTAGTCACACCGGTGAGAAGAATGAGATGGCCATAGGATAGATCAATTTAGTTTTCCCATTCCAGAGACAAGCAAATTGCAGACTAGCACTATTAAAACTTATAATATAGATCCAGTTATCTTCATTTGACTGTAAGATAGTGTGAGGGCATTTTAAGAAGTAAGCCTCATGTAAACTTTCACCAGAAATGAAAACCATCTGTTGAATTAACCTGATTTCGCCAGTTACAACACTCCCCGAGATTTCCTGGCTACTGAATGGGTACAGCCCTGAAGATGCAAGTTGTAATTTCACAAGCTTGACGGAGCTCTGTGCTGGCAGAGCTGGGTGGGGTCGTGTCCTCCTTTCAGCCCTCTACTCATAAGGGAATCATGATTCATACTTTGAAAAGAGAGGAATAAAACAAGGAAACACATCTGTGTGTAATTATTTTTCTGTTGCTCATTAGGTGTTCCAACATACAATTGTAACGAGATACATTTTTCCTTGAATCAAATTATGATACATGCCAGTGTCCTGCAGATTCATCATAAGAGAATTTTAAATTGCAAAAAGAGTGGGTTATTTGCTCTATAGAGGAAATTGCCACACGACTCATTTAAATGATCTTCCGTGCTAAAAATTCTATGAGCAAAGTTAACACGCTATTTGACATATTAAGATTTACACACACAGCAAATTTACATAAAGTGAGATCTAATTCATATTACTTTATACCTTTGCAGAGTTTTAAAAATATGAAATATGGAGGGAAAGATAATTCTCTTTCTGTTTTGTCTTCACCTTTTAAAAATACTTGGCTTGTTGAGTAATGCATCACCTTTTATCTTCTGACTCAGTGTCTCAGGGTGTGAACTTGACCTCAGCTCTCCTGCAGCCTTTCCGGCCCTCCCTGTCTTCCAGCCTTCTGTTCTTGTTTCTCTCTATGCAGCTTGTGTTGTAGTTGGTATGTTCATGAGCAACCTAGACTCCCTTGTTCTCATAACCTCCCACGGCCGCTTCCTTCGCATTCCATACGCTGGCTTATCTTCATAGACTGTGCTATTCAGTTTTCTTGTCAGTCTCAAGATACCAAGAACGGCTGTTCAAAACCATTAAACTGACTCTGTGTAAAAAGTGATGCTCTTTGACTTTAGCTGCTCGACAATTTTAACCATCTCCAACTGTTGATTTATTACTACTCCCTACCACACAGTCTCAAAATCTCTATGAAAGTTAGTTGTGAGAAACACTCTTCATCCTCAACTTCCATGGAAGGAGTTTTATGTTGTTGTTTTTTCCATGAGGGAGTACTGGAATGAAGTCTTCCAGTTTCTCCAACTGTTTCTGCTCGCCCCTAAAAAAGAAGGAATGCGTTATGATTGGAGATATTGCTAGGATCATGGCATCCGCAAAAAAGCACAGCGTATGCTGGTGAAGGATCTAGTTCAGAAGACAGAATACTAAATTTGTAATTCCAGGTCTGTCACTTAGCCTTTCCAAGCTCCACCTTCCCCATCTGTGAAATGCTAGGATTTTTATACCTGCCTCATACACTTGCCGTGAGGATTATGTAAATTGCTGAACATAAAGTAGCCACTCAAAACCTGCTAGCTGTGACTGGCTGCATGAGGAGGGAATGAGGTTACCAAGCCTATAAAGCAGTGGTTCTCAGCCTAGCCTGCACATTGGACTTGCATGGAGAATTTAAAAACAATATTTGTGCCCCAGAGATTTTCTGATTTATTTGGCCTGGGGTGTGACCAGGTCACTATGGCTTTTTTGTGTGTGTGTTTTGTTTTTTTTAATCTTTCAAAGTGATTCCAGTGGGTAACTATGTTGAAAACTATATCTGAAACTACATTTAAAAGCAAGAAATAGGGGGCGCCTGGGTGAGTTAGTGGGTTAGTGAGCAACCCACTCTTGATTTCAGCAAAGGTCACCTTCTTACGGTTCATGAGTTGGGCTCCTTGCATTGGGCTCCGTGCTGGCAGTGTGGAGCTTGCTTGGGATTCTCTCTCCCTCTCTCTCTCTCTGCCCCTCCTCTGCTTGTGTGCACGTTCTCTCCTTCTCTCTCTTGTTCTCTCTCTCTCTCTCTCTCTCCCTCAAAATAAATAAACAGAAAATAAAAATAAAAACAAGAAATAGGATTCCCTCTCTCCCAGACAGATTGTTAGAAAGACAGTCTAAGGAAACAGTTAAGTAAACAGACCCGGTACAGTGCCTGCTTTCTACAGACCATTTCTTTCCTGTGCTTTCTAGCACTCTCTTCTGCTGATCACTGGCTCTTTGAGACAGGCCCCACTCCATCACACCACTGCTGGTTGGAGATGTGTAGGGAGAGTGTGCCTGCACACCCAGTACACCCCCGTGGCTCTTCCTAAGGTTCAGATCTGGCAGGAGGTGTTAGGAAGCCTCATTTGTTTTGGCTTCACTACCAAATTACTTTCTTTAATCCAGTACTTTCCGGGACCCTGTACTGTGGCGTAATTAGGCCTCCATAAATAAAGTGAATACTTTGACCCCTGTCTGCTTATCAATTCATTGCACTCCTACTCTTTTGGTTAGAATCACATAGGACAGGGCTGCCTGGGTGGCTCAGTTGGTTAAGCATCTGACTCTTGATTTCAGTTCAGGTCATGATCTCACAGGTTGTGAGATCAAGCCCCGCATCAGGCTCTGCACTGACAGCACAGAGCCTGCTTGGGATTCTGTCTCCCTCTCTCTCTCTGCCCCTACCCCACTCATGCTCTTTCTCTCAAAATAAGTAAATAAACCTTAAAAAAAAAAAAAAAAAAAGGATCACCCAGGACAGAGGCATGAGTGATTGACATTAACCTCTACAGTTGCCAGAAGCACTTGACAATGGACATATAAAATGAGTATAAAATAGTATGTTCCTTGATAGGTTACTGTGACAGTGAAATAGATCCTGAAACGTAAGAGCTGAATAAACGTTAGGTGTTAGTGTCTGGAGGCCGACATAGCACAGGGGGAGAAGGCAGCCTTTGCCTGGTGTGTGTAGGAGTTGCAGCTGCTGTGGCTTGTCCTGTGACTGCAGTCTGGTGCGGAATAGGGCTGGGGCTGGTGCTACATTGACGGAGGCAGTCTAGTTTCCAGTTTCAGGTTCGTTTCAAAATGGCGCTTCATTCACTACATGGGCTTTTAAGCCATCCTTGCATCTCAAAGTGGAAGAATTTTTAAAGCTTCTGTTTTTATCCTTTGTCTCAAACAAGACGGCACTAATGTGGAATATTTGTTTCTTCAATGATTTTGAGAAGCATCGGTTGGTGATTGAAGATCAGCCGCATCATTATCTTGCTTACATTGGATCCACATCCATTGACGGAATGGGAAGAACTTGGATTTCTGTGGCTTATTCTCAAGCTCCTAAAATCAACTACTGCCCCCTGATATGCAATTGGATTTGGATGGTTCATTTTAAGTGCTAAGCTTGTCAACAGATGTCAGGAACACACACCTTAACTTCAACCTCTGGGTATTATTCGTGAGCACTTATAATAAGTTGCAGAGCAGCACTTATTGCCCAGGACTTAAGGGAGCATTCAAGGACATGTAAGATAAGAAATTAACCAGAAAAATTCTAGAAAGACTTCAAACATTTGGGGTTATAACCCCCTTCCAGCAAACTAAAACTAAAACTAAAACCACAATGAAATATCCTCTCATACCCATCAGAATGGCTAAAATCAAAAACACAAGAAACAACAAGTGTTTGTGAGGATGTGGAGAAAAGGGAACCCTCATGCCCTATTGGTGGGAATGCAAATTGGTGTAGCCCCTATGGAAAACAGTATGGTTACTCAAAAAATTAAAAATAAAATACTATATGATCTATCAATTCCACTACCCCGTGGAGGTAAGTGATGCAGTCACATTTCCAAGCTAAGCTCTGAGCTGACAGTCAAGATCATCTTCTAGCCATGTGCTCAGCTGACTTGGATGTCTGTCTAGTCTTGCTGAACTCTCAGATGACTCTGGCCCTCCATTATCTTACAATAACCTTTGAGATTCTAGTCAAGAACCACTCAGCTAAGCCCAATCAACCTACAAAACTGTAAGAGATAATAATGATTTGTTGTTTTATGCTGCTACATTTTGGGGTCATTTGTTATGCAGTCATAGTATCTAGAACAATGCTCTTTCCCATCATAGGCTTTTAAAAGGTCTTTTCTCTTCCTGAATGACTTTTTCTGATACCCCTCCCCCTACCCCTTCCCACTTTTTTACCTGGCTAACTTCTATTCATTTTTCCAATCAAAGCTTAATATTTTCTTATTCAGCACAATTTCCCTGACCATCTACCTTGGGGCTCATTCTCCCTCTAACTATTTTACACTCTAAAGTTCTCAAATGTGGCAGGCAGTAAAATCCAAGTTGAGAAGTGATTCTACTTGTCATCATTTCTTTATTTTTTTATTTTTTGAAAATGTTTATTTATTTATTTATTTTTAGAGAGACAGAGAGCCAGTGGGGAAGGAGCAGAGAGAGAGGAGAGAGAGAATCCCAAGCAGGTTCTGAGCTATCAGTATAGAGCCCAAGGTGGGGCATGATCTCCCTAACAGTGAGATCATGACCTGAGCCAAAATCAAGTCAGATGCTTAACAGACTGAGCCACCCAGGCACCCCTGTCATCATTCCTTTTAAACTCCTTGGATCCAATCTCCCCATACCTTAAAATAATCTGAGGGAAGTTCTAGGGTTGCTAAGTAATAATGAAATCCTTTTTAAGAGGGACGTGAAAAAAGTTCAGTCCAGTCTGATAATCACGTTTCAGGCCAGTTAGTGAAATATTAAAATTAAAACACCATTCAAAGTTGAAACTGCATCTTCTCTTAGCTTAGGCTTGTCTCTGTCTGGAAACCCTACAATAGGGGAGGGGACTTAGCTTCTGTCAGTTCTCAGTTACTTTCTCCTACATGGACAGAGACTTTCTGAACCTCCATGGTCAAACCATGGAAAGAGTAGATTAGGAAGAAGGACAGTTTAATATGGCTGGTACAGTTGTCATCTGGCCGTGGGGCATGTAGCCCGTGCACAATTGCTGGCTCTTTCTCTTTTAAAGACTGCTTTTGGGAGTTTCTCAGAGACCCTCCCTCTGCAGACCTTCAGGCTATATTTCTTTTAACAAGTAAAATCAATGTCTTTCCTTTAGCTGTGTGCTTACCACTCTTCCCACAGTCCCTGGGATCCTGGCAGGCTGATTTCTCTCTGTTAGGGTCACACTGCCCCCAGGTTGCTCAGGAGTTCTCTCTCTCCTCTCTCTCTCTCTCTCTCCCTCTCTCTTAAACAGGACTCCAGGTCAGCTCCTGTTGTGAGAAAGACATTTAGCTCCCAAAAAACAAAAACAGCTAAGTCCCTCTCAACTCAACTTGGGATCTCGCTGCTTCAGAATTATCTGGCCAAGCCCTTTTATTGTCAGATTTTTCAAGAATGAGTCAAATCTTCTTCCACAGATTTCTCAAACGTCAGGGAGCACATGGCAAGCTCTCTGAGTGAATAAAGCCCCTCTCAACTGGCTTAGTAGGGTGAGGAGGGGGCCAGCTCCCTCCTCACCACAGTGGGTGGGACTTTGGGAAACCCTGTGAGATTGCAGTATCTCTCCCCAGAGATTCTCTCCCAGTTCTCCAAATTCTGCTTAACCTCCAAAGCACTTACAGATCCTTGTGGGGAGTGATTTGCTGAAAGCCCCAAGATGGGTTTTAAGACCACCTTCTGCAAATCCTGCACAGGGGTCTAACCTCTCATTTTAGCATGTGGAGCTTCTGATAAAACCAAACTAAAAAGAGAGGATAAGTTTTATTTAAATCCTGTTAAACATTATTGAATTGTAATCATTTTTAATGTCTCCTTCCTCCCCTGGGTTAGTTAAAGCCCACAAGAGCAGAAATCCTGTCTGACTTTGCTCACAGTAAGCAAGTGCTTAGCACAGTGCATAGTATATGGTAAAATGCTCAATGGGTACTTACTGAATAAATAAACATTATGCAGCTGACTTTCCACCTGCATGAACTAATCTTTTAAGTCTGGTTATCCACAATACTCACTTTCCTGATGCCATGACGTAGATAGACACATAATTTTTACGTTGTGTGCTTCACTATTTCCTCTTATCGGCTATTGGTGCATATTGCTTCAGGAGGAGACTAATATATCTTCTATCTCAAAAATTAGTATTTCCCTCTAAGTAGGGGCTAAATATTTAATTAAAAAGTTGGTTAAATAGAAGAAAAAAACTGAGAGAGTGGAAGCACTGTGGGGAATGAAGTTCTATGCTGGTCAATTACACTGAATATACTAGAAATATCCTATGCCATTTTCTTTCCTTCTTTTTTTTTTTAAATTTTTTTAGTGTTTATTTTTGAGAGAAGAGAGAGAGAGAGCTAGCTTAAGTGGGGGAGGGGCAGAGAGGGGACAGAGGATCCAAGGTAGGCTCTGCGCTGACAGCAGAGAGCCCGATACGGGCTCAGACCCACGAACTGTGAGATCGTGACCTGAGTTGAAGTCAGACACTCAACGAGTTGAGCCACCGAGGTGCCCTTTCTTTCCTTCTTAAATACCCTGCATTGGATACATTTCTGAGGAACAGGGATTGTGCCCATGTAGTTCTTTTCACTGTGTGTGGCACTGTGTTATTTCCTACACTAACAGGAGCTCAGTACATGCTTCCCTGGGGATGGCAGGTAGAAAGAGGACACACTGTATAAGAGGGGTTGAGGAGGACACTGAAGATCAGTAAAAAGGAGGACAACCCTCAGGGGAATTTATGCCAGAGATTTCATCACTATGGTCGTTATACCTTGCTTCTGCAAGAATCCTTGACATAATAAATTTCAGTATTACATTGGTTTCCTGTGATAGTATAAGAATACAAGAGGGCTCAGGTGATGTGTTCTTTAAAGAGTCACACTTCCAGGGGCGCCTGGGTGGCTCAGTTTGTTAAGTGTCCGACTTCAGCTTGGGTCATGATCTCACGGTTCGGTTTGTGAATTCGAGCCCCACATCAGGCTCTGTGCGGACAGCTCAGAGCCTGGAGCCTGCTTCAGATTCTGTGTCTTTCTCTCTGCCCTTCCCCTGCTCACACTGTCTCTCTCTCTCTCTATCAAAAATAAACTTTAAAAAATAATAAACATTATTTTTAATGTTTTAATGTAAAACATTTAATAAACGTTAATAAAAAGAGCCTCACTTCTAGTGCAGCCAACATAAAACTGAGAAGATAATCTGTTTCAGGGCCCCTCCTATCCCTCCTACTTTTAGTTCTGTTTCTTTCTGTCCAGCCTGGTGTCCTCAGGCTGTCCCTGGCCTTCCAGGAATCACGTATTTGGGGTGTTATCTGGCTTTTGGTGTGTAAGAATAATGGCGCCTCATTCCCAGATTTGTTCCTCGTTCCTCTGGGCTGTTTCCCTCCAAATCGCCTGTCAAACCACCTATTAAATTGATCTGTACTATTAGGATAATGAGTCACACCTTCCAGGTAAGTGATTTCCATTTTAACCTCTGGACTTCCAAGACCTTATTCTTAATTTTTTGTTTCCTGTATTTCCCGCTTCCTGCTTGCCTTTCTTTCTTAATGTACTTTTTGAGTGTCTCATTCGGTGCCAGGAAGGTGAGATGCCCTGGGAATGCAGACTGCACGCTGTCCTTAGCATGGGCTGCCACTAAAAACACAAGGCAAATCATTTCCTTTAATGTGGAAGCATACCATACTTCATTTTTGAGTCCGTGGACCATATCCTTCATTAATTAATCGTGCTATTGCTTGCTCATTTGGCAGGAAAGATATAATCTGTTCACCATGTTCGTCTCAATATTCTAATGGTGGGATATGTCACTGATCTAGAGATGGAGAGATATTTTGACTAGGAGAATAGCTTGGAGCTCCTGAAATTATATCATTTTGATGCTCACAGAGCTAGTCTATATGTAGTTGTCTTCCCAGGGTGAATAAATCAATTTTCCCTGCCTTGTGGTCCCCAGTTGTGGTAACCTCAAGTAATTCTTTCAGTCTATGTTCACACTGAAGGCAAATGTGCTGAATGTATGTCCCACAACCTCCTTTGAGAGGACATACTAGTGAGCCTAGTACCTGCCTAACCTGCTCATTCGTGTCACAACCCAAAGGCCGTTCTTTTCTCATGTTCCCTCTTTGCTTTTATGAAGAATTAGTTCCACGAAGATGCATATTTCTGCATTTGAAAAAATTCCCAGCAGTTTTTTCTCTTAACAGAAAGTTTTGGATTTTCATCTCAGTCAGTTTTCCTTTATTTCATATGTGCTCTTTCATCCTTATCTTCTTATTAAATTATTATTAAATTAATTATTAAATTATTAAATTATTATTAAATTATTAATTATTAAAGAAAGTAGATCTGTAAGTAATATCAGTATATAATGATTCAGTTCCCCGAAATTAGCATACCAATTTGATAATGCACTCTTTCCCACATCAGCGTTTGGCTTTCATTCCCTTATGAAAGAGAATTGCCTTGTGAACACATTAAACAGGACTAACTAGTTTTGTTGTGTCTGTCTTCTGGGATTGGTATTGATTCACCAACAAAACAAATATACAAGCATAAGGTGAAGAGTTGAAGATAATTTAAACCAAGTAAAATAATAAGTTCATAGTTAATAAAAAGAAAACGTGTATTTGCCTAAAATAAATTACATTGACTTTTGTTCTACCATATTTCTATCAAGTTCATACCTGTACCTCCTGCCCAATAAAACAAATAATTTTTTAAAAAGCAAATGTATAGCTCAACAGTCAACTGTTTACTGTATAAGATTTTCCTTTTAAAAAATAAACTTAGGGGCGCCTGGGTGGCGCAGTCGGTTAAGCGTCCGACTTCAGCCAGGTCACGATCTCGTGGTCCGTGAGTTCGAGCCCCGCGTCGGGCTCTGGGCTGATGGCTCGGAGCCTGGAGCCTGTTTCCGATTCTGTGTCTCCCTCTCTCTCTGCCCCTCCCCCGTTCATGCTCTGTCTCTGTCCCAAAAATAAATAAAAAACGTTGAAAAAAAAATTAAAAAAAAAATAAAAAATAAACTTAGGTGAGACTGGGTGGCTCAGTTGGTTGAATGTCCAACTTTGGCTCAGGTCGTGATCTCACGGTTTGCGAGTTCGAGACCCGCATCAGGCTCAGAGCCTGGAGCCTGCTTCAGATTCTGTGTCTCCCTATCTCTGTCCCACTCTGCTCGTGCTCTGTCTCTGTCTCTCAAAAATAAACGTTGCAAAAAAGCTTTTTTAATAAGTGTAAATAAACTTATTTAGCTTATTTATTTACCATTAGTTATTTATTTGCTTTTTAAATAGCCCACTGTATATCTGATTATATATTAATTAATTAGTGAATTAAAAGATTATCCCTTCTGAGCCTTTTTGGTTATTTCTCTTCTTTTTAGTGTTTTCACTATAAAAAGTGAGCTGAGACAGCGAGAAATTATTCAAACAGCATATTTTATAGTTTATAATAGCAAGTTAGCAAATGTTTTTACTGTAGTAAGTATTGGAATAATTAAGTGTGAGGAGAAGCAGTACTTTGTAATGCAAAATTACGCATTCGAATGTTCAAAGGGGCAGGTAGGTGGCATAAAAAGAACGAATTGTTGCCAGATCTCTCAACTTTTCAAGAAAAGTTAAAATTTGCTTTTATGAATGTTCTCCCAATTGTTAAATCTTGGAAATGAATTTTTAAAAAGTACTATACCGTTCTCTGTACCGCGTGGGCTAAACTAAACAAGCGTGTGCCACCCCTGGATCTTCTGTGACTTGCTATGTGACAACAGAGGATTTGGTTTTGCAGTTAGCCTGGAGTTCAGATCACAAATATTACTGTGGGATATTGATCCAGTGACTAAACCATACTGGGCTTTATTTTCTTGACTGTCACATGGGGATAATAATCATACCTTCCGCATAGTGTTCTCGCTTATTGGGGAGATAGAAGTGAGGGAACATCTGAGGAGCCCAGAAACCAAGGCGACAACCTCAGAGTTCACCTCTTTTTGTTTCAAAACAGCCATCTTCCCTTCATTCAGGGGAAAACAAATTTTACAAAGAACGAGTGAGTCAAGTAGTCCTTAGCATTCTGTGTCTAAACTCAGCCCTTGATGTATCCACACCCCTGCCCAATTATCTTTCTCAACTCTTCCTAAACTCTTAAACTTTGCATAGGTTGTGATGGCCAACATACCTTATCTCATTCCTCATGCTCTTCTTACAGTGTGATGCTGATGCTTTTCCCATCAAGGGGTCTCTGGCCCCTCCCCCTGAATGTGAGTAAAACAGTGATGACTGTTGTGACTGTCTCAGTGATGAAGGATAGCAGAAGTGCTGTTATGGGATGTCCAAAACCAGGCCTTCAGATGCCATGATGCACTTCTGCCTGGTTCTCTTGGTCCACTCATTCTTGGAACCCAGTTCTGGCTGTAAGGAAACTCAGATGTATATGTTTCCTGGGACTACAGTATCACAAAAGGCTGGCTTAGAAACAACAACAATTTATCATCTCACACATCTGGAGGCTAGGAGTTTGAAATCAAGGTGTACGCGGGGCCATGCTCCCTGTGAAACCTGTACAGAAGAATCATTTCCTGCCTCTTCTTAGCTTTGGGTGGTTTGCTGGCATTTTTGGATATGTTTTGTCTCACATCTGTATCACTCCAATCCTGTATCCTCACATGACATTCTCCCTGTGTCTCCCTACATCGTCTTTCTTCTGCATATCTGTCTCTGTGTCCAAATTCCCCCTTTTATATAAGACACCAGTCATAGGGGATTAGGGCCCACCCAAGTGGCCTCATTTTAGCTTGATTACCTCTTTAAAGATCTCATTTCTCAATAAGGTCACATTCTGAGGTACTGGGAGTTAGGATATCAACACATGTTTTTAGGGAGCACGATTCAACCCATAACACCAGGTCCCAAAGAGGTATCACATGTTGACTGAGATCCCATGTAGCAGCTAACACCATGGCCAGTCATACAAGTGGAAAAGCCTTTAGGATTTTTTAGGAAAAGCCCCAGCCATCATCTGACTGTAACTGTGTGATAATATTGAGTGAGAACTTGCCTAGGTAAGCACAGTTGACCCCCCAACCATGAGAGATAAAAATATAGTGATTATTACTGTGTTAGGTCACTGAGTATTGGGGCTGTTTAGCAATAACTACCTGGAGCAGAAGTCACAGCAGGGTGGTAAAGTTTTCTTCCCACAGTGGCCCGATATATCTTACAGTTGCAACATTTTGTAGGACCTGGGGCTGGATCAGGCCCTGTCTGCGTTCTGCTTAGGACAGCTCTAGCATTTTTCAGGATGAACATAATAAAGTCCTGCCCTTTTCAGATATTGGAAGTCTCATCTCTCACCTTTTACCAAAAATTCTTTCATTCCCTATATGCACCTTTTCTTTAGGTCCTGCCTTGGCAAATATGATGCATATTTTCTTGCCTCGTCTTATAATAGAATACTTTTCTCAAGGAGTTTCTGTTATTTTTGATGGGCACAAAAGCCAAAAGTAGCTTGGAATGTCAAAGGTTTGAAACTAATGTATCCTTCCTCAAAAATGCTAACTGAGCTTTCTACCATAAACAGTGCAAGCGGAAAGGAGCAAAATGTTCAAGCTTAACTGTTACCCATGTTTTAAAATTTATCTTTTATTTTTATCAAAACAATTTATATGCAGATCTTGGAAATCATATCATTTTACATTACTTAAAATGAAAAATACCCTCACTGCAACTTCTGCTGTCCCCAACTCTTAACCACTTCAACTCTTTTTAACTTTTCTGAATTTACTTTATATTTCTAAACAAACATAGGAGAAAATGAATGCCATTGGGATTGGCAATGACTTTTTAGATATAACGCCAATGGCATGATCCATAAAAGAAAGAATTGATAAGCTGGACTTCGCGAAAAATAAAATTTCTGCTTGCAAGATACAGATTATTTGTGTGTGTGTGTGTGTGTGAGTTTTGGCAGACTGTGTATTTCATGGAATTGGTCCATTTCATGAAATTTGTGGGCATAGAGTTGTTCATAATATTTCTTTATTGTCCTTTTAATGTCCATGAGACATGTTTGATTTTTAAGAGTTTGAAATGTTAACCAGGAAGTATTTCCCTAAGAAATATTTTAAAAAATCTTGTCTTGGTCATTATAGAATCATAAAGAAAATTGTTACATATATTTTATTTTATTTTATTATTTTTTTTTTTAATTTTTTTTTTTTTTCAACGTGTTTTTTATTTATTTTTGGGACAGAGAGAGACAGAGCATGAACGGGGGAGGGGCAGAGAGAGAGGGAGACACAGAATCAGAAACAGGCTCCAGGCTCCGAGCCATCAGCCCAGAGCCTGACGCGGGGCTCGAACTCACGGACCGCGAGATCGTGACCTGGCTGAAGTCGGACGCTTAACCGACTGCGCCACCCAGGCGCCCCACATATATTTTAAAAGTTATCTTTAAAATTAAGTTTTCTGAAGTTTTGAATGTTGTATATCCATTAACTACAAGATCCATAGAGTATTAGTAAATTTTTAATGATATCAGTACAATGTAAATGTTTGTAGTAAAACATAACCTCTTTTACTTATGACTTATGAGCTATGGACGATGGCACTAAGTTATGTCTATATCTATTAAGTGTATACATAAAATAGTTTTGAATAAACATAGTTACTGTGCTATATTGTATATTTGTATTGTTTTGCACCAAAGTATACTTCCTTTCCTACCTCATGTGCCCAGTGCTGGTGCCACAGACATCTTAATAAATATTTTTTCAAGGAATGAAAGAACACAATCCACTAGCAAGTTCACCTTTTTTGAAAACTAAATAGAAAAATCATGTCTTCATTTAGCTAAAATTCTGTTTTGATAAACAAATTAATGAAAACTTCAAATTAATATGAATAATACATTATATTAGCTTTACATTTCTAAAAGACATACAAGACACAGGCACATCCAAGTATGCAAGGAGGTATTTTATTTGCTCTGATGTAGGAAAAGTTATCTATTAAAATGTGGGTTTTTTTTTTTCTCCCCTGTACACAGTCCAAATATAGTCCCATTTCGACAGATTATAAATATAACCTGAGAGTTATGGTATTAAACTGAACTAAAAACTTTTCTGGAGTTGAATGGGCTATAGATTTTACATTCTGCTTCTCTGTTACTTTATCAGCATCACTTATGAGCCAATATTTAAAATCATGTGGTGAGGGGCACCTGGGTGGTTCTGTCAGTTAAGCATCCAACCTCGGCTCAGGCCATGATCTCATCTCGCAGTTCGTAGGTTCGAGCCCGGCGCCGGGCTCTGTGCTGACAGCTCAGAGCCTGGACCCTGTTTCAGATTCTGTGTCTCCCCCTCTCTCAGCCCCTCCCCTGCTCATGCTCTCTCTCTCAAAAATAAATAAAAATTAAAAAAATTAAAAAAAAATCATGTGGTGAAATTGGCTCACTGATAAGGCAGACCTGCACCAAAGCAGCAAGCACTGTCAACTTCAGAGTAATTTTTCTGGGCTGGAAATGAGTAGAAAATGAGGACTAATCATCCGAAAAAAGGAATGGTCTATAAAGGGCAAGTAAATGACATGCCTACAAGTGTATGTATAGAATAAATATTCTTCATTTCACCAAACTCTGGATACTCGGATAGTTGGAGTCAGCTGGTAACAGAAAATGGCATATTAGGGGTAAAACCCCAATAATTAAAAGGTAAAAAAGAAAGTGTTGCAAGTGTTAAAGATGTCTACAAATCAGCTCAAATGTTAACCTCTGTATACATAATGAGGTCACACCTCAATATTAACTGATGAACCCACACAGAGGTTCTTGCTATCACAGTAACAGTTTGTAAGTCTCTGAGGTGACAATGCTTTCTCAGGGAAGGAAGAATTGTCATCACACACAATATCCCTGAATGAACTAATCACTCTTGGAGTTAATCTCCCTGTACATATTCGTCCCTGCTTAGCACCACTGTCTTTATCCATGGTGCCAATATATTACTTGCTGATATTCTGATATAGTAAACATTATTCAAATCCAATGTGAAATGACCTTGAGAAAGATGCAGTAGACTTCATGAAGTTGATAAATATGTTCTTGGAGACCTGCATGAAGGAAACACAAAGTCCCATTGACAAATAGGGCCTGGTATGATCAGGACAATAAAAACAGATTGAATGGATAAGAGTTTGTGCAGTAAGAATTAGGAAAGATCCTTGGGAGACTTTTGGATATTTTACAAAATTGCTCCATTATTAGCATTTGTTACTATTAGCCCTTGAATTCAAAAGTGAAGTAAAGGTTGTATCTGGTTATCATACTTTATTCTTCTGGAAAATAATGCCAGGGAAAACAATGCTTGATTCATTCTTTGCAAAATTAGTATGCGTTTGTGATTATAACTGAAGTTTGGTTAAGTATAAGATAAAATATTTACTTCCATAAGCTTTAGTTTTATTTTTAAAGTAAAGTCTTAACCAAATCTCTTTTCTTTGGTTACTATGGAATATTGGCCAAGATATTAAAAGGCCTAATTTTATGAGACTTTTCTCTCTATAACCAGTAGTACTTAGGTGAAAACAGTCTGTGATTCTGTTTTGCCCAGTGATCATTTCTGAAGTTTTAGAGAGTAGCTTTTGCAGTTCAGATTTATTACTTAAGGAAAGATTAGAGCACAACAATGTGAATCTCACATGCTTTTACCCTAAACATAACTTTGAAAATCCAGACAGGAAGAATAGACTGAGAAAGCCTTACTTTTAAGGACAGCTCCAAAGTCTAAATTTATTTAATAAAAGTACCGTTGGGAAGTATTTATAAGGTAAGTACAATGTATCACCCTAGAAATAAGGATGTAGTGAGTTGGGGGATAAAAAGAAAGTCAGAGAGAAATAATTAGTGTTTGATGAGATGGGATTCTGTGACTTATATTCCCGGCGGGTGTTCTAGGAATGAGATGGGGAGACAATCAAATGCCCATTGAAGTTTGGAGATATATGGCAAAAGGAACCTTCCAGTGGGACCCATGAAAGCTTTCAAAATCCTGCACTGAGCCTACACCACGTGTCATCAGAAGTACAAAAATGGTGCCCTCCAGTCTTCCTGTGGGCCTTTCCTTCAGTTAGGTGCTAGGGTATATCAATAACCTCTAACCCAGTTTTTCCACCTTCTTAGATATCCTAGAAGGGTGGTCAAGAGAATTTACTCAGAAATTAGCAGAGTGAGAGAGCAAGACTGAGCTGACAGACATGACGGGAGCCTCGTGGAGTTAAAAAGTAGATGCTTTAGCTGAAATCACACTTCCATGTCTAGCCTGGGAACTAGATGTGAATGCAGAAATCAAAACTGATAGTGGCACCAGGAGATCACCAGAAAGTTAGAGGATCAAACATCTCAGAGGGATACAGATTGAGAGAGCTCAATCTGTAACATGACACCTGTCTTCAGTGCCATGATATCAAACAAGTACTTGTACATTTAGATGCAATCAAGGAAGGTTGGAGGTAGGGTTGGGAAAATCTTAAACTGATGGGATTTAAATTAGAAACAACCAGGAAAATCTTGAAATATCTCCATTTCAAATCTTGTAATGTCTAATTCTGTGGAATTGGCTCGATTAGATTTTTTGGAGGTTACAAATAGAAACAAAGAGGTTATAATTTTGTATGTGTGAATTAGAGGATTGGAAATACTATATCTATGTTCCCACAACTTTTTCTAAATAGACTCAACATGTTGATTTTCCATGCAAAGTTAGCTTTAGGGACTGGCTAGCCTGGACCATAACTGCAACCTGACAATTGCCTTTGGGAATTTATTTTTTCTAACGTTTATTTATTTTTGAGAGAGAGACAGTGTGTGAGCAGGGGAGGGGCAGAGAGAGAGAGAGAGGGAGACAAAGGATCCAAAGCAGGCTCTGTGCTGACAGCGGGGCTCAAACCCATGAAGCAGTTTGAGACCACAACCTGACTCAAAGTCAATTGCTTAACTGACTGAGCCACCCAGGCACCCTGCCTTTTGGGAATTTAGATGGGACCTCAGAGCATCAAGAGAAGAGGTAGAAGAGGGCTTTTTTCTTTTTGTTATGGGTCCTCCTTTATCCAGAAGTTAGTCATTAAAATCGTGGCAATGTTCTATTGTTTAAGAAGACGAAAAAACTGAAATTTTGGTAACAGATATATCCCAGCACCTACAGCAGTGCTTCCACATAAGAAGCTGTCAATAAATTTATGTTGAATAAAAAAAAGTTATTCTTTCATTTTGTCACATCAAAATCCTTTAATTCTTAAAAAAATAAATGGGATCATTTAATTCTACTTACATTCCACAACTTCAGGTTTTGCAGTGGAGAAAAAAAAAATAAGGAATTATTATTGTAGGTAAGTCCTATCCATGGTTCAACAATTGTGCTTTTCTTCATGTCTATGTATAATGTAGTGGTGTCCTTGTTGTTGAACCCCTTCCTCACCTCTCAAGATAGAGGAGTTTAGTGTAGCTCCCTGACCATGGAGGTTCTTCAAATCTTAGATGAAGTGTGACTACTTGCCTGGAACTTTATGTTATGGGAATCTTTATGAGCATACATGGGAGTAAATAGCCCTCTCTCATAACTACTCTTTTTTTTTAAGTTTATTTATTTATTTTGAGAGAGAGAGTGCGTGGGAGAGGCAGAGAAAGAGAGAGAAAAAATCCCAAGCAGGCTCTTTACTGTCAGCACAAAGCCCAATGCGGGGCTCAAACCCACAAACCATGAGATCATGACCAGAGACGAAATCAAGAGTCAGAAGCTTAACCAACTGAGCCACCCAGGCGCCCCTGAAGATAACCACTCTTGAAATCGGCATTCTGTGTTTAACCATTTAACCCCAAGGGAACTTTAACTTGAAAATATAATAATCACTTTGACTTGACACCTTCATTTCCTCACACCTCTATCTGAACTATAGTGTTGCCCAAAATGCTATTAAAACTGCTTCCTCAAAATTTACTTGCTTCAACTTTGCCTCTCATGGTTTAGTGATTTCATTGGTCAAAGGTTCTCATGCCCTTAAAGTCTTTTAGCCTAACTGGAGTGTTCATGCTCCAGTTAAAGTGGACTGGCTGTAAATGTTTAATAGAATTTTCCTTTATATGTGTAACTGTCAGTTTTGTTGTTTTCTTTTTGGGCGCTGATAATCCCAATCCCTGATGCTGACATAGTCCATGAGCTTGTCAAAGTGCTAAATTGCTTCTTGAATAAATTCAAAATTTGATTTTGATTTTTGTTATTTTGAATTAAGACTTAGCACAGTTTATTCTTTCCTGTATATTTTCTACCATATGTATTGCTTCCTAAATTGATTGTATTATGATATATTTTAGTATTTTACATATAATTTGTGCATTTTCTCTGTGTAATTTCACTTGGAAGGGTTTCTTACATCTAATTCACTAAGCTACAGTAGATGTCATTTGTTTCCAATTTTCATGAGATTTTTTTTTCTTCATAATTTTTCTCAGGACAGTTATTACTTCCTTATTCCTCAGGCTATAAATAAAAGGATTTAGTAAGGGAACTACAATTGTAAACAGAATAGCAGCTGGTATATCTTTATCCCCCTCTTCGAGCAAATTTGGTCTAATGTACATGAAAAAAAGAGATCCATAGAATAATGAAACAGACAAAAAGTGGGATGCACAAGTAGAAAAGGCTTTGGTCCTTCCTTCTTTGGAATTCATTTTGAAAATAGTAAAGAGAATGTACAGGTAAGATATTAAGACACTGCTTATGGTGAAGACTTGAATTGACCCTGAAAAGATAAATAGTACCAGTTCATTGACATAAGGGTCAACGCAGGAGAGTCTGTATAAAGGAAGAATATCACAGTAAAAGTGGTTGATGTGATTAGATCCACAGAAAGCTAACCTAAATAGAAGCCCTACATGAATCATGGAATGTAGGTTTCCAGCTATGAAGGCTCCTGTGGTCATCTGAATGCAGAGTTTCTTTGACATCATGGTGTGGTACTGTAGTGGGCTACATATGGCCACATAGCGGTCATAGGCCATTGCTGCCAGAAGAAAGCAGTCTGCAGTTTCAACAGTGCAAAGAAAATAAAATTGTGCCATGCATTCATAGAGAGAAATCATTCTGTTCTCAGAAAAGAAGTTCCCTAACATCTTAGGAGTAATGGCACAGGAACAGCAAGAATCCACAAGAGCGAGGTTGCCCAGAAAGATGTACATTGGCATGTGAAGATGAGGCTCTTTTGAAATCAATATCACCAGGCCAAGGTTCCCTACCATGGTGATCAGATAGATGACCAGGAACACCAAGAAAAGAAGCGTCTTCAATTCTGGGTGATCTGTAAATCCTGTCAGGATAAACTCACTTTTCATGGTATGATTTTCTTCAGCCATTCCTGAATTCTCTGTTGAGAAAAAAATTGTGGAGAAATTAGGTACTAATTTATAATATGTCCAACTTGCCTGCCAATCTAACTGGCTCATAAGGATGAGGAACATATTCTATAATGCTTTCGCATGTTATGTGGATTTGACACATGCCTAATTCTGAGTTAGTATCAATCTCTTGAAGCTATTACCTATGTAGCTACTCTTTAACATTTTTCCAGTGTATTTTCAGGAAATATATCAGATTATATGCACAGAAATGGCTTTTGAGGTCTTAAGAGAAATATTCAGTGCAAAAAGCTTCTCTCTATGGATTAGGGAAAGCTGATTCATAATTTCAATGTCAGCAATTGGTATCAGTGTTCCCAAACAATTTCAGGGACTGTATATGTATTAACAGTGATGTTGAAAAGACGACTTTCATACACTGATGTTCACAGCAGCATTATTCACAATAGCCAAAGCTGGAAACACCCCAAATGTCCATCGATGAATGAACGGATGAACAAAATGTGGTATATACATACAATGAAATATCATTCAACCTTTAAAAGGAATGAAATTCTGACACATGTTAAAACACGGATGATCCTCAAAGATGTTAAGTGAAGTAAACTAGACACAAAAGGACAAATACTTTATGATTCCACTTACACGAACTAAAGTAGTCAAATTATAGAGACAGAAAGTAGAATGATAGTTGTCAGGGAGAGGGAGGAAATGGATAGTTATTGTTTAATATGTATGGGGTTTAATTCTGGGAAGGTAAGAAAGTTCTGCAAATAGAGAGTGATGATGGTTGCATAATAATATAAATGTACTTAATGCCACTAAACCTTATACTTAAATATGGTTTAAATTTTGTTATGCATATTTTATCACCACAAAAAAAATTTTTAAGACGATTTTCATTTGCACATTCTTAGCAATTCACTATTGTCAATGCTAGTGGTATACAAGTTTATTTTTTTTTATTTTTTATTTTATTTTACTTTTTCAATAGGCTTTATGGCCAGCACAGAACCCCATGTAGAACCCAGCTCTGAACCTGAGGCAGAGCCCAATGCAGAGCTTGACCTCACTACCCTGAGATCATGACCTGAGCTGAGATCAAGAGTCAGATACTTAAGCAACTGAGCCACCCAGGTGCTCCTATTTAAAAATAAAATGCTTTGGGGGGAAAAGTAGGGCTATTTGTGAAATATTTATACCCCTTTGGCTGGGAAGGGAAACTGATATGGATAGAAGCAGAAAAGAGAGAGAAGGAGGGAAAAGAAAAAAAAATGACTGTATTTAAAACGTTTCAGGTCAATGGGGTGCCTGGGTGGCTCAGTCAGTTAAGCGTCCAACTTTCGTTCAGGTCATGATCTCCCACCCAGTTCATGAGCTCCAGCCCCGCATCAGGCTCTGTGCTGACAGCTCAGAGCCTAGAGCCTGCTTCCGATTCTGTGTCTCCCTCTCTCTCTGCCCCTCCCCAACTTGTGCTCTGTCTCTCTCTCTCTCTCTCAAAAATAAATAAACATTAAAAAAAAAAGTTTCAGGTCATTTATAATACCATTCACACATGCAACGTAAAATTGTTCATATATGCATGTGCATGAATAAATTTAAATGCTATCAAAAGAAATTGGAGAAATCTTAAGGGCTAAGAATTGATAAATTCATTTATATACATCGAAAACATCATGAGTAAAATCAAATGTCAAATGGAAACTGAGAAATTATTGCAATAAATATGATAATGCTTCTATAGCTTTATTCTAGAAATAGCTTATAGAAATCAGTATAAATGATGGCTAGAAAACAGATAAAGGACAGGAACAGAAAAATCTCGAAAGAAATACAATTTCGAAAAAATAAAAATGTCTTATTTCATTACTAATCAGAAAGATATCATTTTAAATGAGAGGGCAAATTTGTTTTGCTTTTCAAAATAGTAAGAATTTTTTAAAAAACAAACGATCCTTTCTAGTTCTAAAATACACTGAGATGGGAACCCAACTGCATCCCTAGTGGAAGTATGAATTGGTGCCATCACTGGAAAATAATTCGGTAATTAATTGCAGAAAGAAATATTTACAACCTCAGGAAAAGACTTACATATAATGTCCACTGTAAAAAATTCAAAACACCTGAAGGGTAAACATTTGCTCAGTACGATTAAGTAAATGTGAATCATCCATGTGATGGGATATTGTGCAGTCACTATTTAATGTTTATTATGATGATAAAATAAACATAACAAAATGTGTGAAAAATAACATATAATGTTCATATGCAGAATAATCCTAACTTTCCAAGTAAATACATAAATATAAAGGAAAGGCATCTTGGAAACACATCAAAAATTAATACTGGTTTTCTCTGTGCAATGGGAATTATAGGTCACTTTCTTCTATGTATTTTACTCTATTTCAAATTCTCAACAATGAATATTGCTTTTATAATCAGAAAATACAATTTTTATTAAATAAATTCAATGACGTGGTCTTAGGTCTGCTGTGTTTTATAACTTATTACTCGACAACAATCATTATTGTTTTCTGCATGTTATAGTCCTATTGCGGATAACATCACAACAGATGCGTTGGGGAAGTATCTGCTCCATCTTCGTGATAATGACATTCAGTTATAAATGATAATAATTTGCCAGCACTCTTGGGTGTATCTCGAGTCATTCAGGAATACATTCACATCTTGTGGTGATGCATTCTTTTTCTTTAAAAAAATTTTTTTTAATGTCTATTTATTTTTGAGAGGGAGAGAGAGGGACACGGGTGTGGGCAGGGGAGGGGCAGAGAAACAGGGAGACACAGAATCTGAAGCAGGCTCCATGCTCTGAGCTGTCAGCACAGAACCTCACGCAGGGCTTGAACCCACGAAACCATGAGATCAGGATCTGAGCCAAGACACTTAACCTACTGAGCGCCCAGGTGCCCCATGGTGATGCATTCGTAAGGACATTTTTCTCTATGTAAAGCAATGAATTTTTGGTATTAGGCTTTTCTCTTTGGAGTGTCAAATGTTAGCATGATATTTTAAGCTTCTATAATCTATTAAACTTTTAGTATATTTGTAAAACTTCAATTATCTATCCCTTACATTTTGCCTTATTGATAGAATTCTAATTTGTTGTAGAATGTTTTATTTCAATCTACCTTTGTTTATTTTAGTTAATTCAAGAATCATTTGTTCATTGGCCTGGTATTTACTAAATGCCTGCTCTGTGCTATGTACTTTCTTAGAAGATCAATTGATCCTCTGGACATTTCCATGTTGATAGTTTTCTGGATATTCATTGACCAGAACCACACTTTGTATTCCAGGAACAGAGGAAAGGTGTTTTGGAGAGATGTAGGGAGATCTCTTTCTTTTTGCCTTCCTGAAAATATTATTAACTTTTAAATCTCAGACTATTTTGGATTAATTCCTTTAGGAGCAATATTTAAAAAATGAACATTTGAAGTCTCTATAATTTGAATTAGATTTTCATTAAATGACTTACTCTTGGCAACCTGAAGTCTAGAAATGAATATTTTAAATCTATATAAGTGTAATTTGAATAATTTTTTTCATTAAATGCCTTACACTTGCCAGCTTGAAGTTACATAAAATAGTAAGATTTTCTTCAGTTTGCTCAGTTGCTTATAATTAGTCTGACAAAAGTTAAGTTTTACACTGGTATTTTATTTCTCTAAGAATCAAAAGAGAAACTAGAAATTTCCCACACATTACAACAAGGTTTTAAAAGAATGGCTTAAAATTACACCTGACTCTTGAACAACACAGATTTCAACTGTGCAGGTCCACTTAAACATTGATTTTTTTTTTCTATACAGTACAGTACTGTAAATGTGTTTTCTCTTCCTTATGATTTTCCTAATAATATAGAGAAAACTTTCGCTGACTTTATAAGGCTTCTAGTGAACAGTTCAGGTGAACTACTACTATTTGGGGCTCAAAAGTTCTATGAGGATTTTCAGCTATACACAGGGTCAGCATCCCAGCATCCCTACCATCCACTTTGTTCCAGGGTTAACTGTCTATTCATTTCTCATACAATTTGTTTAATATAGAGGGAATGTCCAACACAGGCATTTTAAATACCAGTTCACTATAGAAGCAAGCGAACAATCTATTTCATCTGTTAAGTTGTAAAAGTGGCAAACCGTATTATTCAAAGAAGTTTCAAAAATATTGTTAATGTTTCCTGTTGTTACTATGATAGTGCACCTTTACTTATTTATTTCTGGTAATTTAGGCTTCTCTTAAAATCAGAAGTGATACAAATGAACTATAGTCATTTGTTGAATCTTACACAACAGACTTTACATTTAAGGGAAGATTTAAAATAAAAGATTGAAAAGTAAGAATTGCAAAAAATCCCCACAAAACCTTAAAGAATTTAAAGAAATGTTTCTAGGGGCGCCTGGGTGGCTCACTTGGTTGGGCATCCGACTTCGGCTCAGGTCATGATCGCACGGTTCGTGGGTTCGAGCCCCACATCGGGGTCTGTGCTGACAGCTCGGAGCCTGGAGCCTGCTTCGGATTCTGTGTCTCCCTCTCTCTCTGCCCCTCCCCTGCTCATGCTCTGTCTCTCTCTGTCTCAAAAATAAATAAACGTTAAAAAAAAAAAAAGAAATATTTCTAGAGGTTAATATTTCCATCAAAAAAAAAAAAAAAGAGAGAGAGAGAGAGCGAGAGAGAAAGAGAAAGTTTTAAATAATTTCTTACCTGGTTTTCTCTGATAAGAGTTTTATGGAAGCTAGTTGGTTGTCTGGCACTGACTTCTAAAGTAGATGCAGAAATAAAACTCTATCCTTTTGATTGTTTAGGAAAATATTTCTACCAACAAGTCGGTGCTAATGTTTATGTCATTGATAGAGAATGGTTTAAATATTTTAAATAATTCTGAGGGGATTAACTTGGCATTGACATCAGAGCCTGGGAGACCTAATTTCCTACACATTACAGACATACTGAATAGAAATAATGTATCCCTTGAGACCTGGGTAGTAAAGCAAATGCCCATCTCCAAAAAAATTTTAAGGGCTATGTTTTGATTTTAATTTATGTCCATTTATACCATTTATCCTTATCATCAATCTGAATATAGAATTCTAAGTGGGAGGAAAAAATTCCCACTGGATTGGTCATTAAAGGCTTATAAAAGAAGTGGAAACTAAGCTAAGATTTGTTGCCACAGAGAGAAGAAGGTGTAGAGTGAGCAGAAGTCATAAAGTGCACCTTTCCCACCTCATTTTAAAATCAGTTTACACTTTATTAAAAAAAAATTTTTTTTTAATCTTTATTTATTTTGGAGAGAGAGAGTGCGTGAGCGGGGGAGGAAGAGAGAGAGGGAGACACAGAATCCGAAGCAGGCTCCAGGCTCCCAGCTGTCAGCACAGAGTCCAACGTGGGGGTCAAGCTCACGAACTGTGAGATCATGACCTGAGCTGAAGTTGGACATTTATTTGACCAACTGAGCCACTCAGGTGCCCCTAGAATCTTCCTTTAGAAATATATTCATAATGTGTTTAATCTTACATCTTAGTTACTAGAATAAACTTTACTTTTTTTTCTTGCAAATCCAGAAGCAGCTTCTCAAAAAGTCTCCTTTCCTCAAACTAGTCCCTTATTTAGAACTCCCATCATTTATAGTGTAATGAATCCCCATTACACTATTGAGATTGCCCATCAATCTCAATTTCTGTTTGGTTAATCACTCATCCTGCTTATCGTAACTCTTAACCATTTGAGCTTGTTTTCTCTCTTTATATTCTGCTCTCCTAATGTACCGTCTCTAAGCCAAGCCCTTCTCCTCATGGTTCTCTGAATATGTCACTTCCATTCCTCATTTTGTGACTTTTGTCTCATCTGTATTTACCTCTTCTGTATTACTGCCACCATTTTCTTTCATCTATGAAAATCCTATCCCCCCTTTAATATTTAGACCAATGTCTATATAGCTTTCCTGGGATAAGCTCATCTATCTTCTTCCCAACCTCCCAAGCTCTTGTTACCCATCTAATGGCTCCCAAGTCTCAGTATTTGCATCGTGTGGTCCCCTGGCATTTCATAGGTTAACTGTGGCTTTTCTTTCCTTGATTACAGACTCATTGACATCAGGGTCATGCATATTTCTGAAATGTACCCAAGGACATAACAAAGAACAAAGAAGAGAAAAAAAAATCCCTCCCATCAGAACTTAAATTCTAAAGTGATGCCTAGGTGGCTCAGTTGGTTAAGCATCTGACTTCAGCCAGGTCATGATCTCATGATTCGTGGGTTCAAGCCCTGCACTGGGCTCTGTGCTGACAGCTCAGAGTCTGGAGCCTGCTTCAGATTCTGTGTCTCCCCCTCTCTCTCTGCTCCTCTCCCAACCATACTTTTTCTCTCCCTCTCTCTCTCTCTCTCTCTCAAAAATAAACATTAAAAAAAAAAAAAAAGAACTCAAATTCTAGAGTAATGTGATTGTTTCAGGTGAGGACCACAGTTCTCTTTTGTGCTAGTATGGCACCAAGGGGAAACTTTCTCCTATAACGAGAGCTAGTTAAAAAATGATGGAGGAAGACACTACCAAAGGAACTGTAGAAGAATGAAGAATGTTGCTCCTAGCTTACTACTCCACTCAGCTCATGATATAACGTGGGGTCAGTGAAAGATTCATGGAATCAGTGAAAAGAATCATGTAGCTCATTCGTTAGTATTCTACTTTTCTTACAAATTTATGAAAAATTTTATGCTTAATTAAGAATTTTGGCAAGTCTTGAAGTTTAGTACCACAGAACGCCTGCCATTTATTGCTCTATTAGTTCATACATTCATGTGATGAGCACTTTACAGTGCCTACTATGAGCCATCACAATGATAGATTCTGTTCTCATGGAGCTTACATTCTAACAGAGTGGGAAAGCAGACATTAATATGTGCATATGTAAATAAGAACAATAGCAAGAATTAGGAAATGCTATGCTGAGGGTAAAATAGTGTAATGTGAAAAGGAATGGCTGGGAGTTACTTTAGATCAGATGGTTTGAAAAGCTTTATAGGAAAAGGTTAGCAGTCAAGCTGAGATGTAGTTAGTGAGAAGCCAGACCTAGCAGTTTGGGAAAGAGTATGATAGGTACAGAAGAAGTAGTGAAAATTCCTTAAGGCAGAAATAAAATTGGCATATTTGAAGAATCCACAAAAGCCAGGGGAAAGTGGTTGGTGATGGGATTGAAAAGTTCTTCTCATAGGGTTTATAACACTGAGTATAGGGTTCTCAGTGCATTGAGAAGCCTTGGAGGGTGTATTAGTTTTCTATTGCACTGCAACAAGTTGCCACACACTCAGTAATTTAAAATAACACAAATTTATTCTTTTGCCATTCTGGAGATTAGAAGTCCTAAATGAGTTTCATTGGTTTAAAATTAGAGTATCGATATTTGCCTTTCCTAGTTTCTGGAGTCTGCCTGGATTTTTTGGCTCATGGCCCCCTTCCACCTTCAAAGCCTGAAACGGCCAAATGTTTCTCACATTGTTTCACTTGGATTCTGACTCTTCTGCTTTGTGTCAACATTAATAAAATTGCATTGGGCCCACCTGGATAATCCAGGAATATTTAATTCCCTCTTGCTTGTAATATGACATGTTCACAATTTCCTAAGATTAGGATGAAGACATCTTTGGTAGGCCATTATTCTGCCTACCAAACCAGATATTTAAAGCAGAGAAATGGCATTACCTTATTTACATTTTAATAACAAACACTCTATCAGTCCTTCAGAAAATGGATCATGAAAGCTAAGGGTGGAGGTGGGGAGACCAGGTGGGAGGATCTGACAGTATCCTGTTCAGAATAAGGATGACAGTCATTGACAAGAGAAATGTAGATGGATTTGAATTACGTTTTGAGGATGAATCAACAGGATTTGCTGACGATGTGGATTTAAGAGGCAGGTGTGAGGGGGTTAAAGAGCTAGTGAAGAAAATGCCTAGATTTTTTTGCCTTGAGCATCTGAGGGGAAGATAGTAGCATTTCTCGAATTGAAGGAGATGAGCAGAAATATTTTCTCGGCAGGGTTGGGGGAGCTAGAAACACGAGTTTTATTTGATCACTGTTATGTTTCAGATGCATAGCAGTTATCTAAGTGAAGATGTCAGAGGCAACTGAATGTGAAAGATAAGGCTAGAGATTAGGAGTCATGTGCATATGAATCTGTAAAGCCTTGGAACTGAGTGACATTATCTACAGAAAGCTGGAACGCAAAAGAAGGAAGGGTGATTGCGAAAGAGACCTCTGGGACTTTCTGTTTTGGATTAGACCAGATTATCTAGCATACAAAATGCCTGGTGGGAGTAAAATACAGTGATATCGAAACAGGAAGTATCCTAAAAAGGATAAGGTCAGAATGCCAAATCAAGGAGCCTGAATTTTATTTAGTAAGCCCTGAATAAATTTGCCAAGGGACTGACTCCATCAGATCTGAGTTTCAGTAAAACAATTCTGTGTGTGACTCATTGTTTTATTCTGTATGCGACATTTTGTATGTTGACATGACAAGGATGACAAATGAATCAACAAATGTTTGGATGCCCCTTATGTACCATGTAAGATGAAAGCTGTGGAATGAAGATGATGCTAAGATTTTTATATATAAAAAATCAAATATAACAAAAAAGACCCAATTTAATGTGGTGAATGTTGTTTTGCTTTTCTGGTCATGTTCGACTCATGATCAAAAATTAGTAGTGCTTGTAAGAATGCCAAGCATAGTGCTAACAAGCCATAGTAATTCATAGCAGTATAAGACCCCAGTTCCCGTTTGCTGTGACTTACAACTTACTCTACTGGGGAGGCAGTTATGTAAACAAATAATTATAATGCAAAGTGATAGAATCTATAGTACAATCATACATTCAGAACTCTGTGAGAACAGATGGGAGTGACTTAATTTGCCTGGGGGTGTTAAAAAGGCTTTCTGTAAGAAAACTGTCTCTTCCCAAATAAAATAATACTTTAGGTTGACAGTAGAGATCAAATTTCCATGTGGGAGAAGCAAATCTCCACACCCCCAAACCTTTTTCCAGATTCTCATTTTCCCCCCGGAGAAGTAGTCACCACTGCTATGAAACCCTTGGGAGCCACAAGAAGACATTGTTCTTCCATTCACTCCCGCCCAAACGAATCCCTGCAGCACAGAGATTAAGAGGGATCCATTGTATATATGTCTTGACTAGACTTGGAGATAACCACTGGGAAATAAAATGTGTTAATATACCACTAGAAGAGCAGTTCTCAACACTCTCTCTACTGAGAAAGCAAGTCGGGAGATGATGTTGACACTCCTCTCAGCTTCCTCCAGTAATGAGCAATTGCCTGCTGGCTAGCTATGACTCTTCTTTATTTTCTCACATTCAAGATATATTGTGATGCAAAGGAGTGAGCAAAGTATTCCCGAGATAATCTGGAATTGACTCTAGTTATATTTTGAAAAGGTAAATCGTATTAAACTATTTATTATTAGAAATGCATCAATTGTGATGCATCTCATAACTGATTGTGACAGATCAGAGTGCTGAAATAGTCTGAAGCCTGCTGATCTTGATAATCTGGTTTACATGAGTGAGTCGCTCATCTTACACTTATGGTTTGCTATGGCAAGGCCTCCTTACCTATCTCCAAATCTACTTCTAAGAGGCAGATGTCTTTTCCCAGTTACCTGGAAGTTCAGACCTGGCTTCAGCCCCAAGGTATCCATTTCTAAAAATGTGAAAGATGAAAGAGTGAGCAGGCATCCACTCCTGGGTTCTGAATCTGAGGGCTTAACCCTTCCCCCTGTGACTGACACTGCATGCCCAGCTCTCCGGTGGACCTTCCAACCTTAACCACAAGGATACAGACATATCCTCAACTGAGCAATCATATTAAAATATCCTCCAGTTAGGTCTAGCATCTCTATAAGACACACACATACACAACAAAAAGTGATAAGGAGTGTTTTATTATAGATTACCCAGGAGAGGACATTTGACCCTGGCCTTGAAAGATATATAGACATTTTCTTAGCAGAGAAAAGTTGGAAAGGGAATGCTAAGCAAAGTGTCAGAGGCATGAAAGCTCATGAAGTATTGGAAGACTAGAAAGTAGCCCCAAATCTGGCTGCAGTATGGGTGTAATTAGAGAACTTGGTTCTCATAATTATGTCATAGCAGATTACTTAATGGCTGATCTGATTTTGACATGCTCTGCCTAAAATAATATTGAGTGAATCAGCTATCCATAATCAACTAATTGCTCAGAAATTCTTAAGTTAGTACATACTAGACAGGATCACTGAATTTGTTGTTGCCAGAGTCTGACTTCCTTAGACACATGTAGGAGTTGAGAAATAGAAAGTAGTAGATTAAGCTGTGCTCAGTAGAGAAATCCATAACTGGAGATATGGAGGAACTTGCCCTTCCATCCTTCTTTCCTTCCTTCCTTCCTTCCTTCCTTCCTTCCTTCCTTCCTTCCTTCCTTCTTTCATATATTGATACATTTATTTTGTATACTTGTATTCAACTATATTGTGTGTCTACTTTATGCCAGCTACAATGCTAGGCACTATGGTTAAACACGAAACAAAAGCAGATATGGTATCTGCCTCCCCTCTCCTTACATAATTGGAAAAAGTTATGGGAGAGAGATAATCACCTAAATTAATTATTAAGTAACTACAACTTCACTATTGCAAAGGTAAGATTATTGGAAACATAATAGAGAAGCTTAGCCTAGTCTGAAAAGGCAGTATAGTAGCGTAGTTAACCCCATGGGTTTTGGAACAAGAATGCCTAATTTTGAATCTTGGCTAAGCACTTTCTAACTGATCTCAGGAAAATTAGTTAATTTCTCTGTGAGTCAATTTGCACATCAAAAAAAATGAATTTTTATACTGGATTATAGTCTTAAAATGGGGAATAAAAAGGTAGTTTTGAAGATTTAATGAATTATGTTTAAAACAGTAGAAGAGATTCCAATATATAGTAAATCCTTACTAAATGCTAAATGTTGTCATTACTCACCACCACTATGGTCACCACTGTCATTCGTACTTGTGGAGGGTAAGGGTGTGGGGGAAGTGATAGAAAGATGTCCTTGAAGAAGTGATGACTAAACTCAAATCTGGAAGCTGAACAGATTTTACCAGGAAAAGGTAAAGTGGGTGAGTTGTGAGAAAAACATAAAAAGACCCGATTTCTGGAAGGAGAGTGACAATTTCCAGGTAGTGAAAGAGGGTCATGAGGCAGACAGTTGGGGTAAATGGTGCAAAAGAGGGTGGGGAGATGGGCAAGGGACCCACATAACAACACAGTAAAAAATATGAGATTAATTTTAATAATATATTTTATTTAACTCAATATATATAAAATATTATAACCTCAACAATCCATATGGAATTATTAATAAGGTATTGTAACTTATTTTCCTTCCAAGCCTTCAAAATCTGGTGTGATTTTTACATTTACAGCACATAATAATTCAGACTATATACATTTCAAGTACTTACTAGCTATGTGTTTACGAGCTACTATTGGAAAGCACAGCTCCAAGGTGGGGGAAGGGGAGAAAAAAAAGAGAGGAGAGAGAGCTAAATGAAGAGGAGGAGAGATAGTGTAGTGTAGTAAAAGCCAAGGAAATAGTATTTCTTAAAAAAAAAAAAAGTGGTCAAAAGATTCAACGGACTTCAGACTCCCACTGTGAAAGTGGCGTTTGTTTGTTGTTGTTGTTTTTTTCCCCTGTAGCTGCACAGTTTTGCCCTATTTTGGAAAACCTTAATTGACCTCACTATCACCTCTTTAGTTCTTGTCCCATTTCTCTCCATTTTTAGCACCACACTTTTCAAAAGAATTCTATACCTGCCGTTTTCATTAACTCTCTTAAATTACCTGCAACCCAGATTTCATTCCCATCATTTTGTAAAGACTGCACTCCCCAATGACCTGTCCATCAAGTCAAATTATCTTTTCAGAACCTTTGTTCTCTTTGACCTTTCTAAAATATTTGAAAATTCAACCATCCTGTCATTCTTAACATTGTTTCCATCTCAACATAGGCATTTTTGAAGTTCCATCTGACCCTTTCTTTTCTCTTAGAAATTAGTAACTCACAGCTGGATGCAGCTGACTTCCAGATCATCATCTACAGCGCTGATCACTCCACATAACTGATGTCTGTGGGATATTTCCATAATATCTAATCATGCCTCAAACTTACCACACTTGCAAGGGAAATTACCTGTACCAAGAAAGAGCTTTCCCTATTAACTTCCCCATGTTGTCACAGAATGTAGAAGATGGGAGAGGAAAAGTATCCCTGAGGAAATAACACATAAGGTGAGGGCAGTCTCCTGGGATGGGCAGTGAGCAAGTCTAACGTGGTCCCTGCCCTCATGGAACTTATCATCTTGTGGTGCAGAGAAACACACTAAACAAATCATTACAACTCTACTAAGAGCTATGATGAGAAGTATATATAATAGAGGTCTTACCCCCGTCTGGGGATAGAAGTTGGTAAATTTTCCCAGAGAAAACGGCACATAAGCTAAAGCCTTGACAATATGTGAATTAACCAGATATTGGGGAAGAAGTGAAACAAATGGCATTTATAACATAGATAGCATTTGTAGGCTCTGAGTTGGGAAGTAGCCTGGTGTATTCTGGGAACTAAGAAACCAGAGTGTCTACAGCACAGTAAATTAGTGGAGTAGCGGTGGCAAACGAGGTTAGAATGGGAGTCAGGGGGCAGATATCACAGGACCTCATAGTCCAGGGTCAAGATTCTCAAGCGTATCCTAACAGCAACAGGGAGACATTCAACACCTTCAGGTTCAAACCTTCAGGACCATCTATGACATTGACATTATCCTCACCCCCCATATCCAACTTATCATCAAGTTGACATCAAGTTTCATGGATTCTTAAAACATTTCTCATGTCACTTAGGACTATGTCCCGTGATTCTCAGCTCATGTTTCAAATTCTGCACAAGAGGATCACAAACTGGAGATCAATAAGATTGATTTTAATCAAGTTATTTTTACATATTTTGGTTAATATTTAAACTTAACTTTTTGTACAACTCACCATACATTCTGAGATGGTACTATCCATTAACTGACTGGGTTCTGCGGCATAGTAAAGCAAGGTGTTGCCTACAGCAAATAGCTGGTCAGAAGTGAACCATAACACTGAAAAATGTTAACATTTTATCTCACAAATATGTAAGAGAGCTTGGTAACACCAGTGAACAGTTTTTTTTTTCAAGATAGAAACACTGTATGAAGGACCACCAGGGAAAGTTTTCATTAACAGTGGATGTTTTATCGATATTATGAAGCTTTGTTATACTAGTATAGTAATTTTGTTGTAATTATTGCTGTCTTGTTAATGCTTTTGTCTTTTCATTTTTTAGAACATGCTGCTAAAATCATTAATGTCTTTGTATGAATTGGTTCATTTTAACTGGTTAGCTGAAGAGATTTGCATGAATTAATAATACCTAGTGAAATTTTTAGTAAGCCTGAAGGTCCTCACTAGAGACTTTATTAAAAGTTTGACCCTCAGAGACTGGGAATTGGGTAAGTTCCATAACTGCAAATAGGTTTTGTTTTGTTTTCAAACAATGCACAATGGACATTATTAGGAAATAGATAGGGATTTCTAGTAAAGGAACATTAGTGTGAAAGAATGAGAAGGGTGTTTGTATTGAGGCAGCCCTTTGGGCCAGAGACATCATTAGCAAGACTTAGGGCTGAGTTTATTTTTCAAAGATCATACTTTGATTGTATGAAGCAAAGAACGCTAGAAAGTCTCTCCTGAAGGCTGATAACCAATCTTTTTATTAAAGAAAATGACAACAATCCAATGTCAGGGAAATCACATTAGTAGCCTAACCCCAGTCTATATCAAAGGTTTGTTTTATAAAGGACCTCTACACTCTTCAGCTTTAAACTGATAATGGTTTCTCTAATGAAGAACCCAGAAGTATTATTGGCCTGAATTTCTCCTAGTGCCATCAAACCACAATAATTTAGTCGACAAATATTCCTGCCCTCCTCCTGAAAATGTTGTGAGAGCTTCCAACTACAAAAGCACTCAGCAACAGCAATAACAGTTCAGCGGTGCCTAGCTGGTTCATTCGGGAGAGCATATGACTTTTGATCTCGGGGTTGTAAGTTCAAGCCCCACATTGGGTGTAGAGATTACTTATAAATAGAATCTTAAAAATAAGACCGGTTCTATTCTCTCCTTTGTTCTCCTACGTAGTCTCTCTTCTACTTATACAAGTATATGTGGATGTTCCTGGGCTCATTATAGCTGATCACTCAACCTTATCATTCACTACCTAGGTTCCTGCTAGAGCTCTGGATGGGCCTGAAATCAAAGCACTTTCAGAGAAAGTAAAGTGGGATGACTACGATTGGCCACTTCAAACCCTCAATGCTTGGGAGAAAGAGGCTGGCTCCTCTTTTAATGAATGAGCGACACACTCATTCCATCATATTGACTCAAGCTGGCTTTCAAACCTGAGGATCAGCTGCTAACTCAAGCCAGCCAGACTTCGCCAGATATGTCCATCTGACACTGCCTTAAAAACATTAAATGAAGGTAGCTTCATGGACAGCAGATAATGCCAATATTCTCCAGTTCTTTATGTTTACATTTATCAACATGAAACGTCAAATAAAAACCAGAAACTAATAAAAGGAAATTAAAATTAAAAACTATACACACACGGTGGCTACCTAAAACAACTACTAATATCACTTATGCATATCTTTTCAGAATTATTTCTCATATTCATTTAGGAAGGTGGAATCATATTGGAAAGAGTGTTTTAACTTAACAGTATTAAAAAGAACTCTGCTTCTAGCAACAAGCATAAATCTACATCACAATTAGCTTCTTGGGATGAGAAACACCTGGGTACCCAGGTGTCAGGAACCCTTTCTCTCCGAATGGAAGCAGTCTGGCTCACACCATCTATCAAGCAAACCTCAATCCATGCTGAAGGCTCCCCCTCGCCCCAGTCAGAGTCGCATTGCTGACACTCCTCATCCCAGGGTGCCTGGCTGGTGTCTGGGACCGGGTCCCCAGCCGGCAGCCTGCGTAGGGGTGGGACTGCCAGAGACCAGAATGAGGGAGTGCACTACGCATGTGCGGTACAAGTCTATGCATTTCCTTCCAGGAGCCCGAAGGCCAGCGGTCAGCAACGTGGGCTTCTAGCCTGGCATGGAGGCCTCAGTCTGAGGTCTTCCAAGGTTTCGGGGTTATAGCATCCTCAGTGCTTCATTCCATGGCATATCCTTGGGGCCAGTGGTTGTTCCCTGTAGCAGCGAGCCAAGAACTCATGAACTCATCTCGGGAGACCATCGTGCCTGTTCCTTGAGGCTTTCCCCTGAAGAACAACAGCGCCAGGTACGTACATAATGGATTGGTTTCATTATTTGTTTCCAGTGTTATTGAAATATAATTGGCATATAACATTGTGTAAGTTTAAGCCGCACATGATTATTTGATACATGTATATATTTATGAAATGATGATGACAGTATGTTAGTTAACACCCCATCACCTTACCTAATTACCCTTTTTATGTGTGTGGTGAGAAATTTTAAAATTTACTCTTGGGGAGCTTGGGTGGCTCAGTCCGTTCAGCATATTAGGACTCTTGATTTAGTCTCAGACCGTGATCTTACAGTTCGTGCTGAGAGCACGGAGCCTTCTTGAGATTTTCTTTCTCCTTTTCTCCCCTGCTCATACATGCTTTCTCTCAAAATAAACATTATAAAAAAAATTTTACCCTCTTAGCAGCTTTCAAGTATATTGTCAACTGAGCAAAGAAGCAGAGTTGAAATAAAAGCATTTATGTAAGATCTCAGAATTGCAGTTTGGGGAGCACAGATTCAGGTAGCAACCCAAACTGTGCCCCCCTAGGGAACAAAGTGAAAGGTTTTTAAAAACAAAAGGGGACGCTCCTGTGTATTGTTTACAAAGAATTTTGATTGCTGTTGGTGGCAGAAAACTAATCTTGGCTAAATTGGTTGCTAAGGTCAGCTCAGCACCTCTCACTGTAGCAAATTGCAGGCTGAGTTCTTTGAATATTTACAGTTTGGTCCAGTTCATAATTCATGGTTCATACACCAAAGATGTGCACAAGGCCCAGTTCCTTACTGGCCTTCCCACTCCATTTTAAAACCCCTTGAGTTGAGTTACTCCAATTCATTTTGTAACCAAATCAGTTTACGTCTTGGTGAGTTACAGATAGAGACTACACCAGGTGTATGTTAATGAAGCTTGTGTTCCTCCTTGGATGGAGATTTTAACATTATAATGAGGTAGAGGTAGCTTTTGGACACTCCATGGCCTATCCATGCAGGTGTGATTCAGTGGTCAAGCTAAAACTGGCCTAGGCTGGCTGGAGCCTCTAAAACATAAGGTTAACATTCCAGTGAAGAAGAAGGGAGAGGGGGGTCAGTGAAGATCTTGCTTGTGACAATTTTAACCTCATTCACCCTATAGGACATGGTTTCAATTTCACTTTTTCCCCCTTCCCATCTAGATCTTTTTCTGAAAGCATTGGCAATCATCTATAGATTTACCCAGAAGGTAATGTCTCAAGTTAGGGTGGGGAGGGGAAGTTTTTAATCTTTGATTATTGTTTCAAGGAGTCACTGTCGTTTAGGGTCAGGCCATATTTGAGCAACAAGGAAGCAATCAGGAAATGGTTCTTAGACAGTTTCCTCTTCTGAGGACTTTATTATGCCATATGGAGGCTCAAATAAATCAGCCTGTGGGAGTAACCATAATCAGGCACTTGTAGAGGTTTTAGGTGGAACTTTCTTAGCAAGGTAGTGAGCATAAGAAGAGCAATTAGCAATAATATTTTAAAAGTCTTGTGGACATTACACATTAATCTAGGAAATTGTTAAGAATGTTGGATTATTAAGTATCTAAGGGCTCAGTAAGCTGTTAGTGTGATAGAGCAGATCTAAGGAAGTAAAAATCTTATACCAATTGTAGGCAAGTTAGCAAGGCCAGTACATATTTTAACAAGATTGAGTCGAAAGTACAAAAATGGAGTAATTGCTGACAACTCTTTTCACATTTCCCCTTTTGCTCATAATTCCCTAGAGAAAAAAAAAAAATCAATAGGGTAATATTAGTCCCTTGAGACCAGGGTGGATTAATTCCACTCTAGTTTTTCTGGTCCATAAAATCCATCCTGATGAAAAGCATCAACATGGTCATCAATGCAAACATAAGCTGCATGGTTGGGTAAGTGACAGCAGAGGTTCCAATTTTTAGCAATCATTTGGTTCACATAACATGCATGTTATTAAGAAAAATAGTAATAAACCAGTTTGTGCTATTGTTATTAACCATGATCCTATTCCTGATGGATATTAAGGATACTAAGGATATTAAAATAATCTCCAAGTCCTGGCCTGTGTCCTGTCAGCTAACAGGTTGGTACTATCCTTTACAGATTTTAGTTCTTGTGTTATTCTGCCGAATCAATTAACATAAAAAAAAAATTCTTCTAATAGGGCATAAGTACCTCTCCATTGGGCCATTAAGATGTTAAGTGCCCTTCTGTTTTGTAGGATAATTTCTACCAGGCTACCAACTTGAGTTTGTTGATACCCAAATGCTTGAACAGAAGCATTGAAGGTGGTGGTCACTTAGACTATGGATAGGTTATGTATTGCCTTTTTCAAGTCTGTTATTCCAACCCAAGGAAAGAATGCTCATGCAAAGTCACCAAGGCCCTTTCTGTCTACAATTGCTTTGTATCAATGCAGAATTATAACTTTCCCAGCTTTGCCAAGTTCTTTTTAATTGATATGAGAAGGATCTCAGATTTGGTACATGAGCAGTGGAAGGAAGAGTTTTTCTAATGTTGGCATCAGTGGTAAGAGCAACAATCCCACAACACCCCTTCCATTTAATGGGAAGAGTAGAGTGAATATTGGCACCACATAAACAAACAAACAAATCCAGAACCTTCTTGGGGTGAGGCATAAGTGGGGTCCTTCTGCTCTTTTTTATCAGTTTCAAAGGAAGAAATCTCATGATCAAAATGTAATCATCTTCACAGAGTACATAATCATCTGATTTATGGAATTTTCTCAGTGATTTTAAGAGCATCTTATATTTCTATATACTTGAAGCAATAAATGAGTTTGATTATTGTGAGTCAGATTCATGTTAAGATATGGGAACCTTCTGGGATGAAGACAGAAGGAATTAAGTTTTTACCATTCTCCAGATGTTCTTTTTTTTGTTTTTTTTTTTTCTATTTTTTTTTATTTTTTTTACTTTTATTTTTTAATATATGAAATTTACTGTCAAATTGGTTTCCATACAACACCCAGTGCTCATCCCAAAAGGTGCCCTCCTCAATGCCCATCACCCACCCTGCCCTCCCTCCCACCCTGCCCTCCCTCCCACCCCCCATCAACCCTCAGTTTGTTCTCAGTTTTTAACAGTCTCTTATGCTTTGGCTCTCTCCCACTCTAACCTCTTTTTTTTTTTTTTTTTTTTTTCCCTTCCCCTCCCCCATGGGTTTCTGTTATGTTTCTCAGGATCCACATAAGAGTGAAACCATATGGTATCTGTCTTTCTCTGTATGGCTTATTTCACTTAGCATCACACTCTCCAGTTCCATCCATGTTGCTACAAAAGGCCATATTTCATTTTTTCTCATTGCCACGTAGTATTCCATTGTGTATATAAACCACAATTTCTTTATCCATTCATCAGTTGATGGACATTTAGGCTCTTTCCATAATTTGGCTATTGTTGAGAGTGCCGCTATAAACATTGGGGTACAGGTGCCCCTATGCATCAGTACTCCTGTATCCCTTGGATAAATTCCTAGCAGTGCTATTGCTGGGTCATAGGGTAGGTCTATTTTTAATTTTCTGAGGAACCTCCACACTGCTTTCCAGAGCGGCTGCACCAATTTGCATTCCCACCAACAGTGCAAGAGGGTTCCTGTTTCTCCACATCCTCTCCAGCATCTGTAGTCTCCTGATTTCTTCATTTTGGCCACTCTGACTGGCGTGAGGTGGTATCTGAGTGTGGTTTTGATTTGTATTTCCCTGATAAGGAGCGACGTTGAACATCTTTTCATGTGCCTGTTGGCCATCCGGATGTCTTCTTTAGAGAAGTGTCTATTCATGTTTTCTGCCCATTTCTTCACTGGGTTATTTGTTTTTCGGGTGTGGAGTTTGATGAGCTCTTTATAGATTTTGGATACTAGCCCTTTGTCCGATGTGTCCTTTGCAAATATCTTTTCCCATTCCGTTGGTTGCCTTTTAGTTTTGTTGGTTGTTTCCTTTGCTGTGCAGAAGCTTTTTATCTTCATAAGGTCCCAGTAATTCACTTTTGCTTTTAATTCCCTTGCCTTTGGGGATGTGCCGAGTAAGAGATTGCTACGGCTGAGGTCAGAGAGGTCTTTTCCTGCTTTCTCCTCTAAGGTTTTGATGGTTTCCTGTCTCACATTCAGGTCCTTTATCCATTTTGAGTTTATTTTTGTGAATGGTGTGAGAAAGTGGTCTAGTTTCAACCTTCTGCATGTTGCTGTCCAGTTCTCCCAGCACCATTTGTTAAAGAGACTGTCTTTTTTCCATTGGATGTTCTTTCCTGCTTTGTCAAAGATGAGTTGGCCATACGTTTGTGGGTCTAGTTCTGGGGTTTCTATTCTATTCCATTGGTCTATGTGTCTGTTTTTATGCCAATACCATGCTGTCTTGATGATGACAGCTTTGTAGTAGAGGCTAAAGTCTGGGATTGTGATGCCTCCTGCTTTGGTCTTCTTCTTCAAAATTACTTTGGCTATTCGGGGCCTTTTGTGGTTCCATATGAATTTTAGGATTGCTTGTTCTAGTTTCGAGAAGAATGCTGGTGCAATTTTGATTGGGATTGCGTTGAATGTGTAGATAGCTTTGGGTAGTATTGACATTTTGACAATATTTATTCTTCCAATCCATGAGCAGGGAATGTCTTTCCATTTCTTTATATCTTCTTCAATTACCTGCATAAGCTTTCTATAGTTTTCAGCATACAGATCTTTTACATCTTTGGTTAGATTTATTCCTAGGTATTTTATGCTTCTTGGTGCAATTGTGAATGGGATCAGTTTCTTCATTTGTCTTTCTGTTGCTTCATTGTTAGTGTATAAGAATGCAACTGATTTCTGCACATTGATTTTGTATCCTGCAACTTTGCTGAATTCATGTATCAGTTCTAGCAGACTTTTGGTGGAGTCTATCGGATTTTCCATGTATAATATCATGTCATCTGCAAAAAGCGAAAGCTTGACTTCATCTTTGCCAATTTTGATGCCTTTGATTTCCTTTTGTTGTCTGATTGCTGATGCTAGAACTTCCAGCACTATATTAAACAACAGCGGTGACAGTGGGCATCCCTGTCATGTTCCTGATCTCAGGGAAAAAGCTCTCAGTTTTTCCCCGTTGAGGATGATGTTAGCTGTGGGCTTTTCATAAATGGCCTTTATGATCTTTAAGTATGTTCCTTCTATCCCGACTTTCTCAAGGGTTTTTATTAAGAAAGGGTGCTGGATTTTGTCAAAGGCCTTTTCTGCATCGATTGACAGGATCATATGGTTCTTCTCTTTTTTTTTGTTAATGTGATGTATCACGTTGATCGATTTGCGAATGTTGAACCAGCCCTGCATCCCAGGAATGAATCCCACTTGATCATGGTGAATAATTCTTTTTATATGCTGTTGAATTCGATTTGCTAGTATCTTATTAAGAATTTTTGCATCCATATTCATCAGGGATATTGGCCTGTAGTTCTCTTTTTTTACTGGGTCTCTGTCTGGTTTAGGAATCAAAGTAATACTGGCTTCATAGAATGAGTCTGGAAGTTTTCCTTCCCTTTCTATTTCTTGGAATAGCTTGAGAAGGATAGGCATTATCTCTGTTTTAAATGTCTGGTAGAACTCCCCTGGGAAGCCATCTGGTCCTGGACTCTTATTTGTTGGGAGATTTTTGATAACCGATTCAATTTCTTCGCTGGTTATGGGTCTGTTCAAGGTTTCTATTTCCTCCTGATTGAGTTTTGGAAGAGTGTGGGTGTTTAGAAATTTGTCCATTTCTTCCAGGTTGTCCAATTTGTTGGCATATAATTTTTCATAGTATTCCCTGATAATTGTTTGTATCTCTGAGGGATTGGTTGTAATCATTCCATTTTCATTCATGATTTTATCTATTTGGGTCATCTCCCTTTTCTTTTTGAGAAGCCTGGCTAGAGGTTTGTCAATTTTGTTTATTTTTTCAAAAAACCAACTCTTGGTTTCGTTGATCTGCTCTACAGTTTTTTTAGATTCTATATTGTTTATTTCTGCTCTGATCTTTATTATTTCTCTTCTTCTGCTGGGTTTAGGCTGCCTTTGCTGTTCTGCTTCTATTTCCTTTAGGTGTGCTGTTAGATTTTGTATTTGGGATTTTTCTTGTTTCTTGAGATAGGCCTGGATTGCAATGTATTTTCCTCTCAGGACTGCCTTCGCTGCATCCCAAAGCGTTTGGATTGTTGTATTTTCATTTTCGTTTGTTTCCATATATATTTTAATTTCTTCTCTAATTGCCTGGTTGACCCACTCATTCGTTAGTAGGGTGTTCTTTAACCTCCATGCTTTTGGAGGTTTTCCAGACTTTTTCCTGTGGTTGATTTCAAGCTTCATAGCATTGTGGTCTGAAAGTATGCATGGTATAATTTCAATTCTTGTAAACTTATGAAGGGCTGTTTTGTGACCCAGTATATGATCTATCTTGGAGAATGTTCCATGTGCACTCGAGAAGAAAGTATATTCTGTTGCTTTGGGATGCAGAGTTCTAAATATATCTGTCAAGTCCATCTGATCCAATGTATCATTCAGGGCCCTTGTTTCTTTATTGGCTGTGTGTCTAGATGATCTATCCATTTCTGTAAGTGGGGTGTTAAAGTCCCCTGCAATGACCACATTCTTATCAATAAGGTTGCTTATGTTTATGAGTAATTGTTTTATATATCTGGGGGCTCGGGTATTTGGCGCATAGACATTTATAATAGTTAGCTCTTCCTGATGGATAGACCCTGTTATTATTATATAATGCCCTTCTTCATCTCTTGTTACAGCCTTTAATTTAAAGTCTAGTTTGTCTGATATAAGTATGGCTACTCCAGCTTTCTTTTGGCTTCCAGTAGCATGATAAATAGTTCTCCATCCCCTCACTCTCAATCTAAAGGTGTCCTCAGATCTAAAATGAGTCTCTTGTAGACAGCAAATAGATGGGTCTTGTTTTTTTATCCATTCTGATACCCTATGTCTTTTAGTTGGCGCATTTAATCCATTTACATTCAGTGTTATTATAGAAAGATATGGGTTTAGAGTCATTGTGATGTCTGTATGTTTTATGCTTGTAGTGATGTCTCTGGTACTTTGTCTCACAGGATCCCCCTAAGGATCTCTTGTAGGGCTGGTTTCGTGGTGACAAATTCCTTCAGTTTTTGTTTGTTTGGGAAGACCTTTATCTCTCCTTCTATTCTAAATGACAGACTTGCTGGATAAAGGATTCTCGGCTGCATATTTTTTCTGTTTAGCACACTGTAGATATCGTGCCAAGCCTTTCTGGCCTGCCAAGTTTCAAAGGAGAGATCAGTCACGAATCTTATAGGTCTCCCTTTATATGTGAGGGCACGTTTATCCCTTGCTGCTTTCAGAATTTTCTCTTTATCCTTGTATTTTGCCAGTTTCACTATGATATGTCGTGCAGAAGATCGATTCAAGTTACGTCTGAAGGGAGTTCTCTGTGCCTCTTGGATTTCAATGCCTTTTTCCTTCCCCAGTTCAGGGAAGTTCTCAGCTATAATTTCTTCAAGTACCCCTTTGGCACCTTTCCCTCTCTCTTCCTCCTCTGGGATACCAATTATGCGTATATTATTTCTTTTTAGTGTATCACTTAGTTCTCTAATTTTCCCCTCATACTCCTGGATTTTTTTATCTCTCTTTCTTTCAGCTTCCTCTTTCTCCATAACTTTATCTTCTAGTTCACCTATTCTCTCCTCTGCCTCTTCAAGCCGAGCCGTCGTGGTTTCCATTTTGTTTTGCATTTCGTTTAAAGCGTTTTTCAGCTCCTCGTGACTATTCCTTAGTCCCTCGATCTTTGTGGCAAGAGATTCTCTGCTGTCCTGTATACTGTTTTCAAGCCCAGCGATTAATTTTATGACTATTATTCTAAATTCACTTTCTGTTATATTATTTAAATCCTTTTTGATCAGTTCATTAGCTGTTGTTATTTCCTGGAGATTCTTCTGAGGGGAATTCTTCCGTTTGGTCATTTTGGAGAGTCCCTGGAGTGGTGAGGACCTGCAGGGCACTTCCCCTGTGCTGTGGTGTATAACTGGAGTTAGTGGGTGGGGCCGCAGTCCGACCCGATGTCTGCCCCCAGCCCACTGCTGGGGCCACAGTCAGACTGGTGTGTGCCTTCTCTTCCCCTCTCCTAGGGGCGGGATTCACTGTGGGGTGGCGTGTCCCGTCTGGGCTACTTGCACACTGCCAGGCTTGTGTTGCTGGGGATCTGGCGTATTAGCTGGGGTGGGTAGGCAAGGTGCACGGGGGCTGGAGTGGCAGGCTTAGCTCGCTTCTCCTTAGGTGATCCACTTCAGGAGGGGCCCTGTGGCAGCGGGAGGGAGTCAGATCCGCTGCCGGAGGTTTGGCTCCGCAGAAGCACAGAGTTGGGTGTTTGCGCGGAGCGAGCAAGTTCCCTGGCAGGAACTGGTTCCCTTTGGGATTTTGGCTGGGGGATGGGCGGGGGAGATGGCGCTGGCACCTTTGTTCCCCGCCAAGCTGAGCTCTGCCGTCCGGGGGCTCAGCAGCTCTCCCTCCCTTTGTCCTCCAGCCTTCCCGCTTTCCGAGCAGAGCTGTTAACTTATGACCTCCCAGACGCTAAGTCGCGCTTGCTGTCGGAACACAGTCTGTCCGGCCCCTCCGCTTTTGCCAGCCAGACTCGGGGGCTCTGCTTGGCCGGCGAGCCGCCCCTCCGCCCCGGCTCCCTCCCGCCAGTCCGTGGAGCGCCCACCGCCTCGCCGCCCTTCCTACCCTCTTCCGTGGGCCTCTTGTCTGCGCTTGGCTCCGGAGACTCCATTCTGCTAATCCTCTGGCGGTTTTCTGGGTTCTTTAGGCAGGTGTAGGTGGAATCTAAGTGATCGGCAGGACGCGAAAACTATAGAAAACTATAGAAAGCTTATGCAGGTAATTGAAGAAGATATAAAGAAATGGAAAGACATTCCCTGCTCATGGATTGGAAGAATAAATATTGTCAAAATGTCAATACTACCCAAAGCTATCTACACATTCAACGCAATCCCAATCAAAATTGCACCAGCATTCTTCTCGAAACTAGAACAAGCAATCCTAAAATTCATATGGAACCACAAAAGGCCCCGAATAGCCAAAGTAATTTTGAAGAAGAAGACCAAAGCGGGAGGCATCACAATCCCAGACTTTAGCCTCTACTACAAAGCTGTCATCATCAAGACAGCATGGTATTGGCATAAAAACAGACACATAGACCAATGGAATAGAATAGAAACCCCAGAACTAGACCCACAAACGTATGGCCAACTCATCTTTGACAAAGCAGGAAAGAACATCCAATGGAAAAAAGACAGTCTCTTTAACAAATGGTGCTGGGAGAACTGGACAGCAACATGCAGAAGGTTGAAACTAGACCACTTTCTCACACCATTCACAAAAATAAACTCAAAATGGATAAAGGACCTGAATGTGAGACAGGAAACCATCAAAACCTTAGAGGAGAAAGCAGGAAAAGACCTCTCTGACCTCAGCCGTAGCAATCTCTTACTCGGCACATCCCCAAAGGCAAGGGAATTAAAAGCAAAAGTGAATTACTGGGACCTTATGAAGATAAAAAGCTTCTGCACAGCAAAGGAAACAACCAACAAAACTAAAAGGCAACCAACGGAATGGGAAAAGATATTTGCAAAGGACACATCGGACAAAGGGCTAGTATCCAAAATCTATAAAGAGCTCATCAAACTCCACACCCGAAAAACAAATAACCCAGTGAAGAAATGGGCAGAAAACATGAATAGACACTTCTCTAAAGAAGACATCCGGATGGCCAACAGGCACATGAAAAGATGTTCAACGTCGCTCCTTATCAGGGAAATACAAATCAAAACCACACTCAGATACCACCTCACGCCAGTCAGAGTGGCCAAAATGAAGAAATCAGGAGACTACAGATGCTGGAGAGGATGTGGAGAAACAGGAACCCTCTTGCACTGTTGGTGGGAATGCAAATTGGTGCAGCCGCTCTGGAAAGCAGTGTGGAGGTTCCTCAGAAAATTAAAAATAGACCTACCCTATGACCCAGCAATAGCACTGCTAGGAATTTATCCAAGGGATACAGGAGTACTGATGCATAGGGGCACCTGTACCCCAATGTTTATAGCGGCACTCTCAACAATAGCCAAATTATGGAAAGAGCCTAAATGTCCATCAACTGATGAATGGATAAAGAAATTGTGGTTTATATACACAATGGAATACTACGTGGCAATGAGAAAAAATGAAATATGGCCTTTTGTAGCAACATGGATGGAACTGGAGAGTGTGATGCTAAGTGAAATAAGCCATACAGAGAAAGACAGATACCATATGGTTTCACTCTTATGTGGATCCTGAGAAACATAACAGAAACCCATGGGGGAGGGGAAGGAAAAAAAAAAAAAAAAAAAAAGAGGTTAGAGTGGGAGAGAGCCAAAGCATAAGAGACTGTTAAAAACTGAGAACAAACTGAGGGTTGATGGGGGGTGGGAGGGAGGGCAGGGTGGGTGATGGGTATTGAGGAGGGCACCTTTTGGGATGAGCACTGGGTGTTGTATGGAAACCAATTTGACAGTAAATTTCATATATTAAAAAATAAAAAAATAATAAAAAATAAAAAAAAAAAAAGCAAGCACACAAATAAAAAATCTGAATCCGATAATACCAAATTTACAGCAAATTTTATATCAAATATGGAATTCATACAATAAAAACTTATGAGAAAAAAAATAAAGTTGCATGAAAAGAAAAAAAAATAAGTTATTGGTAAAAGGGGGAGAAAAAGACTTGAAGTAAACAGTATTTGTTGCACCATCTTGGGGCAACTGTGTACTCAGAGGTACTCTGCTTCAACTCTGAGTCACTTCGAGTTTTAGGTCTGCAGTTGGTTCTGATGTTCACTGAGGGGCTGGGACTTTCTTTAAATGAGAAACATGAATCCAAAAGTCAATGTCTTTGAGTTTAGCTGTGCAAGGGTTGGTTAACAGTATTCAGTTGGGTCGTTTCCATCAGGGTTGTAGGGTGTCTTTGGGGAGATGTCTTTGTCAGTAGACAAAATCTCCAGACTGTAGATCATAGTAGAGGAGGTCTTCAGGAGAACATGCTGTAAAAAGGTTTTTCTACCAAGAATGAATTTTTCTTCAAGGCTTTTATCAGTTCTTTATAGTATTCAAGCATTTCTCCTTTGACTGGTATGGGCTTATAAGCCCCAGAGTCTAGGTCTTCCAGTTGTGACAAAGGAAGATTGTATATGTTTCCCAAAGGGTGTGGACCTTAGATTTTTATAACATAAGTGGCAGAGTCTTAGGTCAGGGTAAATTAAAAGCTTCTATAATTGTGGCTGTGTTTTAATTATGCCATTGATTCTTTCTGCTGGCCTTGATGATTGGGATGGTAGGTGCAGTGAAAATGCTGTAGAATAGATTAAATTTCACAAAGTGCCTTGCCTATTTGTCCTGTGAAATGAATTCCTCCATCACTATGTAATTCAGATGAAATTCCTAGTTAGGTATGATTTTCTGTAATAATATCTTGACTTCTGCTGATGCAGGGACAGGCTTACACCCAATGAGAGTGCATGCATACCATTACCAGTACATATTTGTATCCTTGTGAGGGGGACATATGGATAAAACCCACCAAACTTCAAAAGGTTCTAAAGGTAATGGGAAATGCGACATAGAAATATGAGTAGGCTTCCCAGGATTATGAGTGTGGCAAATTAAACAATGGTAAATTTCTGCTGCAGTTTTATGAGGTGGGTTCTGCAAAAACTGTTGTCCCCAGTCCATCATTTTATCCATGTTCCAGAGGGTCATTTTATGGTTAAATTTTAAAATCATTTTCTATAGGCAGTCATGGACAGGCTGCCTATTTGGGCTGGACCAAAGGTGGGTGTTGGGATCAAATTTACAATTTGATTCTATCTACTTCTTTATTTCATTAAGAGTGACATTATGTTGAATATCCTAAATTGTTTCAGGTCACTCAAAATGAGTTTGTTTAAGGTCTCTAAAGGAATTAAGGTTGACATTAATTTTAATGTGAAATGATTTTGTAAAGTTGCAATTTTTTGCTATGCTATCTGCCATTTAATTGCCTTTAATTTCCTCCACGTTTGCTGCATAATGAACAGGAATTTTAATTATAGATAGTTGTTTGGGTAACTGAGTTGATCGAGTAATTTCAGGGCATAAGAATTATTTTTAATTTGTTGCCCAGTAGAAGTTAGAAATCCTCTGTTTCCAGACCATTCTGAAATACTTTGTAGCTCCAAAAGCATATCACCCTTTCCTGTATGTGTTGGCTATTTTATCCTTTGCCCATGTTAAAGCAAAAAGTTCAGGGGCACCTGGGTGGGTCAGTAGGTTGGGCATCTGACTTCAGCTCAGGTCATGATCTTATGGCTTGTGAGTTCGAGCCCCTCATCAGGCTCTGTGCTGACAGTTTGGAGCCTGGAGCCTGCTTTGGATTCTGTGAGCATGAGGATTAGGCACAACTGGGTGACAAGGTATAACTATAATTTATTGCTCTTAGGTCCTGCACAAATCTCTGCCCTTTTCCATGAGGTTTTTGTATAGGAAGAATTGGGATATTATAAGGGCTAGTGCATGGAATAATTAAACTCTTATTTAATATTCCTTGATTGTGGGTTTAATGTCTTTAATATCTTCAGTATTCAATGGGTATTGCTTAATATTGGGAAGTGGCTTAGAAGAGTCCATCTGAATTGTTATAGAAGGAGCAGAATGTATGTGTCCAATGTCAGCAGAACATTTAAACCAAAGGATGTCAGGGACAGTGTCAAGAAGTAGATGCTGTGTAATTTGAATTATGGGAAAGACAGGTATTGGTATTGACCCATTTATTGTAAATTCTTTTATGTTTTGTTGATCTGTTGTTTCTAGAGATATTTATCCCTTTTAAGAGAAAGAAATATGGTCCTGAAAGATCTTGAGAGAATCATGTCCTAGTGAATGAACAGGAATTGTGGGGATGAGTAGAAACTCGTGTGTGACCAGCAGTGGTCCCTGTTAAAAGGAGATAAACAAGGAGTTAAAAAGTCATAGGGTTATTGGAAACTCCCACCATTTGAAGTGTTTCTGTACTCTGAGGAAGGGGAAAAGAGAGGCTGGTGGGGTTAAGAACTGATACTGTTGCTCCTGTGTTTGTAAGAACTAATGGTACTTCATTCCCCCAAAATGGTAAGATCTGTTTCTCCTAAGGTGTTGATTAATAGTAGTTGGGAGATCCCTGTTATCTTTGAAGCCTCCCTATTCTGTCATGTGAGCAAAAGGTGGAATTTTTTCAAGTGGTTTGGTTTGTATATGTCTTTTGAGTTTTAGACAATCTTTTGTTCAATGCCTAGGCTTTTTCTGATAATGATATGATAAACTCCTTTAATAATGTTTGGACCTTGATTTTTTCGTTGCTTTCTAGGAGTGGTAGTTAATTGGTGTAATTGAAAATCCATGATCTGTACACCCTGGACCTATAAATCCATGGCTTCCAAGGTTTTCTTTTTTTTCCTGTCTGCTGTAGAATGTGGGATAACTGAATGCAGATAAGGAATTATTAATGCCATCTTACTGTTTTCTGGCTGTTTTATAGTCTTTTTGTTTCATTCTTTCTGTCACTGTGAGTTGATGATTTTTCTGTAGTGGTATGCTTTGATTCCTTTCTTTAGTATATCTATTGTAGTTTTTGGCTTTGTGGTTACCATGAAGCTTTATGTACCACTTTAAATTCATTCCATTTTGATGGGTATTTTGTTTAATTCTACTTCCATCTATCATAAATAGGCACTAAATAATATCTATTTAAATATACCCTTATTTTCTTATTCATCAAAAGTAAAATGTCTGGATCAAAGTGCATGAATATTTCAAAGGTTTTTAATCTTTTTCGCTAACTTGCCATCCAGAAAGATCGAATAAATCTGGGAGAAGTCCCTACTTCATGATACTCCCAACAGTTTGTCTATCATTATCCTTTTTAATTTTTGCCAAACTGATATCTCTTCTTTCTCCTCATCCCCAAAGATAAAATAAATAAAGCTTCAATGATGTTTTAATTTTCTTAATTTATTTTTTTAAAGGTTTTATTTGTAAGTAATCTCAACACCCAACCTGGAGCTCAAACTTACAACCCTGAGATCAAGAGTCACATGTTCAGGGGTGCCTGGGTGGCTCAGTCAGTTAAGTGTACAACTTTGGCTCAGGTCATGATGTCATGGCTTGTGAGTTTGAGCCCCAAATGAGGCTCTGTGCTGACAGCTCATGGCCTGGAGCCTGCTTAGAATTCTGTGTCTCCCTCTCTCTCTGCCCCTCCCCAGCTCACGCTTTGTCTCTCTCTCTCCTTCAAAAATAAATAAACATTAAAAAAGTTTTTTTTAAAAGTCTCATGTTCTACCAGCTGAGCCAGCCAGGGGCCCCTTAATTTAAATTTAAATAAACTAAACATAGTTTCTTAAATTTATTGGCTATTTGTATTTCTTCTCTTTTTTATGTCCATTAGTCCTTCTTTCTATTTAGATGTTCACCTTTTTCATAGCAATTGTGAAAGCTCTTTATATGTTAAAGGTGTTAATCTTTAATCTCATAAATGTCTTAAATATTTTTCTTGTAATCTTATCTGGCTGTTAACTCTGTTTGTTTTTTTCTTAATTATATAGCAGTTTTAAAGTTTTACATGGTCATTGTAAAATGGTCTACCCAGGAGAACTGTGTTCTTGCCCACTAGTTAAAAGAAATAAAAAATTAATTCAGTAAACAGCTCCAAAGAGTTGCAAAAGCAAAAATGTCAAACATGGAATAGTAAGGCAACCCAGAGATTACTCATGGTGGAAGGTTCCAATAGGGAGGGAGGAGTGGTATTAACAGAATCCATGATTCTGGCCACATGCAGCGTTTTCCTTCAGGAGCTGGAATTAATGAGGAGGCTGGTTGTGCTGGAGACACTGCTTACAGCAGAGAAAGAGGGGAGAAATACTGTGATTTCTTTCCCCAGACTCTTTAATTTCTTATCAGTACCTCCCATTGTCCAAATCTAGCCAGAAGCTAGTTGAAAGGAGTCTGGGAAACAAGAGTTTAGAGAGGTCATTTGATTATGAAACAAAACACAGGAGAAGTTGGGAAATGGATTGAAGGCAAACATGCAAATGATCAGAAGAATCTCATACTTCAGTTATTCTGTTTATGATTTCTAGATTTGCTGTTTTGGTAGTAAAGTCCTTTCTCAAGATTACTTCCTCTACTATTTGTATTCAGTTTGGATTCTTACATATTTTGTTCATAGGAAATATAGTTTGATTTAAGATGTGAACAGAAATCCAACCTTATTTCTAAATGACAGGCTAGTTTTCCCAACACCATTATTTCTCCATTGATTTGAAATTACACCTTTAAGATATTTTGGAATCTTATTTTATTTTATTAAGTTTATTTGTTTATTTTAAGAGAGACAGAGAGCATGTGAACAGGAGAAGGACAGAGAGAAGGGGAGAATCCCAAGCAGGCTCCATCCTGTCAGCACAGAGCCTGATGCGGGGCTCGAACTCATGAACATGTAGGTCATGACCTGAGCCGAAATCAAGAGTCAGACACTCAACCAACTGAGCCATCCGGGAACCCCAACATACTTTGAGCTTTTAAAGTAATTTGGGTTTATTTCTGTACTTTTATCTAGTTCCACGTATATATATATACTTGTATATTTTGACAGCCTACCATATTGCCTTGTGTGCTAAATGTTTGTGACAAGCACTTATTCTTCCAGATGATTCTTAGTATAATTTTGTGTAATTAGGAAAAAAATATGAGAATTAGAAGAAGTGGAGATGTTTTAGGTGTGCATATTAAGTTAGTACCCACCTGAAACTGTACTTCTTACTTTTACTTTTTGAGTTCACCACAGAAAACATATCAAAGTTTAAAGACCTATGTATCCCACCCACCATGCTCCCCTCCCTTAGGTTTCATGGTCACTAACCACAGTCCCAGAGAACAACCAGTACAGACTGGGGAAGAAGGGCAGGGGCCCTGGGTGAAACATGGGCAAGAATAACCTGGAATTGATAGGTTATTTGGCATCTAGAAAATCTTGCATCTGAATTAGTGATAAAAATATTAATCAAAGATAAAAACCAAAGTGATTATTAGGAAGGAAAATTTTGTGTAAGAAAGGAAACATCATCATAGTACCTTTATGTGTTTTTCCTATGAACAAAATTTATGCAGTCATACAAATATTGATAAAATAATAATTCTAATATAGCTGTATTGAAAGGGTTAGGGATGTGAAGAATTAAGTATGGAAATTCTCATATTTGAATGTATGAATTTAATAATTTTTAAAGCTGAAAAGTCAACAAATGGCAACATATACATATGATTTTAAAATATGGACATGTTTAACATAAGCATAGATAAAAGAGTTGAAAGTGGTTGTGGGGATTGATATTTATTCATTAAAAACTGAAGTTTTAGGGGGGATAAAGTGATCTTGAATAAATATATGAAGTATTTAATGAATACACACTTAGAACTAAGAGCAAGGATTAGCTTGCTCAATATGCCACAGTTAATAAGTGACAGCCTGGATTTACATACAGGGAAGGCTTAGAGGAGAACTAGAATAGAGTTAAAAACTAGTCTGCAAACTAGGGCTAGAAGGGAAATTCTTGACTTGATGAAGAACATTTTTGAAAAAACTACAGCCAAGGTCCACTTCAGAATGGCAGCATAAGTTTCATGGCCCAGTTCCTCAAAAGAAGAATAAATGGTGAAAATTATATATTAAAAAACACGATTTAAAAATCTCTGGAGGGGAACCTGGGTGGCTCAGTTGGTTAAGCGTCTGACTTTGGCTCAGGTCATGATCTCACCAGCTTGTGAGTTCAAGCCCCACGTCAGGCTCTGTGCTGACAGCTCAGAGCCTGGAGCCCACTTTGGATTCTGTCTCCCCCTCTCTCTGCTCCTCCCCCATTCATGCTCTCTCTCTCTCTCTCTCTCACTCTCTCCTTCAAAAATAAACAAACATTTAAAAAAATCTCTGGAAAATGGGGTGACCACCCAAGTGCTCCAGTGGGGTTGGACCATGGAGGTGGTGCCACTGATATACCGGGTAGCGGTTTGCAGGGCTGCTGGGTGATGAGGACCAGCTGAGGGTCTATGACAGGCTTGGAGCTCTGGTGGACGAACTGGCAGATGTGTACCCCAAGTATAAACAGGAGGAGGAAGAGCGCCTCTACTACCGCCTGGACATGCTCAAGAACGTGCTGGCAGCCAGCTCAGGTGGCATGCTTGCTTCCATTCGGCATCTGCCTGGGCCTTCTGTAGATGCTGCTGATCCTGCACTATGATGAAACCAGCATGAGGTGAAGTATGGCAACATCAGGTTGCCTGACATGGACAATAAGATGCTGATGGACATCAACGTGACGCCCATTGCTGCTTTGCTCTGTACACCTGTTCTCATCAGTGGCCATGAGAGGTTTGTGGTTTGGGCTCTGTGCCCACATTAACCTGTGAAAACTGAAATGTGTGGACCCAAGGCTCACCTGAGACAACCAGCAAGTCCATAGCTCTTCTACTCTGTCCTAGGGCCCCTGACTCCAAGGCCAGGGATTGCTCCCACCTCACATCACCTCATGAGCTTGAACCTGGAACTGTGGCCACTCTGATTTCAGGCAACAGCAGTCTGGGTAGGCTAATGGTGCCAGCATCCCTCCCACTGCCCACTGGTTTTTTGGCACCAAGTGGATGATATTCCTGGCTGTGGGCATGTATGCCCTCTGAAAGAGAAAGAAAAAGAGATCTGTGGAAATTGTGCTAAGAGCATGCAGCAAGTGAAAAAAAACATTCATTCAAGAAAATATATTAAAACTTGGTAAGAACAGTGAGAATCTACAGCCTTTGAATCATAACCTGCTCTCTGCCTGTGCCTTCCCAGCTCGGTCTGACAAAAGGTCCAATTCACTCAGGTGCAGCCAAGGACACAGAACTCCCTCCTTATATCTCTCCCACCCACCAGTAGTAGACTATATTACTTCCCACAAGGGCCAGGCCTACAGCCTTTCTCACCTCCTTCCAGCTATGTGTTGTGGAGATTAAATTCTAGGTGAGTGTGATCGAGTTTGTGGATCCCTTCTTCCACCCAGTCCACACTTGTAAGGTAGAGACTCTACCCTAGGTGTGGCATAACAAAAATACCAGGCCCTGATCACCTTGGGACCAAGCTCAGTTGTAAGGCAGTTGTTCCAGACTGGAAGGAGCAAGCTGAGATCAGAGGCTGCTTGCTGTGCCTACCTGGTGACCCATGCTTTTTTCTTTTTTTTTTTAATGTTTATTTTTAAGAGAGAGAGAGACAGAGTGCAAGTGGAGAAGGGGCAGAGAGAGGGAGAGAGAGACACAGAACCCGAAGAAGGCTCCAGGCTCTGAACTGTCAGCACAGAGCCTGACATGGGGCTCAAACTCAATAGCCATGAGATTATGACCTGAGCCAAGTCGGACACTTAACTGACTTAGCCACCTGGGTGCCCTCCCCACCCCCCACACTGCCAGTGACCCACTCTTAAAGCTGGGGTATCACATGGAGAGAAGTGGGTCACTATCACTACTCCCATGTCTAGGAGTTGAGTCTTAGAGATTTTACCCAAAAGGGAAGAAAGGCCTTAGGAACAGAGACGTCAAAAGTGTCCCCAACAAAAGTGACTTTATGGCAAAAGGAGATTAATAGATTGGTGGAATCATTGGTGAAACTTCAGGCCAGCTGGTTTGCCTGGAAAGATGCAGGGTGGGAGAAAGTGGGGAGGAGCCTGCCTCAAGTTAGAACAAGCCTCAAATGTTATCCTCAAAAACCATGCTTCAAAGGGACCCAAATTTAATCGCTTATGAATGCGGAACAACTTATTCCCCATAGCATTAAAAAAAAAGAGAGTTCATGCTATTGCTGGGAGTTAGTGGGGCCTAACACTGGGATATGATCAAAGAAAGAGATGAAAAGAGATGAAAAGACCTCTGCTAAAATCATGGTCATCCCAAGTGACTGTGAGCATGTTGCATCCTCTGGAGAGCAACAACAAAGGCTTTACACTGCAGAGGAAATGGACTTCGTATGCATGCACGCGCACACACACACACACACACATACACACACACCAACCAAGTCACTAAACAAATAAACAAGGATATAACAAAACCTAAGGATGAATGAACATCCAGAGTTCTAAACTATATTATCTTAAATGCCCAGTTCCCAACCAAAAAAGTCATGAGACAGGCAAAATGTGTGACCCATACACCAGAAATTAGCAGGCAACACAAACTGCCCATGAGAGCAATCATATATTGGATTTTTTTTAATGTTTATTTATTTTTGACAGAGAGAGAGAGAGAGAGAGAGAGAGAGCATGAGCGGGGGAGGGGCAGAGAGAGAGGAAGACACAGAATCTGAAGCAGGCTCCAGGCCCTGAGCTGTTAGCACAGAGCCCGACGCGGGTCTCGAACTCATGGACCATGAGATCATGACCTAAGCCAAAGTTGGACGCTTAACCGACAGAGCCACCGAGGCGCCCCCATATATTGGATTTAATAGAAAAAAAACCCTTAAAAATAATCATGATAAATATTTTCACAGAACTAAAGGAAGTAAATATTTACTTTAAGTAAAGGAAAGCATGAATGCCATGTTATGTGAAATAGAGACTGTCAATAAAGAGACACAAAGTGTAAAAAACAATTAAATGGAAATTCTGTAATTGAAAAGTACAACTGAAATAAAAAATTCACTTTGGAAGCTCAACTGTAGATTTAAACTGATGGAAGAATCAGTAGTTTTGAAGTTATATCAACAGAGAGTATGCAATCCAAAGGATGCAGAAAAAAAAGAATGAGGAGATATGCAGAGCCTGAGAGAAATAAAGACAACACTAAATGTCAGCATATGCATGTGGGAGTACCAGGAAAACACATTTCTGATGAAAGACTTGTATAAAGAGCTCCAATTTGTTGATAAAAAATCAACAAATAGCAAACAAGCAATCCAATAAAAATTGGGCAAAAGGTCTGCACAAGCACTTTACCAGAGAAGAAATACAGATGGCAAATAAACATATGAAAAGCTGCTCCACATTATTTGTCATTAGGGAACTACAAATTAAAACAATAATGCCATACCTAAAAGAATGGATAAAATTTAAAAAAATAAATAAACCCAACCAATTGCTGGCAAGAATATGGAATGAGAGGAACACACACACACACACATCCTCTCTCTGCTAGCTATCAGGGCCTAGGAGCAATGACATTGCAGAAACAATTAGCATACCTACGGCCCAGATCTTGGTTTCAAATACCATTATTCAGTCAAAGGAACTATAGCTCCTTGGAGATATAGCAGATTCAGTGACGAGGGCAGGAAATAAATCTACAGGATGAGCTTGGAGCATCCTGTAATGCCAGAAAGTTAAAAAAAAGAAAAAGAAAAGAAAAGAAAAAAGAAAAAGGCTAAACAACAAACAAAAAAAACCCCACCCTGCATACGCGGTCATGGTGCATGTCAAAGGGACACAGGAGCCACCAGAAACATCTCCTAATGGCCAAAGCTAGAATGATTTGAGCAGTAAAGTAGTACTTAATTAATAAAGTAGTACTTATTTATATCAAAGTAGTACTTAATTATATCAAAGTATAAAATAAATATCCATTAATCCATTAATTACATACTGATGTAAATAGATGATTGAACAAACAAATAAATAAATAAATAAACAAATAAATAAAGTGAATAGACAAATCTGTGCAGAAGAATTCCAGTTTATATAGATACTTTGCCCCAGGGAGCTGGACCATTTCTTTTCTCTCTTTAGTTGTGGGCTGGGGATAGTGACTTGCTGACAAAGAACACAGTAAGAGAAGGTGGAGAAAGAGCGACTTTACCAGGAAGAAACCTGGCAAACACTACTTTAGCCAGATGGTCAAGGTCAACATCAAAAGTTATATAAGTTATGAGGATAGTATTTGCCACTGATAGGATATGATTAAAATGACAATTTTTCTCTGTGGTCTTTCTCCTAAAAAGCTATCACCGCAGTCTAGTCATGAGAAAAACATCAGAAGAATCCCAATTGAGGGACATTCTACAGAATGCCTGATTAGTACTCCTCAAAACTTACAAAGGACATCAAAAGCAAGGAATGTCTAAGAAACTGTCGCAGATAACATATCCTAAGAGAGACCTAAAGAGACATAATGACCAAATATAAAGTGATATGCTGAATGGGATTCTGGAGCAGAATAACACAGGATTAAACTATGGAAATCTGAATAAAATATGAATTTCACTTCCTCATAATGTATCAATATTGGCTCGTTAATAATAACAAAGGTACCATACTAATGTAGGATATTAATGATGTGGGAAAATGGGTGTGTGATATATGGGAATTCTCTATACTGTCTTTATTATTTTCTATAAATCCAAAACTGTTCAAAAAATTTTTAAAAACTTATTAAAAAGTCTTTGAGGTAGGTGCGCCTGGGTGGCTCAGTCAGTTAAGTGTCTGACTCTTGATCTTGGCTCATGTTGTGATTTTGCAGTAATGAGATTGAGCCTGCATTGGGCTCCAGGCTGACAGTACGGAGACTGCTTGGGATTCTCTTTGCCCTTCCTGCTCTTTCTCTCTCTCAAAATAATAAATAAACATTAAAAAAAAGACTTTGAGGTAAAGTTTTTGTTTCTCAGAATGAAGCCAGATAACACTTGAAGGAAAAACAATCACCATTTTTCTGTCTCCAGTTATAATAATTGATTCAAATAATTATTGTCATTGGATGCTAAAACCATTGATGAAAAATTATTAGGGAACAAGAAATGCACATGGTATCAATATATCACCCTACAGATTAGATTTTAAAAGCAAGGAAATCAGTTATCTTTATCCTAGAAAGAGCTGATGAATACTGCCTTGAATGAAGTAATCAGTTAACAAGACAAACTGATGTTATAGGTCTCGTGATGCGAGAAGGAAAAAAACCAGCACATCTGGTGTTGCTGAACTATTTAATTTAAATTAGTCATGAGGAAATGTCACAAAAATAGAGATTGTGGGATATTTTACATGATGTCTGATGCAAATATTTTAAAAAATCTTAAATGTCATGAAAGAAAAAACCCCAGAAGTTTCTTCTAGATTACAAGAAGCTATAGAATAATAACCAAAAGTAAATAGTGACATTTAATTGAATTCCTGATGAAAAAATAAATTGCTATCAAGGACAATTTGGGAAAAATGGGAAAAATTTTAATGTGAACATTGTATTAGGTGATGTTAAATTTCTTGAGGATAGTAATGATATGACAGTGTAGGAAATGTCTTTGTTCTTTTGAGATATATGTTGAAGGATATGTGGGTAAACTGTCATAGTGTCATCATATATATGTATATATACATATGTGAATTAAATATATATATGTACACATTTATAGATGGATTACCAGGTAAAATGTTAATTAATAATCTTGGTTTAAAAAAATTCATGAGCATTCTCTCAACTTTTCTGTAGGTTTGAAATATTTCAAAATAAATTTAAAGGAAAATGTCACTGATTCACATTTTCTTGAATCTCTGCCCACTTTACAGCTTAGTTTCTTGAATGTTTTCCTCTCTTGCTACTTTTACTTCTCTGAGCTGTGTACAATGTGACTTAGTGGTTAGGAACATGGATTTTGGAGCTAGATAGCCTGTATTTGATCCCTGAACTCCAAATTAATATTTCTGTGGACAAATTGTGCAGTTTCTGTGTCCCCCATTTTTTCAGTGGGGTTATAGGAAATTAAAATATAGAAATAAAAGTAAAATATGTAACAAAACACCAAATAGTTAAATGGATACTGGTGAAAAGTTATTTATAAGCTAAAAGAATGTCTGAGAATTAATTTAAAATCAAGTATAAAATGAAAGATGAGGCAAGAGACATGAATGTATTAGTTAATATTTATTCAGCTGCAATAAAAGCATTTTTCCCAAACAAGTTTAACAGTTAGAAGGTCTATTAAATTTTGAAACCAGAAGGGATGGTTAATTCCAGTGACTCTGGGTTTGTTTCTATGTGATTCCCTCAGCTATGTGCTCTTGTGTGTGTTGACTTCATCTCTAGGCTGGTTTCTCCCTTGATGGCAAAATGGATGTAGACTGTGCCAGATTTCATATCCACACAGCATGACATTCAGAGGAAGGAAGACTACCTTTTTTGTGGATCTGTTTTAAAATAAAGGAACCACGTATTCCAGAAACTTCTACAAAATTACCTCTTTTGTTTCATTGGCCCCAAATACGTCATGTACTCTTCCCTTAACAGACCTCTAGGATTCAGTGTTACTAAGAGTTGGGGGTGGATGGTACAGAAATACATAACAAAACTTGTGGTACCCCTAGGAAAGGGAGAGGGAATCAATGTATGTGAGTCTGACAATTAAAAATATCCTCTAAAGTAGGGAGTGGATAAAAGGAGCAATATTCATCTAACTCAGGTATCTGGATTTCCTTTATACTCTTAAAAAGAGTTTAGGACCCTATAGAGCTTTGTTTATGTGTTTATTATTATTGATTGATTAATTCAAAAATAAAAATAACAAACCTATTACATATTAACTTAATTATATTAAAATATATTAAAGGAAATGGTTAGTGAACGGCCAAATGTGTCAGGCACCTTACTAAGTATTAGTGAAAGGAAATCAGTTATGACTAGGTTGATATTCACAGGAAGAATATAGGCTTTTATTTTATTACCCAGTAGTAGTTACAATTGCCTATTTTTTCTTTAAAATGTTGCTAATATCTGTACACTCCTCTACTTTTATTCAGTTTCAGCTCTCATTGTCTAATATATGAATCATTACAGTGAGTCTTATTGTGTCCAGCTTCATTCCATTCAATTGCCAAATTAGTTTTCTGAAAGATACAATCATATTACCCTGTTCTAGGAAAAATTTGCTGTCTGATGCCTCTGAGATAAATTCAGATTCCTTTGGGTGGCATATAAGATTCTCAATAACCTGATACACTTCCACCTTTATTTCCCATATTCAGGAACAGCTCTGAACAACAACTTTCTTACTCTCTCCATGGTTCACCTCCTTTATCCTTTATTCCCAAGGCCACACTTATTTCTTCAAACATCGGCTGTGGTCATACTTATTCCTTTTTTCCTCCAAATATCATTTTTAAAATCATTTTTAGGGCACATTTTACTTTTGATACTACATAAGAACTCAGTACACAAAGCTACAGGGATCTCCATTTTCTGAACTCCCAAGCAGCATTGATACAAATTCTAGCTTGATCTGAATGACTTGGATGAACTTGAGCAAGCTACTCAGTTTCAAAGTATGAGATTTTTACTGAGAAAAAAACATGAAAAATCATGTCTAACCAATATATATGAAAGGTCTAGCTTTGTGCCTAGCAGATAGTAGGTTCTCAGGAAATTATTTTTTCTTTCATATTTGCATATATAAGTGATCAGTAAATCTTTTTTGTTCAGGTATTTAGGTATTTAGAATTTTCACTATTTTCTGCCTAATTTATGCTTTACAGCATCTCCAAATTTTTGTTAATGCCATGAATATGTCAGTAATTTACATTGGAATCAGTACAGGTTGGTGTAATTGCTAATAACAAGACAAGTAATAATATCAGAGAGAAAAAAAATCATTTAGTTTCATGTATTCAGAATTTCACTTTACTTTTGATGCATGCCTAATCAAACGGCATGAAAATATCCAAATCCATAGGGATTTCAGAATAAATAGCATCTATTTCAACTATAGATTGATAAATAATCAGTAAACAGATACTTTATTTCAGAGAACTTGAGAGTAAAATTGACAAACACTAAAGATGAAAATATTCTTGATTTGAAAATAGGTATTCCGTGTGAATTAATATTCAAACATAATCTCTTGAATAAACTCAAAATTGAGAATCAAGTATATCCAGTTTACTTCTGACAGGTGGTGTTAAGAAGGGATTAATTCTTGAGAACTTGGAATGTGCCAGAGTTTGTAAGATTATGCTTTGAGGTTCCAAAAATTTGTCAATTCCAAATGGAGGCAATCTTTATATATACTGACTTCTATTCCTAGTATTTGTAGAAAATTGTAACTCATTACACTTTGAAACAATTAGTTAATAGTTTAACTAATTTCATTGTGACACAGTTTATGACCTCAAGAATAATTATTTAGTTCATTCCTGCTGGGAGCTAGTCGCTTAGATTTCAAAATACATTGTAGCAGAAATTCTCCTTGCTGAACTTATTTATTTGACTTATACACTATCATGTTTTAGTAATTTAATATTTTATATACAAAGTGATCATTTTCTACTTTCTCAATATTCCATATTTTGGAAAACATTTTATCAAATTTAAGTTAATTTTCCACAGGGGATGAAATTTTTTTCAGAATGTTATAAAACTTTCTTCATAATTTTTTTCATAACATTTAATACTTCCTTATTTCTTAGACTATAGATAAAGGGGTTTAATAAAGGAATTACTAGAGTATAAAAAATAGCAACAGGTATATCTTTATCCTCTTCTTTAACTGAATTTGGTCGAATGTACACAAAAAGAAGAGAACCATAGAATATTGAGACAGAGAGAAAGTGGGATGCACAAGTAGATAAAGCTTTGCCTCTTCCTTCTTTGGACTTCATTTTGAAAATCGTGAAGAGGATGCAGAGATAAGAGATTATAACTATGATAATAGAGAAGACTTGAATTGACCCTGAAAAGATAAATATCATCAATTCATTGATAGAAGGGTCAACACAAGACAGTCTGTATAATGGAAGAACATCACAAAAAAAGTGATTAATTTGATGAGACCCACAGAAAGTTAACCTAAAGAGAAACCCTATATGAATCAAAGAATGCAAGTTTCCAGCTATGTAGGCCCCTGTGGTCATCTGAATGCAGAGTTTCTTTGACATCATGGTGTGATACTGTAGTGGGCTGCAAATGGCCACATAGCGGTCGTAGGCCATTGCTGCCAAAAGAAAGCAGTCTGTAGTTTCAGCAAGGCAGAGAAAATAAAATTGTGCCATGCATTCATAAAGGGAAATCATTCTGTCCTTAGAAAAGAAGTTCTCTAACATCTTTAGGGTAATGGCACAAGAACAACAGGAATCCATTAGAGCTAGGTTGCCCAGAAAGATGTACATTGGTGTGTGAAGACGACACTCTGTAAAAATCAATGCCACCAGGCCAAGATTCCCCACCATAGTGATCAGATAGATAGTAAGAAACACCACAAAGAGTAGGCTCTTCAATTCTGGGTGATCTGTAAATCCTATGAGGATAAACTCAGTTGTCAAGGAGTGGTTATCCTCAATCATATCCACCTTCTCTGTTGAGATAGGAATTCTGGAGACATAAAATTCTAATTAGAGTGTGTCTAATTTTCCTTTCACATTTTAATTTTTACAACAAAGAGAGGAGCTTCTGCAAACTTCTGTTACTATCTCTGGACACAGGCACACAAATCTCTAGGGGATATTCCTTCCTCTAAAATGTCAGCTTTATAACCTCAACTCTGAAACTCTGGATTCCCAAGAATATTTTTATAATTCCAAGGAGAATTCTTACAGTGGAAAAGGTTTGTCTTTATGGATTCATGCATGAATAGTGTACAAATATAATGTACCCATATTTGGTACATTGATGTCAATTTTTGTATGAAAGATCCTTAAAATTTTAAATCAATTTTCATATATACACATTTTTTTTAACTGAGCAAGAAGTTTTCATATATTCTTCCAGTTGAGTAAATATTTGAAAATAGCATACAAAAGATATGTTAAATTTATATATTAGGAATAGTATGAAGATTACTAAGAATTAAGAAGACTATCATCTTTAAGGAAAATTACTTTGGATATCTAAAGAAATAAATATCCATGTATTGTCACCTCTCTCATCCCTGTTCCCCGTATTACACTCATTTCCATAAAAACTGACTCTGTCCATGCCCTCATTCCTGTTGATTTTTGCCCAGATATCTAAATCCTTTCCCTCTTTATGTACAGTTTACATATAATGCTGCTTAATGTTAAGTTTTAACTAAATGCCCTAGACCACACTGATTTTCACTTTCTGAATCCTCAAGCATTTCTTATATACATAACACAATCTAGAGTTGCTTGTCTACATGGCTTTTTTTCTCTTTTTTAAAATTTATTTTAAAAATTTTAACCTTCATTCATTTTAGAGAGACGGAGCGTGAGTAGGAGAGGAGCAGAGAGAGAGAGGGAGACAGACTCTAAAGCAGGCTCCAGGCTCTGAGCTGTCAGCACAGAGCCCGACATGGGGCTTGAACTCATGAACCACAAGATCATGACCTGAGCCGAAGTTGGACCCTTAACCGACTGAGCCACTCAGGCACCCCCCCTTTTTTTATTAAAAAATTTTTTTCATGTTTATTTTTGAGAGTGGGGAGGCGCAGAGAGAGAGGGAGACACAGAATTTGAAGCAGGCTCTAAGCTGTTAGCACAGAGCCCGACGTGGGGCTCAAACTCACAATCTGTGAGATCATGACCTGAACCAAAGTCGAACACAACCAACTGAGCCACCCAGGCACCCCTACATAGCTTTTTTTTTCATTTATCTATACAAAGTTTTCTTATTAGAATTGAGACATTTGAGTTAAGCTATGACTTATACTTCTTGTAAGAGTTGTTTAATGCTGTAGAGAAAAAACAGTATTGGTTCCCGTCCAAGCTTCATTCTAAAGACCTGACTTATAAGATAAACTTGTCAGCATACTACTGTTGATCCTTAGTGACTTTCTTTGGTTTCTGCAAGTTGAGACTGTTAATTTTGAAGAATAGTCTACAAAGGACATTATTCAAAAGTCATCTTTTAAAAAAGTTTAGGTGTCATTCTTTTATCTGAATGGACCCATCTACTATTTTTCTGTTTTCTGAGAAACTTATATAAGGTTTTCTAAAGTATATCACAGTAGTTTAAAAGCTAATAAAAATAAGCTGGCCTGTATAGTTTAATTTCATAACACTTAGAAAAATTGAAAAATCTTAATATGACTTTTGAGAACAAATTTTGTTTTCCCTAAAAGGCTGTCTTCTAGGAGCACCTGGGTGGCTCAGTGGGTTGAGCGTCCAACTTTTGCTCAGGTCATGATCCATGAGTTTGAGCCCCATATTGGGCTCTGTGCTGACAGCTCAGAGCCTGGAGCCTGCTTCAGATTCTGTGTCTCCCTCTCTCTCTGCCCCTCCCCCGCTCATGCTTTCTCTCTCTCTCTCTCTCTCTCTCTCTCAAAAAATGAATAAATGTTAAAAAAATTTTTTTAAAAAAGGCTATCTTCTATCATTACTTAGTGATCCATTAGGATATATTGACCATTGTGTCAAATCATATAAATTTTATGGTCAGAATGGATGTATTTTTCCATAATCAAAACATCAAAATAGAGGCACAGGCTGGGGCACCTGGGTGGCTTAGTCGGTTAAGCGTCAGCTTGCACTCTGTCTCTCTCAAAAATAAATAAACATTAAAAAAATTTTTAAAAAAAGGCACAGGGTGAACATTTTATTTTCTTGTTTTAAAATATTAAATATAAGCCATTTAATTATTCAGCTGTGTTAGAAATAACTTTCAATGTACCTGCCTGAATTATTTAACAGAATTAAGCTATGCTGTTACCTGTGTATTTTGAAAACTTACCTTAAAATCAGAAAAGGTCAGCATGAATTGAGTTTAAATCTCTTGCTAATTTCCCATAGCCTTCAGTTGTGAGAAGAGCTAGAAAGGTGAGAAGTTGAAATCTAAGATCAATGAACAAATGCTAAGTAATTCAGATAAATAAATGTTTATGGATGCTAATATTAAAACTAAAAGTAAATTTAAGTACTTCCCTTATCTAAATGCTCTGATACTGTGTTAAGTCTTGTAGAATTTCAGAATATAAAAATATTGGTCTCAAACACATTGGGATTAAAAAAAATGAAAATCTGGAAGACTGCTAATAGATCAGTGTCAATAATTCTATTTCTTACATTGCAAAGTTAAACTTTTCCATCAAATGCTTAAGGGATTTCCCTGTAGTGACATCAGTGTATTTCTGTAGGGAGATTCAGTCTCCAAAATGTATTAACTCTGTGACATTAATTAAAGATTACCTGTGAGACAAAGAGGTTAAGTAAATGACTTTCACTAAAGTAACTAAGGTCAGTTGATGATCGTCTTGCTGATTCTTACGTAACTGACATCATTTTTACAATTGTAAAATTGTACATTTTATATCTCTGTTCACTATCCTATGCATAAAATGTAATGAGCAGAAAAGGGTCTCAGGTTAGTTTGGACAGTTACAGGAAAAATTAATATGGTTAATGAAAGATGATTAGCATTTGCAGTGGAGCCTAAAAGGTGTAGGGTTAGCGAGGCTCATCAACTTCACTCTGTGAGTTGAATTAGTTCCCATGTATTGCAAATCCCTCCTGGAAATTTTGCTGTTACCATTTAGCCCCACATATGATTTACTGAGTTGTTCTCTGTTCTTTTCATTTCACCCCAATTATTTTATCTTTCTTACCCTGTTTTTTTCTCTTAATTCCACTAATTTTCAATATACTGTATTTATTAGTATGTCTATAATCAGTCACTCATTCCCCACCACTACCATTAGCAGTAGACATAAGAGTGAAAGAATTTCTCTGTTATGCTCATTCCTTCATCTCTAATACCTTGAACAGTGGTTCTTTGTAGCGCTTAACAAATATTTGTTGAATGGATTAAAAAAAATGATACTCTGCTGCTCAGGAATTTGCAGTGGTCTCTCATTAGTTTTCAGACCAAATCCATTTTACTTATTTTGGTATTCCAGATGCTCCATGGTCACCCTTTGTCTTATCTTTCACCTTGCTCTCTTCCTCAACCTCAGGACACTTGGCCATGTGCATCCCTTCACTGCCCCTCTGTGCAATTGCTTCACCTAATTTTCTTATAATGCTTCCCTCTGCTAAAACTCCTTCTTGGGGTGCCTGGGTGGCTCAGTCACTTAACTGTCTGACTTCGGCTCAGGTCATGATCTCACAGTTCATGGGTTCAAGCCCCGTGGTGGGCTTTGTGCTGACAGCTCAGAGCCTGGAGCCTGCTTCGGATTATGTGTCTCCTTCTCTCTCTGCTTCTCTCTCTCTCTCTCTCTCTCTCTCTCCCTCTCAAAAATAAACATTAAAAAGATTTAACACTCCTCCCTTTCTTTCCATCCCAATACTACTCATACTTGAGCTCAAATCAGATCTCCTCCATGAAGACTTTCCTAGGTCCTTTAAATAGAATTAGCTGATTAATGGCAAGATCTCATTCTTTTTTAAGACTAATATTCCACTGTGTATGTGTGTGTGTGTATGTATTTATTTATTTACACACTATATCTTCTTTATCCATTGATCTCACTCATGTGGAATTTAAGAAATAAAACAAATGAACATGGGGATGGTGGTGGGAAGAGAGGAAAACCAAGAAACATACTGGTAACTACAGAAAACTGATGGTTACTGGAGGGGAGGTGGGCAGAGGTGATAGGTATTAAGGAAGGCACTTGCTGTGATGAGCACCAGGTGTTGTATGTGAGTGATGAATCAATACATTCTACACCTGAAACTAATACTGTTGACATACATGTTAACTAGCTGGAATTTAAATAAAAACTTGGAAAAAATTTTTAAATAAAATATACTCAGTAAAAATAAATAGATAGAATTGATTTGTTCTTTTCCTGATTTACGTGATACTTACCTGCTTTTTTTTAAATACGAAATTTATTGTCAAATTGGTTTCCATACAATACCCAGTGCTCATCCCAATGGGTGCCCTCCTCAATACCCATCACCCACCCCCCATCAACCCTCAGTTTATTCTCAGTTTTTAAGAGTCTCTTATGGTTTGGCTCCCTCCCTCTCTAACTTCTTTTTTTTTTCCTTCCCCTCCCCCATGGTCTTCTGTTAGGTTTCTCAGGATCCACATAAGAGTGAAAACATATGGTATCTGTCTTTCTCTGTATGACTTATTTCACTTAGCATAACACTGTCCAGTTTCATCCACGTTGCTACAAAAGGCCATATTTCATTCTTTCTCATTGCCAAGTAGTATTCCATTGTGATACTTACCTGCTTTTAAAATGCATTCACCACTTTATCAAGTGTGACTCATATGTGTCTTGATTATAAAAGTCTTGACTAAATATTCTTTTTAAAATTTTTTTACATGTTTGTTTATTTTTGAGAGACAGAATACAAGTGAGGGAGGGGCAGAGAGAGAGGGAGACACAGAATCCAAAACAGGCTCCAGGCTCTAGGCTGTCAGCACAGAGCCTGATGTGGGGCTCGAACTCACGGGCTGCAAGATCATGACCTGAGCTGAAGTCAGATGCTTAACCGACTGAGCCACCCAGCTGCCCCATTGACTAAATATTCTTAAGTCACCAATCATAAATCTTTTAAGCACCTGACAATAAACTGAGCTAGATCTATAATATATGCTGCATTGATTGCTAAAATTTCCATCATGTTTAATCTTAATCAAGTACTTACAATATGCAGGGTATTGGAAGAGACAATGGGAAGTGTGGGTACAAGATGTGAGAATGGCAGGAATAAGTTCTTAGTTTTTAGATATGGCTTCCTGACAAGAAGCTCATAATCTAATGGGGAGAAAGGCACTTAACGCTGTGTGCACAATTTAGTGTGCAATTTAGGCTGTGATATAAAAAAGTGTAAACATATCATATAAAAATATAGTAAAGGAAGTGACTGGTGACCTAGAGGAAGAAAGAAAGATTTCCCAATGGGAGTATAATTTCAGATAACTTTGCAGGGTAATAATTGGTAAAGAACATAAGGAAAAGCAGTCTGAGGGAACCATCTGTAAAAGCCTGGATACTTTTTTTTAGTTTATTTATTTATTTTTAGAAAGAACATATGTGTGGGGAGAGGCAGAGAGAGAGAGAGAGAGAGAGAGAGAGAGAGAGAATCCCAGGCAGGCTCTGTACTGTCAGCATGGAGCCTGATGCGGGGCCCGTGAGATCATGACCTGAGCTGAAGTCAGTCACTTAACTGACCCACTCAGGCATCCTAAAGCCTGGACTCTTAAAAGAGCAAGGCCTAATTTAAAAAAAAAGGGGAAGGGGGACAGTAAACTAGAGTGACTAAAGCTTACTCATACATGATACAAGGAGACACAAAAAGTAATATAAAGGGAATGGGAAATTTCAAATTCTATTTGATTTCTTCTCATTTATTTCCTCTGCTCCTGCCAATTCACTATACCCTCTCTCTCTAAAGCCACAACCAACTCTAAATGCCAACTCTAAAGAATATTTAATTATTTCCTAACAAAGTATAGTGTTTGGTACTATTGAAAGTCTTCTCTGGCTTGTTTGAAAACCCTCTCTGCTCCTATCATCTTGATTGTTCCATCTCAGTCTTTGATGCTGAGTCATGTTTCTCTTTTTGTCCTTAATAATGCTTTCATTCACCCTGATTGTATCCTTGGCCTCACTCTTCATTCATTCTAGAAATTTCCCCATGTTATCTCATCTACTCTTGTGTTTTCAACTATCTTTCATTTGCTGATAGTTTTACTAGGAGAGATATTTCAAACCATGGTGTACATTCATATTGATAAGCTCATTTGGAGTATGTTCTAAATATATACATTCTTACCTACAAATTAGATAGATGTTCTACTATACTAAAATATTATATATTATAAAACATGAAAATAGAAATTTAAAAAGAATTAGACTAAGAGAAATGCTATTAAAATTTTAAATTTTATGTATTTAATGCTATTAAAATATTGTTTACCCCCACTAACACTATTATTAATTAAATAATAATCTTATATTCAGAACAAAATGTGATATATGGCTTATTATTTAAATCACAGCTTAGCACTGTGATACAGCAGTGCACCCACTTGCTTGAACTTACTTCCAAACATCTCTTAATATCCTACACAGTTGAAAAGATCCGGCACACAGATATATCTGCCCAAATGGGAGAAGAATGTAAGTTTTGAGTGGGTCTCAGAACAGGAGAGGGCTCTTCATAGGCCCACACTATGGGGTAAACAGCCCTGACATTTGGGCCAAGTGACTCAGCAGGCCAGTAGTATTAAGGATATCTGAGGTGGGAAGAGAAGTGAAACTAATGGGAAGTGTATGGAAAATTCTGATAGGAGAATCATAACATATACCCTAATGGTTTGGGAACAAGGCCTTGCTTTCTGCAGCAGAGAATTATAAACTATTCAACAAATAACTTCCTGCTGTGCTATGGACCCTGCTAGTTGAAGAGCTCCTAACTGTAGGACATCAAGTGATCAAAAGGCCAGAATTGCCTTCATGAGCTGGAATTTTTCAGACTAGCAAGTATAAGATTGAGCAGGCCCAAGAGTAATTCATTAGAAGATGAAGGTGGCATATCCAAGGATCTGGCATGAACAGGGCCAGAGAATACAATAGGCTGCACAGGCAGGTAACCCAGACCTCTATGTCATCCTCCACCATTGCACTGAACTCTTGTCCTCATCTCGCATGTCTGGCTTCAAAGGCCAAGTTGGTTCTTGGGTGGTAAGCTTGGTATGTTGATGCAAGCCAAGATAGATTACTGCTAAACTATAGCTCCACCTAGGGTGACCTTGAAAAGTAAGACTAGGGAGACATCCTCCCACAGAGCAGCAGACCGATTACCTTGTTCCATTGTATAGAAAAAGAGGTGGTCCAAGGTGAGAATATATAAATTTATAGAAGAGGTGAACATCTAGAATGTTGGTCAATGGCGTGTAAGGAGACAGATTAAAAGGTCAGTGACCAGAAAATCTGAGGGAGAGGTATATGAATGTATCTCTTGGGGTGGATATGAAGTGTGGAGTTCTTCATATTACATGTAAAGGTATACCAGAGAGCATCTACCATGGAAAAAAAATACTAAACAACCAAGTACACAGAATGATTCAGCTAGTTGAGGTGATCCAGTTTTGTTCATCTGCCACCCCAGTGCTGGCACAACGGCACATGAATGAAGTGCTGTAGTGGCTGAGATGGAGGTATGCATGTGCCTAATAGCAGACGCTCTAACTTTTCAAGGCTAATCTAGCTACTGTTCTTGTCAAGTTCTAACTTGCCAAAACCAGAGATCATTTTGGATCCCCCAGTCTCACAACATCCATCAAAAAAAACCAGTCAGCCACATGGTGGCATTTGCTACTATGAACCTCTTCCTCTCTGAAGGGGACATAAATTTATCTGGATTGGAATCCACATAATCCAGGTATGGATTAACTTTCTAATCTGTAAATGCTCAGGAAGAATCACTCTCTGGGGCTGGTAGAATGGTGCATGCATTGCATTGGACCAAGAAATCTAGGTTGCAGTAAAGAAGGTGTGGTACTGGACAGTGACTGACACACTGGTTCTATTCTATTTCAAATCACCCAGGAGCTGCTGGCTTAATGAGTTGATGAAATGACCTTTCAAAGATATAATTAAGATGTCAAGACTGTGTCCTCCAAGGTTCATTTTCCATGAGAAATTAGTGACCACTATATGTTGTCATGTCCGCAGTAGGTTGAATACCTCAGTCCGGGACCTCCTCAAGTTATCTGCTTGGGGAATTTGCATTTTGTTTCCTCATCTCTGAGCTGTATGGGTTTAGAGGGCCCGGTTCTCAGAGGCTATATGTTCTTATATGTTCTTACCAGAGAATGTGACAAGAATCCCATTATACAGAATAGTTTCAGCTCCCTACCCAGTCACTTTAGATTCTTTTTTTTCCAAGAGACTAACAGGCAAGGAAAGGAGTCCATTAAGATTATAGGAGTAATTGACCCTGTTATCAGGAAGAGATAAGGCTGCTATTATGAGGTGGGAGCAGGAAAAATATGTTTGGCATTGAGGTGGTCCATAGGCATCTGCTGGTACTTCCTTGTTCAATTTGACAGTAAATACACAAATACAACAACCAGAACTGAAAAAGACATGGTGTGAAAGGCTCAGATTCCCTGGTGATCTGATTCTGAATCATCCCGCCATATTAGGACCAGTAGAGGTATTAGGCAAAGGTGAAGGGAATCAAGAGGTAGAAGATGGACATTAGTGTGGGCATGAGACCAGCTGCAACAGTGGGAACTGCAGGTGTCCCATTAACCTTCACCTTGTAAGATTCTCCAGGACAAGAAAAAGACCCAAATCCTGGTGGTTCTTTCCCCAGAATTGATTATAAGAAATAAGCAGCTTTGAACAGTATAAAAGGTGGCCAGTAATGGATCTGTGGTTCACAGCCCAGATTCAGTGTATTTCCCCAGCAGTAAGAGTGCCACTAGCTGATAGTTCTTAGCTGAATCCTTATTCTGGAAGTATCCTTAGCTTAAGGTAATGGTCTTAGGAAGGTCATGTGCCTTACTTGGAGGCAGCCTACATTTGATGACTGTTCCATGGAAAGGATAAATTTAATGTCCCTGTCTTAGGCATGAGAACTTTGAAGGGATATTCCAAACCCCCTCTTCTCCACCAGATTGGCTAAGGTTTTTGTTGTGACTCTAGCCAACCTATCCTTCTGCCCAGTCTTACTTCCTTCACTCCCATAAATAATTATTGAGCCTGAGAACATTCTCCAACAAACTGCTTTTTTTAAAAAAATAATTTATTTATTTTTTAAATTTACATCCAAGTTAGTTAGCATATAGTGCAACAATGATTTCAGGAGTAGATTCCGTAATGCCCCTTACCCATTTAGCCCATCCCCCCTCCCACAACCCCTCCAGCAACCCTCTGTTTGTTCTCCATATTTTAGTCCCCTATGTTGTGTCTCCCTCCCTGTTTTTATATTATTTTTGCTTCCCTTCCCTTCCCTTATGTTCATCTGTTTCGTATCTTAAAGTCCTCATCTGAGCGAAGTCATATGATATTTGTCTTTCTCTGACTGACTAATTTCACTTAGCATAATACCCTCTAGTTCCATCCATGTAGTTGCAAATGGCAAGATTTCATTCTTTTTGACTGCTGAATAATACTCCACTATGTATGTATGTATGTGCATATATATATATATATATATATATATATATATCATGTCTTCTTTATCCATTCATCCATCGATGGATGTTTGGGCTCTTTCCATAATTTGGCTATTGTTGATAGTGATGCTATAAACATTGGGGTGCATGTGCCCCTTCAAAACAGCATACCTGTATCCCTTGGATAAATACCTACTAGTGTAATTGCTGGGTCGTAGGGTAGTTCTATTTTTAATGTTTTAAGGAACCTCCATACTGTTTTCCAGAGTGGCTGCATCAGTTTGCATCCCTACCAGCAGTGCAAAAGAGATCCTCTTTCTCCACATCCTCACCAACATCTGTTGTTTCCTGAGTTGTTAATGTTAGCCATTCTGACAGATGTGTAGTGTTATATCATTGTGGTTTTGATTTGTATTTCCCTGATGATGAGTGATGTTGAGCATTTTTTCATGTGTCAGTTGGCAATCTGGATGTTTTCATTGGAGAATTGTCTATTTCATGTCTTTTGCCCATTTCTTCACTGGATTATTTGTTTTTTGGGTGTTGAGTGTGATAAGTTCTTTATGGATTTTGGATACTAACCCTTTATCTGATATATCATTTGCAAATATCTTCTCCCATTCCGTTGGTTGCCTTTTAGTTTTGCTGATTGTTTCCTTTACTGTGCAGAAGCTTTTTACTTTTTTGAGGTCCCAGTAGGTCATTTTTGCTTTTGTTTCCCTTGCCTCTGGAGATGTGTTGAGTAAGAAGTTGCTGTGGCCAAGGTCAAAGAGGTTTTTATTTGCTTTCTCCTCTAGGATTTTGATGGCTTCCTGTCTTATGTTTAGGTCTTTCATCAATTTTGAGTTTGTTTTTGTGTATCGTGTAAGAAAGTGGTCCAGATTCATTTTTCTGCATGTCTCTGTCCAGTTTTCCCAGCACCATTTGCTGAAGAGACTGTCTTTATTCCATTGGATATTCTTTCCTGCTTTGTCAAAGATTAGTTGGCCATATGTTTGTGGGTCCATTTCTGGGTTCTCTATTTTGTTCCATTTTTCTGAGTGTCTGTTTTTATGCCAGTCCCATACTGTCTTGATTATAGCTTTGTAATACAGCTTGAAGTCTGGGATTGTGATGCCTCCAGGTTTGGTTTTCTTTTTCAAGATTGCTTTGGCTATTTGGGGTCTTTCCTGGTTCCATACAAATTTTAGGATAGTTTGTTCTAGTTCTGTGAAAAATGCTGATGTTATTTTGATAGGTATTGTATAGAATATGTAGATCGCTTTGGGTAGTATTGACATTTTAACAATATTTGTTCTTCCTATTCAGGAGCATGGAATTTTTTTTCCATTTTTTGTGTCTTCTTCAATTTCTTTCACAATCTTTCTATAGTTTTCAGTGTATAGATTTTTCACCTCTTCGGTTAGATTTATTCCTAGGTATTTTGTGGGTTTTGGTGCAATTGTAAATGGGATCAATTCCTTGATTTCTCTGTCTGTTGCTTCATTATTGGTATATGGGAATGCAACCGACTTCTGTGCACTGATTTTATATCCTGCGACTTTGCTGAATTCAGGATCAGTTCTAGCAGTTCTTTGGTGGAATCTTGTGGGTTTTCCATAAAGACTATCATGTCATCTGTGAAGAGTGAAAGTTTGACCTCCTCTTGGCCAATTTGGATGCCTTTTATTTCTTTGTGTTGTCTGATTGCTGAGGCTAAGACTTGCAATACTATGTTGAATAACAGTGGCGAGAGTGGACATCCCTGTCTTGTTCCTGACCTTAGTGGGGAAGCTCTCAGTTTTTCCCCATTGAGGATGATATCAGCATTGGATCGTTCATATATGGCTTTTAGGATCTCGAGATATGCTCCTTCTATCCTTACTTTCTTGAGGGTTTTTATCAAGAAAGGATGTTGTATTTTGTCAAATGCTTTCTCTGCATCTATTGAGAGGATCATGTGGTTCTTGTCCTTTCTTTTATTGATGTAGTGTATCACATTGATTGTTTTGTGGATATCGAACCAGCCCTGCATCCCACATATAAATTTCATTTGGTCGTGGTGAATAATTTGTTTTAATGTATTGTTGGATCCAGGTGGCTAATATCTTGTTGAAGATTGTTGTTCAAAAATCTTGTTGAAGATCCATTTTCATCAGGGAAATTGGTCTATAGTTCTGCTTTTTAGGGGGGTCTTTGTCTGGTTTTGGGATCAAGGTAATGTTGGTTTCATAGAGTTTGAAATTTTTCCTTCCATTTCTGTTTTTTGTAACAGCTTCAAGAGGATAGGTAACTCTTCCTTAAATGTTTGGTAGAATTCCCCTGGAAAGCTATCTAGCCCTAGACTCTTGTTTTTTGGGAGATTTTTGATTACTAACTCAATTTCTTTACTGGTTGTGGGTCTGTTCAGATTTTCTGTTTCTTCCTGTTTCATTTTGGTAGTGTATATGTTTCTAGGAATTTGTCCATTTCTTCCAGATTGCCCATTTTATTGGCATATAATTGCTCATAATATTCTCTTATTGTTTGTATTTCTGATGTGTTGGTTGTGATCTCTTCTCTTTCATTCTTTATTTTATTTATGTGGGTTCTTTTCTTTTTCTTTTTGATCAAACTGGCTAGGGGTTTATCAATTTTGTGAGTTCTTTCAAAGAACCAACTTCTGGTTTCATTGATCTGTTCTATTGTTTTTTGGTTTTTTTTTTTTGGTTTTGATAGCATTGATTTCTGCTTTAATCTTTATTATTTCCTGTCTTCTGCTGGTTTTAGGCTTTATTTGCTGTTCTTTTCCCAGCTCTTCAAGGTGTAAGTTTAGATCGTGTATCTGAGACCTTTCTTCCTTCTTTAGGAGGGCCTGGATTGCTATATACTTCCCTCTTCTGATTGCCTTTGCTGTATCCCAGAGGTTTTGGGCTGTGGTGTTATCATTTTCATTGGCTTCCATGTGCTTTTTAATTTCCTCTTTAACTTTTTGGTTAGCCCATTCATTCTTTAGTAGGATGGTCTTTAGTCTCCAAGTATTTGTTATCTTTCCACATTTTTTTCTTATGGTTGATTTCGAGTTTCATAGCGTTGTGTTCTGAAAATATGCACGGTATGATCTCAATCTTTTTGTACTTGCTGAGGGCTGATTTATGTCCCAATATGTGATCTGTTCTGGAGAACGTTCCATGTGCACTTGAGAAGAATGTGTATTCTGTTACTTTAGGGTGAAATGTTCTGAATATATCCATTAAATCCATCCAGTCCAGTGTGTCATTCAAATCCATTGTGTCCTTGTTGATTTTCTGTTTAGACAATCTGTCCATTGTTGTAAGTGAGGTGTTGAAGTCCCCTACTATTATGGTATTATTATCAATGTGTTTCTTTATGTTTGTGATTAATCGATTTATATATTTGGGTGTTAGCACATTTGGAGCATTAATGTTTACAATTATTAGATCTTAGTGGATAGACTCCTTAATTATGATATAATGCCCTTCATCTCTTGTTACAGTCTTTATTTTAAAGTCTAGATTGTCTGATATAAGTATGGCTACCTCATATTTCTTTTGGCAACCATTAGCATGATAGATGGTTCTCCATCCCCTTTCAATCTGAAGGTGTCTTTAGGTCTAAAGTGAGTCTCTTGTAAACAGCATATAGATGGATCTTGTTTTCTTATCCATTCTGTTACCCTATGTCTTTGATTGGAGCATTTAGTCCATTGTCGTTTAGAGTGAGTACTGAAAGATATGAACTTATTGCCATTGTGTTGCCTGTAGAGTTGGAGTTTCTGGTGGTGTTCTCTGGTCCTTTCCAGTCTTTGTTGCTTTTGGTCTTTTTTTTTCTTCCCATCTTTCCTCCCCTCAGAGAGTCCCCCTTAAAATTTCTTGCAGAGCTGGTTTAGTGGTCACAAACTCCTTTAATTTTTGTTTGTCTGGGAAACTTTATCTCTCCTTCTATTTTGATGACAGACAACCTTACTAGATCAAGAATTCTTGGTTGCATATTTTTCTGTTTCAGCCTGCCAAGTTTCTGTGGATAGGTCTGCAAACCTGATATGTTTTCCCTTGCAGGTTAAGGACTTTTTTCTCCTTGCTGCTTTCATGATTCTTTCCTGAGTATTTTGTGAATTTGACTATGATATGCCTTGTTGATGGTTTTTGTTGAATATAATAGGGGTCCTCTGTGCTTCCTGGATTTTGATGTTTCTGTCTTTCCCCAGGTTAGGAAAGTTTTCCACTATGATTTGCACACATAATGCTACTAACCCTTTTTCTCTCTTTTCATCTTCTGGTACCCCTATGATTCTGATATTTTCCTTTTTAATGAGTCACTGATTTCTCTAATTCTTAAATTGCGTTCTTTTGCCTTAGTCTCCCTCTTTTTTTCTGCTTCACTATTCTCCATAAGTTTGCCCTCTATATTGCTGACTCACTGTTCTGCCTCATCCATCCTTGCCACCGTGGCATCCATTCTACATTGCAACTCAGTTATAACATTTTTTATTTCATCCTGACTAGCTTTTACTTCTTTTATCTCCACAGAAAGGGATTCTAATCTATTTTCAACCCCAGCTACTATTCTTTTTATTGTGATTCTAAATTCTGGTTCAGACGTCTTGCTTGTATCTGTATTGATTAAGTCCTTTGCTGTCATTTCTTCCTGTTCTTTCTTTAGGGGTGTTTCTTTCATTTCATCATTTTGAAGGAAGAAAAGGAATTAATAAGGTAAAAAAAAATTAAAAACAAAACACACAAAAAATAAAATAAATGATTCTAGATCCTAGGTGTGTTTTGGTCTGGTTGTTGAAAGGAGCTTCATAGATTAGAGAAAAAAGGGAAATATAAGAAAAGGAAAAAAAAGGAAAACGTTTGAAAATTTGAAAAAATGAATACAATGAAATAGAATAAAATGAAATGATTGAAATAAAATAGAATTTTAAAAATTTACAGAAAAGTAAAAAATATAGTAGAAAAAAATTAAAGAAAAATATTTTAATAAAAATTGAAAATAAAAATACTTTTTTCCTCTTTCTGTATTGAAGAATAAGAAAAGAAAAAGAAAGTGAATAGATGGACCAGTGAACAGACTGAAATACGATTGAAATTACATCGGTTTCCCCTAGAAGTCAACTATGAAGCACTTTATAGTCTGTAAACTAAGCAGGTGGAGAGACTTGTGGTGTTCCTAAAGAGCAAGGTTGGCCCAGTTGGGTGGGGCTTAGTATAACATCTCTGTTCTCCACTAGATGGCGCTGCTTAGCTGACTGGGGTGGATTGTTGTGGCGCTTGTAGGTGTGTATGTGCATGCGTGGGAGCAGTGAAAACTGCCTCACCCAGCTATCCAGTCTCTAGTATTGGAACTTTGTTCTCCCTGATCAGTTATCACACACCCATCCCTTGTCTCTGGCTTCTGTCCACTCCCCACTCCTACACTGTCCATGACCAACCCCAGGCAGCACCTCCCTCCTGAGTTTTATCTTAGATTCACCTGTTTTTCCTGACCCCTTACTTCTGAGGGACTGTGGCTTTGACCTGCTCTACCCCTCTGTAGGAGGGTCTCACTGAGCAATGGCCAGGTGCCTGCTGCACCCAGGAATGTTCACGGGACCATGCCACTGCTGATGCCCAGAGACTGTGGCTGGGTGCCAGCCTGCCCCAGAAAAGGTGAACGCAGTTGTGTTCAGGGATTATGGAACATCACAACACACATCTGGCACCAGGCTTCACCCTTAATGACCAGCAAATGTGGTTGTTTTCCTGGGTCCCCTGGGGTCTTTGCCTGTGGTGGGGGCAGGGGGGGTGGCACACACAGCCTCTACCAGATGTCTTCCTAGCAAGGGAACTGCCTCTCCCTGTGTGGCCTGAAGACCCCCAGACTTCACTTTACTCCTGGGGATTCGCCCCTCCCACCAGAGCACTGCCAAGTATGGAGCTGTGAAGTTTCAGATTCTGCATTCCCCCTGTTTACAGAGTCTTAATGGAAGTTAAACCCTCTCCTTTCTCCTTTCTCCCTTTTTAGTTCAGTCCCTGGGGTTGTTTCCACTTTTCTACTTTCTCTCCAGCTGCTTTTGGGGGGTGTTTTTCCCCATATTCCCCCCTCCCCCCCTGTCTCCATCCTCTCTGTACAAGCAAAAACAGCTCCCTGCCCTCCCCGGCTTTTCTCTCACCTAGTTTACCTATCTGCCCCATGTACCTGCTGTGTTCTGTGGTTCAGGTTGTGCAGATTGTTGTGTTAATCCTCAAATCAGTTTTATAGGCGTGCAAGATGGTTTAGTGTTGATCTGGCTGCATCTCAGGGACTAGAGACACACAAAAAAACTTCCATGCTGTTCCACCATCTTGGCCACTCCTCCACTCCAACAAACTTCTTATATGCACATCTCCATCTCAGAGAGATGTAAATTGCTATTCTATATTCCATAATACATAACATGATTTATTCTTTAAAAAAATAAAGAACCTTAATTATACTAAAAATTAAAGTAGATCTTAATCTGTTATAGCCAACTTGTTATAATTCATCATTAACTGTTCTACAAAATGTATATGTGACTATATGTGTGTTCCTTCTCATTCCATTTTTTCCCATTCTTGGAGTCTTCTAGATCAAACTTCATTATTTTAAATATACACGACTACAATTAGTTTGCTTCTAGCCTCTCTCCCCCCAGACTAACCTACATGTATCTCTAAGGTCATTTTTCTGAATAGCAATTCGTATTTTATTCTCCTGCCAGGAAATTTTTAATATTTCAAACATTCTACATAGGATCAGATATAATGTCCTCCATTAACTAGACAAGATGAATAAAGGTGACTGTTCTATACATTTAGACACTTAAACTTGATGTTATGTTTATTTATTATGGTTTGGAACAATAGCCTGACACAATTCAGTGAGAGTAATAACAATTGGTAATGAAAGTTACTGTTGGATTTTCTCCTGATTTACTCTGGTAATTGTGGAATTTTCAGTAAGATAATGCCAGACAACTTTGAAATTACATTTATATATCTTTTAGCAAACACAGTCTAATGATTTAGAGATTAGTATTTCATATAAATACAACTTTCTCTTTGTCCCTTTTCTATAAAACAGTTTAATGAATTAAAATCAGTTTTCCATAGAAGATGAAGTTTATTTAACAATATTATAATTCTTCATACATTTTTTAAGACCACTTATCACTTCCTTATTTCTTAAGCTATAAATAAAAGGATTTAATAAAGGAATTACAATTGTATAAAAAATTGCCACTGGTATGTCTTTATCCCCTTCTTCAAATGGTCTAATATACATGAGAAGACAAATGTAGAATATTGAGACAGATAGAAAGTGGGATGCACAGGTAGAAAAGGCTTTACCTCGCCCCTCTTTTGATGTCATTTTAAAAATTGTGAAAAGGATGCAAATATAAGAGAACAAGACAGTGGCAATGGTGAAGATTTGAATTGGCATTGAAAAAATATAGATCATTAGTTCGTTGATACAAGGGTCAGTACAGGAGAGTCTGTAGAGTGGAAGAATATCACAAAAAAAGTGGTCAATTTGATTAGACCTGCAGAAAGTTAACCTTAACAGAAGCCCTACATGGATCATGGAATGCAGGTTACTAGCTATGAAGGTCCCTATTGTCATCTGAATGCAGAGTTTCTTTGACATCATGGTATGGTACTGTAGTGGGCTGCAAATGGCCACATAGCGATCATAAGCCATTGCTGCCAGAAGAAAGCAATCTGCAGTTTCAGCAAGGCAGAGAAAATAAAATTGTGCCATGCATTCATAAAGGGAAATCATTTTTCCCTCAGAAAAGAAGTTCTCTAACATCTTGGGGATGATGGCACAGGAACAACAGGAATCCATTAGAGCCAAGTTGCCCAGAAAGATGTACATTGGTGTGTGAAGACGATGCTCCATAGAAATCAGTGCCACCAGGCCAAGATTTCCCACCATGGTGATTAGATAGATGGCAAAGAACACCAAAAACAGGAGAATCTTCAGCACTGGATGATCTGTAAATCCTATGAGGATAAACTCAGTTGTCAAAGAGTTATTTTCTTTAGCCATTCCTGGCTTTTCAGCTGAGATAGAAGTTGTAAAGAAATGAAATTCTAAATTAGAGTGTGTTTATTCTCCCCTCTAATTTCCCCACATACAAAAAGAAAGAAGCTATTTTATTTTATATTTTATTTTATTTTATCTTATTTTATTATTTTTTATTCTCAAGTTAGTTAACATACAGTATAGTCTTGGCTTCAGGAATAGAACCCAGTGATTTATCTCTTACATATGACACCCAGTGCTCATCCCAAAAAGTGCACTCCTTAATGCCCATCACCCATTTCCCCCATCCCCCTACCTCCATCAACCCTGAGTTTTTTCTCAGTATTTAACTCTCTTATGGTTTGCCTTCCTCTCTGTTTTTATCTTATTTTTCCTTCCCTTCCCCTATGTTCATCTGTTAAGTTTCTCAGATTCCATATATGAGTGAAATTATATACTATCTGTCAAATTAACAACTCAGGAAACAACAGATGTTGGCGAGGATGTGGGAGAAAGGGGAGAACCTATTACACTGTTGGTGGGAATGCAAACTGGTGCAGCCACTCTGGAAAACAGTGTGGAGGTTCCTCAAAAAATTAAAAATAGAACTACCCTATGACACAGCAATTACACTACTAGGAATTTATCCGAAGGATACAAAAATGCTGATTTGAAGGGGCACATGCACCCTAATGTTTATAGCAGCACTGTCAACAATGGCCAAATTATGGAAAGAGCCCAAATGCCCATCCAGTGATGAATGGATTAAGAAGATGTGGTACATATATATAAAATGGAAAGAAGCTCTTTTTAAATCATCCTATACTGTTTCCTACAAACTAGCACATGCACACTAGGTTAAGTCTGTGAGAAAAAAAGTATCACAGATTGTGTACACAGGGATCATCTAAAAATGTCCAGTGTGAACTCTCAGGACAGAAAGGCTTTTTCTGCATAAATTATCCAATGATAATGTACAAATTCCTAGACAGTATATATAATTTGGCATTTCTAAAATTAGAAGACATTTTCTAATGGTATCTTTTTCTCCAAGGAAAGAAAAAATAAACATATTTTAGATACTATGGAATTGATATGATGTTGGAAATAAATTACTTTAGATATTCTAAATGTCTAAATGTATTATTTTTAAAACCTCACAGACTCACAGTGGATTTTAAAAATGGCTTCTTGGAGCACCTAGGTGGTTCAGTCAGTTAAGTGTCTGACTTTTGATTTCAGTTCAGATCATGATCTCACTGTCATGAGTTCAAGCCCATGTCACTCTCCATGCTGAGTCTCCCTCTCTTTCTGCCCTTCCCCTGCCTGCTCATGTGCACTCACTCTCTCTCTAAAAAAATAAATACAAACTTAAAAATTGTTTCTCTAGCTTAGTATTTCTTCACAGATGAGCTTACCAAGAGATATTTTAAGGCAATACCTATTCATCCTTTAAGACTGGGTAAGAATATATGACATTTAAAATTTGTCTTCACAAATTAATTTTGATACTGTTTTTATGTTTGTTTCAACATGTCTAGATTCTATTCCTATATTGGCATGACACATTCCTCCAAGAAGTTACTATTTTTTAATTATCCATTTATTCTAGTACTTTCTAGTTTAAGTGTTTTACGTGCATGTCTAACATTATGAGATTTGGTTATCAAGTTTCCATTCACAATGTTTACATTCCTTATGATAAATACCTGTCTTTTATCCTTTTATACTTCTGTAAAAACTAATGTTGTTGTTTTTGTGAATTCTGTGAAGATTTTACATATATTATATGATTATTTGTGTTTATAAACTCATGGTTTAATCCACTATAGATTTATTAAAATTCAATGATCACTAAATTTATACTTATTATAGTTTGGCAACCATGATATTATCAGAAACATGCATTTTAAATAATGCTAAAATTATTTTTCTTTTCTTCCAAAGATTGCTGAAAGTCTTTGTCCTCATCATTTTTCAGATAGATAATTTTGGAGAAGAGCCTGTAGGTTGTTCAAAGTATATTGTTTTAAAAACATATATACTTGGTTAGTCTTTTTTTCTAGTTCTTATCCTTTGCTACACTAAATTTACTATACTATTTTTCTATTTGCTCACTTGGTATGGTAAGGTTTTCTGGAATTTTATCACTAAGGAGTTATAATCAAATGAAAAAATAAGTTGCCTTTTATGTTTTAGGTCTATAACACTGCAAAAAAAATTTCACAATTATAGTGTTTTGGAAAAACTTAGTAAAAATATTCAAAGGCAGCTTTTTATCATTATTTTAGCAATATCTACTGGTAAATCACTACATGGAATCTGGTTTAGTTTTTGATAATCACTATTTTATAGAGAAGATACTGAATTAGAGTAATAATGAAAATTCGTTTTATCTCCCTAGTTTAAAATGTAAATTATGGTACTGAATTAGAAATCAATTTTATTCTATCTCCCAGAATTATATTACAGAGTCATTTATAGCCTTACCTGTATATTTATTGGTAACACAATGATACTTTAGAAGTCAGGATAGGTCAGAATGGTCCACTGTACTGTGTCTTATTATGGCTTTCCATAGTATCTTCAATTAAGAGACAAACCAAAAAATTATTAAGTAGATAAACATGCATCAGAAATTAAAATGCTGACATATTTTAGGGAAATGCATATTTCTGCATTTTAATATTTACATACATTAGAAATCAGTTCTCATATTTTGAGTTCACTGACAAACATTTTATAGTAGCTGATTGACCATGTGATATTTGTTATTAGAGAAATTAAGAATAAAAACCTTGCTCTTTAAAACATTTGGGAATAGATTACGAAGATATGTGACACTCTACCAGTAGGTTGGTGACAATAATTATGTTAGCCTTAGGGCAAAGTTAAAGTTTTACATTGGTTCTAAAGGGATTTCCTTGGCATTGGCATCAGGGTATTTCTGCAAAGACTCTTAACCTGAGAGACATGGTTCCCAAAACACAGATAAACCAAAAGGCATCAATTAAAGATGGATATCCTTTGGGATTCTGAAGTTAAATGAAATGGACATCACTCAAGTCAGCTTAAGTGTAATACAGATTTTTCACAGGATCTTCTTCTCTCAAATCTTCTTTACTTGAAAACCGTAGTGAAGAGAAAAGAAATTCATGCTGATCACATAATAGACAAAGTAGTAGTTAAACCAAGATTGGGAGAGAGATTTGGATTTGTGGAAAAGAGGCAAAAATGTGATGTGATCAACCAGGGTTGCAATCTTCTTCATTCCCTTTGATGAATCTGACCAAATGCTGTAGATTCATTCTCTGAAACAACTCAGACACTGTGTTGTTTCATTTCACTTATGCAACATAAGAGAACTTTTTTTTGAGAGAGAGAGAAAGAGAGAGTGTGAGTGGGGGAGTGGAGGGAGAGAGGGAGGGAGAGAATCTTAAGCAGGGTCTACTGCATGGAACCTAATGTGGGGCTCCATCTCAAGACAGTCAGATCATGAATTGAGTCAAAATCAAGAGTCGAACATTTAACCAACTGAGCCACCCAAGCACCCCATATAAGAGAACTTTTTGACTGGTTTTCCATATCCATCTTTTTCTATTGTACATATGCTCTTATGGACTGGAAATGTTTTTAGCTGTTCATTACTCTCTAAACCAAATCTTTGTCTTTTGTCTCAGTCTTCCAAGGACTCCATAGACTGGGTTTATATCACCTATGACTTTATTTTCTACCATACACCTCTAAGACTCTTATCTTCAGAGACATACTTATGAATTTTCTATTCATTGATGCACTGGAGCTACATCCTGACTTAGAATATTTACTCAGAATTGACTTCTTTGCTAAAATGCCCTCTTTGACCTCCTACTCTGTCCAAGTCTTATTCAGTCTTTATAGGAGTTCTGATTCTCTGCATGAAGACATCTTCAATTTTCTGATCTGCAAAAATACTTATTGTCTTTATAACACAAAGAGCTCTTAGCCAAGTTTCCCTTGTATATTTGTCCAGCTGTTCTCATATGAAAATTGTTTATTCTCAGGGGGATTTTCTTTTTGACTTTCCATACTGCACATCTCTTATAGTTCCAGATAATATAGGTCCTCAAAGAATGCTTCTTAAGTTGGTTGCAGAAATTTCAATTAAATTAAATTAAACATGTATAGAGTGATTACTATAATAAACAAGTCATTGGGTCAGCATTGAGTCGAGAGTAGCTCACAGTCAGGCGAGGGTTGGGAAGCAAACTTCATAGATAAATAAGAAATAATCCTAATGTAGCTACCAACTTAGAGAGTAAAATCACTTACACAAATGTATATAGAACAGCTCAGACCAAGTTAAATATCAAAATAGAACTATAAGCAAGTTTTATGGGAACACAAAGAAGAACATAACTTATAAGACTAGGGGAAGACATTTCAAAGAAATGACATTTTGTGTGATTCTTGAAGGATAAATTAGATTTCAGTAAACAGAAAATATTTTTGTAAGTTTTTTTAGGCTGAAGGAGGATCATGATTAAAGGTAAAAGCATGGAAGTTTCAAAATATAGGCATATTTAAGGAATGGAGAGTAAGCCAGGGCATCCAGCCAGTCTGGATGCATGCTAGGATAGGAAGAGGAGTTAGGAGTTTCAGGTTGTAACTGGTTCTGCTTCTGCCCCCTCTATTTTGATGACACCAATCTCTCACCAAGATCAGACTCATCTCCTAATCACCAAATCAAAAGCACATTTGTCAATTATTATCTTAATTAACTATATTATATAGAATTATTGACCACACTCTGAAACTCATTGCCTTATCAGACCTCTGTGATAACATTTTTTGTATCTACATCTCTTCCCCTTCCCCCACCCCATGGCATGTTTTGTATTAGATTTTCCTTTCCTTGCAAATACACATTTGTTGAAATAGTGTATCCTTGAGTACATTTACAAAATCATGACACTTTGTTTTAAAAACTAACTGCTAATTTTTAAAAGGATTTTCCCAATATTTAGCTAGTAAATTTCCATATTCCCTTGCAATCAGCTGCTCTTATAAACTAATGAGACTGTGCTTAATTTTTATTTATTTTTAAAATGGTATAAACCTCACTGAAATTCTCTGGAATATTTTCATGTAGGTGAGAAAATTCTGTTTCCAGGTTTTTAAATTTTTTTAATGTTTTTATTTATTTTTGAGAGAGAGAGAAAGAGAGATACTGACAGTGAAGGAGGGGTACAGAGAGAGGGAGACACAGAATCTGAAGCAGGCTCTAGGCTCCGTGCTGTCAGCACAGAGCCCCACCCGGGACTTGAACCCATGAACCGAAGTCAGACGCTTAACCAACTGAGCCACCCAGCCACCCCCTATTTCCAGGTTTTTAAAAAAATATATGCAGACATGAGGGGCGCCTGGGTGGCTCAGTCAGTTGGGCGTCCGACTTCAGCTCAGGTCATGATCTCATAGTTTGTGGGTTCGAGCCCCACATCAGGCTCTGTGCTGATCTCTTGCTCAGAGCCTGGAGCCTGCTTCAGATTCTGTGTCTCCTTCTCTCTCTGCCCCTCCCCCACTCACACTTTGTCTCACTCTGTTTCTCAAAAATAAATAAATGTAAAAAAAAAAATTTAAAAACAAATATATGTAGACATGAAAAACTTTAGTATGTTATTCATATAACTTGGCCAGAAAATCATATCAGGATATATGGAAACATCCCAAATATATTTTCAAAATTCTTCCTTTTGAAAAGCAGTTGCATTTTACTTAAATATCATATTGATATCAGAGGACAAAATAAAGATGTTAATGACTTATGAAACATTTGTTGAATAGGAACTTACCAGATAATAGAGCAGCAAATTTAGAACACTTATCTTTTATTAGCAGAAAAATATATAACTCATCTTAAATTCAGCAACTCTTTTAAGTATTAGCATGATAATACTTAGTTGAGTGAACCTCTCAACTGTACATGGTCACTTGTCTCATTTTAGGAGTTCATAAAGATCAAAAATATAAGAAATAACAAATATTGGCAAGGATGTGGAGAAAAAAGAACGCTTGTGCACTGTTGGTGGGAATGCAAACTGGTGCAACCACTGTGGAAAACAGTATGGAGGTTCCTCAAAAAATTAAAAATAAAATTACCATATGATCCAGTAATTCCACTACTGGGTATCTATCCAAATTTTATGCTAAGCGACATAAGTCCATCAGAGAAAGCCAAATACCATATGATTTCACTCATATGTGGAATTTAAGAAACAAAACAGATGAACGTAGGGGAAGGGGGGAAAAGAGAGGGATGCAAACCATAAGAGACACTTAACTATAGAGAACAAATGGAGGGTTGCTGAAAGGGAGGTGGGCGGGGGATAGGCTAAATGGGTCATAGGTATTAAGGAGGGCACTTGCGATGAACACTGGGTGATATATGCAAGTGATGAATCACTAAATTCTACTCCTGATACTATTATTACAATATATGTTAACTAAGTAGAATTTAAGTAAAAACTTGAAACATTAAAAAAAATTTAAAAACACAAAGAATATGAAAACACTAATTCATAAAAACATACATACTCCTATTTGCAGCATTATTTATAATAATTAACAGAAGCAACCCAAGTGTCCATCCATAGATGAATGTACAAAGAAGATGTGGTGTATATATATATATATATATATATATGTATATATATATACATATATATACATATATGTATATATATATACATATATATATATATATATATATAGAATATTATTCACAATGGAATATTATTCAAGCATAAAAAGAATGAGCTCTTTCCATTTGCAACAATGTGGATAGAGCTAGAGGGTATAATGCTAAGTGAAAGAAGTCAGAGAATGTCAAATATATTGTTTCTCTCATATGTGGAATTTAAGAAACAAACAAAATATTCTCTTAAATATAGAGAACAAACTGGTGGTTACCAGAGGGGAAGTAGGTGGAGGGATGAGTGATAGAGATAAGGGGATTAAGATTACTCTGGTGAGCACTGAGTAATATATAAATTATTGCATCACTATATTGTATACCTGAAGCTAATACTGTATATTAATTATATCAATAAAAAGATTTTATATAGAATCTCATATATTAAAGATCCTTTTCATAAAAATTAACCATATTAATGACATCCTATATCTTTTTGTGCACTGTGTGCTTCAGCTTCTGTGCTGCAGTAGCTGGCCTCTGATGAAAATGATTTTTGAATGGAGTGGTATTTCTTACATTCTAATTCATTTATTCACCATGCAATAGTTTTTAATTATAAAGGTATTTTTTAACTTGTTGCTATATTGTTTTTCTCTACTATTTCCACCAATTTTTAAACCAGTGCAGATAATTTTTACTGCATAAAGAGAAACAAGCATTTCACCACTGATATGCAGATCTTACTCGATTTTCAATGGGGTTATATCCTGATAAACTCATTATAAGTTGAGAAAAAAACATCACAACTTGAAAATATCCTAAGTCAAAAATGCATCAATACACCTGATGCATCAAAGCTTAGCCTAGCGCACCATAAATGTAACCAGAACACTTGAATTAGCCTATGGTTGGGCTAACAGTTTATTTTATAATATTTCACAATACAGTGTTGAATATCTCATGGAATTTATTGAATACTGTATTGAAGATGAAAACCAGAATGGTTGCATGTGTACAGAATGGTTGTTAATGTATTGGTTCTTTAGCACCTTGACTGCATGACTGCTGGGTGCTGCAGCTCATTGTTCTGGTCAGCATTACAAGAGTGTATTCCACCTCATATCCCTAGCCTGGAAAAAGAACAAAATCCAAAACTTGATGTGCAGGTCCTACTGACTGTGTATCACTTTTATACCTTCCTAAATTTGAAATATTACAAGTCAAACTATTGTTAAGTCAGAACTATCTGTATGACTTTTCATTTTTACTTAAAAAATTTTTTTAATGTTTTTTTAAATTTTTGAGACAGAGAGAGACAGGGCATGAGCAAGGGAGGGGGAGAGAGAGGGAGAGAGGGAGAGAGAGAAACAGAATCTGAAGCAGGTTCCAGGCTCCAAGCTGTCAGCACAGAGCCTGACATGGGGCTCGAACTCACGGACTACAAGATCATGACCTGAGCCACCCAGGCACCCCTCATTTTTACTTTTAAGTAAGTAACCTCAATAAGGGCTTCTTAACTTTTATCATTTAATTAAATTTATAAAGTAATGGAATGAGTATTGCATAGTGATAGTTGGCAATCGCTGATCAGCTGCTTTGCTTTAGGCACTCTTCTCACTCATAAAATTTATAACATTCCTGTGAAGTAAGTTATATTATGATTCCAATTCTATAGATGAGGAAACTAAGACACACAGACACCAAGTAAGGTCAAGTAACCACCCCAGGTTCTATACTGTATAAGTTACAATATTTGTAAGATTTGAACCCAGTAAGTTTGACTCTAGAGCCCAGGGTCCTACTGCTAATCACCATATTATATTGTTTTATGTTAAATGATATTAAATACAGACTTGTAAAAAATCTCAAATTTTTCATGCCCTCAGTGCATTTTAAAAAATGTTTGTGTATTAATAAGAGCAATAGTTCTGTTTTCAATAGCTGATACCACAAAGCACATTTCAGGTTGAGTTTCACTATTAATGATAGATAAAAACTCAGATTTCTGAAGAAGTTCTTGATAATTTTCACATATTCTTTACACCTTTTTCAGATGACATTAGAATTATTAGTTTTACCTCCAAAACTGATAAAGTGCTTATAAGGAATTTAAGGGAAATGTCAGTTTGACCATTTTCTTCCTTTTCCTCCTCTTCTTCTTAGCTATATGTAGATAATACCATTAATTTTGAACATTTCTTTGCAGAAATATATTTAGGTCACTTGAACATTTCATAGAAAAGTTGAGTTAAAATTAAGATAAGATAATCTGTGAAGTCATTTATCTGAGCACACGTAAACTACTGTATATCATGAAGGCTGAAAACAAAGAAACAAGCATGGAAGTCACTACCAATACTTGCAAGTACAGAATTCCATCTTGTTTCTCAATATATCTCACATACCATGACTCACACATAACCAGTTGGCCCAGTGCCCTTTCAGAGAATCACTAAAATTTGTTCATCTGTAAAGGAAAATCAATCATTTATAGATTTTCACTGAACAAAGGCAAGGCAAGATTTACAAAAGAAAAAAAAAAAGCTATGTGAACTATGAAACTTAAATTTTTCCTTGAGCAAGCTAGTTGTCCAGTTACTATCAGGGAGATCAGTCTTTCCTGAGATAGACTGATTAACGTGATTGTTTTTTTCTGAAAAATTTTGTGATCTGACCTAAAAAGTATATATGGCATGAACATCTATGGTTAATGGCTCCTTGGGACTTTGGGTTGCCTTTGCCCCACCTCCTCAGTTAAATGAAGACTGTATTATTTCCTCATTATAATTCCCTCCTTTTGGTCACTCTCAGCTACCAGAGCAATCAAATTCATCAGGAGAGCTTCAGCATCATGTTGATGCAATATTAGCAACTGAATATTAGCTCCTGTAAATGGTTGGAAGTAACATTTTAAGCACGTGGATATTAGTACTGAACAGAAAGAATTATGAAGACTAAGAGGCTGAATATACAATGAATATACAATAGATAAAAGTAGAACTCTTACCCACAGTCTGCAGCAACCTGTATCAGAAACTAACCCTATATATATATATATATATATATATATATATATATATATATATATGAAATTTATTGTCAAATTGGTTTCCATACAACACCCGGTGCTCATCCCAACAGGTGCCCTCCTCAATGCCCATCACCCATTTTCCCCTCCCTCCCACCCCCCATCAACCCTCAGTTTATTCTCAGTTTTTTAAGAGTCTCTTATGATTTAGCTCTCTCCCTCTCTAACTTTTTTTTCCCTTCCCCTCCCCCCATGGTCTTCTGTTAAGTTTCTCAGGATCCACATAAGAGTGAAAACATATGGTATCTGTCTTTCTCTGTATGACTTATTTCCTATATTTTCAATAAATCCAGAAAGCCAGCCTGTTATAAGTCAGACTTGTAGGAAGTCAGACTGCTGCCTCTAGTAACAATCCAGGAAGTTAAACGATAACTTCTGTAACAATCATCAAGTGACCAGGACTTAATTACAATCAGCTTTCTAATTTTTGTCTCTGTTTATAACTTAGAATAAGACAGAGTGCCAAATATATACCCATGATCCATCACATAGGATGCCTCACTTCCAGTTAGCCCACCTACAGCTTCTTCATGCCAGTAGTCTTCAATGAAGGCAAAACTGAAGCCTTTCCTTTTTTCCACTATAAAGTTTCCCACTTCTTATATGCCTTTGAGTCTCTGCCAAACAAAAGTGATGACAGCTGACACCCTTGCTACAGCGAGCTCTGGATAAATAGCCTTTGGATTTTTTTATTTGGTTGCTCTTTGTTTATTTCCACTGGATAATGACTGATATTATGAAACATTTGGAATGCACTTTGTACCTTAATTAACTGGTAGCTATGCTTTAACTGAAGTGTGCAGCTCATCATTGGGTATCATATTAACCCAATCTTGCCAGGGCAGCAATTAGTTGAGATCATTCCATTATCTAGAACTATTACAGCTAATAAACCTATCCTAGTCTGTAGGTGTCTCAGATATGTCCTGGTAAATTACCATATCAATAAAATATGAAGTAACCAGGAGATTTGTTTTACATACATAGAAAGGTCAGATAATAACATCAAAATATGCATTTTGCATCAGAATATAGTGAAAGTCAACCTGAAATGTACCTTGTGATACTAACTATTGAAAACAGAACTATTGCTGTTAATACTACATAAACATTTTTTTAATGCACGCAGGGCATGAAAAACTTGAGATTTTTAAAAACTCGAGATTTTTTTTAAAACTCTGTATCTGATGTCATTTAACATAAAACAGTATAATATGGTAATTAGGAGTAGGACTATAGTGCAAATATTTTTCTTCTGTTCCATACTTTTCCTTTTCATTATGTGGATTGTTTCTTTTGCCATGCAGAAGTTTTAATTTGAAGTAGTCCTGCTTGTTTATTCTTGCTTTTGTTGCTTGTGCTTTTTGGCATGACATCCCAATGATCATTGGCCAAGACCACTATCAGGAAGCTTTTTCTTATGTTGTTTTCTACGAGTTTTATGGTTTCAGGTCTTACATTTAAGTCTTTAATACTTTAATCAATTTTTGTGAGTTGTGTAAGGTAGGGATTGAATTTCATTCTTTTGCATGTGAATATCCAGTTTTCTCAGCATTATTTATTGAAGAGATTATCTTTTCCCCTATTAAGTATTCTTGGCTCTCTTCAAATATTAATTGAGTTTATGTGTGGGTTTATATCTGGCTCTCAGTTCTGTTTCATTGATTTATGTGTCTGTTCTTATGCCAGTTCTATACTGTTTTGATTACTGTAGATTTATAGTTTGAAATCAGAAAGTGTGATGCCTCCAGTTTTATTCTGATTTCCAAGATTACTTTCACTATTGGAGTCTTGTGGTTCCATCCAAATTTTAGGATTCCTTTTTATTTTGTGAAAAATGCTGCTGGAATTTTTATAGGAATTGTATTGAATCTCTGGATGACTTCAGGTAGTATGAACATATTAACAATATTAATTCTTGCAATCCATGAACATGAGCTATTCTGTTTATTTGCATATTTTCCAATTTCTTTTATCAATGCCTTATAGTTTTCAGTGTACAAACTTTTCACCTCTTTGGTTGTTTGTTCTTAAGTATTTTATTGGTCTTCAAAGCTGTTATAAATGGTATTTATTTTCTTTCTCTTTCAGATATTTTGATAGTGAATAGAAATGCAATTGATACTTGTATATTGATTTTTGTTATCCTGCAACCTTACTTAATTTGTTGATTACTTCTGTTTTGGAGGATTTAGAGTTTTCCATATATAAGATTATTCTATCTGCAAACAAGGACAATTTTACTTCCTCATTTTCTATTTGAATGCCTTTTATTTATGTTTTTTTTTAATGCCCAATTACTCTGGCAAGGATTTCTAATACTGTGCTGAACAGAGTGGGGAGAGTGGCACCTTTGTTTTGTTTCTGATTTTAAAGGAAAAATTTCAGCTCTTCACTGTGGCTTCTGATGTTAGCTGCGAACCTGTCATATATGGCCTTTATTATGTTGAGATATGTTACTTCTATATTCAAAGTGTTGAGAGTTTTTATCATAAAAGAATACTGAATTTTTTGAAATGCTTTTTCTGCATCTATTGAATATATTGAATATGATCTTTATCTTTCATTCTATTAATGTGGCATATAACATTAATGGATTTATGTATGTTGAACCATCCTTGTATCCAAGGGATAAGTCCCTTGATCATGGTGTATGATACTTTTAATGTGATGTTGAATTCAGTTTGCTAGAATTTTGCTGTGTATTTTGCGTCTATGTTCATTAGGGATATTGTCTTCTGGTTTTCTTTCTTTTTGTTTTAATGTTTTATTATTTTTGAGAGAGAGAGAGCGAGAGAGAGCGAGAGAGCGAGAGAGAGAGAGAGAGAGAGCAAGCAGGGAAAGGGCAGACAGAGAGAGAGAGACAGAATTGGAAGCAGGCTCCAGGCTCCGAGCTGTCAGCACAGAGCCCAATGTGTGGCTTGAACTCACAGACCGTGAGATCATGACCTGAGCTGTAGTCAACCGCCCAACCAACTGAGCCACCCAGGCGCCCCCAGTTTTCTTTTATTTGAGTGTTATTATCTGATTTTGGTATCAGGGTAATGCTGACCTTAAAAAATTGAGTTTGAAATTATTCCTTTTTGGGAGAAGTTTGAGAACTGACATTAATTCTTCATTAAATGTTTTTGGTAGAATTCACCAGTGAAACCACCTAGTAGTCTTGGACTTTTCTTTGTTGGGAGGTTTTTGATTATCAATTCAATCTTCTTACTTATTATTGGTCTGTTTCTTAACAGATTTTCTGTTTCTTAATGAGCCAGCCTTGGTAGGTTTAATGTTTCTAGGAATTTATCCATTAATCTGTGTTATCCAGTTTACTTGCTTGTAATTATTCCTCATAGCCTCTTATGATCCTTTGTATATTTCTGGTGTCAGTCATAATGTCTCCTCTTTCATTTACAACTTTAAGTCCTCTCCCTTTTTCTTGGTTAATATAGATTGATTTTTTAATTTTGTTTAACTTTCAAAAAACAAACTCTTAGCTTTATTGATCTTTTCTATTGTCTTTCTAGTCTCTTTTGTTTATTTCTGCTATAATATTTATTATTTCCTTTATTTTCCTAACTTTGGGATTAATTTTTTTCTTTTTCTAAATGCTTGAGATTTAATGTTGGGTAGTTGATGTGAGGTATTTCTTTTTTAATGTACATTTTTTCACTATAACTTTTCTCTCAGAATTGCTTTTGCATCATCCTGTAAGATGTGGCATGTTGTATTTTCATTTTTGTTTTTCCAAAGAAGTTTTCAAATTTTTTATTTGATTTCTTCTTTGACCCATTGGTTATTCAGTAATATGTTGTTTAATTTCCACATATTTGTGAATTTTTCAGTTTTATTAATGTTACTAATTTTATTTTTATTTCTTAATTAAAAATTTTTTTCAAATATTTATTTAAATTCTAGTTAGTTAACATACAGTGTAATATTGGTTTCAGAAGTAGAATTTTGTGATTCATCACTTACATAGAACACCCAGTGCTCATCATAACAAGTACCTTCCTTAATAGGCATCACCCATTTAGCCCATCCCCCGTCCCACCTCCCTCCATCAACCCTCAGTTTGTTCTCTATAGTTAAGAGTTCTCTTATGGTTTGTCCCCCCCTCTCTTTTTTTTTCCCTTCCCATATGTTCATCTGTTTTGTTTGTTAAATTCCACATTTGACTGAAATCATAATGGTATTTGTCTTTCTCTCACTGACGTGCTTTGCTTTGCTTAATAGACTAGCTCCATCCATGTTGTTGCAAATGGCAAGATTTCATTCTTTTCGTTGGATGAGTAATAATTCCATTGTATGTATGTGTGTGTGTATATATATGTGGCGCATATATATATATATATATATGTATGCATGCCACATTTTCTTTATCCATTCATCAATCAGGGGACACCTGGTCTCTTTCTATAATTTGGCTATTGTTGATAATGTTGCTGTAAACATCAGGGTGCATGTACCTCTTCAAATCTGTATTTTTGTACCCTGTGAGTAAATACCTAGTAGTGCAATGACTGAATTGTAGGGTAGTTCTATTTTTGACTCTTTGAAGAACCTCCATACTCTTCTACAGAGTGGCTGCATCAGTTTGCATCTTGCATACAGTGCAAGAGGATTCCCCTTTCTCTGCATCCTTGCCAACATTTTATTCCTTGTGTTGTTAACTGTAGCCATTCTGACAAGTGTGAAGTGGTATCTAATCGTGCTTTCCATTTAGATTTCCCTGATGATGAGTGATGTTGAGCATCTTTTAATGTGCCTGTTAGCAATCTGTATGTCTTCTTTGGAAAAATGTCTATTCATGTCTTCTGTCCATTTCTTCACTGTTTTGGGGATGTTGTTTATGGGGTGTTGAGTTTGAGACGTTATTTATAGATTTTGGATACTAACCCTTTATCCAGTATGTCATTTGGAAATATTTCCTCCCATTCCATAGGCTGCCTTTTAGTTTTGTTGATTGTTTCCTTCACTGTGCAGAAGCTTTTTATCTTGATGAAGTCCCAATACTTGATGTTTGCTTTGTTTCCCTTGCCTCCAATGGCATGTCTAGTAAGAAGTTGCTCTGCCTTATGTCAAAGAGGTTGCTGCCTGTGTTCTCTTCTAGGATTTTCATATTTTCCTATCTCACATTTAGGTCTTTTATCCATTTTGAATTTATTTTTGTGTATGGTATAAGAAAGTGGTCTGGTTTCATTCTTCTACCTGTTGCTGTCCAGTTTTCCCAGTAGCATTTTTTTAAGAGACTGTTTTTTTCCATTGGATATTCTTTCCTGCTTTGTCAAAAATTAGTTGACCATATAGTTGTGTGTCCATTTCTGGATTCTCTATTCTGTTCCATTGATTTATGCATCTATTTTGGTGTCAGTATCATATTATCTTGATGACTATAACTTTGTAATATAGCTTGAAGTCCAAAATCATTGTGCCTCCAGTTCTGCTTTTCTTTTTCAGGATTGCTTTGGGGTCTTTTGTGGTTCTATACAAATATTAGGATTGTCTGTTCTAGCTCTTTGAAAAATGCTGGTGATATTCTGATGGGGGTTGCATTAAATATATAGATTGCTTTGGGAGGTATAGATATTTTAACAATGTTTGTTCTTCTAATCAATGAGCATCGAATGCTTTTCCATTTTTTTGTGGCCTCTTAATGTCTTTCATAAGTGTCCTATAGTTTTTGGAGTACAGATCTTTTATTTCTTTGATTAGATTTATTCCTAGGTATCTTACGGTTTTGGGTACAATTGTAAATGAGACTGATTCTTTGATTTCTTTTTCTGCTGCTTCATTGTTGGTGTATAGAATTACAACAGATTTCTGGGGTGCTGGATGGTTCAGTCAGTTCAGTGTCTGACCCTTGATCTTAGCTCAGATTTTGATTTCATGTTCGTGAGTTCAAGCCCCACATTGGCTCCACACTGGGCATGGAGCCTACTTAAAAACAAAAGAAATGCAACAAATTTCTGTATGTTGATTTTATATCCTGCAACTTTGCTGAATTCATGAAATAGTAGTACTATTTTTTTGTGGAGTCTTCGGATTTTCTACATAAAGTATCATGTCATGTGCAAATAGTGAAAGCTTGACTTCTTCCTTGCTGATTTGGATGCTTTTTATTTCTTTTTGTTGTCTGATTGCTGAGGTTAGGACATCTAGTACTATGTTAAATAACAATGGTGAGAGTGAACATCCCTGTCTTGTTCCTGTCTGTAGAGGAAGAGTTCTTGGTTTTTTCCCATTAAGGATGATGTTAGCTGTGGGTCTGTCATATATGGCCTTTATGATGTTAAGGTATGTTCCATCTATCCTTACTTTGTTGAGGATTTTGATAAAGAATGGATGCTATGTTTTGTCAAATGTTTTTTGTGCATCTATTGAGAAGATCATATGGTTTTTGTCCTTTCTTTTATTAATGTGGTATATCACATTGATTGATCTGTGAATATTGAACCAACCTTGCAGCCCAGGAATTAATTCCACTTGATTATGGTGAATAATTTTTTTAAAAAAGTTATTTATTTAAATTCAAGTTAGTTAACATACATTGTAGTATTGATTTCAGGAGTGGAACCCAGGGATTCATCACTTACATATAACACCTAGTGCTCATCCTGAAAACTGTCCTCCTTAATGCCCATCAACCATTTAGCCCATCCCCCCACCCACCTCCCCTCCACTAACCCTCAGTTTGTTCTCTGTATTTAAGAGTCTTATGGTTTGCCTCCCTCTGTTTTTATCTTATTTTGTTTCTTCCCTTACCATGTTCATCTGTTGTGTTTCTTAAATTCCGCATGTGAGTGAAATCATATACTTATCTTTCTTTGACTTCTTTTGCTTTGCATAATACACTCTAATTCTATCCACGTTGTTGCAGGTGGCAAGATTTCATTATTTTTGTTCACTGAGTGGTATTCGTTTATATATATTATATATATATATATATATATATATATATATATATATATATACACACACACCACATCTTCTTTATTCATCAGTTGATGGACATTTGGGATCTTTCTGTAATTTGGCTATTGTTGATAGCACTGCTATAAACATTGGGGTGCATGTGCCCCTTCAAATCAGCCTTTTGTATCCTTTGGGTAAATACCTAGTAGTGCAATTGCTGAAGCGTAGTGTAGTTCCATTTTTCATTTTTTGAGAAATCTCCATAATGTTCTCCAGAGTGGTTGCACCAGTTTGCATTCCCACCAGAAGTGCAACCTTCCTATCCTCAGTAACATCTGTTGTTTCCTCAGTTGTTAATTTTAGCCATTCTGACAAGTGTAAGATGGTATCTCATTGTGGTTTTGATTTGTATTGCTCTGACAATGAGTGATGTTGAGTATCTTTTCATCTGTCTGTTAGCCTTCTGGATGTCTTCTTTGGAAAAGTGTCTATTCATGTCTTCTGCCCATTTCTTCACTGGACTATTTGTTTTAGGGTGTTGAATTTGAGAAGTTATTTATAGATTTTGGATACAAACCCTTTATCAGATATGTCATTTGCAAATATCTTCTCCCATTCCATTGGTTGCCTTTTAGTTTTGTTGATTGTTTCCTTGTACAGAAGTTTTTATTTATTTATTTATTTATTTATCTTGATGAGGTCCCCATTTTTTCTTTTATTTTTCTTACCTCCAGACATATTTCTGGTAAGAAGTTGCTGCTGCGCAGATCAACGAGGTTGCTGCCTGTCTTCTCATCTAGGATTTTGATGGTTTCCTATATCACATACAGGTCATTCATCTATTTTGAATTTTTTTTGTGTGTATAATGTAAGAAAGTGGTCCAGTTTCATTCTTCTGTATGTTGCTGTCCAGTTTTCCAAGCACCATTTGCTGAAGAAGCTGTCTTTTTTTTTCACTAGATGCTTTTTCCTGCTTTTTTGAAGTTTAGTTGGTAATACATTTGTGGGTTAATTTCTGGGTTCTCTATTCTGTTCCATTGTTCTGTGTGTCTGTTTTTGTGCCAATACCATACTGTCTTGATTATTACAGCTTTGTAATGTAGCTTAAAGTCCTGAATAGTGATACTCCCCTCCCCACTAGCTTTGGTTTTTTTTTCAACATTACCTTGGCGATTCAGGATCATTTGTGGTTCCATTCAAATTTTAGGATTGTTTGTTCCAGCTCTGTGAAAAATGCTGGTCTTATTTTGATAGGAATTATATTGAAGGTGTTAATTGCTTTGGGGAGTATAGACATATTTACAATAGTTGTTCTTCCAATCCATGAGTATGGAATGTTTTTCCATTTCTTTGTGTCTTCTATTTCTTTCATAAGCTTCTATAGCTTTCCACATAAAGATCTTTCACCTCTGTGATTAAGTTTATTCCTACGTATGGGGTGCCTGGGTGGCTCAGTCAGTTGAGCGACTGACTTTGGCTCAGGTCATGATCTAACAATTTGTGAGTTCGAGCCCCGCGTCGGGCTCTGTGCTGACAGCTCAGAGCCTGGAGCCTGCTTCTGATTCTGTGTCTCCCTCTCTCTCTGCCCCTCCCCCACTCATGCTGTGTCTCTCTCTGTCTCAGAAATAAATAAACATTAAAAAAATTTTAAGTTTATTCCTAGGTATCTAGTTGTTCATGGTGCAATTGAAAATGGAATTGATTCCTTTATTTCTTTTTCAGCTGATTCGTTACTGGCATATAGGAATGCAGCAGATTTCTGCACATTGATTTTATATCCTGCAACTTTGCTGGATTCATGTATCAGTTCCAGTAATTTTTTGGTGTAATCTTCTGGGTTTTCTACATAGAATATCATGTCATGTGGAAAAAGTCAAAGTTTGACTTCTTCCTTGGCAATTTGGATGCCTTTTCTTTCTTTTTGTTGTCTGATTGCTGAGGCTAGGACTTCCAACACTATGTTGAACAACAGTGGTAAGAGTGGACATCCCTGCTGCGTTCCTGACCTTAGAGGGAAAGCTCTCAGCTTTTCCCCATTGAGGATGACGTTAGCTGTGGGTCTTTCTTAACTGGCCTTTATGATGTTGAGGTGTGTTTCCTCTAAAGCTACTTAGTTGAGGGTTTTGATCAAGAATGAATGCTGCATTTTGTCAAATGCTTTTTCTGCATCTATTGAGAGGATCTTATCCTGTGTGGTTCTTATCCTTTCTTTTATTAATGTGGTGTATCACATTGCTTTGCAAATGTTGAACCAACACTATAGCCCAGGAATAAATCCCACTGGATCATGGTGAATAGTTATCTTGATGTACTGTTGAATTTGATTTTCTAGTGTCTTTTTGAGAATTTTTGCATCCATGTTCATCAACGATATTGGCCTATAATTCTTCTTTATAGTAGGGTCTTGTCTGGTTTTGGAATCAAGGTAATGCTGGCCTCATAGAATGAATTCGGAAGTTTTCTTTCCATTTCTACTTTTCGGACTGGTTTGAGAAGAAGAGATATTAACTCTTCTTTAAATATCTGGTAGAATTCCCCTGGAGAGCCATCTGGCCCTAGGCTTTTCTTTGTTGGAAGATTTGTGATTACTGTTTCAGTTTCTTTGCTAGTCATGAGTCTGTTCAAATTTTCTAGTTTTTCCTGTTTGAGTTTTGCTTGTATGTTTCTAGGAATATGTCCATTTCTTCCAGATTTGTCAGTTTGTTGGCATATAAATTTTCCTCATATTTTCTTATAATTGTTTGTATTTTTGTGGTGGTTGTGATCTCTCCTCTTTAGTTTGTTATTTTATTTATTTCTGTCCTTTCTCTTTTATCTTTATAAGTTTGGCTAAGAGTTTATCACCTTGATTAATTCTTTCAAAGAACCATCTCTTAGTTTCTTTATCTGTTCTATTGTTTTTTGTTTCTGTATCATTTATTTCTGCTGTAATATTTATTATTGCCCTTATTCTGCTGAGTTTAGACTTTATTTGCTGTTTCTTTTTTTAGCTCCTGTAGGTGCAAGTTTAGGTATGTATTTGAGACTTTTCTTGCTTTTTGGAGTGGACCTATATTGCAATATACTTCCCTCTAGGACTGCCCTTTGGTGAATACCAAATAGTTTGAACTGTCATATTTTCAATTTCATTTGATTCCATATACTTTTTACTTCCATCTTTCTTATATCTGTATTGATTAGACCCCTGGATGTTATTTCTTCCTGTTTTTTCTTTTGGAGAAAACTGGACAGCCACATGCAACAGAATAAAACTGGACCACTATCTTATAACGTACATGAAAATCAAATACAACTGGCTTAAAGACTTGAATGTATGACCTGAATCCATAAAACTGCTGGAAGAAAACATAGGTGATAAGTTCCTTGACATCAATCATGATGATAATTTTTTGGAACTGCTTTCAAAGTCAATGGCAACAAAAGTGAAAATAAACAAATGGCTTCTAAAAGGTGAAGGGAACCATTGAAAAAATAAAAAGGCAATCTACTAAACATGAGAAGGCATTTGCAAATCATGTATCTGATAAGGAGTTAATATTCAAATTACAAAAACAACTAATATAATTCACCACCAAAAATAATCTGATTAAAAAGTGGGCAGAGGATCTGAGTAGACATTTTTTTAAAAGACAATACAAGTAACCAATAGGCGCATGAAAAGATGTGCATTATCGCAAATCATAAGGGAAATGTAAATCAGAACCACAAAGAGGTATTACTTCACACCTGTCGGAATGGCTATTATCAAAAAGATTAGAAAGAGCAAGTGTTGGTGAGGATGTAGAGAAAAGGAAACCCTTGTACCTTATTGGTGGGAATATAAATTGGGTCAGCTACTATGGAAAATTGCAAACTCTGTGGATATTAGTTAGCCTCTTTTTCCAGCCACTCCCTGCTTCCTTAATGTGATCAGGAGCAAACTGGCCATTTTTCTATAGTGGCAGGGATTGTGGTTTTATTGACTCAACAACATAGACTTTCTCTTATGAACACTGATGTAATACTACTGTTGAGTGCCTATTCCAGTTAAAGTATAGACAACGCTGAGCCCTTGATTTGGCATAATTTCCTGGATACTACTACACTGGACCTCTTCCATCATTGAGGGAACAGGGATTCATCCTCACTAGAACAGACACATGTTCTGGATATGGATTTACCTTTCCTGCCCATTATATTTCTGACAGAACCACCATCTGTGGTATCATAAAATGCTTTATCCACCATAATAGCATTCTGTACATGATTGTTTATGATTAAGGAACTCATTTTATTGCAAAGAAAATAAAGCCATGGGCTCATTACTATATGGTTGACTTGTCATACTCCATCTCCTGGATGTGGTTGGCCTACTTGAAATAAAAAGTGACTTTCTGAATACTTAATTACATAATAAATTGGAGACAATAGCTCAAAAGCATGGTATTCTGTCTTCAGGATTCAATATATACCTTGAATTAGATCCTGTTATATGGAGAGTGGCTTCCCCATAGCCAGACTATATGTTTACCAAATAATCTACTCACGGGTTTTTGGATTCCTATTCTGGCAACTAGGTTTTGATGTTTTGAAGGGTTTTTTCTCCAAGAGGGACTCCTTCCACTGGTGAAAAAAAACAATTATTCTATTGAACTGGAAAATGAAACTGCTATTGTCCATTTTGGGTTCTTCATGAGTAAGACTTGTGTAAATGGTCCTAATTACCAGGGAAAATTGGATTGCTACTTTACATAGGGACAAAGGTAGCTATTTGGTAACACAAGTGATTCTCTGTGGCTTCTCACAGCACCTCCATCCCTGTAGGAAATTTTAATGGAATACCAGAGCAACCAAACAAATGCATGACTATCAAGGACCCAGACACTTTGGGAATTAAGGTTTGCATTACTTCACCATGAAAAGAACCAGAACAAGCTGATGTTCTGATTGATGGCAATGGAAAGATGGAGTGTATACTGAAGGAAAAAGGCCATAGATATAAACTATAGCCACATGACCAATTACAGAAATGAAGAATATAGCAGCTTTGTATATTTTCTGTCTCACATTATGTATGTCTATTTGTATATGCTAAATATTTTCTTCTATTTGTTAATAATTTATATAAAAGCTGTTTGAAAATAACATTATAATTTATTCTTTAGGCATAAGAATATTCAGTGGGACTGTGACTGAGGGATTATTAATAGAACTAGCAACAGGTACAATAGCTGTTGAGATAGTACATCTCCTCATTTTGAGAAAATGGTGAAAACTTTTTCAGTTGTTTGAAGGATAGTTGAATCTTGTCAGGTAGGAATTTAGAGTTATGTTGTTGCTTTACAGAAGTTCAGGTATATAGTATGGTGCATATGGAAGCTGAATGGTGAAAGGGATGGATTAGCCTCCCAGTTCCAAATCCAGCATTAATTTCTCTGCTTTATGATACTGGAGATGGAATTGGTAAACATTGATCCTTTCCAAGCTTGCACAATTTTAAGCTTTATCAGTAGAAGTCCCTTAAGGGACACTTTAGGAGAAATGGACTTTTCTTATGGGTTATGATAAGCTTCCTCTTGTGTTCCTAGGGCATATTTTCAATTGGAATGCACATGGGACATACAAGAGCACTCACTTTCTAGCAACTTTTCTTGCTAACACTGGCCCATGATTTCCTGGGGAAACCAAATTATGGTCTTCTGAACTACAGGCACTTTGGAAGGAGGGCTCCTACTCACTGGTCTCAGCCTATAATTCCTTGCCCAGTAACAACACTCACTGGCTGTGACCAGCTGTAGTTTGCATAACCCAGCAAACTTCTTCATTGCCCAGTATGTAGAAGTTATACACTTTCCAGAGAGGCCTAAATCACAGCCTTAAAGAGGAGGCCTCCTTACCTTTCCAAGTTTGTTCCTTGCTTAGGAACTGTCCCTCAGCTCTAGGATATTCTTTAGCTTCTCTTTTATTCCCTGTTAGAGGCTAACTTCCTGTTACCAGTTAGTGACGTAAAATCTCCCTGTTCAGATCACTATGTTTCCTTTACCCTGATTGGATTCTGACAGGTTACAATAGTATGTCATCATATGGCTATACCACAATTTATTTGTCCGCATACTAGTTGAACAATACAATGAGTGGCACTACCCTGCCAGGGAACACAGCATGGGACCCTGCCTGATCAGAGGTAAATGCAGAGCCCAGCTAGTAGCCTTGCCCTACCCTATAGGCCAGGTGCCCAACTAGGGAGCCCACCCAATGAGCCCTCTTGAGCATAGAGCTCAGCCTACAGGCCAACCCTACCGCAGAACTTAGACTGTGGTGCCCCCACCCTAACCACTGCTTCAAATCATAGCCACTGGCCTCACCCAAACTTGTTATTAGCTTAAAATAGGGTAACTTTAAGATACTTTATGTACGTCTCAAGGAAACCACTGAACTATAGACCAAACAGACCTGACAGTTACATAAAGAACTTTTGATCCAATAGCAACAGAATACTCATTCTTCCTAAATTCATATAGGTCATTTTAGGATAGATTATATGTTAAACCACAAACCCCAGATGATTATAATAAAGGAGTCAGAACATGTTATCACAAAAACTCATCAAATTACAAAAGAAGTCAGCCAAGGGAGGAAGCATGAAACAAAGGATTTACAGTCAGAAAACAATTAACAAATAACAGTAGTAAGCCTTAACAATCAATAATTACTTTAAATGTAAATGGCTTGAATTCTCTAAACAAAAGACATAGAAGAGTTTAAATTTTTTTATGTTTATTTATTTGAGAGAGAGAGACAGAGACAGAGACAGAGACAGACAGAGAACGAGCAGGGTAGGGGCAGAGAGAGACACAGAATCTGAAGCGGGTTCCAGGCTCCAACCTGACAGCACAGAGCCTGACGTGGGGCTCGAACTCACAAACTGTGAGATCATGACCTGAGCCGAAGTCGGACGCTTAACTGACTGAGTCACCAGGCACCCCAAGAAGAGTTTAATTAATAAAAAATAAGACCCAACAACATGCTGCTTATAAGAGGCTCACTTAAGTTTTAAGGACACACATAAACTGAAAGTGAAGACATGGAAAATAATATTCTTAACAAATGGTAAACAAAAGCAATTAGGGGTAGCTATACTTAGATAAAATAGAATGTAGTCTAAAAATGGTCACAAGAGACAAAGAAGGTCATTATATAATAATAAAGGTGTAAATGTATCAAGAAGATAAAACAATTGTAAATATTTATGTACCCAACATCATAGCACCTAAATATATAAAGCAAATCCTAACAGAACTAAAAGGAGAAATAGATAGCAATACAATAATAGTTAGGGAGTTTAATACCCCCACTCTCAACAATGGATAGATTATCCAGAAAGAGAGTCAATAAGGAAACAGTGGATTTGAGCAACACTATAGACCAAAATAGACCTGACAGTTATACACAGAACATTCCATCCAGTAGCAGCAGAATACACATTCTTCCCAAGTGCATATAGACTATTTTAGGATTTAGGATTTAAATTATATGTTAGACTACAAAACACGTCTCAACAAATTCAAAAAGATAGAAATATATCAAGTATCTTTTCTAACCACATGGTACAAAACCAGAAATCAATAACAGGAAGAAAGTAGGAACATTCACAAATACATGGAAATTAAACAACACACTCCTGAGCAACCAGTAGATCAAAAAATAAAAGAGAAATTTTAAAAAGACAAATAAAAATGGAAGCACACATTGAACAACTCGTGGGATGCAGCAAAAGCGGTCCTATGGTGAATGTCTATAAGTATAAATGCATACAGTGAGGAAAAAAAGAATCTCAGGTAAACACTCTATCACTATACCTAAGAGAATTAGAAAAGAACATACTAAACCAAAGGTAAATAGAAAGAAGGAAATAATAGTTTAGAGAAGAAATAAATGAAATAGAAACTAAAGAGACAATGGAAAACAAATCAATGAAACTAGGAGCTATTTTTTAAGCATATACAAAATTAACATATTTTAGGTACATTAATCAAGAAAAGAAGAACAAAAACTAAAAAATTATAAACACAGGGGGCATTACAGTTGTATTCATGGAACTACTTATGAATGATTATAGGCCAGGACATTGGATAATAAAGAACAAATGAATAAATTCCTATAAACTTGCAACATACCTAAACTGAATCATGAAGAAATAGAAAATCTGAACAGAATAATTGCTAGTAAGGAGATTGAATCAGTAATGAAAAACCTGCCAACAAAGAAAAGCCCAGGATTAAATGGTTTCACTGGTGAATTATACCAAACGTTTTAAGAATTAAGGGTGATCCTTCTCAAACTCTTCCAAAAAAACTGAAGAAGAAAGAACACTCCCAAACTCATTTTATAAGGCTGGATTACCATGATACCAAACACTAAAAGAAAAGAACACTACAGGCCAATATCCCTGAATGTAGATGATGTGCATTAAGTCCTCAATAAAATGCTAGCAAATCAAATTCAACAGCACAGTGTAAGGATCATACACCATAATCAAGTGGATTTATCCTTGAGCTACAAGGATGATTTCAACATACACAAATCAATAAATGCAATATAGCACATCAATAGAATGAAGAAAAATACTATATTATGACCTCAATAGATGCAGAAAAATCATTTGACAAAATTAAACATTTCATCATAAAAATTCTTTTTTTAAAAAGTTTATTCATTTTTGAGAGCGACAGAGATATCACGAATAGGGGAGGAACAGAGAGAGAGAGGGGGAGAGAGAATTCCAAGCAGGCCCCATGCTGTAAGCACAGAACCTCGTGCAGGGCTTGAATTCACAAAACCATGAGATCATTACCTGAGCCAAAACCAAGAGTCAGATGTTTAATCAGCTGAGCCACCCAGGGGCCCCAAATGTTAAAAACTCCTTAAAAAATAAGTATGGAACTGTAAAGACTATATATGACAAACTCACAGCAAACACAGTACTCAATGGTAAAAGGTTGAAACCAATTCTTCTAAGATTAGGAACAAGACAAGTGTACTCACACTAACCATTTTTATTCAACATAGTACTGGAAGTCCTAGCCAGAGCAGTCAGGCAAGAAAAAGAAATAAAAGACATCCAAATAAGAAAGGAAGAAGTAAAATTGCAAACCACATGATGTTATTATATAGAAAACTCGATAAAGACTCCACTAAAAAACTGTTAGAATTAATCAAAATCAGTGAAGCCACAGGATACAAAATCAAAATACAAAAATCAGTTGTATTTCTATACACTCACAAGGAACATCTGAAAGAGAAGTAAAGAAAGCAATACCATTTACAATAGAATCAAAACCAGTAAAGTACTTAGGAATAATTTAATCATGAAGGTGAAAGATCTGTATACTGAAAACTACAAGACATTGATGATATAAATTGAAGAAGACACAAATACATGAAAAGATATTCCATGTTAATTGATAAGAAGAATAAATATTGTTAAAATATCCATACTATCTAAAATAATGCAATCCCTATCAAAATTTTAATGACATTTTTTACCAACATAGGAAAAAAAATCCAAAATTCATATGAAACCACAAAAGACCCTAAATGACAAGGGCAGGCTTGAGAAAGAAGAGCAAAGCTGAATACCTCACACTAGTTTTAAGTTATACTCAAAGCTATAAAAATCAAAACAGAATGGTAATGGCATAAAAAAATGTGGATCATTGCAACAGAGTGAAGAGCCCAGAAATAAACCCACACATATATAGGCACATATTTGACAGAGGAGCCAAGAATGCTGAATGGGCAAAAGTTAGTCTCTTCAATAAATGGTGTTGGGGAAACTGGATATGCACATACAAAAGAGTGCAGTTGGAACCAATCTTAGACCACTTAGAAAAATTAATTCAAAATGGATTAAAGATTTATTTTTTTTCAATATATAAAGTTTATTGTCAAATTGGTTTCCATACAACACCCAGTGCTCATCCCAAAAGGTGCCCTCCTCAATACCCATCACCCACCTTCCCCTCCCTCCCACCCCCCATCAACCCTCAGTTTGTTCTCAGTTTGTAAGAGTCTCTTATGCTTTGGCTCTCTTCCACTCTAACCTCTTTTTTTTTTTTTCCTTCCCCTCCCCCATGGGTTTCTGTTAAGTTTCTCAGGATGCACATAAGAGTGAAACCATACGGTATCTGTCTTTCTCTGTATGGCTTATTTCACTTAGCATAACACTCTCCAGTTCCATCCACGTTGCTACAAAGGGCCATATTTCATTCTTTCTCTTTGCCACGTAGTACTCCATTGTGTATATAAACCACAATTTCTTTATCCATTCATCAGTTGATGGACATTTAGGCTCTTTCCATCATTTGGCTATTGTTGAGAGTGCTGCTATAAACACTGGGGTGCAAGTGCCCCTATGCATCAGTACTCCTGTATCCCTTGGGTAAATTCCTAGCAGTGCTATTGCTGGGTCATAGGGTAGGTCTATTTTTAATTTTTTGAGGAACCTCCACACTGTTTTCCAGAGCAGCTGTACCAGTTTGCATTCCCACCAACAGTGCAAGAGGGTTCCCATTTCTCCACATCCTCTTCGGCATCTATAGTCTCCTTATTTGTTCATTTTGGCCACTCTGACTGGCGTGAGGTGATATCTGAGTGTGGTTTTGATTTGTATTTCCCTGATGAGGAGCGACGTTGAGCATCTTTTCATGTGCCTGTTGGCCATCCGGATGTCTTCTTTAGAGAAGTGTCTATTCATGTTTTCTGCCCATTTCTTCACTGGGTTATTTGTTTTTCGGGTGTGGAGTTTGGTGAGCTCTTTATAGATTTTGGATACTAGCCCTTTGTCCGATATGTCATTTGCAAATATCTTTTCCCATTCCGTTGGTTGCCTTTTAGTTTTGTTGGTTGTTTCCTTTGCTGTGCAGAAGCTTTTTATCTTCATAAGGTCCCAGTAGCTCATTTTTGCTTTGAATTCCCTTGCCTTTGGGGATGTGTCAAGTAAGAAATTGCTGCGGCCGAAGTCAGAGAGGTTTTTTTCCTGCTTTTTCCTCTAGGGTTTTGATGGTTTCCTGTCTCACATTCAGGTCCTTTATGCATTTTGAGTTTATTTTTGTGAATGGTGTGAGAAAGTGGTCTAGTTTCAACCTTCTGCATGTTGCTGTCCAGTTCTCCCAGCACCATTTGTTAAAGAGACTGTCTTTTTTCCATTGGATGTTCTTCCCTGATTTGTCAAAGATGAGTTGGCCATACGTTTGTGGGTCTAGTTCTGGGGTTTCTATTCTATTCCATTGGTCTATGTGTCTGTTTTTGTGCCATGGATTAAAGATTTAAATGTAAGACCTGAAACTGCAAAAGTCCTAGAAGAATACACAAAGAAAAAGCTTCTTGACATTGGTATTGACAATGATTTTTTTGGATGGCAGAAAAAGCACAAACAACAAAAGTAAAGTAACTGGGACTACATCAAACTAACAACTCAGTAAAAGAAATAATCAACAAAATTAAAGGAAATCTGTGGAATAGGAGAAAATATTTGCTAACTATATATCTGATGATGTTAATATCCAAAGTATATGAGGAACTCCTACAACTTAATAGCAAAAACAAATAATCTGATTTAAAAATGGACAGAAGACTTGAATAGGCACATTTTCCAAAGAAGATGTAGAAATGGCCAACATGTACAAAAGGTATTCAACATCAGGGATGTTGCAAATGAAATGCATCAGGGAAATGCAGATCAAAACCTCAATGAGTCATTGCCTAATACCTGTTAGAATGGCAATTATAGAAAAGATGAGACAACAAGTATTGGTGACGATGTGGAGAAATTGCACTATTGATAAAAATCTAAGTTGGTATAGCTACTATAGAAAACACTAAAGCCATTAAAGAAAATGTGATACACACACACACACACACACACACACACACACACACTGGAATATTATTTAGCCTAAAATAAAGGAACTTCTGCCATCTGCAATAACATGTATGGAGTTTGAAGGCATTATGCTAAGTGAAATAAGTCATACAGAAAAAACTGATACGATCTCACTGATATGTGAAATCTAAAACAAAACAACAAAACCCAAACTCATTGATAAAAATAACAGATTGGTGGTTAACTTGGGTGAGGAGTTGGACAAAATGAGTGAAGGCAGTCAAAAGGTAAAAATTTCCAGTTATAAAATGAATAAATCATGGAGATGTAATATATAGCATGGTGACTGTAATTAATAATACTATATTGCATATTTGAAAGTAACTAGGAGAGTGGATCTTGCAAGTTCTCACCATGAGAAAAAAAATTGTAACTATACATGGTGATGGATGTTAACTAGACTCACTGTGCATCACTCTGAAATGTACACAAATGTTACATAATTACATTTTATACCTTAAATTTACATGATGCTATATATCAGTTATATATCAATAAAGCTGGGATAGAAAAAAGAATAAATTTGTCTACTAATTGAGCAAAATGCCATCTAAATAAAAAATAGTGCCCTGACATTCTAGAATGCTGTGAAAGAACCTATTCATTCACATTGGAAAATGACCAGAACATTCAATGTATACATGTAATGAAAGATTCCACATGGTCGAGTACATTTGTTGTGATCCTGTTCTTTGATCTGAAATAGACGCATACACCTAATTCTATGACTTCGATTTTGCCGAGACTATTATAATATTCTAAGTAGCATTTGTTAGGTTCTTTCTATGTGTCAGATTCTGTGTTAAATACAGTAATTACTCTTATAAATCTTTACAGCTAATCTCTACAGCCAAAGATATCATTTTCACCAGTTTCCCCTAATTTACAAATGAGGAAACAGAGGTACAGAGTTTGTGACTTAGTCATGGCTCTATGGCTAGTAAGTGGTAAGGCCAAACTTTAGAACCCAGGGTCCAAATTTAGAGTTTATGAACTTTATCACTCTATTTTGCCATCATTAATAATTTAGTATACCGCTCCCTTCATTTCGGCCAATATCCAATTTCTTCCATATGAATAGTTCAAGGAGATTGGGCAGGGGGTGGGGGTGGAAATATAGTTGACCCCTGAACAACATGGATTTGAACAGCATAGGTCCATTTATATGTGGATTATTTTATAACTACATTAGAGCACTGCAAATACATTTTCTCTTATGATTTTAATACCGTTTTATCTAGCTTTATTGTAAGAATACAGTATATAATACATGTAACATACAAAATATGTTGGTATATCAGTAAGACTTTCAGTCAACAGTAGGCTATTAGTAGTTTAGTTTCAGGGAAGTCAATATATAAATGTGCATTTTTTACTGTGTGGGGGCTCAGTTCCCCTAACATTCACACTTTTCAAGAGCCAATGTGCTAATGAACTCCTGATGCATATTTCTATTACTGTAATCTGGGGCCAGTTTTGAATTAAGATTAGGAAAAGGAGACAATTTCTTTGGAGTATCTAGTACCCAGAACTACCAAATCTGAGGAATTCCCAAAGGTATGGGATGGAGAATGGAGTTAGAGGGAAAAAGAATTGGTGCTGAATGAGCAGAAAGATGGGTTACAAGAAATTTCAGAGAGCAGTCATTACCATTAGCATCTTGCACTAATGAGTTAACCTCAGCTTAATAGCAAGTGAGAGGTGGGGAGATGTGCAGTCAGTTTGGCTTTAGGACCAGAGCAGAGAAAAAAAATCTGTCCTTAATTGCCAACATTGACTTTTAGGATTTATCGATATAATGTAAGCACACTTATAATATCAATATTATATAAAATGAGAATTATGTTTTCTTATTTGATGACACCAGTGTCATCAAAATCCCTATTGATTCCCTAATAATGTCCTCTGAATGTTGCACGTGAATTACAGATACATGTTTACAATTACATAAATTTCCCTAGTCCCGGTCCCTAAGCATCAAACTTTTAATAGAGTCTCTAGAGAACAGTCTCTGATTCACTATATATCTTCAACAGAGAATATTAATTGCCTAGGTATGTCATCAGGTAACAAGTGAATGAGAGCATTAACCAGAGTACTATCCCCAGTGATTCTTTTTCAAAATGAAAAAAGAATTGAATTATTTTTCAAAGACTAAGGGAAATATGTTGGTCATTTCTGAAAAATAGTGAAGAATCCCATCTCCTTTGTTTCATAATAAAATGAGAGAAGAATCTTTGGATTTTCTTTGGATTTTCTGTTTGTTGAAGCTATTATTTTATATTGGTAATGCACAAAAAATCAGTATAAATCTTGGAGTCTAGTCTAATGGTAAACTTTGAGATAATGAATAAAGGGGAAGAAACTCCAGTTTCTTTTGGAAAGTCTTAAATTCATCCATTTTTAATGACACAGATAGTTGTAATGGGTATAAAACATTATGGATTGACTTCCACTTCTCTTTTCTTCCCTTCTAAATTCTTTCTTTTCCCTTTCCCAAGCTCTAGATATGCATTTATCACTTGTCTTGACCTAAATATTTCTCGTCTTCCCCCATTTTTTCTCTCTCCATCTTTTTTCTTGGTTTCTTTTCTTGTACCTCCTATTCTTGTTCTTTGTTCTGCTGACTCATCTCCAGGTGTGGGAGTAGAACTAGGAGGATTCTTTAGTCTTGGTATTCTGCTCAACTCATTGAATCTATATATTGAGTTCTGTGCTGGGTGTTTCATAATTTTTTTTTTCAAGGAGAGAGCTAGCTGTTCTGGATTTGTCTTGGATAAAATCAGATCATCTCTGAAGGGAGGTTGGTCTAGCTTAAAAGAGAGGAGTAGAAACTCTCTATCTCTCTTCTTTTTCAAAACAAAGTTTTGTGCCAGGGAAAACTAAAGCTAGTTCTTCAGTTATAAACTGTCAAATTCATCATGTTGTATATCCAGCTTCCTACTTGACATTTCTGTGTGTTTGTTAAGCATTTCAAATTTATTATGGCCAACCCTGAGCTTCTTTATTACTATCAATCTCTAATTTTGTTTCTCCTGTGTCATCTCTATTTTAGAAAATGGTGACTCCAGTTTTTCAGTTACTCAGGCAAAAAATATGATTAGTCATCAAAAAATGATAGCACTACTATGAAAATATATTCACAATTCAATGTTTTTTACCATCCTAATGCAAACCACTGTTTCATACATATTAATGCAAAAGTAATCTAACAAATTTCTCTGCTTTTACCCATGCATCTTACAGTCTTATCTCAGATGAGCATCCAGAGTTACAAGTTTACGTAAAGCCACTCTGCTCAAAAACTTCAGTAGATTCCCATTTTACTTAATGTAAAGGCCAATTGGCTCTGCCCATTTTTCATTGAGAGACTTGTTTTTTTCTAATTGTATTGGAGTAGCTTTTTATATTTACTTTGTTTACTTGTCCTTTTTCAGATATCATTTTACAAATATTCTCTCTCAGTTTTTGGTCTACCTATTCATTTTATTGATGGTATCTTTTCATGAATAGAAATTTTCATTTTGATGGTCTAATTTATCATTTTAAAAATGGTATTGCTCTCTATGTCCTTTCTAAGCACCATTACCTAATCACAATTCTTGAAGATAATTTTGTTTTCTCTTAGAAGTTTATTTAACTTTTAGGTCTATGATTAGTCGTGAATTGGTTATTATGTATGATGAGGTTTATTATTTTTTAATAATAGGTATATAGTTTCTCAAGCATAATGTATTGAAAAGACTTTCTTTCTTCATTGGAATGCTTTCAAGTCTTTGTTAAAAATCAGCTTTTTCATGTCTGATCCTATCGCTGTGCTCTGTCTTCCACAGATCTACTTGTATAGTCTTATTTCCATATAAAATTGTATTAACTAGGACAGCTTTATAATTAGCACTGAAATCAGTCAGTAAGTCCTTCAATCTTTTTTTTCAAAAATTGCTTTGGATATTCTAGATTTTTTTACATTTTTGGTTAAATTTCAGAATCAGCTTGTAAATTTCTACCCAGGATCATAATATTTTCATTGGAATTGCATTGAATGTATATATAAATTTGGGAAGAATTAACATTCGAATGATATTGAATGTTTCAATCTATGAACATAGTTTATTTTTTTTATATTCAGATTTCCTTTAATGTCTCATAGCAATGCTATAAGTATTCGGAATACAGGTCTTCTATACCAAGTTAAAGTGTATTTCTCAGTAATTTATAATTTTTATATTATTGTAATATCCTACTTTTTATTTTCTAAGTGTGTATATATGTGTAATAACCCTTTATACTACAACCTTACTAAGTTAAGCTATTAGTTTAGTTACCACTATTTTATGGATTCCTTAGAATTCTCCATATAAACAATAATGTCCTCTTTATTTTATTTTTTTTCCAATATATGAAGTTTATTGTCAAATTGGTTTCCATACAACACCAGTGCTCATCCCAAAAGGTGCCCTCCTCAATACCCGTCACCCACCCACCCCTCCCTCCCACCCCCATCAACCCTCAGTTTGTTCTCAGTTTTTAAGAGTCTCTTATGCTTTGGCTCTCTTCTACTCTAACCTCTTTTTTTTTCCTTCCCCTCCCCCATGGGTTTCTGTTAAGTTTCTCAGGATGCACATAAGAGTGAAACCATACGGTATCTGTCTTTCTCTGTATGGCTTATTTCACTTAGCATAACACTCTCCAGTTCCATCCACGTTGCTACAAAGGGCCATATTTCATTCTTTCTCTTTGCCACGTAGTACTCCATTGTGTATATAAACCACAATTTCTTTATCCATTCATCAGTTGATGGACATTTAGGCTCTTTCCATCATTTGGCTATTGTTGAGAGTGCTGCTATAAACACTGGGGTGCAAGTGCCCCTATGCATCAGTACTCCTGTATCCCTTGGGTAAATTCCTAGCAGTGCTATTGCTGGGTCATAGGGTAGGTCTATTTTTAATTTTTTGAGGAACCTCCACACTGTTTTCCAGAGCGGCTGTACCAGTTTGCATTCCCACCAACAGTGCAAGAGGGTTCCCATTTCTCCACATCCTCTCCAGCATCTATAGTCTCCTAATTTGTTCATTTTAGCCACTCTGACTGGTGTGAGGTGATATCTGAGTGTGGTTTTGGTTTGTACTTCCCTGATGAGGAGCGACGTTGAATATGTTTTCATGTGCCTGTTGGCCGTCCGGATGTCTTCTTTAGAGAAGAGTCTATTCATGTTTTCTGCCCATTTCTTCACTGGGTTATTTGTTTTTCGGGTGTGGAGTTTGGTGAGCTCTTTATAGATTTTGGATACTAGCCCTTTGTCCGATATGTCATTTGCAAATATCTTTTCCCATTCCATTGGTTGCCTTTTAGTTTTGTTGGTTGTTTCCTTTGCTGTGCAGAAGCTTTTTATCTTCATAAGGTCCCAGTAGCTCATTTTTGCTTTGAATTCCCTTGCCTTTGGGGATGTGTCAAATAAGAAATTGCTGCGGCTGAAGTCAGAGAGGTCTTTTCCTGCTTTCTCCTCTAGGGTTTTGATGGTTTCCTGTCTCACATTCAGGTCCTTTATCCATTTTGAGTTTATTTTTGTGAATGGTGTGAGAAAGTGGTCTAGTTTCAATCTTCTGCATGTTGCTGTCCAGTTCTCCCAGCACCATTTGTTAAAGAGACTGTCTTTTTTCCATTGATATTCTTTCCTGCTTTGTCAAAGATGAGTTGGCCATACGTTTGTGGGTCTAGTTCTGGAGTTTCTATTCTATTCCATTGATCTCTGTGTCTGTTTTTGTGCCAATACCATGCTGTCTTGATGATGACAGCTTTGTAGTAGAGGCTAAAGTCTGGGATTGTGATGCCTCCTGCTTTGGTCTTCTTCTTCAAAATTACTTTGGCTATTCGGGGCCTTTTGTGGTTCCATATGAATTTTAGGATTGCTTGTTCTGGTTTCGAGAAGAATGCTGGTGCAATTTTGATTGGGCTTGCATAGAATGTGTAGATAGCTTTGGGTAGTATTGACATTTTGACAATATTTACTCTTCCAATCCATGAGCACAGAATGTTTTTCCATTTCTTTATATCTTCTTCAATTTCCTTCATAAGCTTTCTATAGTTTTCAGCATACAGATCTTTTACATCTTTGGTTAGATTTATTCCTAGGTATTTTATGCTTCTTGGTGCAATTGTGAATGGGATCCGTTTCTTTATTTGTCTTTCTGTTGCTTCATTGTTAGTGTATAAGAATGCAACTGATTTCTGTACATTAATTTTGTATCCTGCAACTTTGCTGAATTCATGTATCAGTTCTAGCAGACTTCTGGTGGAGTCTATCGGATTTTCCATGTATAATATCATGTCATCTGCAAAAAGTGAAAGCTTAACTTCATCTTTGCCAATTTTGATGCCTTTGAGTTCCTTTTGTTGTCTGATTGCTGATGCTAGAACTTCCAGCACTATGTTAAACAACAGCGGTGAGAGTGGACATCCCTGTCATGTTCCTGATCTGAGGGAAAAAGCTCTCAGTTTTTCCCCATTGAGGATGATGTTAGCTGTGGGCTTTTCGTAAATGGCTTTTATCATCTTTAAGTATGTTCCTTCTATCCCGACTTTCTCAAGCGTTTTTATTAAGAAAGTTTGCTGAATTTTGTCAGAGGCCTTTTCTGCATCGATTGACAGGATCATATGGTTCTTATCTTTTCTTTTATTAATGCAATGTATCACGTTGATTGATTTGCGAGTATTGAACCAGCCCTGCATCCCAGGAATGAATCCCACTTGATCATGGTGAATAATTCTTTTTATATGCTGTTGAATTCGATTTGCTAGTATTTTATTGAGAATTTTTGCATCCATATTCATCAGGGATATTGGCCTGTAGTTCCCTTTTTTTACTGGCTCTCTGTCTGGTTTAGGAATCAAAGTAATACTGGCTTCATAGAATGAGTCTGGAAGTTTTCCTTCCCTTTCTATTTTTTGGAATAGCTTGAGAAGGATAGGTATTATCTCTGCTTTAAACGTCTGGTAGAACTCCCCTGGGAAGCCAACTGGTCCTGGACTCTTATTGGTTGGGAGATTTTTGATGACTGATTCAATTTCTTCACTGGTTATGGGTCTGTTCAAGCTTTCTATTTCCTCCTGATTGAGTTTTGGAAGAGTGTGGGTGTTTAGGAATTTGTCCATTTCTTCCAGGTTGTCCAGTTTGTTGGCATATAATTTTTCATAGTATTCCCTGATAATTGCTTGTATCTCTGAGAGATTGGTTGTAATATTTCCATTTTCATTCATGATTTTATCTATTTGGGTCATCTCCCTTTTCTTTTTGAGAAGCATGGCTAGAGGTTTATCGATTTTGTTTATTTTTTCAAAAAACCAACTCTTGGTTTCATTGATCTGCTCTACAGTTTTTTTAGACTCTATATTGTTTATTTCTGCTCTGATCTTTATTATTTCTCTTCTTCTGCTGGATTTAGGTTGTCTTTGCTTCTCTGCTTCTATTTCCTTTAGGTGTGCTGTTAGAGTTTGTATTTGGGATTTTTCTTGTTTCTTGAGATAGGCCTGGATTGCAATGTATTTTCCTCTCAGGACTGCCTTTGCTGCGTCCCAAAGCGATTGGATTGTTGTATTTTCATTTTCATTTGTTTCCATATATTTTTTAATTTCTTCTCTAATTGCCTCGTTGACCCATTCATTCTTTAGTAGGGTGTTCTTTAACCTCCATGCTTTTGGAGGTTTTCCAGACTTTTTCCTGTGGTTGATTTCAAGCTTCATAGCATTGTGGTCTGAAAGTATGCATGGTATGATTTCAATTCTTATATACTTATGAAGGGCTGCTTTGTGACCCAGTATGTGATCTGTCTTGGAGAATGTTCCATGTGCACTGGAGAAGAAAGTATATTCTGTTGCTTTGGGATGCAGAGTTCTCAATATATCTGTCAAGTCTATCTGATCCAATGTATCATTCAGGGCCCTTGTTTCTTTATTGACCATGTGTCTAGATGATCTTTCCATTTCTGTAAGTGGAGTGTTAAAGTCCCCTGCAATTACCACATTCTTATCAATAAGGTTGCTTATGTTTGTGAGTAATTGTTTTATATATTTGGGGGATCCTGTATTCGGCGCATAGACATTTATAATTGTTAGGTCTTCCTGATGCATAGACCCTGTGATTATTATATAATGCCCTTCTTCATCTCTTGTTACAGCCTTTAATTTAAAGTCTAGTTTGTCTGATATAAGTATGGCTACTCCAGCTTTCTTTTGACTTCCAGTGGCATGATAAATAGTTCCCATCCCCTCACTCTCAATCTGAACGTGTCCTCAGGTCTAAAATGAGTCTCTTGTAGACAGCAAATAGATGGGTCTTGTTTTTTTATCCATTCTGATACCCTATGTCTTTTGGTTGGCACATTTAGTCCATTTACATTCAGTGTTATAGAAAGATATGGGTTTAGAGTCATTGTGATGTCCGTAGGTTTCATGCTTGTAGCGATATCTCTGGTACTTTGTCTCACAGGATCCCCCATAGGATCACTTGTAGGGCTGGTTTAGTGGTGACGAATTCCTTCAGTTTTTGTTTGTTTGGGAAGACCTTTATCTCTCCTTCTATTCTAAATGACAGACTTGCTGGATAAAGGATTCTCGGCTGCATATTTTTTCTGTTCATCACATTGAAGATCTCCTGCCAATCCTTTCTGGCCTGCCAAGTTTTAGTAGAGAGATCAGTCAGGAGTCTTATAGGTCTCCCTGTATATGTTAGAGCACGTTTATCTCTAGCTGCTTTCAGAATTTTCTCTTTATCCTTTTATTTTGCCAGTTTCACTATGATACGTCGTGCAGAAGATCGATTCAAGTTACGTCTGAAGGGAGTTCTCTGTGCCTCTTGGATTTCAATGCCTTTTTCCTTCCCCAGATCCGGGAAGTTCTCAGCTATTATTTCTTCAAGTACCCCTTCAGCACCTTTCCCTCTCTCTTCCTCCTCTGGAATACCAATTATGCGTATATTATTTCTCTTTAGTGCATCACTTAGTTCTCTAATTTTCCCCTCATACTCCTGGATTTTTTTTATCTCTCTTTTTCTCAGCTTCTTCTTTTTCCATAACTTTATCTTCTAGTTCACCTATTCTCTCCTTTGCCTCTTCAATCCGAGCCGTGGTTGTGTCCATTTTATTTTGCAGCTCATTGATAGCATTTTTTAGCTCTTCCTGGCTGTTCCTTAGTCCCTTGATCTCTGTAGCAATAGATTCTCTGCTGTCCTCTATGCTTTTTTCAAGCCCAGTGATTAATTTTATGACTATTATTCTAAATTCACTTTCTGTTACATTGTTTAAATCATTTTTGATCAGTTCGTTAGCTGTTGTTATTTCCTGGATGTTTTTCTGAGGGGAATTCTTCCGTTTCGTCATTTTGGATAGTCCCTGGAGTAGTGTGGGACTGCGGGGCACGTCCCCTGTGCTGTCTTGAATAACTTGCGTTGGTGGGTGGGGCCGCAGTCAGCCCTGATGTCTGCCCCCAGCCCACCACTGGGGCCACAGTCAGACTGGTGTGTGCCTTCTCTTCCCCTCTCCTAGGGGCGGGATTCACTGTGGGGTGGTGTGGCCCGTCTGGGCTACTTGCACACTGCCAGGCTTGTGGTGCTGGGGATCTGGCATATTAGCTGGGGCGGGTAGACAAGGTGCAGGGGGGAAGGGGGGGCAGGATTAGCTTGCTTCTCCTTAGGTGATCAACTTCAGGAGGGGCCCTGTGGCAGCGGGAGGTAGTCAGACCCGCTGCCGGAGGTTTGGCTCCACAGAAGCACAGCGTTGGGTGTTTGCTCGGAGCGAGCAAGTTCCCTGGCAGGAACTGCTTCCCTTTGGGATTTTGGCTGGGGGATGGGCAAGGGAGATGGCGCTGGTGAGCGCCTTTGTTCCCCGCCAATCTGAGCTCTGTCGTCCGGGGGCTCAACAACTCTCCCTCCTGTTGTCCTTCAGCCTTCCTGCTCTCAGAGCAGAGCTGTTAGCTTATAACCTTCCAGATGTGAAGTCCCGCTTGCTGTTGGAACACAGTCCATCCAGCCCCTCCGCTTTTGCCAGCCAGACTCGGGGGCTCTGCTTGGCCGGCGGGCGCCCCTCCGCCCCGGCTCCCTCCCGCCAGTCCGTGGAGCGCGCACTGCCTCGCCGCCCTTCCTACCCTCTTCCGTGGGCCTCTTGTCTGCGCTTGGCTCCAGAGACTCCATTCTGCTAGTCTTCTGGTGGTTTTCTGGGTTATTTAGGCAGGTGTAGGTGGAATCTAAGTAATCAGCAGGACGCGCCGTGAGCCCAGGGGTCCTCCAACCCTGCCATCTTCCAAATACCAATCATATCCTCTTTAAATAGAGAGAATTTTCCTCCTTTTTTTTTCCTTTATGCCTTTTATTTCTTTATCTCCATTATTATGATGACTAGGACCTCCCATAAAATATTGAATAGGAGTGGTAGAGTAAACATTCTTCTAATATTCTGAGACTCCAAGCATGTCATTGCAAATGGCAAGATTTCATTTTTTTAGTGGCTGAATAATAATCCATTTTGTGTGTGTGTATGTGTATTACATTTTCTTTATCCATTCATCAATCGATGGACACGGGCTGTTTCCATAATTTGGCTATTGTAGATAATTCTGCTATAGACACCAGGGTGCATGTATCCCTCTGAATTAGTATTTTTTCATTCTTTGGGTAAATACCTAGAAGTGCAATTGATGGATTGTAAGGTAGTTTTATTTTCAACTTTTTGAGCTTTAGTTTTTTTACCTTGTGACAGTTTGAAGAAGTTGTGTTTTTCAAAGAATTTATCCATTTATCTAAGTATTCTAATATTTTGACATAAAATTGTTTATATTTTTCCTATTACAGTAAAATCTTGGATTGCGAATAACTTGTTCTGTGAGCATTCCACAAGACAAGCAAAGATTTCTAATAAATTTTAACTTGATAAGTGAGTAATATCTTGTAATATGAGTAGTATGTGATGGCAGACATCACATGATCACAAGTAAGCCAATGGTTCTTCTTTCTCTCTCTCTCTCTCTCTCTCTCTCTCTCTCTCTCTCTCTCTCTCTCTCACTGTGGGATTGTGAGTGATCATCTTCCATGCTTGATTGCTCAGTCTCAGGCTGCAGTATTTGGCAGAAATCAGTGATTTTTCAGAATGTTGGAAGGTGCCCACACCTGCCACTAGTGATTTTTGGGGTTTTTTTGGTCACTTCAAAGCCCCTGTGGATATTTGCTTTCTATACAAGAGTAAGCTTAGGAATGCTTTGCTTCATTCTAGGTCAGACTGCCTGCAGATAGAGACTATTTCCTCTGCTGCCTTATTGTCAGTTACATTAAATACAGTATATGACAATAGTTTATTAGTACTGTACTGTAGTCAACATCCGTGTGAGATATACAGTGGCCCCTATGTAGAAAAAGGTTGAAAAGGAAGGTGGTAAAATGGAGATGATTGCAGTCGAAGTCAAGAAGACAATCATTGAGAAGTATGAATGAGATACATGAGTGCCTGAAATTGCAAGATTTTATGAGAAGTCTATGTCTGCATCTCATATGCAGAGGAGGAGAAAAAGGTGGAAGAATCCCTAACTTCAAATGAAATTAGGGAGATATGGGAAAAATGTGGGAAGCTCAAAATTTTGTAGAAAAGCACCACCAAAATAAGGCTGTAGCAGTGTGAGCAATGAATGTTTCCAACAATGCATGTCACATTTCCATGAAATCCTCAAAAGGAGGCAAAACCAAGTGTCATTGGATAGGTTCCTTATTAAAGTTGCATGAAAAGAAAAAGATACCATTGAGCCAGTAGATAGTGATTCCATTAGTGACAGTGAAAGTCATTCTATACAATAACTCTCCTCTCCCTTGTCTCTCTCACACCAGCTACAAAGATTTTCCAAGATAAGTACAGGTTAATTTGTTTATTTCTCTTTCTTTTTTTTAAAGTTTATTTTTGAGAGACAGACAGAACACGAGTGGGGGAGGGCAGAGAGAGAGAGGGACACACAGATTTCGAAGCAGGCTCTAGGCTCTGAGCTGTCAGCACAGAGCCCGACGCAGGGCTTGAACCCACGATCCATGAGATTATGACCAGTGCTGAAGTCGGATGCTTAACCAACTGAGCCATCCAGGCGCCCCTGTTTATTTTTCTTTCTATTTTGTATTTTCTTTAATATTTTGTATTATAGTATTTTATTATTTTTATTTATTTTAATTTTTTTAACGTTTATTTTTGAGACACAGAGAGACAGAGTGTGAATGGGGGAAGGGAATAGAGAGTGGGAGACACACAATCTGAAGCTGGCTCCAGGCTCTGATCTGTCAGCACAGAGCCTGACATGGGGCTCAAACTCCCGAACTGCGCGATCATGACCTGAGCCGAAGTTGTATGCTTAACCAACTGATCCACCCAGGTGCCCCATAAATTACAGTATTGTAGACATTTTTGTATGAATATTTTTGGGTTGTGAAACGAATCATCTGAGTTTCCATTATCTCTTATGGGGAAATTTGCTTTCATATACAAGTCCTTTGGATTACAAACATGTTTCTGGAATGAATTACACTTGCAAACCAAAGTTCTACTGTATTTTAATACTATAAAACCTATAGTAATAGTCCCTTCCATTTCTTATGTTGATGATTTGTGTTTACTCACCACATCTATTTAATTCTCACTAGAGCTATGTCCAGAAAAAGCTGTATCAATATTATTGGTATTTTCAATTATCTAATTTTTAGTTCTGTCCATTTTCTCTATTGTATGACTATTATATTTTTAAAAAAAAAATTTTTTTTTTAAATTTCCTCTCTTTATTATTTTTTCCTTCCATTTACTTTGGGTTTATTTTACCTCTCTTTAAGTTTTTAAGGTGAAAGTTAAGATACTTGATTTTAGACCTATCTTCTTTCCTGATATAAGCATTTAAAGCTATACATTTTCCTCCTCACATTGATGGATTATTTAGAAGTGCCTTTTTTGATTTACAAGTATTCACAATATGTCTACATATATTATTGATTTCTTTTTTAAAAATATTTATTTTTGAGAGAGAGAGAGAGAAACAGTGTGAGAGGGGGAGGGGCAGTGAGAGAGGGAGACACAGAATCTGAAGCAGGCTCCAGGCTCTGAGTTGTCAGCACAGAGCCCCAGGCAGGGGCTGCGAGACCATGACCTGAGCCGAAGTCAGATGCATGACCGACTGAGCCATCGAGGTGCTACTCTTATTATTGATTTCTAATTTAATTTCACTGTGGTTAAGGAAAATATCCTGTATAATTTTACTTCTCTTGAACTTAAGAAGACATTATAATGGTCCAGCATATGATTATCCCAGTGATACAGGATACATACACTTGAATATATTTTCTGTAGATATTGGTTGTATTGTTCTCTGAGTATCAGCAACATCAGAAATGTTGATAATGTTTTTCAGATTTTATCTCAACTAAAGTTTTATCTAGCCGTTCTATCACTTGTTGAAAGAAGGGTGCTAAAATCTTCAACAAAGAGGATTGGTTTATTTATTTCTCTTTCATTATGTCAGTTTTACTCCATTATTCTGAATCTCTATTATTAAGGTCAAACACACTAAGGACTATTACGTCTTTTTGACAATTGACCCCTATATTACTATGAAATGTCCTTTTTTGTTTCTGGTAATATTTTTTGTCTTATCATCTATTCTACTGATAGTAATGTAGTCACTCCAGTTTTCTTGTGGTTACTTAGTACATGGTATGGGTTTTTTTCCCCTTTTTTACATTTAACCTATATCTATCTATATATTTATAGTACATTTCTTGTAGAAAACATGGTTGGATCTTCTTTTTTTTTCCTTTTAAAAATCACTTTTATTGAAATATAATTTATATACAACAAAATGCACCCATTTTAAGTATACATACAGTTCAACTAATTTTGACAAATTTTGACCCCTGTAACTGTCAGCAAAATCAAGACACAGAAAATTCGCATCACCTTGAAATTTCCTCTTACCCCTTCCCAGTCATTCTGGCTTTCCTACCACTATATGTAAATTTGTCTTTTCTAGGATTTCACATAAATAAAATGATACAGTACATAATTTTGTTTGTCTGGCTTCTTCACTCACCATAACTGTTTGGAGAATCATTCATGGTTTTGTATGTATCATAATTCATTTCTTTTTATTACTGAGTAGTATTCCATTGTATGTCTTTGCCACAATTTGTTGGCCTATATACTTGTTGATGGGTATTTACATTGTCTCCAGTTTAAGGTTACTCATAATAAAGCTACCATGAACAATAGTGTACAAATCTTTAGAAGGACATATGTTTTCATTTCTTGGGGTAAATATCTAAAATTGTTGGGTCTTAATGGTAAGCATATGTTTAACTTATTAAGAAAATACCAAGCTTTTTGAATAGTTGTACCATTTTACATTCCCACGAGCAATATATGAGAATTTCAGTTGCTTCACATTCTGGAAACAATTGGTGTTGTCAGTCTTTTCACATTTAGCCATTATGACAGGTGTGCATGTAGTTTGCATTTCTCTGATGATTCATGATATTGAGATTCTTTTCATGTTTTTTTGGCCACTCATATATCTTCTTATGTGAAATATCTGTTCAAATCTTTTCCTCATTAAAAAAATTGGATTATTTGAATTCTTATTACTGAGTTGGAAAGTCCTTAATATAATAACATATAGACTTGTCAAATCACTGTGTTGTGCACCTGAAACTGTTGTTGCATTCTGTGTTAACTATACTTCAATAAAAAAAAAATTTAATGAAATTCTGATGGCAGAGGAAAACAAAGAAGTCATTTATATATTCTGGATATAAGTACTTAGACACATATATTGATTATTTTCTCCAACTCTGTGGCTTGGCTTTTTGATTTCTAACATATGCTTTTTAGGAGCAGGTGTTTTATATTTTGATGAGGTTCATTTATCAAATTTTCTTTTATGGTTATTATGTTTTGTGTCCTCTTAACAAAAAGTAGTGACTACCCCCAAAGTCATAATATTTTATTTTATATTAGGATTTTTACAGCTCAGCTTTTATGTTTTGGTCTATGATACATTTTAGTTAATTTTTATGTGTGGTGTAAAATAAGAGTTGAGGTTCATTGTTCTTATATGAAGGAAGAACATAGAGCCAAAGAGGATTATTCTTAAGCTTTAATAACTCATGAATGTTGCCTTGCTAGTTTTAGGCCTTGTTTGAAACATGTCATCTCTTATTTCTTTCTTATTTCTCCCATTCTGAACAGGAATGTCTATCCTACACCCGTCCCATCATTGTGTTTTGGAAAAACATAACTTATTTTGTTTTATAGGATCCCAACTGGAAAGGAGTTTCGACTCAGGATGACTCATACCTTGAGTCCGTATATGTACCTGAGTATGAATCGTATTTTGAATCATACTTTGTCACCCATATCTGATTTAGATGATATTTCTTTGAGATTTTGGGCTTTACATTTTAGAAATTATGCTGGAATGAGTTAAGACTTTGGGGGGTTGTTGTGATTTAATGAATGTATTTTGTATGTAAGAAGAACATGAATTTGGGGGGCCAGGGACTCCCCTTGTTATGAACTGGTGTTCAATAATAATTGTACACATGTTCCCCAATGTTATGAACTCAGTGTTTGTGGTCTCCTCTCCAACTCATATATTGAATTCATAACTTCTAGTGTGTATTAGGAGGTAGGGCCTCTGGGAGGTAATTAGGTCATGAGAGTGGTGTTTTCATAAATGGTGTTAATGCTTTTATAAGAAGATACAGGAGAGAGATTTCTCCCTGTCTCTGCTCTCTATGAGGAAGGATACAATGGAATCAAGGATACGAGCAGCCACCTGTAAACCAGGAAGCAGAAACTCACCAGAGCCCTATCATGCTGACACTATGATCTCTGACTTTTAACCTCAAGAACCATAAGAAATAAACTTCCGTTGTAGAGAAACCACCCAGTTTATGGCATTTCACTATAGTGGCCTAAGCTGATTAAGATACAATCCTTTCACTTTCCACTGATGTGTGTCTTTAGATCTAAAGTGAGTTTCTTGCAGACAGCATATAATTAGACCCTGTGTTTATATACATTCCATCAAGCTGACCTTGTGATTAGAGAAATTAATTCATTTACATTTAAAATAATTATATAGGGAAAGACTCACTTCTATTCTTTTCCACTTGATTTATATATGCCTTATAGCTTTTTTTTGTCTCTCATTTCCTGCATTACTGTTTTCTTTTGTAGTTTGTTGATTTTTTTTTGTAGTGAAATACTTGTTTCTTAGTAATTTCCTTCTTTGTATATTCTTTAGCTATTTTCTTTGTGTTTCCCATGGAGACTACGTTTAATATCCTAAAGTTATAGCTCTCTGATTTTAATTTATACAAGTTTAACTTTAATAACACAAAACTACTTCTTTAACAGTTCCATCCCTACCCTTTTCAGTTGGTTATATCACAAAATTAATTTTTACACATTGTGTCCAAAAACATAACTTTTTTAATGCATTAGTCCCTTCAGTTATGTAGAGAACAAAATGTGGAGTTACAAACAAGTTAGTGAAAACAATACTTGTTTTTAGACAAACAATTTTTTTTAAATGTGGTAGTATCTTAAATCATGTAGAAAAAAAAGTAGGTTACACGTGATTGTTACAATAATAATAGCCTTCATAATTGTTCATGTATTTACCTTTACTGAAATCTTTATTTTTTCATATGGCTTCAAGTTATTGTCAATTGTTCTTTTACTTCAAACTGCAGGACTCCCTCTAACATTTTTGGTACTGCAGATCTAGTGTTAATGAACTCCCTCAATTTTGGTTTATCTAAGAATGTCTTAATTTCTCCCTCACTTTTAAAAGACAGTTTTGCCAGATATAGAGTTTTTGGTTGACAGGATTGTTTTGTTTTGTTTGTTTTTTTATTTTAATGTTGTCATACTTGGAATATATTGGCCCATTGTGTTCTGGTCTCCACAGTTTCTGATGAGAAATCTGCTCATTATCTGAGAGAAAATCCCTTCAGTGTGATGAGTCAGTACTCTCTTGCCACTTTCAAAATTCTCTTTTCTTCTTCTTTTTAAAAATTTTTTTTAAAAAAATTTTGCTTTCTTTTTTTAAAATTTTAATTAATTAATTTTTTAACTTACATCCAAGTTAGCATATGTTGTAACAATGATTTCAGGTCTTTTCTTTTTCTTTTGACAGTTTAATTATGTATCTCAAAGTGAACTCTTTAACCTCATTTTACTAGGAGTTCTGTGAGTCTTGGATGTTTATATTCATGTCTTTTATCAATTATCAGAAGTTTTCAGCCATTTTTTTTTCTTCACATATTCTCTGTGCCCCTTTCTCTGTTCTTCTGGAATTCTCACATGTGTATGTTGGTCTGCTTGATGGTGTTCCACAGATCTCTAAAGCTGTATTCACATTTTTAAAATCTTTTTTTCTTTCTCTTCTTCAGACTTAGTTAATTTCCATTGTCTTATTTTCAAGTGCACTGATTCTTCTGGCTATTCAGATCTGCCTTTGAATCCCTCTAGTGAATTTTTTATTTCAATTTTTGTTCTTTTCATCTCCAGAATTCCTTTTTTTTTAATTTTTTAAGAGCGAGATGGAGAGAGAGAGAGAGAGACAGAAGCGGAGGGAAGGAGGGAGGGAGGGAGGGAGGGAGAGGGAGAGAGAGAGAGAGAGAGAGAGAGAGAGAGAGAGAGAATCTTAAGCAGGCTCCACGCTCTACACAGAGCCTGACACAGAACTTATCCCATGACCCTGGGATCATGACCTGAGCTAAAATCAGAAGCTGGACACTGAACCAACTGAGCCACCAAGGCACCCCTCTAGAGCTTCTTTTTCATTTTTTTTTAGCTATCTGTATTTTTAGTAATATTTCCATATTGCTTATAAATTATTTTCTTGACTTTCTCCACATCATTCTTTAGTTCTTTGGGGCTCGTTAAGGCCGTTGTCTTTGTCTAGTAAATCTACCATCATGTCTTTCCACCAGGCCTCCCCTCCCCCCCACCCCCGGCTCTAGGGACACTTTCTGTTGATTTCTTTTTTCTTTCAATAGGTCGTAGTTTCCTGTTTATTTGTATGCCTTAAGTTTTTTGTTGTTGTTGAAAACTGGACATTTGAATCTAATAACATAGTAACTCTGGAAACGAAATTCCCTTTTGGGTTTGAGTGTTTGTTTTTCTTTAAATTGCTGTAGTCTGTGTCTGTGCTGAGGATCAACCTAGGTGTGAATTTTCAGGTATTTTTTCTGTGTTTTCAGGTTTTTCCTTCTGAGCCTGCACATTTTTGGTGGCACACATGGTGACTTTCTAATTTTTCCCATTTATGTGGTTGCTTTGGGATATGCCAGTCTTTAGTAGGTTGGCTCAAAAAAGGGGGGAAAGAGAAAAATGAAGAGAGAATAAATGGTACCACCCTTTTAAATTACCTGGAAGTCCTCAACTGGAGGAAGATGAGCTTGCAACAATGATAGGAGTTGCAACACTGGCCAACTCTGCTTTGTCTGCATCTCTGTGAACAAAATCAGGAATCAGTGCACAAATTCCTAATATTTGGATGACTGGATCCATTTTGCCTACTCTGGCTTCTGTGGCATGTGTGCAAGCAGCTCCAGGAACATGTGAGCTTCCTGCCTTGGGGTCATGGATTGGGTGATAAGTAACTACCACAGTGCTAAGAGCTGAAATTGACTGTAATTAACCATATTTTACTGTCCAAGCCTTCCCTGGGAGTTGCAAATCTTCATAGACTCTAGAGTTCCAAAATGTTCTATTAGATTCTACCAGTGAAGTTTTTTTTTTTTTTTTTTGGTAGAGACAAAGATTTTCAGTGCTCTCTACTCTTGTTTTCCCAGAAATCTCTCCTGCTTTTTAAAAATCTGTTCAAAGAATCTATAATTTAATGGGTGTGCTTAGTTCCCATTTTTCTTTAATGTAATATATTTTTTAATTTGTATTTAAATTCCAGTTCATGAACATATAGTGTAATATTTGTTTCAGGTATATAATTTAGTGATTCAACATTTCCATACAACACCCAGTGCTCATCACAGCAAATGCACTCCTTAATCCCAATCACCTATTTTACCCATCTCCCCACCCCTCTCCCCTCTGGTAACCATCAGTTTGTTCCCCATAATTATGAGTCAGTTTCTTTGTTTCCATTCCTCTATTTTTTCTTGGCTTGATTTGTTTCTGAAATTTCTATATATGAATAAAATCATATGGTATTTGTCTTTTTTATGACTTAATTTCGCTTAGCATAATACTTTCTAGCTCGATACATGTTGTTGCAAATGGAAAGTTTTCATTCTTTTTTTATGGCTGAGTAATATTGTATATGTATTGATAAAGTGGGACTTAGGTCAAACATTTTACTATTTGTTTTATGTTGCTAACATTTGTTTTATACCTCTCTGCTTTGTATTTATGCATGTATGGTTGCTTTCAGGATTATAATATATATTCTTAGCTTTTGTCAAAATTTGCTTAAAGTTAATAATTTACCATTTCACATGAAACTGAACAATGTACAATTCATATAAATCTATTTGTATAGCTCCTGTCCTTTACGGCATAATTGTCATGTGTATTATATCTACATATATATGGCCCCAAAATAAATCATAATTTTTGCTTTTAATACTCATATATATTTTAAAGAAATTAATAGAAAAAATACTCATTTGTATTTATCTACAAGTTATTATCTTCACAGTTCATTTCTTCCTAAAGACCTGAGTTTCCATACAGGCACATTTCCTCTCATTCTTAAGAAATTCCTTTATCACAGTGAAACTAAGGTAGATTTCCTTAGTTTTTATTGTCTAAAAATACCGGTACTCTGGTTTTATTCTTGAAATATATTTTCACCAGATATAGAATTCTTAGTTGACATATATTATTTTCCTTCATCATTTTAAAGCTGTTGTTCCTACTGTCTTTGGGGCTCTATTTCTGATGAGAAGTCAATGATCTGTTGTTGTTGTTGTTGTTAGTGATACTTTCTGTCTTGGTTCCCTCATAGGTGCCACTGTCATAGAATACAATTCAAAGTTGACTGCATCTTCCACAATCAACATACTTAAATTTTCTTAAGTTTATTTATTTGTTTTGAGAGAGAGAACTTGCATGCAAGCAGGGGAGAGACAGAAAGAGAGGGAGAGAGAATCCCAAGCAAGCTCCATGCTGTCAGTGTGGAGCTGATGTGGGGCTTGATCCCATGAACCATGACCTGAGCCAAAACCAAGAGCTGATGCCTAACCAACTGACCACCCAGGTGTCCCTAAATATTTTAATTATATATTTCATGTGTAAATTTTCTTAACTTTTCATTAAGATGTCTAATATTATAATAAAACTTACCTAAATGTAAATACCTCAGAAGAAATAATGTAAACCATCAATGTCTTCAAGGTGAAGAAACATTTGTTTATACAAATTCTTTATGTGTATAATTAAAATAAAAGAAGTTTCTGTTAAATATGTCTTTATTGGGGCACCTTAGTAGCTCAGTTGGTTAAGCATCGGAATTGGGCTCAGGTCATAATCTTGCAGTTCATGAGTTTGAGCCCTGCGTAGGGCTCTGTGTTGACAGCTCAGAACTTGGACTTGCTTCGGAGTCTATGTCTCCCTCTCTGCCCCTACCCCACTCACACTTTGTCTGTGTCTGTGTCTCTCTCTGTCTCAAAAATAAACATTAAAAAACGTGTCTTTATTATTATGAAATTTAGTTGGGTATAATTAAACATACAGAGTGGTTTTTCCCCCTTATTTTGATATATATTATTATACAATATTCTTTGATGCAAAACATAAGAGGGAAGAATTTATCCAAGTTTAGTATCTCTTAAGAATGATTGTGCTTATATAAAACAAGTTTCATCTTCCACTGATTGGCTATGCCAAACTCAGAATCAATTAAGAGAGAAGAGCCATGGACTCAAGAGACCAAAACACATCACTACATGGGAATTGTGAAATTTGTGGATTTAAAATGTTTTGTTGAAGAATGACTAGAGATAAAATGTAAAGTGTGGAGTATTTTTGTTTATAAAACATTTTGTCGTATATTACCTCCTTTAACTGCACAGTAGTTCTTGAAGGATATAGTTATTTTCCCCATTTAGCAGATGGGGTAAATTGTTTAGACTTTCCCCAAATCATACAACTAATTATTTCTAGGTATTCAGACTCTAAATATAGTTATCTTTCTATCACTTCACAAACTTTTAAGAAATTTCTAAGATAAAAATCGATTTTAAGCAGCTGTAATTTGTTGATCAGCTGTCTGCTTTCCAGAGCCTGTGGTACTTACATGATGGTGTTAGTTGCAATTCACTGGGGGCTCCTGAAGACGACACTTTTCCAATAGTATTAATTATAGACTAATCCAGTGCGGTATCTTAAAATCCATTTGTGCTCTAATTTTTGTTTGTAGAAACTTGATTTTCTACAGTAAGTTTTCTTTACTATGAGGTACTCTGTATTTTTCAGATATCTCTCTATTTTTTTGAATCAGGATAGTCACTTAGATAACTAAATTTGTAATTTTATATATTTATATATATGATTTTTACCAATTATATATATATATGTACAAATACATGTATATCTGTATATTTATATGTATTCTAACAAAAACTCATTAGATATTAAAATAGTTTCAATAATAGAAGACTCTTGTAAAGTCTTCTAGTATTAGAAAGTTATAGAAAGGAGTTCTAAGAGACTCTGTAACATTTTGATGCAGGAAACGGAAACCACTATTTAAATGTCAAAAAGAAATGTAGGGAATTAGGTGCCTTAAGAACAACACTGGCAAGACTAGAGGAACAGAAGCCAGGATTTGACCATTGGGCTTTATTTTCAAGGTCACAGCTCTACTGCTGCATCTACAGGTCAGGAAACTGCTACTAGCACCACTTCCACAGTGACTGCAACTGCACCCTCCCACTCCCACAAAGCTGATTACTAGACAGTGGAACATGGAGGGTATCTGCTGCCCCACTCGTGTCATACTGAGCCTGCTTATTCACTTGCGCTGTGAGACAAAGGGGGCATCTGCCCTATTTTGCTTTACAAATGTTACATGAGTTGGGGCACCTGAGTGGCTCAGTCTATTAAGTGTCTGACTTCAGCTCAGGTCATGATCTCACAGTTCATGAGTTCTAGCTCCATGTAGGGCTCTGTGCTGACAGCTCAGAGCCTGGAGCCTGCTTTGGATTCTGGGTCTCCCTCCCTCTCTGCCCCTCCCCTGCTCATGCTCTGTCCCTGTCTCTCAAAAATGAGTAAACGTTAAAGAAATTTTTTTAAATGTTACATGAGTTTGTCAAATTGGAAGATCTAATCCATATATAAAATGCTAGTTATCAGTAAATCTACATAAAGAAAATCATTGGAAACCAATAGGTTTTGTATTTTAATTATGCTTCAAAAGACTTCAATTTTTAAAAAATTTGTCAGTTTTTTAATAGCTCACTATAAGGAGGAAACTAGACGAAAGCAAAGAAGAAGGGAAGGGAGAAAATAAAGAAAAGGAAATAAAGGGAAGAAAAGGATAAGAAAAGAAAGAAAGAAACCAAAAAAAAGAGTATAAGAACTTTACTCCTGGGGCGCCTGGGTGACAGTCAGTTAAACGTCCAACTTTGGCTCCGGTCATGATCTCACGGTTTGTGGTTTTGAGCCCCTCATCAGGCTCTGTGCTGACAGCTCGGAGCCTGGAACCTGCTTCGGATTCTGTGTCTCCCTCTCTCTTTCTGCCCCTCCCCTCCTCATGCTCTCTCTCTCTCTGTCTCTCAAAAATAAGTAGATGTTAGAACTTTACTCCTTTGTTTTAGGGCATTGATCTCTGGTAAAAGTAAATTCTTTGGGGAGGCATAAATTGTCTGGCTTTAGTCAGTAATTTTTTCTCCAGTGAGGATAGTGAGTTTGAGATTCTTTCTTAAGAAAAAATTGGCATAACAAATTAAAAATGTCCTTCCATGCTTTAAAATATCTCTCCAATGTAATTTATTTCAAGGGAGAGTGGAATGCAATGGAATATTTCAAGCAAAAAAAAAGTACACATAAGTAACATATCCAATTCAGTAATTTATTATGTCTTGATAGATATTAATTGTGTACTTTTTAAAATGTTATGTATTCTGCTGCTGTTTGGTGAAGTGTTCAATAACGTCAATAATATCAAGTTGGTTGATACTGATATTTTTTTCTAATATTTGCATGATATGTTTTCTTCCCACCTTTTTATAACTTATTTGGGTATTTACATTTCAAGTAGGTAGGTAAAAATTGTATAGTTGGGTATCAGTTTTTTTGTTTGTTTTGGGTATTGGTTTTTGTTTCGATTTACAACCTCAGACATCTTGAAATCTCTTTTAACACTCATTGTACCTTTAGTAAATTCCTTCCTATTTCAAAATACAGGAAATATAAAATCATTAATTATTGCTGTCAAATAAGTCTCACTTAAAGGGTATCTCCTCAGAAGAGATAAACATCACATTATTACAGTAAGTGGAATATCTTAAAGATGAAATTATTTGAGAATGATTGTACAAAAGTCGATTCAACTTGACAAATTTTTCTAATGGACAGATTTCCCTCCTATTAACCTTATTGAAATGAAGCAGTGGGGTTTTAATTGTCTACCATCACTGTCCGTCATTGTTCCCAAGAAAAAGTTATAAAAATATCCACAGTTCAGGACACCTGTGCAGCTCAGTCAGTTAAGCATCCAACTCTTAGCTTCAGCTCAGGTCGTGATCTTTGATGGTTCGTGGGTTTGAGCCCCACATCAGGTTCCACACTGACAGCATGGAGCCTGCTTGGGATTCTCTCTCTCTCTGCCCCTCCTCCACTTGTGCGCTCTCTCTCTCTCTCTCTCTCTCTCTCTCTCTCTCTTTCTCTCTCTTTCTCTCTCTCTCTGTCTCAAAATAAATAAACTTAAAAAAATATATTCCCAGTTCTTCACCTTGACAATAGATGTTCTATTGAAATCTATAACTACCTGTCTAAAACAAAGAAAGTAGAATACAGAGAGTGGAAACTTGTAAAATATTTACATAGGGCTATTTAAATAGGAAATAGAAGGTATGTGGAAAGCTCCATTTTGATTGGCCTCTAAATATCTTGATATAACAATTTTGTTTCTCTGATTATGTTAAAACAGCAGTTGTTTTAGTTTGTTTGCTATAAAAATATCGAACACTGGGTAACTTAAACAACAGACATTTCTTACAGTTCTAGAGGATGGGAAATTCAAGATTAAGGTGCAAGCAATATGGTACATGATGAGATCCTGCTTCTTGGCTTATACAGTTGCCTTCTCAGTATGCTTACATGTCATTTCCTGGGTGAGTACTCATGTAGAGATAGACCTCTCTTCTTTCTTTCTCTTTTTATAAGGACACTAATCACATCATGAAGGTCCCACCCTTATGATGACATAATTTAATTACCTCTACATATATAAACACACACACACATACACACATATGTATACACATACACATACCATTCTTCTTTTTCCATTCATCAATTGGTGGACATTAGAGGCTCTCTCCATAGTTTGGTTATTATTGATAATGCTGCTATAAACATCAGGGTGCTTGTCCCCATTTGATTCTGTATTTTTTTTTTATCCTTTGAGTAAATACCCAGTAGCGCAATTGCTGAATCATAGGCTACTTCTATTTTAATTTTCTGAGGAACTTCAAACCTTTCTCCTGAGTGGCTGCACCAGTTTATATTTCCACCATCAGTACAAGAAGGTTCCCCTTTCTCTATATCCTTGCCAACACCTGTTGTTTCTTGTGTTGTTAATTTTAGCCATTCTGACAGGTGTGAGGTGGTATCTCACTCTAGTTTTGATTTGTATTTCCCTGATGATGAGTGATATTGAACATCTTTTCATGTGTCTCAGCCATCATGATATCTTCTTTGGAAAAGTGTCTATTCGTGACTTCTGCCCATTTCTTAACTGGATTATTTGTATTTTGGGTATTGAGTTTGATAAGTTATTTATAGATTTTTGGATACTAACCCTTCATCAGATATGTCATTTGCAAATATCCTCTCCCCTTCTGTAGGCTCACTTTTAGTTTTATCCATAGTTTCTTTCACCGTGCAGAAGCTTTTTATTTTGATGAAGTCCCAACAGTTTATTTTTGCTTTTGTTTCCCTTGCTTCCAGAGACACGTCTAGTAAGAAGTTGCTCCAGCTGATGTCAAAGAGGTTGCTGCCTGTGTTCTCCTCTAGGAATTTGATGGTTTCCTATGCCACATTTAATTTTTTTAAATCCATTATGAAAGTGTTCTACTTTCATTGTTCTGCATGTCACTGTCCAGTTTTCCCAACACCGTCTGTTGAAGAGACTCTTTTTCCATTCGATATTCTTTCCTACTTTGTCAAAAATTAGTTGAAAATATAGTTGTGGATTCATTTCTGGGTTTTCAGTTCTGTTCCATTGACCTATGTGTCTGTTGTCATGCCAGTACCATACTGTCTTGATGACTAAAGGTTTGTAATATAGCTTGAAGTCCAGAATACAGATGCCTCCAGCTATGTTTCTCTTTTTCAGAGTTGCTTTGGCTGTTTGGGGTCTTTTGTGGTTTCATACAAATATTAGGATTGTTTGTTCTAGCTCTGTGAAAAATGCTGATGGGGATTTCATTAGATGTGTAGATGCTTTGGGTAGTATGGACATTTTGACAATGTTTGTTCTTCCAGTCCATGAGCATGGACTGCTTTTCCATTTCTTTACGTTCTCTTCAATTTTTTTCATAAGTGTTCTTGATCTTTTACCTCTTTCGTAGGTTTATTCCTAGGTATCTAGTTGTTCATGGTGCAATTCCAAATGGAGTCAATTCCTTTATTTTTTTTAGCTGTCTAATTATTGGCGTACAGGAATGCAATAGATTCCTGCATTGATTTTATATCCTGCGACTTTGCTGAATTCATGTATTGGTTCTGGCAATTTTTTGGTGGAGTCTTTTGGGTTTTCTACGTAGAGTATCATGTTGTCTGAAAATAGTGAAGGTTTGAATTCTTCCTTGACAAGTATCCAAATTGCCTTTTCTTTCTTTTTGTTGTCTGATTGCTGAGGCTAGGACTCTCAACACTATGTTGAACAACAGTGGTAAGAGTGGACATCCCTTCATATTCCTGACCTTAGGGGAAAAGGTCTCAGTTTTTCCCCATTGAGGATGATATTGGCTGTGGGTTTTCCTTTAATGGCCTTTATGATGTTGAGGTGTGTTTCCTCTAAACCTACTTTGTTGAGGGTTGTATCAAGAATGGATGCTGTACTTTGTCAGATGCTTTTTCTGCATCTATTAAGAGGATCATATGGTTCTTATCTTTTCTTTTGTTAATGTGGTGTATCACATTGATTGATTTGTGAACTCTGAAACACCCCTGCACTCCAGGAATAAATCCCACTTGATTGTAATAAATAATTCTTTTAATGTGCTATTATATTCAGTTTGCTAGTATCTTCTTGAGAATTTTTGCATCCATGTTCATCAGGGATATTGGCCTGTTATTTTCGTTTTCATTGAGGTCTTTGTGTGGTTTTGGAATCAAGGTAATGCTGGCCTCTTAGAATGAGTTTGGGAATTTTCCTTCTAGTTCTATGTTTTGGACCAGTTTGAGAAAATAGGTATTAACTCTTCTTTAAAGGTCTGGTTGGATTCCCCTGGTGGGCCATCTGGCCTTGGACTCTTTTGTTTGTTGGGATATTTTTGATTACTGTTTCAATTTCTTTGCTGGTTATGGGTCTGTTCCAAATTTTCTTTTTCTTCCTGTTTCAGCTTTGGTAGTTTGTATGTTCTAGGAATTTATCCATTTCTTCCTTATTGCCCAGTTTGTTCACATGTAAGTTTTCATGGTATTCTCTTAAAATTATTTGTATTTCTGTGGTGTTCGTTGTGCTCTCTCCTCTTTGATTTGTGGTTTTATTTATTCTGGTCCTTTTTCCTTTCTTTTTGATACATCTGGCTAGGGGTTTATCAATTTTATTAATTCTTTCAAAGAATCAGCTCTTAGTTTTGTTGATCTGTTCTATTGGGTTTTTTTGTTTCTATTTCATTTGTTTCTTCTCTAATATTTATTATTTCCCTTCTTCTGCTGGCATTAGGCTTTATTTGCTTTCCTTTTCCAGCTCCTTTAGGTGGCAGATTAGGTTGTGTACTGGAGACCTTCTTGCTTCTTGAGATAGGCCTGCAGTACAATATACTTCCCTCTTAGGACTGTCTTTGCTGCATCCCAAATATTTTGGACTATCGTGTTTTCAGTTTCATTTGCTTCTATGTACTTTTTAATTTCCTCTTTAATTTTCTGGTTAACCCTTTCATTCTTTAGTAGGATGTTTTTGACCTCCACATATTTGTGGTCTTTTGGAATTTTTTTTTTTTTTTTTTTTTGGTGGTTGACTTCAAGTTTCATAGCATTCTGGTCTGAAAATATGCATGGTATCATCTCAATCTTTTTGTACTCTTGAGGTCTGATTTGTGGCCTCAGTATGTGATCTATTCTGGAGAATGTTCTGTGTGCACTCAAAAAGAATGTGTATTCTGCTGCTTTAGTATGGAATGTTCTGAATATATCCGTGAAGTTCATCCGTCCAGTGTGTCATTCCAAGCCATTGTTTCCTTGTTGACTTTCTGCTTAGATGATCTGTCCATTGTTGTAATTGGGATATTAAAGTCTCCTACTATTATTGTATTATTGTCAATGAGTTTATTTATGTTTGTTATTAATTGATTTCTATATTTGGGTGCTCTAAAGTTGGGGGTGTATTTTCAATTATTAGATTTGTTAATATATATGTAGACTCCTTAATTATGACATAATGCCCTTCTTCATCTTCTGTTATAGTCTTTGGATAAAATCTAGTTTGTCTGATATAAGTGTAAGCACTCTGGGTTTCTTGGCCTCCATTAGCATGATAGATTTTTCTCCATCCTCTCACTTTCAATCTGCCAATATCTTAAGGTCTAAAATGAGTTTCCTGTAGGTAGCATATAGATGGGTCTTGGGGTTTTTTTTGTTTTTTGTTTTGTTTTTTAATAATTCTTATACCTTATGTTGTTTGATGGGAGCATTTAGTCCACTTACATTCAGGGTGATCATTGAAAGATAGGAGTTTTATGCCATGTGTTACCTGTAAACTTTTGTTTCTGATGATGTTCTCTGTTCCTTTCTAGTCTTTGTCGCTTTTGGTCTTTTTTTCCCCCACTCAAAGAGTCCCCTTTAATATTTCTTGCTGGGCTGGGTTAGTGGTCGCGAACTCCTTTAGTTTTTGTTTGGGAAACTCTTTATCTTTCTTTTTATTTTGAATGGCAGCTTTGCTGGATAGAGTATTCTTGGCTGCATATTTCCCCCATTGAACACATTTAATATATCCTACCTCTTTTCTTGGCCTACCAAGTTTCTATGAAAAGATCTGTTAATCTGATCTATCTTCCCTTGTTGGTTAAGGATTTTTCTCCCTTGCTACTTTCAGGATTCTTTCCATGTCTATTTTGTAAATTTGACTATGATATGCCTTGGCAATGGTCGGCTTTTGTTGAATTTAGTGGGAGTTCTCTGTGCTTCTTGGATTTATGTCTGTGTCCTTCTCCAGATTAGGGAAGTTTTGAGCTCTAATTTTCTCACATAAACCTTCTACCCCATTGTTTCTCACTTCATTCAGTACTCCTATTATGCAAATGTTATTCCGTTTTAAAAGTTGCTGAGTTCCCTAAGTCTACCTTCATGGTCCATTATCTTGTTTCCTTCTTCTTTTCAGCTGCATTATTTTCCATAATTGTGTCTTCTATATCACTAACTCATTCCTATGAGTCATGGCATTCTCACTGTCATGGCATTCATTTGGGTTTGCATATCGGTTATAACATTTTTAGTTTTGGCTTGACTAGATTTTAGCTCTTTTATCCCTGCAGTAAAAGATTCTCTAGTGTCTTCTATGCTTTTTTCAAGCCCAGCTAGAATCATTACAATTGTTTTAAATTTTAGTCTGACATCTTTCTTATATCTGTATTGATTAAATCCCTGGCTTTCATTTCTTCCTGTTCGTTCTTTTGTCATGAATTTCTCTGTCTTGCTATTTTGCAGAAAAAATAATAAAACAGAAATTTAAACAAAAAGTAAGTGAAGGAAGCTAAGTCCTAGATGTGTTTTGGTCTGCTTTTAAGAGAAGCTTCATAGGAAAATAGGAAAAAAAAGAGAAAAAATTAAAAAAAATAAGATAAAAGAAAAAAATTTACTCTTTCTGTATCCACAAAAAACAAAAACAAAAACAGAAGCAAAAAAAAAAAAAAAAAAAAGTAAACAAACAAACAAAAATCCAAAGGAAGCTAGATCCAGTTTCCCCTAGAGCTGAAACTTTGCAGCAATCTATGATCAGTAGATGGTAGCACATGGAAGGGGTTTGTGGGGGTCTTCTTCTGGAGGAACCTGCAGATTTGATTCTCATGCCGACTTGCTCTAGTGGAGAATGGCTTGGAGGGTGCAGGGGGACAGGGGTTTGGTGTAAAGGTGGCGCTGTTTAGCTCACTGAGGTAGATCAGTACTGTTGGGCTAGTGGTGAAAATGTCTTCACCCCACTCTCTGGTCTCTGGAGTGGAATGTTTACACCCTCATAGAGTGCAGGCACCCCTCTTATTTTCCTGGCTTCTGTTAAATCTCTGCCTTTACCCTGGTCTGTGCCTGAGCTGTGCACCTGCAAGGTAGCACCACCCTCCTGTGTTTTATTTCACTCACAGCTGTATTTCAAAACCTCCACCCTCAGAGATCCCCCACTGCTTGGGCCCATGCTGATCCTCTGGGGAAGGGTCTCGCTGCACTGTGGCCGGTGCCAGTTTGTCCCAGAAAACAGTCATACATCTGCAGAGCAGCTGCAGCTTGGAGTGTATGGTAAATTTCTTTCTCTCTAGCTACTTTCAGGGGGAGTGCTTTTCTTGCACTAACTCAACACACTGCTCTCTCTCCCCTTCTCTCTCTCCTCTCTGTGAAAAGGGCTCCCATCCCTCTGCAGCACCAAAGCTTTTCTTTCCCCTATTTCCCCTCTCCACACCGCATACCTACCATGTTCTCTCCCTCAGATTATACAGATTGTTCTCTTAACCCTCACATTGATTCCCTAGGTGTTCAATGATTTGATGTTGGGGCTCCTGGGTGACTCAGTCAGTTGAGTGTCTGACTTTGGATTTTGGCTCAGGTCACAGTTGCATGGTCATGGGATCGAGCCCTACATTGGGAGCCTGATGAAGATTCTCTCTCTCTCTCTCCCTGTGCCCCTCTCCCCTGCTCTCTCTCTTTCTCTCTCAAATAAAAAAAAAATCTTACAAAATGATTTAATGCTGGGGTGTCTGGGTGGCTCATTCAGCTGAGTGTTGGACACTTGATTTTGGCTCAAGTCTTGGTCTCACAGATTCAAGGGATTGAGCCCTGCATTGGGCTCTGCCTGACAGCATAGAGCCTGCTTGGGATTCTCTCTCCCCCTTTCTCTCTGCCCCTCCCCTGCTCACATGTGCTCTCTCTCTCAAAATAAATAAATTTTAAAAAATGATTTGATGTTGATCTACTTATGCTGGAGAAGTGAGACAAGCCTGGGATCCCTCTTATATTCCACCATCTTAACTCCTCCTTCTATAGTTTCTTTTAAAAGAAATAAGCAGCATATCTTGTTCAAACTGTGGGTTTGTTTTTTGTTTTTGTTTGTTTGTTTTTGCACAGGTGTATATTTTACCTCTTTCCCAACATGGCACTGAAATGACAAAAATGAAGTAGGAAAATAGAAATATCTGTAACAGAGAATGGGGTCACATCAATGGTCTAGGTATTTTGGTGAATTTCTGGAAGGCATAGAGTAATTCATATTGCACCAAAGGTCAGACTAGAACAGAAGAATCCATAGGCCAGACATGCACAAGAGGAGGCTGCAGAGGAAGTTTGAGCTTTGAGAAGCCCCCAACTTTTTGTCCCATACTCATAAAACCTAAAGCAAGACTTGACAGCGTCCTGCACTTATATACTCAGCTTGATGTGAACCTTCTCACTCAAGGAAAATACTTAGGGAACTGGACTGTTATGATGGCAGTAGATGCTAATTATTATATTATCAGGCTAGTCATTGGGTCGTGATAGTGAATGAACAAGTAAAGCTCATGACAATTAAAGGAAGCTATCAGTACACTGAGACAATTATACAACAACAAAAAAATTTTACAACTACAGAAATATGCAATAACATGGATTTTTCTCAGGGAAAAGCATAAAAACAGCTTGACTGTTATCCACTACTCTCCTTCCTATGGCTTGGGGATATCCCTCAGGAGTGGATGACCTGGTCTAATCTTATGATACAGACCCCCAGATTATAGAATAATTATATTTTTTGAATGCTTCTGTATTTTAAAATATCTTTTAAGCTAAACAAATGTTCAAACCAAACATCAAATTAAATAGCTTCTCCCTGATATTTTGTCAAAGTCTATCCCAGGAGCCAATCCTACCTAGCAACAAGAACAAGAATAATTCACTTTAGGTGTGTCATATTTGAGATCATCATTAAAGAAACAGGAAGGTGAGCTGGCTGCAGCAGCTGCCCCAGGCCTGGTAATCAGCCAGTGATAAGTCAGGACTCATTGCAAGACTGAAAATGAGTGATGCTCTCTTACTGCATTCTTTGTGTTTGTGCTCTCAAATTTAATTCACTTTTACATATAGTCTACAAATACTTATTTAGGACCTTGTGTGTAAGATAAAGAGACTAGGACATCTAATTTATAATAATAATTTTAAAAAGCTTGTAGCCCCCAAATAAATATCATACAAGGCCAAGTATGACCTAAGAAGAATACACTGCTAAATGATTCAAATGTGTAAACTAAATGTTTCAAGTATTACTAGTCTCTTCAAGATAATCTGGAAATGCATCATAAAAGCTGTAACATTTGCCATAGATCTTGAAGAAAAGGTACCATTTCTCTGTGTCCTTTCTCTGTTGAGAGACCTGTATTAGCAAAAGCATGTACTTGAAAGAGTAAAGAGTCGTTAGAAAGCTTTCTGCAACTCATTTTTTGGGTATAACACAGGAGAATAGGGAGAATTGTAGAGGGAGAGACTTCAGAGTTAACTAAGGTTTTATTTGTAAGGACCTCAAATAATGCCAAGGTGAGTAAACCAGGGTGAGGAACCTAGAGAGACAGAGAGAGAGAGAGAGAGAGAGAGAGAGAGAGAGAGAGAGAGAGAGAGAGAAGGAGTAAATGGATGTAAATATATGGAAAAAATATATATATAATCTAGACATACACATGAACAGATAAACTTACACATGTGTATATATACAGATCTACATATATACTGTATTTATGTATAATCTGGTAATAATGACAACCCATTAAAAGTTATTGAAAAGGGATATGATTTAATCAGAGTTTTTTATGAAGAATAACCTGGTGGCTATGTTCTAGAAGTAATAGTATCAATGGGATGTAAAAGATAAGCAGAGTATTGCAAAACACAGAAGCAGGGTCAGGGCATTAGTGGTATCAGTAAGAATGTTTATGGAACTTCAGTGTTGAGAAAGGAAGAGCAGGAGTGGACTTGAAGATAGGACACTTATTACACTTTCAGTATGGAGTAGAAGGAACCTAATATTTAAAAACTCTTAAGACAGAAAACATCCAAAATCTAGTTCATTTTCTTGTCTTTCCCAGCCACCAAGTTGGTGCTCTGACATCATATTATCTTAACGTTATCTGAATTTTGGAAACATGCATTTGAAGCCCACGTGTCAACAATGCATTAAAAAAAATACATGTTACTGATTTATTTATCTTATACCTTCATTCTTTAAAAAAAATTCTAGGAAGATTGACCATTTCCTTTTCTTCTCCATGACCATCCCACTTAAATTTAACAGTCTCCTCTCTTAGCTTTATGAATTAGTGAAACTTTTCAGATTACCCTGCAACATACAAACACAGCTAGAAAGGGCCTATAGAAAGCATCCTAGACAGTGAGAGGCAAATTCCCCCATCCAGTTTCTCATAGGTGCAACCTAGGCTAAGAGCATCTCTTACAACTTGGCTCGACCTTCCCTGTTTTAACTCCCTTCTCATATTTTCCTCATTGCTCCCCTGTTTCTTTTGATCCCTCAGTGATATGAGAGTTGAATCCCCACATGAAGTGAAATTCATCATGCCCCAAATGAAGTGGAATGAAAGATCTTTTGATGGCTAGCAGAATTTCTGGGATTTGTCTCTGTTCAAACACAAACATGCCTCCACTCTAGAGTTAAATTTAGATGAGCCTCCAGGCTATATGGCTGTATAAGTATCAAATCATCATAATGAAGACCTGTTCAGAAAAACTATATGATTATAGTACTTAATGATTTTATGAAACTATAATAAAGAGTATAGTATACAATACAGAATAAAATATTTTTGTCTATGTTTCAGTTATTCTAGCATGAAATGAACACGTTTAATAAACCATTAAACACTAGGCAATTACAATTGCAAAGTCTTTGCATACTAACCCATACAGAGCCACTCCAATCTGCATAATTTTGTGATGGTTTTAATAAAAAATAGATAATAGTATGAGATCTAAACATTTCTGTTTAACATTTTTCTTAGTGAATCTATGACTTTTTTATTTCTTAGACTGTAGATAATTGGATTTAACAAAGGAATTATGACAGTGTAAAATAGAGAGTCCATCATATCCTGATCACGTGATTGTGCGGATCCTGGGTGCACATACATGAATAGAAGAGGGCCATAGTATAAAGAAACAGATAAGAGATGGGCTCCACAGGTGGAGAAGGCTTTTTTTATGCCTTGCAGAGACTTCTTTTTTAAGATCATAAAAAGAATAAGTGTATAAGAAACCAGAACAATCAGAATGGTAAATACCTGTATTGACCCAGAGAAAATAAAAATCATCAGAATATTAATTGAAGGATCAGTACAGGAAATCTTAAACAATGGCATGATGTCACAGTAAAAATGATATATTATGTTAGAATTACAAAAGGTTAATCTAAATAAAAAACCTATATGAACTATAGAATGAATAAATCCACTTACAAATGATGAAACTAACAGCCAGATGCAAAGTCTATAGGTCATAATTACCGGATAAAGTAATGGTTTGCATATGGCTACATAGCGATCATATGCCATTGTTGCCAAGAGAAAACATTCTGTGGTGGCACCAAATGCAAAGGAAAACAATTGTGTCACACATTCAGAGAGAGTTATCATCTTACTCTTGGCTAGGAAGTTGACCAGCATCTTTGGGGTCACTGTAGATGATATCCAAGCATCCACAAAGGCTAAACTCCCAAGGAGAAAGTACATGGGAATGTGAAGGTGGGGGTCATTGTAGATGAGAGCAGTTAGTCCAAGGTTTCCCACAATAGTGGTTATGTATATCACCAAGAACATCAGAAACAGAGGGATTTGCCACTCTGGTTGATACGTGATTCCTGTGAGAACAAATTTTGTCAACATTGTTGCATTCTTAGTATCCATATTGTTACTGGATGACCCCTGAAATGAAATGCCATAAATGTAAAAAGAACATTCACTAAGATTGTATTAAAAGAAAACTGGAAGAAAGTAGTTGAAATAAAGCCATACACTAACCAGAACGCATTTAATTTTATTTACTACTATTACTATAATATATGAAAAGTAATTTGGGGAATTGAGGTAATGGAAAATGAAATTATTTCAGTTCAAAAAAATGTACAGGAACTAACAGATTTAGAAACAAGGAGCTCCAGGCTCTGAGCTGTAAGCACAGAGCCCGACATGGGGCTTGAACCCACGAACCATAAGATCATGACCTGAGCTGAAGTCGGATACTCAATTGACTGAGCCAACCAGGGACCCCAAGGAAAAACATTCTAAACATGATTACTAAATTCATGGGGATACCTGAGTTTCTGTGTCTGAAACATGGTTGAGGGTGTAGGGAAAAGAAGTTTGAATTATGATGAAATTAATTAAATTCCATGTGGAAGTCCTTGTCAAACTTTATTCCTCAGACAATAGGGATATTTTTAATTTTTAAATTAAATATTCTGTAATGTAAAAAATATGCTGCAGGGAGGGGAAACTAGAGTCAGGAATACTAATTAGGAAGCTCTTACTGTTGTTATTCAGTGACTCTCAAACCAGATTACACATCAGAATTTTCTGAGGAACTTCTTGTACAAAATACAGATTGTGAGGTATTACTCATTGTATTGACTTGGTGGGTAAAGAATGAAGTCTGATAATCTGCATGTAAAAAAATCCCTTCTAGTTGATTCAAGTGTATGTAAAGTTCTTAGTTTATGTGTAATGTAATACTGGCAATGATGAGGAGCACAAAGAGATAAAAATAAATTAGAATGTAGTCCCTAGGACTCAGTGACATACTAGATGTGAAGGAGAGAGTAGACACGTGATGACCAGGTAGATGGTCATTAACCTTGAGTTTGAACAATTCAGTTGGCCTATTTGTGGAGAAAGAGCCCTCTGAATATCCATACTTAGTAGTATGAGTCTACTAAAGCTTAATAGAAACAATTGTTTGGGTGTCATTTGGGTAGCTGAAGGCATACTTACAGATGACCTATCCACTGAAGAGTGGATAAGGTAAAAAGAAGAAGGACATGGAAAGAAACTTGAGAAATATATTAAAGAGGTTATAAAGTAGATACACATCACTTTCAGATAGCTAAAAACTGAGGCTCTTTACCACATGAGTCTTGGTATCAGTCAAACACTACCACTATAGAAGTCAAAAGAGCCAGAAACTTAGTTTCCCATCCTCATAATACCTAGCCTAGGACTTGATCTAAGTGTGAATAGTTAGACTCACCCACTGACTTTCTCTAGAAATTCTGCTGGTTTTACTTGGAGTACTTTTTTCTATAAGTTTTTTCAGCAGAATAAAATTGAGCCAAACTCTGGAACCTAGTATAGAAGACATAAATAACCAATAACCAATGCCAAAATTCCAGTTGTTAAGTATATTTTTATATAGAATGGATTCCCTTAAGTGAAATCTAAAATCATTAGATAAGTGAACATTCTCAAATTAATTTGTGTTGTGTACCTTTTAAGCATAAAGTAGGAAGAGCAGTGGAAGAGCATTTTCTATAAATCTCCTGCTATATATATTTTTTTTAAATACTCAATGAAATTGTCAGGAGTGGGAGAAGGTTTAGAGGAGTTAATATGTATATGACTTACCTTAAAACTTAAATCACAGAATGTGATCCAAAGAATAGATCAGGATAGACAGAAACATTTTCTTATGTAGTAAACATGACCTGATATTGAAATTCAGTTGAAATTATTTAACATTCTAGTTCACCAAAATTTTTAAAGTCATTATATTTACATTAGAAAGTCAATAAATTATGTTAAGATAAAAATTCCAGTTTTACAAGTATTTTGCTTATCCAGATTTAGTCACAAAAATAAATATACAGATAGTTAAGAGTTTTACATTTTTTTGTCTGCCATTTTGGCATCTGGTAAATTAATGTAAAATTATTATATTTTGGGGTGCCTGGGTGGCTCGGTCAGTTGGGCGTCCAACTTCAGCTCAGGTCATGATCTCACAGTCTATGGGTTTGAGCCCCGTATGGGGCTCTGTGCTGACAGCTCAGAACCTGGAGTCTGCTTCGGAATCTGTGTATCCCTCTCTCTCTGCCCCTCCCCCACTTGTGCTCTGTCTCTCTCTGTCTCTCAAAAATAAATAAATGTAAAAATTTTTTTAAATTATTCAGTATTTTGAATTTTTATATAAAGAATAATGAATGTTACAGAATTCATTTCTCTCTTACCCACATCCTTTAAGAAATGGCAGATGCTTTGTAAAGTAGAAAAAAATATGGTAGCACTGGAATGACAAAACATAGGTAGGAACACTGATTCATTTAAGAGACTTCAATTACCAAGTTCAGGAAAATGTTGTTTATATTAATTTGCCTTGAATACAAGAGTCAACCAATTGTAGGGCTGTGTGCTTTTGCCAGAAGAGAAAGGAGTGAAGAACTAAAATTCCCTTAATAGCAACCAAGGATTCCCTTTAGGACGAAGTTAAACTATTCTTCTGGGGGCATTGTAGATTTGAATTTGGATGAGAAGTCCAGGTGTCCCATAGGGCATTACAGACTCCGAAATCATAAATATCAAGTCATTGTATACAGTTCTAATTTTAACAGTTGAAATTACACTTTATGCTACTGTTTTCTACCACAGATGACACTTATGACAGGTTTATGCAAACTTCAATTTCTCTATAAATTTGGATGTTAAGAGGCTTTGATTAGTATAGTCTTCATACATGATTTTAATAAGGCTAAAGTTCTGGATTCCCTTCAAGAGCTAACTCCAAACAAAATTGTCCTCATGTAAAATACAGCTGAGATTCCAGACCTACATATAACTTCCCACTTTAATGTGAAAATACATGAGAAATTTTACTAGGGAAAGGTCAAAGAGCAAAAGGAGAATGAAACAAAGGACCACAGTGGGATGTGGCATATATCAGTACTTTTCAGACTGTAATACAGTTGAATCGTGTGTGTGTGTGTGTGTGTGTGTGTGTGTGTGTTCTGAAAATGCAGATTTTGCCTCAATAGGTCAGAAGTGAGGCCAAGAGTCTTCATGTCTGAAAATGTGATGCCTCTGGACATGGCTTTCCATCATTGGAGGGTCTAGATGATCTCAGAGGTAGAAAATTGAAGAAACAAAAAAAAATAGGTTTGCAGTACTGAGTAAAATGGTTCTATCAAAGCCTTATCTGTGGACTTACAGAATTCCTTATCGACTGTCATGATATTCCATGCCCATTGCTTCTAATTAAGCAACTGACTTCATAGCAAATGCAGTGTGGCAATGTCCCCCTGATAATAAATTACCTCATCTTACTATTTTCCTCACCATCCTGATACAGGTAGCTTGCTAGAATGATGGAATCATCTTTTGAAAGTCAGTTACTGCACCACCTAGGAGGCATTACATGCATAGTTCGGCAAGACTCTCCAGAAGCCTGTATATTTTCTGAATCAATGTCAAATACATAGTACAGTCCCATAGCTAAAATTCATGAGTCCAGGAATCACATAGTGAAAATTGGAATGGTACCACTCGCTATTACCACTAACAACACACTAGCATAATTTTTGCAAGTCTTCTTATGCCTTTATGCTCTGCTAACATAAAGGTCTTAGAGCCAGAGGAAGGAATGCTTCCACTAACACAGACAACAATGATTCTGTTCAGCAAGAAGTTAAGACTGGCACTGGGCCACTTTGTGTTCCCCCTTCTTCTGAATCATCATGTAAAGAAGGGAGTTACTCTGCTGGCTGGTGAGACCACTGAGAAATTGGACTACTTTTCCACAGTGAAGATGAGGACAAGGAGGTTGTTCTTTAGTAGTGCCATTCCCTGTAATTAAGGCCAATGGAAAACTCCAACAAACCAATCCAGGTGGCATTTCTAATAGCCAGACACTTAAGGAGTAAAGATAAAGAAGTTTAATCAATGAGTTGTTTGCTATAGAATAAGGGATTGTGGAATGGATAGTGGAAGAGATAATTGTGAACACCAGCTATGACCACATGACTAGTTACAGAAATGAGAAGTGTAATTGCCGTAAATATTTACTTCTCAGAATATATTTGTGTATGTGTGTCTGTGCATGTTTACATACCAACATCTTTGTCTATTTATATCTGTGTACATGTATATATAACAAACATTTTTGCTTTCTTTTCACTCATATTCTCTTATCCTGTAAAATAAAATGTATTGAATTTATATCATGGTAATTAATTATTGTTAATTTGACATCATAGTGTTTAAGTTACCAGATATCAAAGAAAAGAGTAAGCATCACTCAAGGATTTTAACTCATTTTCTGGAGAAGGGGTTAGTGCATTTTCAGTTTTACACAGCATAGTTACATTAGTTAGGTGGAATTATGACTTTGCTATTGTCCTTACTTGGAGTTTAAGTATGGTTTAAGAAATTGTGTGTGGGTGCCAGGTTGATAGTGGGTGGACTTGTGACACAGTTTGTTGTATGTGCCAATATGACCAGTCCACAGGATGTCTAGATAACTGATTAAATATTATTTCTAGTTGTATGCATGAGGGTGTGTCCAGAAGAGATTGGTATCACATCAGTGGACTGAGTAAAGTTGATGGCACTCCCTGATGCTGGTGGGCATCATGTAATCCATCGTGGGGCTGAATGGAACAAAAAGGCAGAGGAAAGTTGAATTCACTCTGCCCAACTGGTTGATCTGTGATATTTACCTCCGTTCTCAGTACTTCAGACATGATGGAATCTATATTATCCATAGGTTCTCCTATTCTCACATTTTAGAACTAGAGCATTGTCTTTCCTGGCTCTCAGCCTTGCAGACAGAAAATCATGGGACTTCTCAGGTTTCATATTCATGTGATCCACTATCTTATAATAAAGTCTTCAGATATAGATAAGATATACGTACCTTATTGGTTCTGTACTCTGGACAACCCTGAGTAATACCAATAATAACTATACATTTCGTGAACTTTTTTCTTTATTTTGCAAAATAGAGGTAAATATGATGCAACTGTTAACCGTTGTCCTCAAATAAGTCTGACTTAGAAGGTACCTTCTCAGAAGAGATATTGCATTATTATATAATGACTATTATTTTGTATATAAAATGTCATTGAGAAGGATGGTTCAAAACTTAACCAGCTTGACAATTACATTCTCTATTAAACCAGTATCCCTGGAATTAACCTCATTAACATGAGGCAATGGGCTTTTAATTGCCTGTCATCACTGTCAATTATGTTTTCAAGAAAAAGTTATAAAGTTATCCACAATACTTTATCCTTTGGAACAAATGCCCCATTGAAACCTGTATCCAGCTGCCTAAATATGGGAGGAAGGTACAAAACTGAGAATGGAAATCTGTACATGTTTGCAAAGTGCCGTTTAAGTAAGGAACAGAGGATGTGTCTCTATTTTCCAGCTCCAACATCTTTATTTTTAAAAATTTACTTCACTTAATTATTTGAAAGAATGCTTATCTAGTGTGGTCCCAACTCAACAGCATAAACTTCCTGAAGAAGAAACTCTATTAATGGAACCCATCAAACTTTGTTCCCATAAGCCCTCAACTTATTCTGAAGCCACTAAAGACTGCAAACACTATTTTGACAGAGAAACAATAAAAAGAAAGTCTAGACTAGAGCGTTGTTCACACATACATAATATATTTCTTACCAAGATTCTACCCTAACTAGTCCACAACTCAGATTGAGAAATACTGTTCTAGATTTGATTGGTGTTTGTTTTTACCTAAGTAAACATTGATTCTTTGAGCACAGTCTAGGATAATATTGTCAGTGACTTTATTAGCTAGGTATTATAAAATGATGAGAAAAAATTTATAAACACATAGAAGAGTGAGAATCTATGAATTCTTTAAATCTCTAAGTAAGAAAATTAATATGTTCCTAATAAAGGGTATTTATATTATTATATCATATTATATTATATTATATTATATTATATTATATTAATCATTATATTATATTATTATTATTATTATTTTATTATTATTATTTTCGAAGTGTAGTTTAATCCATATTCAGGAGTGGTCCAGACAACTGGATGAACTTAATATTGTGCTATCATCTTTTACCTATAAATATTCATTAAATAATACATAATGTAACTTCATAGTTTACTTTTTAAAACTTTGCAGAACATCTGGTCTAAAATGTGAGCTTTGCAGAGATGTGTATTTTAGGTCTTTCCCAACATGACACCAAAATGAGAAAAACGATGTACAAAAATAAAAAAAGTGTGTAACAGAAATGAGAATGGGAACACATAATGGTTTCAGAATGGGAACAGGAGATTTTAGGGAATTTCTGGAGGGGATAAAGTAGTTGGAAGTTTAATGAAAGACACATCAGAGCAGGGGTCTGTGTAGATGAAACATGTATAAGAGAAGGCTGCACAGGAAGTCTGTTTCTGAAACCCCCAAACTCGTCTGCACATACCCAACCTAAAGTAGGACCAGACAGTATATATTCCACACTCATATACTCACGGATTGATGCCAACCTTTTCATTCAAAGAAAAGCTCCGGAATGGAAACAAATCCTTATGATTACGGAAGAAACACACACCAGTTGTTGATATTACCAATATACCAGTCTTTGAATTGTAACATTGTATGAGTAAGCAAAAACTTATATAATTTATAGAAATATCAGAATGATGAGAATATTATAAAGCAGCAAAAAATAACAAACTACAGAGGAGTTATTTGACAGAGGATAAGGTGGATCCTAAGCTTGTCTCCTCCCTTGAACACAGTTAGATAGGTATCAAATCATTCTGAACACCCAAGAAATCAATTGTAGATCTGAGAGAACAAAAATTGTAAGTCTAGAATTAGAAAAGTGACCACTTTTGGAAGTTCAGAGAGTTGACTTGAGAGAGATAGGACTATGGATACAGCCGCAGGGAGGGAGGCTGCTTATTGAGGGCTACTGCAAAGTAGTATAAACAGCAGAGTACAAAATCTGAATTTTTAGAAGGGGGATGTGCCTGGCTTAAACATGCTTAGGTGGCAAAGTAGGGTGGAGTCCCAGGACTGACAGCATGGTCTGAGGATCCCCTAGGTTACAAGAAGAATGGATGGCGCCAACATGCTACACTGTTCCCAGGCATAGGAACAGGGACTCCTACTGAGGAAGCAAGCTGGGGTGCTGGCATTCTTCTCTGTTGCACTGTAAACTTCCAACTGCTGTGGGGTTGTGTGACCAATTACTTTGCACAGGCTGGGAAATGGTAAAAGTGTGGTGAGACTCTACTCAAGAGGAATAGCACAGGTCTGCACTTCAGGAGTCCCTTAAATTTGGAGTTTTGAAGCTCAGTCAAGTGCATGAGAAAAAAAGCTCAGACACAGGCAGAGTGAACACAGGGTTCTGATGAAAACCAAGGACACAAGAGGGATGATTGATTGCTCTTCTTTGAGGTTCCTAGAAGAGTGGGGCATGTACACTTTCAGCTCTGAGAGAAAGTCTTAGAGGTTACAATCTCTGATCTCATGAGAGAAGGAGGCTCCAAAAACTCTAAAGATAGAGAAAGTCTTCCCCAGTTTTTCAGCGATCTGGTGTAGTTTGTATCGTGTGGAAACAATAATTTCTCAGAAAGATTAAAGGAACCAACCTGGCATGTCAGCCAGACAAGGAATTCAAGGGCTTTCTCTTCATCTTAACACTGCTTTTCTTTCTGTTGGCTTTGCTCTGGGGTAGGCTTTCCTCACGTGTTATCCCTAGGTGCTCGGAGCCTTGTGAAATGGGAAATAACTCCTTCCTCACAGGGCTGTGGGGAAGACAATAAAATGAGATAATGTGTGGCAAGTGTTAATTCTTTCTGTTCAGATACTGTGTGTCATTTCTGTCTCCTGCTGGGACCCTGACTGGTACAGTGAAGTAAATACTGTTGGGGTATCACGCCGCAGCTCGGTCCTCGGACAATTCTGGGACCCGTGCGAGGTTTCCCAGATGGAGAACGGATTCTGCTGAGAGGAGTTGAAGCTGAGACAGCAGACGAGGGTATGGACCATGTCTTTTTCCTCTGGCTGCTTTGGAGATTTAATCTTTTTCAGTGGATTTGAGCAATTTAATTATGATGTCTCTGCAGATTTCTCGCCGTGCCCTGCACGAAGTGCACGTGCATGACGGTCTTCGCGCCCCGTACTCTGGCCCGTGCTTTGTGTCTGAATTAAAGACTTTTAGGATACAAAAATCAACAGGAAGATAGAATTCCTTTGTTCACATGAGAAAATGGAGAACACGACACGAGCGAAGGCATGAAGACTGGAAAGTGGAGGGTGCTCATAGGAGGACAGCATATTAGGGCCAGGACACTCTCTCCCTGGGGCTGGCCCTGGGAAACCCACTTCCAGAGCACGAGAGAGAGAAACAAACCAGGTGTTTCAGAAATTGTTTTATGTGATTTGTTAATAAAAGAATTTATTAATTCTTTATTAATAAAGAGGAAAAACCCTTTCCTGATTTCTGGCATCATAGGTTCATTTTGCCTGCTTTGGGACTCTATGTCCCATGTGGAATCACTTGGCAGATAATCCTGTGTGTTCGGCTTCTTCCATGCAACATCAGGTGAGCAATCTATACCACCCATTCGGGGGAGGACCAAAGCTGGCTGTTGGAGGTGATGAAGTGGCTTAGCCTGACTTTGTAGAGTGGAGGCAAAAAAACTGATTTAATGAGCCTGATCCAGTGATACAACACCTGGGCCAAACAGCCATCGACTAGAACATCGAGTTTCACCATGAGCTGTTTACCTGGTGAGTTCACAAATTAGAGGACGAAATAAAAGGATCTGAAAAACAACCTTACTGCAGCTAAAGGAAGAAGCACTGTGGGTGTTCTGATCACCCAAGTCAACTATCTCTCCTTCCCTGTACCCTGGCGAGATCGGAGGGACCAGATCTGGGTGAAGGTCTGGATGGGGGGAGAGAGAGATGGAGGGAGGGAGGGAGAGATGCTGGAGCCAGGAACACCGGTGTCATAAGGGAGTCAGGGTGGAAGGAGCAGTGGACGATTCTCTCAATAGATGCTGAAAAAGTATTTGGCAAAATACAGCATCAATCCTTAATAAAAGCCCTCAACAAAGTAGGTTTAGAGGGAACATACCTCAGCATCGCAAAGGTCATTTAAGAAAGATCCACAGCTAATATCCTCAATGGGGAAAAACTGAGAGCCTTTCCCATTACGGTCAGGAAAAAGGCAAGGATGTCCACTCTCACCATTACTATTTAACATAGTATTGGAAGTCCTAGCCTCAGCTATCAGAGAACAAAAAGAAAGAAAAAACATCCAAATCAGCAAGGAAGAATTCAGACTTTCACTGTTTGCAAATGACATGATATTCTATGTAAAAAATCCAGAAGACTCCACCAAACAATTTCTAGAACTATTACATGAATTCATCAAAGTCACAGAATGTAAAATAAACATGCAGAAATCTGTTGTATTTCTATACACCAGTAATGAAGCGGCAGAAAAAGAATCAAAGAATCAGTCCCATTTGGCGATTGTACCAAAAATAGTAAAACCCCTAGGAATAAAACTAAAGCGATAAAAGATATATACTCTGAAAACTATAGAAAACTTATGAAAGGAATTGAAGAGGACACAAAGAAGTCGAAAAACATTCCATACTCATGGATTGGAAGAACAAATATTGTTAATATGTCTATACTATCCAAAGCATCTACACATATAATGCATTCCTTATCAAAATACCACCAGCATTTTTCACAGAACTAGAAAAAACAATCCAAAAATTTGTATGAAACCACAAAAGACCCCACATAGCCAAAGCAATTCTGAAAAAGAACAACAGAATTGGAGGCATCATGATTCCAGATTTCAAGCTATATTACAAAGCTATCGTCATCATGACAATATGGCACTGACACAGAAACAGATAGATCAATGGAACAGAAAACAAAACCTAGAAATGGACCCACTACTATATAGTGAACTAATCTTTGACAAAACAGGAAAGAATAGCCAATGGACAAAAGACAGTCTCTTAAACAAATGCTGTTGGGAAAACTGGACAGCAACATGCAGAAGTATGAAACTGGACCATTTTCTTACACCATACACAAAAATAAATTCCAAATGGAAGAAAGACCTAACTGTGAAACAGGAAACCACCAAATCCTAGAGGAGGACATAGGCAGCAACCCCTTTGACTTTGTCTATAGCAACTTACTAGACTCGTTGCTGAAGGCAAGGGAAACAAAAGCATAAATGAACTATTGGTACTAAGATAAAAACCTTTAGCAGAGCAAAAGAAACAATTAACAAAACTAAAAGACAGGGTATGGAATGGGAAAAGATATTTCCAAATAACTTATCTGATAAAGGGTTAGTATCCAAAATCTGTAAAGAACTTATCAAACTCAACACCCCAAAAACAAATGACCAAATTAAAAAATGTATGGAAGACATGAATAGTCATTTTTTCCCTGAAGACATCCAGATGGCTAAGAGACACATGAAAAGATCCTGAACATCACTTATCATTAGGGAAATACAAACCAAAACCATAATGAGATACCACCTCACATCTGTCAGAATGGTTAAAATTAACAATGCAAAAAACAACAGGTGTTGGTGAGGATGCAGAGAAAGGGGGACTCTCTTGCAATGTTGATGGGAATGCAAAGTGGTGCAGCCAGTCTGGAGAACAGTATGGAGACTCCTCAAAAAGTTAAAAATAGAAGTATCCGATGACTCAGGAATTGTACTAGTAGGTATTTACCCAAAGGATACAAAAATACAGGTTCAAAAGGGTACATGCACCATGATGTGCAGCATTATCAACAATAACCAAACTATGGAGAGTCCAAATGTCCATTAACTGATGAATGGATAAAGAAGTATATATATATATATATATATATATATATATATATATATATACACACACATATATATATATACATATATATATATACACACACGCACGCACACACACACACACACACTTACACAATGGAATATTACTTGGCCATCAAGTAGAATGAAATCTTGCCATTTGCAATGATGTGTATGAGCTAGAATGTATTATGCTAAAGGAAGTAAGCCAATGACAGAAAGACAAATACCATATGACTTCACTCATATGTGGATTTTAATGAACAAAACAGATGAAAATATGGAAAGGGTGTAAAAGAGAAGAGAGGTAAACAAACAAGAGACTTAATGATAGAGAACAAACTGAGGGTTTATGGAGGATGGTGGGGGGGTGAATGGGCTAGATGGGTGATGAGTATTAAAGAGGACACTTTTTGTGATGAGCGGTGGGTGTTGCATGTAAGTGATGAATCACTGAATTCTACTCCTGAAACCAATATTGCACTCTATGTTAACTAAAATTTAAATAAAAAGTAAAAAAAAAATTAACATACTACAGACCTATGCAATAACATGGATTTTCAGAGAAAATCAGTAAGTGTCTAGACTCTAATGTATTCAGTCCCTTTCCTGGCCCTTGAGGGTATCCCTAAGGGGGGAAAATAGAGGACAGATGACTTGGTCTAATCTTGTGACCTGCACCTCCAGAAATACATAGTAATATTTGTTTTAAATACTTATGTGTTTTGTATCTTTAAACAAACATCTAATTAAAGGGCTTTTTTCTGGTATTGTGCCATATAAGAATAATTTGCTTTAGGTGTATGATACTTGTGATTGTCTTGAAAGAAACAGGAAGGTGAGCTGGCCTGCAGCAGACACCCCAGACCCAGCAATCTCTTGGGGCTCATAACGGGATTGAAAATGAGTGATGCACTCTCACTTCATTTGAAGTGTTTGTGCTGACAGATTCATTTCAAATGTATATATATTTCCTAAGTACTTATTTAGGACCTCATGTGGGTAAGCCACTGTGCTAACACTGCAAAAGATTGGAAGAGTACTAGGACTATTGAATTATGATCTAAAAAAATTTATGGGTCAAAATAAGTACTAATAAAGGCCATTTGTGACCCCCAAAATAAATAAAATACAGTGTTTCAAATGAGTGAGCATTTCTACCCTTTTCAAGGTAATTAGGAAATGCATCATAAAAATCTTTGAAGAAAGGGCACCATTTCAATTGTAATGAAGATGGGTGCACTTGGGGAAGCATTCTTTGTGGAGAGACCATATAAACAAAACCGTGTACCTGAGATGGTGTTCACAGGCTTTCAGTAACTCATTTTGGTGATAACACTGAGTCTATTAGAATTGTGGAGGAAGAGAATGCAGAGATAAATCAAGATTTTCTTGGGATGGACCTTAAATATGCCATGGTGAGATACTGCAGGGATATATACACACACACACACATACACACACATACACATACACACACATTTAAGATGTTTATTTTTATTCCCACCTGAGGTCATTAATGTTAGGTCATATATAACTGCTAAAATTGTTGAATGCTGATCAACACATAGCAAATATGTAATCTGAACAATAAAGATAAATAGATTTACATGTGTTTACATATCATGTAATATATACATATAAGAAGAAATAAACATGGATATGTGTATAGAGAGTTCGCTTATTTTGAAATTCATATTGTGTATTTATTTATTTAATGTTTATTTATTTTTTAATATGAAATTTATTTTCAAATTGGTTTCCATACAACACCCAATGCTTATCCCAACAGGTGCCCTCCTCAATACCCATCACCCACCCTCCCCTCCCTCCCACCCCCCATCAACCCTCAGTTTGTTCTCAGTTTTTAAGAGTCTCTAACCTTGTTTTTTTTCCCTTCCCCTCCCTCTCTAACCTCCCTCCCTCTCTAACCTTGTTTTTTTTCCCTTCCCCTCCCCCATGGTCTTCTGTTAAGTTTCTCAGGATCCGCATAAGAGTGAAAATATACGGTATCTGTCTTCCTCTGTATGACTTATTTCACTTAGCATAACACTCTCCAGTTCAATCCACGTTACTACAAAAGGCCGTATTTCATTCTTTCTCATTGCCACGTAGTATTCCATTGTGTATATAAACCACAATTTCTTTATTCATTCATCAGTTGATGGACATTCAGGCTCTTTCCATAATTTGGCTATTGTTGAAAGTGCTGCTGTAAACATTGGGGTAAAAGTGCCCTTATGCATCAGCATTCCTGTATCTCTTGGGTAAATTCCTAGCAGTGCTATTGCTGGGTCATAGGATAGGTCTATTTTTAATTTTTTGAGGAACCTCCACACTGTTTTCCAGAGTGGCTGCACCAGTTTGGATTCCCACCAACAGTGCAAGAGGGTTCCCGTTTCTCCACATCCTCTCCAGCATCTATAGTCTCCTGATTTGTTCATTTTAGCTACTCTGACTGGCATGAGGTGGTATCTGAGTGTGGTTTTGATTTGTATTTCCCTGATGAGGAGTGACATTGAGCATATTTTCTTGTGCCTGTTGGCCATCTGGATGTCTTCTTTAGAGAAGTGTCTATTCATGTTTTCTGTCCATTTCTTCGCTGGATTATTTGTTTTTCGGGTGTGGAGTTTGGTGAATTCTTTATAGATTTTGAATACTAGCCCTTTGTCCGATATGTAATTTGCAAATATCTTTTCCCATTCCATGGGTTGCCTGTTTTGTTGATTGTTTCCTTTGCAGTGCAGAAGCTTTTTATCTTCATGAGGTCCCAATAGTTAATCTTTGCTTTTAATTCCCTTGCCTTTGGAGATGTGTCAAGTAAGAAATTGCTGCGGCTGAGGTCAGAGAGGTTTTTTCCTGCTTTCTCCTCTAGGGTTTTGATGGTTTCCTGTCTCACATTCAGGTCCTTTATCCATTTTGAGTTTATTTTTGTGAATGGTGTGAGAAAGTGGTCTAGTTTCATTCTTCTGCATGTTGCTGTCCAGTTCTCCCAGCACCATTTGTTAAAGAGACTGTCTTTTTTCCATTGGATACTCTTTCCTGCTTTGTCAAAGATTAGTTAGTCATAGTTTTGTGGGTCCAGTTCTGGAGTCTCAATTCTATTCCATTGGTCTATGCATCTGTTTTGTGCCAATACCATGCTGTCTTACTGATTACAGCTTTGTAGTAGAGGCTAAAGTCTGGGATTATGATGCCTCCCACTTTGGTCTTCTTCTTCAATATTACTTTGGCTATTAGAGATCTTTTGTGGTTCCATACAAATTTTAGGATTGCTTATTCTAGCTTCAAGAAGAATGCTGGTGCAATTTTGATTGGAATTGCATTGAATGTGTAGATAGCTTTGGGTAGTATTAACATTTTAACAATATTTATTCTTCCAATCAATGAGCATGGAATGTTTTTCCATTTCTTTATATCTTCTTCAGTTTCCTTCATAAGCTTTCTATAGTTTTCAGCATACAGATCTAGTACATCTTTGATTAGATTTATTCCTAGGTATTTTATGCTTCTTGGTGCAATTGTGAATGTGATCAGTTTCTTGTCTTTTTGTTGCTTCACTATTAGTGTACAAGAATGCAACTGATTTCTGTACATTGATTTTGTATCCCACGACTTTGCTGAATTCATGTATCAGTTCTAGTAGAATTCTAGTAGAATTCATGTATCAGTTCTAGACTCTTTGGTGGGGTCTGTCAGGTTTTCCATGTATAATATCATGTCATCTGTAAAAAGTGAGAGCTTAACTTCATCTTTGCCAATTTTGATGCCTTTGATTTCCTTTTGTTGTCTGATTGCTGATGCTAGAATTTCGAAGACTATGTTAAACAACAGCAGTGAGAGTGGACATCCCTGTCATGTTCCTGATCTCAGGGGGAAAGCTCTCAGTTTTTCCCCATTGAGGATGATATTAGCTGTGGGCTTTTCATAAATGGCTTTTATGATGTTTAAGTATGTTCCTTCTATCGCGACTTCCTTGAGGGTTTTTATTAAGGAAGGATGTTGAATTTTGTCAAATGCTTTTTCTTCATTGATTGACAGGATCATATGGTTCTTTTGTTTTATTTTATTAATGTGATGTATCACATTGATTTGTGAATGTAGAACCAACCCTGCATCCCAGGAATGAATCCCACTGGATTATGGTGAATAATTCTTTTTATACGCTGTTGAATTCACTTTGCTAGTCTCTTATTGAGAATTTTTGCATCCATATTCATCAGGGATATTGGCCTGTAGTTCTCTCTCTCTCTCTCTCTCTCTCTCTTTTTTTTTTTTTTTTTTTGCTGGGTCTCTGTCTGGTTTAGGAATCAAAGTAATGCTGGCTTCATAGAATGAGTCTGGAAGTTTTCCTTCCCTTTCTATTTTTTTGGAACAGCTTGAGAAGGCTAGGTATTATCTCTGCTGTAAATGTCTGGTAGAATTCCCTAGGGAAGCCATCTGGTCCTGGACTCTTATTTGTTAGGAGATTTTTGATAACTGATTCAATTTCTTCACTGGTTATGGGTCTGTTCAAGTTTTCTATTTCTTTCTGTTTCAGTTTTGGAAGTGTGTGGGCGCTTAGGAATTTGTCCATTTCTTCAGGTTGCCCAATTTGTTGGCAATAATTTTTTATAGTATTTCCTGATAATTGTTTGTATGTCTGAGGTATTGGTTGTAATAATTTCATTTTCACTCATGATTTTATCTATTTGGGTCATCTCCCTTTTCTTTTTGAGAAGCATGGCTAGAGGTTTATCAATTTTGTTTATTTTTTCAAAAAACCAACTCTTGGTTTCATTGATCTGCTCTACAGTGTTTTTTTTTTTGATTCTATATTGTTTATTTCTGCTCTGATATTTATTATTTCTCTTCTTCTGCTGGGTTTGGGGTGTCTTTGCTGTTCTGCTTCTAGTTCCTTTAGGTGTGCTATTAGATTTTGTATTTGGAATCTTTCTTGTTTCTTGAGATAGGTCTGGATTGCAATGAATTTTCCTCTCAGGACTGCCTTCACTGCATCCCAAAGCATTTGGATTGTATTTTCATTTTCATTTGTTTCCATATATTTTTTAATTTCTTCTCTAATTGCCTGGTTGACCCATTCATTCTTTAGTAGGGTGTTCTTTAACCTCCATGCTTTTGGAGGTTTTCCAGACTTTTCTCTGTGGTTGATTTCAAGTTTCCTAGCAATGTGGCCTGAAAGTATGCCTGGTATGATCTCAATTCTTGTATACTTATGAAGGGCTGTTTTGTGACCCAGTATGTGATCTATCTTGGAGAATGTTCCATGTGCACTCGAGAAAAAAGTATATTCTGTGGCTTTGGGATGTGGAGTTCTAAATATATCTGTCAAATCCATCTGATCCAATGTATCATTCAGGGCCCTTGTTTCTTTATTGATAATGTGTCTAGATGATCTGTGCATTTCTGTAAGTGGAGTATTAAAGTCCCCTGCAATGACCACATTCTTCTCAATAAGGTTGCTTATGTTTGTGATTAATTGCTTTATGTATTTGGGGGCTTCCGTATTCAGTGCATAGACATTTATAATTGTTAGCTCTGCCTGATGGATTGACCCTGTAATTATTATATAATGCCCATCCTCATCTCTTGTTACAGCCTTTGATATAAAGTCTAGTTTGTCTGATATAAGTATGGCTACTCCAACTTTCTTTTGACTTCCAGTAGCATGATAGATAGTTCTCCATCCCCTGACTTTCAATCTGAACGTGTCCTCAGGTCTAAAATGAGTCCCTTATAGACAGCAAATAGATGGGTCTTGTGTTTTTGTCCATTCTGATACCCTATGTCTTCTGGTTGGAGCATTTAGTCTATTTACATTCAGTGTTATTATTGAAAGATATGAGTTGAGATTCATTGTGATGTCTGTAGGTTTCATGCTTGTAGTGATGTCTCTGAGACTGTGGTCCTTGTAACATTTCACTCACAGGATCCCCCTTAGGCTCTCTTGTAGGGCTGGTTTAGTGGTAATGAATTCCTTCAGTTTTTGTTTGTTTGGGAAAACCTTTATCTCTCCTGTTCTGAATAACAGACTTTCTGGATAAAGGATTCTTCACTGCATATTTTTTTCTGTTCATCACATTGAAGATTTCCTGCCATTCCTTTCTGGCCTGCCAAGTTTCAGTAGATAGGTCTGCCATTGGTCTTATGGGTCTCCCTTTGTAAGTTAGAGCCTGTTTATCCCTAGGTGCTTTCAGAATTTTCTCTTTATCCTTGTATTTTGCTCATTTCACTATGATATGTCATGCAGAAGATCGATTCAAGTTATGTCTGAAGGGAGTTCTCTGTGCCTCTTGGATTTCAATGCCTTTTTCCTTCCCCAGATCAGGGAAGTTCTCAGCTATGATTTGTTCAAGGACACCTTCAGCCACTTTCTCTCTCTCTTCCTCTTCTGGAATTCCTATGATATGGATATTGTTCTGTTTGATTGCATCACTTAGTTCTCTTATTCTCCCCTCATACCCCTGGATTTTTTTATCTCTCTTTTTTCAGCTTCCTCTTTTTCCATAACTTTATCTTCTACTTCACCTCTTCTCTCTTCTGCCTCTTCAATCTGTGCTATGGCCACCTCCATTTTATTTTGCACCTCATTTATAGCATTTTTTAGCTCCTTATGACTATTTCTTAGTCTCTTGATCTCTGTAGCAATAGATTCTCTGCTGTCCTCTATGCCTTTTTCAAGCCCAGCGATTAATATTATGACTATTATTCTAAATTCTTGTTCTGTTATATTGCTTAAATCGTTTTTGATCAATTCGTTAGCTGTTGCTACTTCCTGGAGTTTTTTTTTGAGGAGAGTTCTTCCATTTCGTCATTTTGGGTAGTCCCTTCAGTGGCTCCAAACTGCAGGGCACTTCCCCTGTGCTGTCCGGAGTAACTTGTGTTGGTGGGTGGGGCTGCAGTCAGACCCAATGTCTGTCCCCAGCCCACTGCTGGGGCCACAGTCAGACTGGTGTGTACCTTATCTTCCCCTCTTCCAGGGGCAGTACTCACTCTGGAGTGGGGTGGCCCCTGTCTGGGCTACTTGCACACTGCCAGGCTTGTGGTGCTGCTTCGATGGGCTCTTGCCAAGGGTGTATTAGCCGGGGTGGATCCACAAGTTGCACAGGGGCAGGAGGGGCAGGCTTAGCTCATTTTGCAGTTGGTGGTCCCCTGGGAGACGGGCCCTGCAGCACCAGGAGGGAGGCAGGCCCATCAGAGGGATGGATCCACAGAAACACAACACTGGGCCTTTTTGCGGTGCAAGCAAGTTTGGTGATGGAGAACTGGTTCCCTTTAGAATTTCGGCTGGGGGAGAATAGTACTTTCCAGGGCCTTTGTTTCCCTGCTGAGCTGAGCTCTGTCTTCTGGGGCTCAGCAACTCTCCCTCCCGGTGTCCTCTCACCCTCCCCTCTGTCTGAGAGCAGAGCTGTTGACTTTTAATATTCCAGATATTAAGTCCTGCTGGCTGTCAGAACTCACACAGTCCGGCCCCTCTGCTTTTGCAAGCCAGACTTGGGGGCTCTGCCTTGCCAAGCGGGCTGCCCCTCCACCACTCTGGTTCCCTCCTGCCAGTCCGTATAGTGTGCACCTCCTCTCTGCCCTTCCTACCCTCTTCCATGGGCCTCTTGTCTACTCTTGGCTCTGGAGAGTCCGTTCTGCTAGTCTTCTGGCAGTTTTCTGGGTTATTTAGGCAGACGTGGGTAGAATCTAAGAGATCAGCAGAACAAGGTGGCCCAGCATCCTCTTACACTGCCATCTTTCCCTCTGTCCATCTGTGTATAGAAAGTTCTAGTCATGCTCGCCATATATACACATAATCTGGTAGCAATGGCAATCCATTAGAAGTTATTGAAGAAGGATATTATTTAATCAGACTTCTGTGTATAAAGAATACTCTGACAGCAATGTTTTGGAAGTAAGAGAATATCAACAGGATGTGAGAAAAGAAACAAGACTGTAGCAAATGACAGATATGAGTAGTTTTAGCGTGAGAACCTCAGTGGTATCAGTAGACTGTGTATAGAATCACTGGTGAGGGAGGAAGGGCATGGGTGTCCTGAAATGGGATGACTCATACGTTTTGGGCTTTGTTCACTCATACGCAACTGTGACTCTACTGTGGATTAAATGTGATATGAGTCTTCTGTCTGCATGACTGTAATGGCTGTCAAAGACATGATATTCAAATTCCTTTCAGAAGTGTTAAATTATTACAGGGCTTAATGAATTTATGAAGCCACATTGAAAATATAAAAACGTGTAAAATAATTTGTTTTCCTCTTTAGTTTAGTATGACATGAACACTTGGTTAGAATTCTTTCTATTTTTGAATAATAGACATACATATTTAAGAAAGCGAATTGTATGCCTACCTTAGTCATTAAAATGCTAATGCAATTATACCTACAAAAGACTTTGATAGCTAATCAACACTTAATAACATCTAATCTGTAATTTTGTGTCATTTTAATGAGAGGAGAGTAGATATTATTATGACTTCTAAGTATTTCTCTTTAACATTTTTCTCAGTGAATCTATGACTTTCTTATTTCTCAAGCTGTAGATAATTGGATTTAAGAAAGGAATTATGATAGTATAAAATACAGAGTCCATCATACCCTGATCATCTGATTGTGCAGATACAGGGTGCACATACATTAAGACAAGAGAGCCATGGTACAAAGAGACAGATAAGAGATGGGATCCACAGGTGGAGAACGCTTTTCTTATGCCTTGTAGTGACTTCTTTTTTAAGATTGTAAAGAGTACTAGTGTATAGGAGACAAGAACTATCAGAATGGTGAACATCTGTATTGACCCAGCAAAAATGAATACCATCAGAAAATTAATAGAAGGGTCAGTACAAGAAATCTTAAACAATGGCATAATGTCACAGTAAAAGTGATGTACTATGATAGAATCACAGAAGGTTAATCTGAATAACAAAGCATTATGAATTATGGCATGAAGAAGGCCACCTGAAAATGACCAAACTAACAGCCGGATGCATAGTGTATTGGACATAATCACTGGGTAAAGTAATGGTTTGCATATGGCCACATAGCGATCATAAGCCATTGTTGCCAGCAGAAAACATTCTGTGGTTATACTGATTGCCAAGGGAAAAAACTGTATCATGCATTCAGAAAGAGATATCATTTTGCTCTTGGCAAAGAAGTTGACCAGCATCTTGGGGGTCACTGTGGATAATATCTAAGCATCCACAAATGCCAAACTTCCAAGGAAAAAGTACATGGGGATGTGAAGCTGAGGGTCATTCCATATGAGAGCAATCAGACCAAGGTTCCCCACAATGGTGAGAAGATAGATAACCAAGAACACCAGGAATAGGGGGATTTGCCACTGTGGTTCATATGTGAGTCCGGAGAATTAACTCTGTCAGCAATGTTGCATTTTCCTTTCCCATGTCCTCACTGGGTGTTGCCTGAAATGAAATGGAGTAAGTTTTTTAAATGTCAATAAGAATTTATATGTGAAAATATGGGGAGGAGATTTGAGATACAGTTGTGCACATCAGAATCCCCTCTTAATTTTATTACATATTTAGTGGAATCTATTTTGGAGCTAAGGAAAATAGTACAATTATTTAAATATTAAAATGCAGCAATAAACAGATTTTGGAAAATGGAAGACATTATACATATGTGCTAAATTTATGGTACAGGATTCATTATGAAACAGAAATTCTGTGTCTTGAATGTCTTGAAAGGGAAAGAAGCTTGAAGGGCCAGGTTAGTAAAGTTAATTAAATAGCTTATGAAAGATCTTGAATATTATTTATCAGGGGATAAACATGCACTGAAAACAAGAGGAAGGAATAGCACTCTAAGACTCTCTTTTAAAGTGAATATATGGTAGTATAAAAAATAGGCTGAAGGGAGTAGAAACTGGGCTCAGGAATACCAGGCAACAAGAAGTTACTACTGTCTAGCTGTTCTCAAATCAGAGTACACATCAGAAATGTCTGGGGAAACTTTTGTGTAAAATATAGATTTGAAACTTTACTGTAGAAATTAATTTAGTGTGTCAAGAACTAAAGCTAATAATCTGTATTTTAAACTTGCTCCATGGTGATCTACATACATGTGACTTGGCTAGTCCACTAGCAAATTGACATTGAAATTAACAAGAAGATTAAGACATGGATGCCGAAGAATTCAGGATGTAGAGGCAGTTACTACCTCTGTGATATATTGGAGCTGAAGGGGTCTTCAGTGAGGAATAAAGAAGTACCTGGGTAACTGGGTAGATTTTCCTCAAAACTGATTAAGAACTAGAAGGCAGTGGCCAGTTTGTGGACGTCTAGGTGATATATACTTTGTAGTATGAGTTACAAGAGCTTAATGGAAATAATGACTTGGAAATCATTGGAGTAGGTGGAGGCACACTTACGTATGATCTATCTATTAGAGAATACACCAAGTGTCAAGAGAAGGGCAAGAGACTAAACTGACAAAAGTATGGTAAAGTGGCACTGAAGATGTGTGCCATTTTCAGAAGCCAGTCCAATCCTCTTTTCTCCCACATAATCTTGGTGTCAGGCAAAGTCTACCACCCACTCTAGGAGCCAAAAGTTGTGCCACTAACAACTAGAGTGAGGGCACCTGATGTAAGTTTGGCAAATCTAACTTCCCCACACTGGTTTAAAATTTGGAGTGCGGGAGTAAAAGGGACAAGGACAAAAGAGAATTTGGGTTGCTAAGGCAGCCAAGCTATAAAATGAAGGTTCCAGAGGTTCCTGTGTGGTTCAGTTGGTTAAGTATCTGACTTCATCCCAGGTCATGATCTTGTGGTTCGTGACTTCGAATCCTGTGTCCACCTCTGTGCTGACAGCTCAGAGCCTGCAGCCTGCTTCAGATTCTATGTCTCCCTTTCTCTCTGCCCCTCCCCCTCTCGTGCTCTGTCTCTCTCTCAAGAGTAAATAAACATTAAAAAAATTTAACAAAAAAAAATAAAATGAAGATTCCAGCAAATACATCCTACACCCACACCAATGACCTACCCTGTCAGTGTGAACAGTGGCATTCCCATACAGCCGGTGTGACAACAACCCTCGTGGATACAGTGTTGGGACATGGTTTTGGCTGTTCACAGATTGCCTTCCTTCCTTCTTTGCTATCTATTTTTTTCAAGCTGGTTCCTTCAATCTCCCTCACATTTCTATGTTAGAGAAAATCCATTCAAAAACACCATTTCTTGTTGAAGCTAATAGTTCTGACTGACAGCAATGAAAGATGGGCAGAGACTGGGAAACGATACTGAGCAGAATGATCAAGAAGAGAAGGGAAACAGGGCAGATGAGTGTCATGAACATAAGGAAAGGAAGATATTCAAGAAGGACAAAGAAAGTTATGGTGCCAGTCAATAAAATAAATGCTCTAGTAGGACAAGGAGTGAACAGATGTGATGCAGCATGGAAGCTAAGAGATTTTCAGTGGCTTTAGTGAGAGCCATTTCTGTTATGTGATGCAGTGGAGGCCAGAGAATAATGAGAAGTGAATGGGAAACAAGTTACACAACAGTGAACTGGGAAACAAAGTTGAGCCCTCCAGGAATGTGGAGGACAGTTATTGTATGTCTGCTGTGGTAGACAAATACAAAATATGTTTCCTATATATCATTTAATAAAAGTGTTCAGAAGAGAGAAGCAGAGAGGATGTCATCACAAAGAGGAAGAAGACAGTAGAAGGAGAAATTTGGGTGGGTGGAGATCACAAGATGCACAAAGAGTAATACACAGAGAATAATAGACATGTTGATGAATAAGTGTGGGAAAGACAAAGAAGGATTCAGAATATATCAGAGAAAGTTAATGGACAACAAAAGGGAAAAGCTCAGAATTAGGGAATACATATTTATCTTAACCTTTGTTTTACTTTAAGTTGTCAACTTTCAGGCTCCTGCGTGGCTGTCCGTTAAACGTCTGACTCTTGATTTCAGCTCAGGTCATGATCTCATGGTTTGTGAGATCAAGCCCAACATTGGACTGTATGCTGACAGAGCAGAGCCTGCTTGAGATTCTCTCTCTACCTCACTCTCTCAAAATAAATAAATAAACTTAAAAAAAATAATAAAGTTGTCAATTTGGGGAAACTTGTTTTATTCAAATTTCCTTGTTTAATTTTCTATGGAATATGTGTAAGCAAGAGATTTTCATTTTAAATTTTACTTCGCAAATTTTGTGCTGTTCATAAATACACTAGCACTGCCTGAAAGTTCTTTTCATATTTAAAAGTGCCTTTACATTTGTTATTACAGTGATTAGAACTGACTTTTTCTAGAAATCCTTCTGGTTTTACTTGAGAGTATTTTTTTTTTGCCACCAGTTATTTAGCAGAATAAAACTGAGCCAAAGAGTGGAGTGGAATACAAGTGATGTAAGTAACCAAAGCCAATAATTGCAGTTTTTAAATGTACATTTATTTGAAAGAACTTCTTCCATGCAATCCCAAATCACTAACGAACTGAAGATACTCAAATTCAGTTTATGTGTGGGTACTTAATAAGCTATAAATACTAGAAAGAGCATGAAGGAGCACTTACTGCCTATTTCCTCCCACATAAATAGTCAATGAAATTCTTGTCAGAAGTTGGATAAAGGATAGAGGTAATATGCAAGTGACTTACTTTAAAAGTTTTATCAGAAAGTGTGATCAATTAAACATAAGGGAGGTTTTAATCAGAGTAACCAGAAGATTTCTTATGTAGGAATTGTTATGAAATTATTTTTTTAAGATTATTTATTTATTTGAGTAAGAGAGAGAGACTGAGGGAGGGACATACAGAGAAGGAAGGAGAGAATCTCAAGTGGGCTCTGCACTGTCAGTAAGGCGCCTGATGTCTGGCTGAAACACACGAATGGTGAGATCATGACCTGAGCCAAAACCAAGAGTCAGACACTTAACTGATTGAGCCACCCAGGTGTCCCTGAAATGATTTTTTTTAAGGGAGAGTGCGTGAGCAGAGGTGAGGGGCAGGGGGAGAAAGAGAGAATCCTAGGTAGGCTCCATGCTCAGCATGGAGCCCAATGTGGGACTTGATCACACAGCCCTGGAGTCATGACCTGAGCCAAAATCAAGAGTCAGACACTCAACCTGCTGAGCCATCCAGGTGCCCCTGTTATGAAGTGATACCTAAGTGCAGTTTAAATTGTTTAACATTTTAGTTCACCAATACCTATAAGTTATTATAGATATGTTGAGAGAAATAAAACATTGTTAAAGTGAATAATTAAGTCTCAGCTATTTTGCTTATCTAGATTATAATCATTAAAATTAACTATATAAATTATTCACTAGCAGTTTTCTATTACTCACCTGGATTTTTTGGCATCTTGTAAACCCACAGGTTTCTACCACAGGTGACACTTCTAACAGGTTTATGCAAACTTCAGTTGCTCTATAAATTTTGATGTGCTGACTGCTTTAATTAGTGTGATCTTCTCTGAGCTAATCAACCATATATGATTTTATTGAGGCCAAAGTTTGGATTCCTTTTGGGAGCCAATCTCAAATACAGTTGTCAACCTTCATGCAAACTACAGTTGATGGAATTTATACCTTTCATCAACTCTTCTATTCTCATGCTTTAGAACTAGAGCATCATCTTTCCTGGGTCTCAAACCTTATAGATAGCAGATCATGGGACTTCTCAGCCTTCATATTCACACGAGCCAACATTTTATAAGAAATGTCTTCACATATACATATTTCACTTACAGATTGATATATCTTATTGGCTCTGTACTCTGAAAAACTATGGCTGTTAGAACCACTAGATGTACATTTAGTGACTTCTTCATATGAGAAAGAGGGAAATATAACTCAATTGTCAGCTATGGACCTCAAATAACTCTGTTTTAAAAGGTAACTAGTAAGAAGAGGTTTATTTACATATTACATCATGAGTATTATCTTGTATATACAATTAATTTGAGAAAGATTGTTCAAAGACGAGCCAGCATGACATTAAATTTGAAGTCTGGAATTGTGATGTCTCCAGCTTTGCTTTTCTTTTTCAAGATTTCCTTGGCTATTCAGGGTTGTTTGTGGTTCCATACAAATTTTAGGATTGTTTGTTCTACCTCTGTGAAAAATGCTAGTGGTATTTTGATAGGGAGTGCATTAAATATGTATATTACTTTGGGTGCCATAAACATTTTAACAATATTTGTTCTTCCTATCCAGGAGGATGGAATGTTTTTCCATTTCTTTGTGTCTTCTTCAGTTTCTTTCATAAGTGTTCCATAGTTTACTAAAGTACAGATCTTTTACCTCTTTAGTTAGGCTTTTTCCTAGGTATCTTATGGTTTTTGGTGCAATTGTAAATGGGATTGATTCCTTGATTTCTCTTTCTGCTCCTTCATTATTGGTGCATAGAAATTCAACAGATTTCTGTATATTGATTTTGTATCCTGTGATCTTGATTATTGATTTCTTGTATTATTGTATTTTTGTATCTTGTATTATTGTATGTTGATTTTGTATCCTGTGACCTTACTGAATTTGTGTGTCAGTTCTAGCAATTTTTGGTGGAATATTTTGGGTTTTCTACATAGAGGATCATGTCTTCTGAAAAGAGTGAAAGTTTGACTTATTCCTTGCTGATTTAGATGCCTTTTATTTCTTTTTCTTTTGTTTTCTTATTGTCTTTTTCTCTGTTTTTGATTGCTGAGGCTAGGACTTCTATGTTAAATTACAGTGGTGACAGTGGGTGTTCCTGACCTTAGAAGAAAAGCTCTCTGTTTTTTCTCCATTAAGGATGATATTAGCTTGGGTTTTTCATTTATGGACTTTGTGATGTTGATGTATGTTCCTTCTATTGTTACTTTGTTGAGCTTTTTTTTTTTTTTTTTTTTTATCAAGATTGTATGCTGTACTTTGCCAAATGCTTTTTCTGCAGCTATTGAAAGGATCATAGATTCTTATCCTTTCTTTTATTAATGTGGTATATCATATTGATTGATCATGATAATGAACCACCCCTTTAACCCAGGAATAAATCCCACTTGATGGTAGGGAGTGATTCTTCTAATGATCTGTTGGACTCAGTTTGCTAGTATTTTTGCTGAGAATTTTTGCATCTATGTTCATCAGGGATATTGGCCTGTAACTCTCTTTTTTAGTGAAGTCTTTGTCTCACTTTGGAATCAGGATAATGCTGGCATCATAGAATGAGTTTGGAAGTTTTCCTTCCATTTCTACTTTCTAGAATAGTTTGATAAGAATAGGTATTAATTCTTCTTTAAATGTTTGGTAGAATGCCCCCGTGAAGCTATCTGGCCCTGGACTTTTGTTTGTTGGGAGATTTTTTATTACTGATTTGGTTCCTTTGCTGATTATTGGTCTGTTCAAGTTTTCTATTTCTTCCTGTTTTAGTTTTGGTGCTTATATGTTTCCAAGAATTTATCCATTTCTTCCAGATTTCCCAATTTGTTGGCATATAATTTTTCATGATATTCTCTTATAATTGTTTGTATTTCTGTGGTATTGGTTGCGATTTCCCCTCTCTCATTAGCGATTTTACTTATTTGGGTCCTTTCTCTTTTTGATAAATCTGGCTAGGAGGTTATCAATTTTATTAGTTCTTTCAGAGAATTGACTCCTGGTTTCATTGATCTGGTCTACTGAGGTTTTTTGTTGTTTCTATATCATTTATTTCTGCTCTAATCTTTATTACTTCCTTTCTTCTGGAAAGAAGGCTGACTTTAGGCTTCCATTTGTTCTTTTTCTAGCTCTGTTAGGTATAAAGTTAGGTTGTTTATTTGAGATTTTCTTGCTTTTTGAGGTAGACCTGAATTGTTATATCTATATACTTCCCTCTTAGGGCCACTTTTGCTGCATCCCAAAGATTTTGGACCATAGTCTTTTCATTTTCATTTGTTTCCATGTACTTTTTAAATTTATTATTTAATTTCCTTGTTGACCCATTCACTCTTTAGTGGGATGTTCTTTAGCCTCCATGAATTTGTGTTCTTTCCAAATTTTCACTTCTGATTGACTTCAAGTTTTATAGTTTTGTGGTCTGAAAAGATGCATGGTAGGATTTCAATTTTTTTGTACTTGTTGAGGCCTGATTTAAAACCCAGTATGTGATCTATTCTGGAGTATGTTCCATGTACATTTGAAAAGAATGTGTTTTCTGCTGCTAAATTTAGAATGAAATGTTCTGAATATATCTGTTAAGTCCATCTGGTCTAGTGTGTCATTCAAAACCATTGTTTCCTTGTTGAATTTGTGCCTAGATGATCTGTCCATTGCTATAAGTGGGGGTATTAAAGTCCCTTACTATTATTGTATTATTATCAATGAGCTCCTTTATGTTTGTTATTAATTGTTTTATATATTTGGGTGCTCTCAAGTTGGGGACATAAATAATTACAATTGTTAGATTTTCTTGTTGGATAGATCCTTTTATTATGATGTAGTGCCCTTCTTCATCTCTTGTTACAGTTTTTGGTTTAAAATCTAGTTTGTCTGATATAAGTATGCTACTCTGGCTTTCTTTTGTATTTGTATGGTAAATATTTCTCCATTCCCTCACTTTTTTTTGTCTAAAATGAGTCTCTTATAGGCAGCATATACATAAGTCTTGTTTTTTTATTCATTCTTACATTCTATGTCTTTTGATTGGAGAATTTAGTCTGTTTACTTTCGGAGTGATTATTGATAGATATGAATTCAGTGCCATTTTATTACTTGTTTGTCATGGTTTTGGAAGATTTTCTTATTTCTTTTCTAGTCTTTGTCACTTTAAAAAAATTTTTTTTCTTAATGTTTATTATTTTTGAGAGAGAGAGAGAGAGAGAGATCCAGAGAGCAAGCAGGGAAGGGGCAGAGAGAGAGGGAGACACAGAATTGGAAGCAGGCTCCAGGCTCTGAGCTGTCAGCACAGAGCCCGACACAGGGCTTGAACTCACAGACAGCAAGATCATGATCTGAGCTGAAGTTGGCTGCTTAACCAACTGAGCCACCCAGGCACCCCTCTAGTCTTTGTCACTTTTGATATTTCTGTCCCACTCAAAGAGTATCTAATATTTATTGCAGGGTTGGTTTAGTGGTCATGAAACCCTTTAGTTTTTGTTTGGGAAATTCTTTATCTCTCATTCTATTTTGAGTGATAGCCTTGTTGGATAGAGTATTCTTGGCTGCATATTTTTCCCATTCAACATGTTGAATATATTATACCACTCCCTTCTGGCCTGCCAAATTTCTGTGGAGATCTGCTGACAACCTTATTTGTCTTACTTTATAAGTTTGGGACTTCTTTTGTCTTGCTGCTTTTTGGATTTTTTCTTTATCTCTTTATTTTGCAAATTTAATATTTGCAAATTTGATATTTCTTGATGTTGGCCTGCTTTAGCTGATTTTGAATGGAGTTCTCTGTCCTCCTGGGTTTGAGTATCTGTTTTCTCCCCCAGATTAGGGTTGTTTTGGTATAATTTGCTCAAATAAACCTTCTGCCCCCTTTCCCTCTTTTTCTGGGATTCCTATGATATGAATGTTATTACTGAATTCCCTAAATCTGTTTTTGTGATCCAGGATTTTCTTTTCCCTCTTTTGTGCAGTTTCATCATTTTCCATGATTTTATCTTCTATATCACTTATTTATTCTTCTGCTTCTTCCATGCTGTGGCCATAACTTCCAGTAGGTTTCAAGATTTCATTATTCCATTTTTCACTTTGGCCTGGTTAGTTTTTAGCTCTTCTGTCTTTGTGGTAAGAGACTCCCAGCTGTCTTCTATGCTTTTCTCAAGTACAGTTAGTATCCTTATGATTGTGGCTTTAAATTCTGGATCAGGCATATTACTTATATCTTTTTCCATTAGATACCTGGCCATGACCTTTTCTTATTCTTTCTTTTGGGATGAATTCTATCTTGGCATTTTGTCTAGGTCTTTGTCTGTGTGTTAGGAAAGACTGTTATATATTTCCTGCTCCTGAGAGTAATGGCTTTATGAAGAAGAAGTCATATACTATAGTGTTTCTGGTGTATGCTTTGTGTATTCTGCGGCTGTGTTTTGGATGCTCTTTCCCTCAGGTCACTCTTATGCAGAATTTTTCCTTGCCTATAGTGGGGAGTGTCCAGATTTTGGCCAGAGTGTGGTGAGTTTTAGCTAGGTGTGCTCTGGTTTCCTCTTTAAAATAGACCTGATTTTATTTCTACTGGTGCTGAAGTTTTGCAGAACTCTATGGTCAGTAGACATGGTGTGTTTGGGCATTTGTGCTGGTCCTCTGGGGGAGGGCGCCACTGCTCTGTGTGCCAGGGACACTTGCCCGAGAAAAGCAATACTGGCAGAGCACAGGGGTTGAGCCTTTGTGTAAGTGGTTTAGGCTACCAATGTTAGCACTGTGCTGTTTACTGAATTAGTTTATACTGAGGGGTGGGGAAGAGAAATGGTGTCAGCCAACTCCCTCGTACCCAGAGAGGGAAGTTCATGCTTGCTGCTGTCCAGTGAGCCCTCCCAGAAGAGCAAACAATCTCCTCTCCTATGTTCCGGATCACTGCTTTCACACTGTGTTAGGGTCTTCTGCTCACCTAGCAGCACAGTGCACCTTGGGCTCTATCGTAGGCAGGCTCACTGTATTAAACCCCCAAACTTTATGTGCCTGGCATGGTGTGGACCCACTCTGGTTCTCTGGGGGAGGGTCTTGCCATGCTGGGACTGATGCAGGTTTGACCCAGGAGGGCAGTCACACCAAAGCACAGGAGTCTAGGTTTTGGGGGAAAGCACAGCAAATAGTCTGTGTCCAGGTTAACCACCCTCAGTAAGTGTCTCTGTGCAGAGAGGTGGAAGAGGGAAACAGCACCCCCGCCAGGTCTTTTGTCTCTGGAGAGACAGTGCCACCTATCCCAGATGCACTATAACAAGGGGGAATACCTCTCCCAGCTTATCCTAGGGGATCCTCAGATTGCACCACCCACCCTCAAACTGTATGCCCACCTTCTCCATAGGACTGCTGTGGAGCCCTCAGGGCTCCACACTAGCCACACTGAGGACGTCTAAAACTTCAGTCTTTGAGCCCTGCTGGTTATAAAACCCATGCAAATCATCTCCTCTCATTTTCCCAGTCATTGGCTTTGGGGAAGTATTTTCCTTGTGTTTCCCTGTGAACTCCTCAATCTCTCTCCCTCTCTCTCTTTCCCTCTCTCTCCTCTGTCCATGACCAGGCTTCCCTCTCCTCTGCAGCACTCATGATCTGTCTCTCCCCTAACCCATGTCTCTGCACTTCCTACCTTTGATGATATGGCCTCTTCTCTCCCTCTAGTTGTGCAGTTTGTTCTGTCAGTCCTCAGATCAATTTCTTGTGTAGTCAGAGTGATTTGATTTTTATCTAGCTGTGTTTGAGGGTCAAGGCAATTTTAGGGTTCTCCTACTACTCCACTATCTTAGTCCCCACAGTTGGTGTTTGTTTTTAACTAACTCCTAAGTGTGTTGATTCCTTGAATACAGTCTAGGATAATGTCAGCAACTTCTCAATAGGTATTACAAAGTGATGAGGAAAAAACATATATACATGTACATTGAAGGAGGAACTATGAATTATTTTAAAGTAAGAAAATCAATATGTTTATAGTAAAGGGTATTTATATTATTATTATTAATATTAATTATTATTATTTTAAAGATAATCACATTTAGCCATGTTCCAGACAACTGGATGAACTTAGCATTGTGATCTCATCCTTTACATCTAAATATTCTACAAATAATACTATGTAACTTCATAGTTTACTTTTTAAAACTTTGCAGAACATTTTGTCTAAAATGTGGAATTTGCAGAGATGTATGTTTTAGGTCTTTCCCTACATGACACTGAAATGACGAAAATGATGTACAAAAATGAAAAATTTTGTAACAGAAGTGAGAATAGGGACACATCAGTGGACAGGAGACTTTTTAAATTTTAATTTTAATTTTAATTCCAGTGTAGCTAACATACAGTGTTATAATTCTCTCAGGTGTACAATATAATGATTCACCAATTCTATGTATTACTCAGTCTTCATCAAGATGAGTGTACTCTTAATACTCTTCACCTATTTCATGGATCCCCCTACCTACCTCCCTTCTGGTAACCCTCTGTTTGCTCACTAAAGTAAGAGTCTGTTTTTTGGTTTATCTCTTTTTCTCCCCTTTGTTTCTTAAATTCCACATATGAGTGAAATCATATGGTATTTATTTGTCTTTCCCTGATTGACTTATTTTGCTTAGCATTATACTTTCTAGACCCATTCATATTTTGTAAATGGCAAAATTTCATTCTTTTTATGGCTGAATAATATTCATATATGTATATATATAGCCACATCTTCTTTATCCATTCATTTATCTATGCACACTTGACTGCTTCCATAATTTGCCTGTTGTAAAATAATGCTGCAATAAACATAGATGTTCATGTATCTTTTCAAATTAATCATTTTGTATTCTTTGGATAAATACCCAGTAGTGCAATTACTACATTGTAGAGTATTTCTGTTTTTAATCATTTGAGGAACTTCCATACTGTTTTCCACAGCTACGGCAAGAATTTGCATCCCACCAACAACACACAGGGTTCCTTTTTGTTCACATCCTTGCCAACACTTGCTGTTTGTTATGTTTTTTTTAACTATTATTGTTATTTTAACCATTTTGACAGGTGTGAGGTGATATCTCATTGTGGTTTTGATTTACATTTCCCTGATGTTTAGTGATGTTGAGCATCTTTTTATGTGTCTGTTTTTCATCTATATGTCTTCTTTGGAGAAATGTTTTGTCAGGACATTTTGGTCATTTTCTGAAAGGCATAAATTAGTTGACATTTTAATGAAAGACACATCAGATCGATGGAATCTGTAGATGAGACATGTACAAGAGAATGTTGCTAGAAAGTCTGAGTTTCTGAGACCCCCAAAGCCTGTCCACACCTACCCAATCTAGAGGAGAACCAGACAGTGTATACACCACACTCATACTCATGGATTGATGCCAACCTTTTCATTAAAAAAGAACCAATTTGTGAAATAAATCTTTATGATAGCAGAAGAAATACTCACCAATTGCTTTTATTGTAATACAGTCTTTGGGTCATAACATCATGTGAATGAACACAAGTGTAGATAATTTACAGAAAAAAATCAGAACAGTGGGAATGTTATACAGTAACAAACTACAGATTAATGCAATAACATGGATTCTCTAGTGGAAAGTAATAACAATATCTGGACTCTGATGTATTCACTTCCTTTCCTGGGCCTTAGAGTTACCCTCAGAGAAACAAAAAGAGGGCAGATGACCTGGTCTAATTTTGTGATCTGCACCTCCAGAAATACATAGTAATATTTGTTTCAAATGCTTACATGTTTTGTATTTTTAAACAAGCGTCTAATTAAAGGGCTCCTCCTGGTCCCCAGGAGCTAATCTTAATGATAAGAAGAATAAGAATAATTTACTTTAGGTGTATGATACTTGTGATTGTCTTGAAAGAAACAGGAAGTTGAGCTGGCTTGCAGCAGACACCCCAGGCCCAGTAATCTCTTGGGGCTCATTACAGGATTGGAAATGAGTGATGCACTCTCACTCCATTTGAAGTATTTGTGCTGCCAGATTCATTTCAAATGTATATATATATTTCCTAAGTACTTACATAGGACCTCATGTGTGTAAGCCACTGTACTGACACTGCAAACGATTGGAAAAGTACTAAGACTTCTAAATTATAATCTAAAAGAGCTTGTAAGCTAAAACCAAGTATTACACAAGGCCATTTGTGACCTAAAAGAATAAATAAAATATGTAATACATCAAACAAATGAACATTCCTGTCTTCTTTTGGTAATCTAGGAATGCATCAAGGAAGCTGTAACATTTAAGATAGATCTTAAAGAAGTGACACTATTTCAATTGTAAGTGAAGATGGGTGCACTTGGGGAAGCATCCTCTGTGGAGAGACCTGTATAAACAAAAGTATGTACCTAAGAAGGTGTCCAGAAGGCTTTCAGTAACTCATTGTGGTGATAACACTGAATCTATCAGAAGAATTTGGAGGACAAGACTTCAGAGTTAAATCAAGATTTTTTTAGAGATAAACCTCAAATAATGCAGGGAGAACAAATGCAGAACAAATGTATGTGTGTACACACATACATATTTAAGATGTTTATTTGTAAAAAAATTGTTTATTTGTACTCCCACCTAAAGTCATTAACACTAGGGCAATTATAACTGAAAAAAAATGTTTAAAACTAATCAACACATAGCAAATAAATAATCTGAAGAGCAAATATACAATCTATATGATATGTATATAGATATCCTTCTATATCATTCATTTCATACATATGCATATATGAATAGACTTATGCATATGTGTTATACAGCTCTAGAAATGTGTACCATTTATAATAATCTGGTAGATAGCAAAATCCATGAAAAGTTATTGAAGTGGGATATTACTTAGTTAGACATCTGTTTCTTAAAAATAATCTAACAGCATTGTTTGAGAAGTAAGAGTATCAGCAGGATATAGGAACAATAACAATTTTATAGCAAATGATGGAAGTGAGTAGTTTTACTCTGAGGACCTTATTTATATAAGTAGAACTGTGTATATTATCAATGGTGAGAGATGAAAGGCAGAAGTGAACCTAAATCTGATCACTCATTATGCTTTTCTGTCTCTGTTCACTCAAACACAACCCTGACTCCACTGTGGAGTAACGGGATATGAGTCTTCAGGCTGCATAGCTGTATGGCTGTCAAATATATCATATTCAAATTCTTTTTAGAGCAGTTACCATATTTTGCAGCACTTAATGCATTTATGAAGCCGCATTGAAACATGCAAACATGTAAAAATTTTTGTTTTCCTTTTCAATTATTCTTATGTCATGAACACTTGATTAAAATTCCTTCTATGTTTTTACATATACACATTTATTTTTACTCTCACCATAAGTCATTTAAACATTAGGGCAATTATAACTGCAAAAGGTAAACACTAATCAACACATAGCAATATGTAATCTGTATAAGTTTGTGTCATTTTAATGAGAAGAGAACAGATATTAATGTGTGTCCTAAGAATTTCTCTTTAATATTTTTCTCAATGAATCTATGACTTTCTTATTTCTCAAGCTATAGATAATTGGATTTAATAAAGGAATTATGATAGTATAAAATAGAGAGTCCATCATATCTTGACCATCTGATTGTGCAGATACAGGGCGCATATACATTAAGACAAGAGGGCCATAGTACAAAGAGACAGATAAGAGATGGGCTCCACAGGTGGAGAAGGCTTTTCTTATCCCTTGTAGTGACTTCTTTTTTAAGATTGAAAAGATAACTAGTGTATAGGAGACAAGAACTATCAGAATGGTGAACATCTGTATTGACCCAGCAAAAATAAATACTATCAGAAAATTAATAGAAGGGTCAGTACAAGAAATCTTAAACAATGGCATAATGTCACAGTAAAAGTGATGTACTATGATGGAATCACAGAAGGTTAATCTGAATAACAAAGCATTGTGAATTATGGCATGAAGAAGGCCACCTGAAAATGACCAAACTAACAGCCGGATGCATAGTGTATTGGACATAATCACTGGGTAAAGTAATGGTTTGCATATGGCCACATAGCGATCATAAGCCATTGTTGCCAGCAGAAAACATTCTGTGGTTATACTGATTGCCAAGGAAAAAAACTGTATCATGCATTCAGGAAGAGATATCATTTTGCTCTTGGCAAAGAAGTTGACCAGCATCTTGGGGGTCACTGTGGATGATATCCAAGCATCCACAAATGCCAAACTTCCAAGGAAAAAGTACATGGGGATGTGAAGCTGAGGGTCATTCCATATGAGAGCAATCAGACCAAGGTTCCCCACAATGGTGAGAAGATAGATAACCAAGAACACCAGGAATAGGGAGATTTGCCACTGTGGTTCATATGTGAGTCCTGTGAGAATTAACTCTGTCAGTAGTGTTGCATTATCTTTTTCCATGTCCTCACTGGGTGTTACCTGAAATGAAATGGAATAAGTTTTTTAAATGTCAATAAGAATTTATATGTGAAAATATAGGAAGGAGATTTGAGATACAGTTATGCACATCAGAATGTCCTCTCAATTTTATGTGTTACCTAGGTAATAGATAGGATCTATTTCAGGGGCATGGAAATAAATGGAATTATTTCATATTTTTAAATGTGCAGCAAAGAACAGATTTGAAAAATGAAAGAATTGTAACATGTCCTAAATTTATGGGATAGAAAGGGTATGATATGGAAATTCTATGTTTGGGATGTGGATATATGGTGAAGGGAAAAGAAGATTGAAGCGCCTTGGTAATGAAATGAATTGAATTGCATATGAAGGATCTTGAACGTTATCCATCACGGAATAAGAATACACTAAAACTTAAGAGGAGGGAGTGGCACTGAAATATTATTTTTTAATTGAATATATGGTAGTGTAGAAAATAGACTGCAGAGTGGGGTAATTGGGGTCAGGAGTACTAGTCAGTAGAGGTTACTACTATTTAGTGTTCTTAAACCAGATTACACATTGGAATTGTCAGAGGAATGTTTTGTTCAAAATATAGATCTGAGATATTACTGTAGACATTGATTTAGTGGGTCAATAATTAAAGCTAATAATCTGTATTCTGTTTACTCCATGAGTGATTCAAATACATGTGGCATGCCTAGTACATGTGTGCAGTGACATTGAGATTGATGGGAAGATGAAGAGACAGATAGAAAAGAGTTCAGAATGTAGATGCAGTACTTCTCTGATACATTGAAGGTGAATGGGTAGTCAATGAAGAATAGAGGAGTCACTTGATGACTGTGTAGATTCCCATCAAAAATTGATTGAGAACTCAGAGGCGGTGGCCCATCTGTGGACATCCCATTGATATATTCTTTGTAGTATGAATCTACTACAAATAATGACTTGGAAGTCCTTGGGGTAGTTGAAGGCATACTTATCTATGATCTATCCCTTGGAGAAAACGTCAAGTATGAAGAGATGGTGAGAAACTAAACTGACAGAGTATATTAAAGTGGCAGTGAAGATGTATGCCATTTTCAGATAGCCAATCTGATCCTCTTTTCTCCCACTAGGTATTGGTGGCCTGCAAAGTCTATCACCCACTCTAGGAGCCAAAAGAGCTGCAAACTGACTTTCCTATCCCTCTAACAACTAGAGTGAGGGCACCTGATGCAAGTGTGGCAAATCTAACTTCCCCACACTGGATTTGGAATTTGAAGTCAGGCATTAAAAGGGACAAGGACAAAAAAAAAAAAAAAAAAGGACATGGACAAAAGAGAATTTGGGTTGCTAAGGCAACCAAGCTATAATATGAAGGTTCCAGCAAATGCATCCTGCACCCACACCAATGACCCACCCTGTCAGTGTGAACAGTGGCATTCCCATACAGCCGGTGTGACAACAACCCTCGTGGATACAGTGTTGGGACATGATTTTGGCTGTTCACAGATTGCCTTCCTTCCTTCTTTGCTATCTATTTTTTTCAAGCTGGTTCCTTCAATCTCCCTCACATTTCTATGTTAGAGAAAATCCATTCAAAAACACCATTTCTTGTTGAAGCTAATAGTTCTGACTGACAGCAATGAAAGACGGGCAGAAACTGGGAAACGATACTGAGCAGAATGATGAAGAAGAGAAGGGAAACAGGGCAGATGAGTGTCATGAACATAAGGAAAGGAAGATATTCAAGAAGGACAAAGAAAGTTATGGTGCCAGTCACTAAAATAAATGCTCTAGTAGGACAAGGAGTGAACACATGTGATGCAGCATGGAAGCTAAGAGATTTTCAGTGGCTTTAGTGAGAGCCATTTCTGTTATGTGATGCAGTGGAGGCCAGAGAATAATGAGAAGTGAATGGGAAACAAGTTACACAACAGTGAACCGGAAAACAAAGTTGAGCCCTCCAGGAATGTGGAGGACAGTTATTGTTTGCTGTGGTAGACAAATACAAAATATGTTTCCTATATATCATTTAATAAAAGTGTTCAGAAGAGAGAAACAGAGAGGGAGGCATTAAGAAGAGAAAAAAGCAGAAGCAGAAGGAGAAATTTGGGTGGGTGGAGATCACAAGATGCACAAAGAGCAATTGGCTGAGAATAAGACACAACAATGGAAAAGTGTGGGAAAGACAAGCAAAGAAAGATTAAGAATATATCAGAGAAAGTTTATGGACAACACAAAGGGAAAGGCTTAGAGTTTGGAGGTAAATGTTAAGTTTGGAGGTTTATGTTAAACCTGGTTTTCATGTAATGTCAGCATTGGGAATCTTTTCTTTCTTTTTTTGTTCAAATTTCCACAATTTATTTTTCTGTAGAATGTGTGTGGGCCAGAATTTTTCATTTAAAATTTTACTTCACACACTTTGTGCTGTTCATAAATATATTAGCACTGCATGAATTTTTTTAAATATTTAAAAGTTGCTTTAGATTTGTTATTAAAGTGATTTGAGATGACTCTTTAGAGATCCCGCTGGTTTTACTTGAGAGCAGCTTTTCTCTACCAGTTTTTTTAGCAGAATGAAATTGACCCAAAGAGTGGAGTGGAATGCAGGTGATAGAAATAACCAATGGCAATAATTGCACCTGTTAAATGTGTTTTATTCAGAAAATACTTCCAGACAATTCCAAATACTAAATAATTGAAAATTCTCAAATTCTCTTTGTCTGTGGGTACTTACTAAGCTATATATAAATGCTTTAAAGAGCGGTGATGGAACACCTATTGCCTATTTCCTGCTACATGTATATAAATAGTCAATGAAATTCTTGTCAGAAGTGGGAGAAAGGATGGAGATAATATGCAAAAGATTTACCTAAAAGTTTTAATCAGAACATGTAGTCAGTTAAACATGATAGAGTTTTAAATCAGAATAACCAGAAAGATTGCTTATGTGGGTAGGAATCATTATGAAATCATTTTAAGCTGTTTAAAATTTTAGTTCACCAGTACTTACAAAGTCATCATAGGTGTGTTAAGAGGTAGTAAAGCGTTGTTAAAGGGAGCAATTCAGTCACATAGCTATTTTGCTTATCTAGATTATTACCACCAACATAAAATATATAACTTATTCACTATTTGTTTTCTCTTTCTTATTGGCTTTATGACCTCTTATAAACCCAATGTACAATTGTTATAAATCTAACAGTATTTCAATTTTATATACAAATAATAATGAATATGACATAAATTATTTCTTACCCATATCTTGTAAGAAATTGAGGAAATCTCTTCAAAGTGTTAGGCTTTCTAAAATAGAAAAAAAAATACACTAGCACTGGAATGACAAAACATAAGTAGCAACATTGATTCACTTTGAAGACATCATTTAGCAAGCTTATATGAAGTTGTTTCAAATACAAGAGTCAACCAATGGTATGACTATGTGCTTTTGCCAGAAGAAGGAGTGAAGAACATGAATTCCCCTAATAACACCCAAGGATTCCCTTTAGGACAAAACTAAGCTGTTCTTCTGGGTATTGTAGTTTTGAACATGTAGTATGAAGTCCTGCTGCCCTGTAGGGGATTCACACTTTGACATCATACATCAAGTCATCACAGATATTGCAGTTTATGGCCCTATTTTCCACCATTAATGACACTCTGACATAATTATTGAAACTTCAGTTTTTCTACAAATTTTGATGTTCTGAGTGCTTTTATTCATCTGATCTTAGCTGATCATACATGATTTTAATGAGGCCAAAGTTCTGGAGTCCCTTCAGGAGCCAACCCCAAATACAGTTGTCTTTCCCATGCCAACCACAACTGACATTCTAGACCTGCACCTAACTTCCCACTGTAATTTGTAAGCAGATGAGAAACCCTACTTGGCAAAGGGCAAGGGAATAACAAAGGGAAAACAAAACAAAGGACTACATTGGGAGGTGGTATATATCAGTGTTTCTCAAACATTAATGTCTGTGAAGCTCCTGGAGATTTTATTAAATTGCAGATTCTCCTTCAATAGGTCAGGAAAGATGCCTGAGAGTCTTCATGTCTAACAAGCTGATGACCTGGACATTTGCATTTTTATGGTCTTCCTTCATTAGAGGGTCTAGATGATCTCAGAGCTAGATCTTTGGATGAACAAAAAAACCAAAAGTGGCAAATGTAGCTGGATGGAGCCAGATGGGACAAAAAAGGCCAGCATGGTTTGGCTCACACAGGGTCTGGAGGTTAGTCAGGCAATTTTTCTTTAACTCACTTTTATTTTTTTTATTTTTTTAACATTTATTTATTTTTGAGACAGAGACAGAGCATGAATGGGGGGAGGGTCAGAGAGAGAGGGAGACACAGAGTCTGAAGCAGGCTCCAGGCTCCGATCTGTCAGCACAGAGCCCAATGCGGGGCTCGAACTCACGGACTGTGAGATCATGACCTGAGCCAGAGTCGGACGCTTAACCAACTGAGCCACCCAGGCGCCCCTGTTCTTTATCTCACTTTTAAGGACATCTAGTTAGATATTTTGAGCAAGGTGATAAGATGTTCATGTTTGCCTTTCAGCATTAGGAGGGAAATGAAAATGAATGTTCATTCAGAAAATAATGACATTATACATGTCAAAATATGACAATGAAGAAATAACAATATTTTGATTTGATGTGTGAAGAGTAGAAAAAAATGCTTAACCTCCACATGGGACTTGATTGGCAGCTAGGGGGAAAGCAAAGGGTCTATATTTTGGTAGAGTCATTAATCAGTTATCCTTTGTCCTTAGAATTTGTGAAAGCCAAAAAAGAGGAGAAATAAACTACATAGATGAAAAGAAGAGCCTCAGCAGGAGGGTGGGTAAGCAATAGGAACATGTTACACTTCACACAACCCAAACTTGAGTTAAATTTAATTCCCCCTTCAACTCTGTATACTTATCTCTCACCTCATTTTGTGCCAGATCTATGAGTACAAAAGTCTGCATGGCTGTTTTTCCATTATGAGTAGTCTCGATTTTAGTTATTTTCAATGGTGGGTCGTGGTACCTCACTATGGTCATCATTTTCATTTCCCCAGTGATGAATTATATTAAATGTATTTTTGTGTCTCTATATGACATTTATTGAAGTGTCCAAGTATTTTCTCTTTTTTTAAATTGAGGTGTATATTTCTTATTCAGTTCTGAGATTCTTTGTATATTCTGGATACATAGCTCTTATCAGATGTATGATTTGCAAATATTCACTCAAGGATCTTGATCTTCTTTCCCTTCCATAAGATATCACACATGTTTCTTATACTGATTGGACCTAGTGAGCAAAGTCAGCAACTACTGTAGACTTATTGGTAGGCATTTGCATACCAGGAGTTCAGAAATAAATTCAACAAAATTCAGGGCTCATTTATCTGAGTGAAATTTCTAGAGGTCCAATTGGTGGGTCATGTGGAGATATATCTTCTAAGGTAAAAGATAAATTGTTGCATCTCTCCCTCCTGCAGCCAAAAATAAAGTACAAGAGCTAGTGGGACCCTGTGTATTTTGGAGGCAATGTCTTCTTCATTTGGGTATATTATTTCAACCCATTTACCAAGTGTCCAGAAAAGCTGTTAGTTGTTTGTTTTTTTTTTAACTTTTATTTATTAATGAGAGACAGAGAGAGACAGCATGAGCATGGGAGGGGCAGAGAGAGGGGAAGACACAGAATCTTAAGCAGGCTCTAGGCTCTTAGCCGTTAGCACAGAGCCCGACACAGGGCTTAAACTCACAAACTGCGAGATCATGACCTGAGCCGAAGTCAGACACTTAACCGGCTGAGCCACCCAGGTGCCCCCAAAAAGCTGTTACTTTTAAGTGTGACTCTGAATAGAAGAATTTGCAAAGGTGTGAGAGGCTATGCAAGCTCCTCTGCCACTTGGGTCATATGATCCAGCAAAACCAATGGTGGTTGAAGTTCCAGTGGCAGATAAGGATGCTCTTTGGAGCCTTAGGCAGGTCTGTATATGTAAATTGCAGCACAGGCCTTTAGGTTTGGAGCTAAGCCATGCCATCACTACAGACAACTCTTCCCCATTTGAGAAACAGCTATTGGTCTGCTACTAGGCCTTAGTAGAGATTGAACACTTAACCATGGGCCACCAAATTCCCATGAGACCAGAGCTGCCCTTCCTGAACTGGGTGTTGTCTGACACACCAAGCCATTAATATGAGAGTACATGGCCACACATGACATGGTATATACATGATGTAGCCTTCCCAGGCCTCCCAGTAAGTTACATGAAGAGGTGGTCCAAATGCCCATGTTTCCCACACCTTACAGGCTAGCTTCTCTATTCTAGCCATACTTTTGGCCTTACAGAGGGTTCTCACAGTAGACAGAGGGATGACCTGGATCTGGTTTACTGCTAGTTCTGCAGGATATACAGACACCATTTGAAAGTAGACAATTGTAGCACTACTGATAGTCTCTGGGACATCTCTGAAGGACAGTAATTAAGGAAAATCCTCTCAATGGGCAGAAGTTTGAGCATTTACCTGATTGTTCATTTACCTGCTAGGAATCTTAGCCATGTATTTGGCTATGTAATGATGCAAGGGCTTTGAGAAATGGTTTGGGTGAATGGTCAGGGACATTGAACGATTATGACTGGAAAATGACAAGGAAATTTGTGGAAAGGGTATTTGGATAGATCCCTCTAAATGAACAAAACACATGAATATATTTGTGTTCCGTATAAATGCTCAACAAAGAGAGAGCTCTACAGTGGAAGATTTTAATCAGGTGGGTAGGATGACCCATTCAATAGATACCAGTCAACATATTTCTCCTGCCAACTCTGTAATTACCAAATGAGCTCATGAAAAAGGGGGCTATGGTGGCACAAATTGAGGTTATATGTGGGCTCCACAATAGGTAATTTTATTTATCATGGCTGACCCAGCTATGGACATTGTTGAGTGCTCAGTCTGCCAGCAGCATAGATTAACACTGAGTCTCTTTATTGGGGTAATCAGGCACCTACCTCATGGCAGGTTGATTACATTGGCCTAATTACAATAATGGATTGGGAAGTGTTTGTTTTTAGTAGAATAGATACTTATTCTGGATGCAGATTTTCTGTCTTGCATGCGATGCTTCTACCAACACTCTGTGAATTTATAGAATTCCTAATCTACTGTCATGGTAATTCACCAACACTGCTTCTAATCGAGCACTTCATTTCACTGTAAATAAAGTGTGGCCCCTTGATAATAGTATTCACTTTTCTTACCATTTCCCAGCCAACCTGATACAGGTAGTTTGCTAGAACAATGGAATTATCTTTTGAAACTCAGTTACTGCACCACCTAGACGGCATGACCAGCGGGGCTTGGCGTTGTTCTCCAGAAGGCTGTATATTTTCTGAATCAGTGTCCAATATTCAGTACTGTTTCTCCTCTAGCTAGAAGTCATGAATCTACAAATCAGGTAGTAGAAATGGAAGTGGCACCACTCACTATTACCTCTAATGATAAACTAGCATGCTTTTTACTTCTTGTACCCATGCTTTTTTTCTCGTCTGTTCTAATTGCCTTACAGCCAAAGGAAGGAATGCTTTCACCAGCACACAATGATTCTGCTGAGCAGGAAGTTAAGACTGGAATTGGGCTACTTTATGCTCTTCCTTCCGTTAAACCATCATGCAATGAAGGGAGTTACTCTGCTAGGTGATGAGACTACCAAGGAGAAATTGGACTACTTCTCCACAATGGAAATGAGGACAAGTATATCTGAAATTCACATTACTTAGGACATCTCTTAGTAGTGCTATTCCTTATAATTAAGGTCAATGGAAAACTGCCAACAAACCAATCCAAACAGGATTTCTGTTGGCCAGACACTTAAGGAAGGAAGGTAAAGAAGGATGACCAGGTAAAAAAAAAAACTGACCAGCTGAGGTGCTTGCTATAGAAAAAGGGATTATAGAATAGGTAGTGGAGGAAGTAATTATAAATACCAGCTATTCCCACATGACTTTTTACAGAAATGAGGACTGTAATTGCCATAAGTATTTACTCCTCAGTTTGGTAAGAATATATTTGTGTGTGTTTATTTATACAGACCCATATATTTCTGTATGTATATATGTATGTGTATATAAATAGCAAATATCTTCATTTTCTTTCTGCTCATATTCTCTTATTATGTAATATAAAATGTATTCAATTTATTGAATAGTAATTAATTATAATTAATTGGACATCATAGTGTTTAAGTTACCAGATATCAAGGAGAAGAGTAAACATCACGCAGAGACTTCACCCTCTTTTCTGGGGAAAGGGTTAGTGCATTTTCAGTTTTATACAGCACAGTTGTATCATGCTAGGTGGAATTGTGACCTTGATATCATCTTTACTTGGAGTTAAGTATGGTTAAGGAATTGTGGATGAGTGTTAAGTTGACAGTGGGTGGATGTATGATGGTTCATTGTATGTGTCACCTTGACTCGTCCATAGGATGTCCAGATGTCTGGTTAAATATTATTTCTGGTTGTATCTGTGAGGGTGTGTCCAGTAGAGATTACATCAGTGAACTGAATAAAGTAGATGTCCCTCCCTGATGCTGGTGGGGCTGAATAAAAGAAAACAGCAGAATAAGGTTGAATTCACTGTGCCTGACTAGTTGATTTGTGAAATTGATGCACTTGGTGCTTTTGGTTCTGAGACCTTCAGACTTGATGGATTGAATTTATAACCTTCCATCAGCTCTCCTTGTCTCAGGTAGAGAATTCCATTAACTTAGAAATATACCATTGTCTTTCCTGGGTCTCTACCTTGCAGACTACAAATCGTGGGATGTGTTATCCTCCATAATTATGTGAGCCAATGTCTTATAATAAATATCTTCAGATATATGATATCAGTATAGATAAATACATCTTACTGTTTCTGATGCTGATTGGCTATCATTATTGGTAAGCGTGTTTTCAAAAAAAAGAAATAAAAACACCCACAATACTTCATCTTTTGGAGCAGATGCTCCATTGAAATCTGCATCCATCTGCCCAGACAGGAAGGAAAGTACAAAACTGACAGTGCTAAAAATATGAAGATTTTTAGAATACTTGCATAGTGCTGTTTAAGCAGGAAATGGGGGATGTAAAAAAACTGCATTTTGACATATCTTGATTTAAAATTTATATATATATATATATATATATATATATATATATATATATAATTTATTGTCAAATTGGTTTCCATACAACACCCAGTGCTGCCCTCCTCGATGGCCACCACCCACTTTTAAAATTTTTACTTCACTGATTATTTAAAAGAGTAGTTAGCTATCTAATGTGGTCCCAATCCAACAGCATAAACTTGCTGAAGTCGAAACTGGTGATGAAGCCCATCAGTCTTTGTTCCACAAACCCTCCAAGTGATCTGAGGCTCACTGAAGTCTGAGAACCATGATTTTAAAAGAAAAACAACAGCAACAAAAAGAAATCCTAGACTAGAGAGGTGTTCACACCTACCTAATATATTTACTAATATTCTACCCTATGTAGTCCATAACCCAGAGTAGGAAATATTGTTCTATATTTGATTGGTGTTTGTTTTTACATAACTCCCAAATGTGTTGACTTTTTTTAACATTTCAAAAAATTGTTCCTTTTTGTTTAAACATAAAACACACTTATAGAATGCAGTTAACTTAAAACTTATTATTTAGCATCTTCCTAAACCAGTTATCTTTAAATATATCTTCAAGAAATAAAAGGAAACAAACATATTTCACAGGTATTCTCAGACTCTTTTCTGTCACCTCGTGAAATTGATAGTTACAGACAGTAGTTTGCTTAAGTTAGGCAAATAATTTTATTGATCACCATGAATAAGTATTACTCTTTTACTTCATTAAATTTCTTTTCTGAACCATTAATCAATACCCTTCAGAGGAATGTTAATAGTCAGTCAAAAAGGAGAGAGAGAGAGAGAGACATCTCAAATTGATATAATTGTCAGTGTTTCAGATGATCAGAAATTTTCATTTATAAGAGTAAATACTGTTTTTAAGAACCTACCATAGTAAAAAGAGCAGTTCACTGAAAGCTAATTTGTGAAATTCTTTGTAAACTTTTTGGAAGTTTTAAATTATAAATATAAAAGAGCAGTTTAGATATTTTAAAAAATGTGTATTCTGGACCACATGCTAGTTACAGTTGTTACACAGCATCAATACCTATGATATATCTTACAAGAATGAAACTACCATATTCAAATAAAAGAGAAAAAAATTCTGCTTCATTTAAGAATACTAAAGAAGCAAGAAAGAAGCAAGCTTTCTTTTAAAAACAAAATATAAATGTCTATGTGAATGCAGCCACACATTTCTTTTTTTTTCTTTCAATTTTTAATTTTAGAGACAGAGATCCCACAACCTTGGAATCATGACCTGAGCTGAAATCAAGAGTCAGATGCTCAACCGACTGAGCCACCCAGGTGCCCCCCCTTTTTTAAACATATTTCTCTATTTAGAAAGCTATCATCATAAATAGGATATAGCACATTTTTAAGTTGTGTTTTACTTCAATCTTGCTGCACACCCAAGTTACATCTCAGTTTTCAGACTGTTTCTTTTGATCAATCCTAAGAACAACACAATCATTTAAAGGCTGTAGACTACAACAACAAGGATCTTTGTTAAAAAAATAAATTTATCTTTTAAATCAAATTTGGAAATTATAATAGTTAAGGAAATAGGGGAAAAATGAATGAATAGCAGGCTGGAAGAAGCAGGAGAACAAATTAATGACCTAGAAGACAGAGTAATGGAAAGTAATTAAGCTGAACAAGAGAGAAAAAAAAGAATTATGCACAATGAGAATAAACTTAAGGAACTCAGTGACTCCATCAAACATAATAACATTTGCATTATTAAAGTCCAAGAAGAAGAAGAAGAAGAAGAAGAAGAAGAAGAAGGAGGAGGAGGGGGAGGGGGAGGAGCAGGGGGGGAGGAGGAGAGAGAAAAGGGGAAAGAGAACTTATTTGAAGAAATAGTAACTGAAACCTTCTCTGATCTGGGAAGGAAACATATCCAAATCAATGAGCATAGAGAACCCCCAACAAAATCAACAAAAGCAGATCCACATGAAGGCATATTGTAATTAAAATGGCAAAATGTAGTGATAAAGAAAAAAATATTAAAAGCAGAAATACAAAAGAAGATAGTTACATACAAAGAAAACACCATAAGGCCATCATTTAATTTTTCAGCAGAAACTTTTGAAGCCAGGAAGAAGTGGCATGATATATTCAGTGTGCTGAGTGGGGAAAATCTGCAGCCAATAATACCCTATCAGTAAGGCTTTCATTCAGAATACAAGGAGACAAATAAAAATTAAAGAAGTTCATGACCAGGTAAGCCATCCCAGCAAGAAATATTAAACAGAACTCTTTGAGTGAGAAGGAAAGACCAAAATGACAATATGAAGGTAGGAAATATAAAAGCAGTAAAAAAAAAAAAAAAAAAAAAAAAAAAAAAAAAGAATGTTTCTGTTAAAAGTCATTCAAGGAACCCACAAAATAAAAGAATGTAAAATCAGACACCTAAAATGTGGGGAGAAGTAAAGAATGGTTTCAAACTTAATATAGACTGCTATATGTAGGAGATGTTACATACCAACCCAATAGTAACCACAAGTCAAAAACCACTAATAAATATACGAAGAATAAAGAGAAATAACTCCAGTATTATCGCTGAAGAAAACCAGCAAACTGTGAAAGAGAGAAAGATAAGAAAGAATCAGAGAAAATCTTCCAGAACAACCACAAAACAAGTAATAAATGGTACTGAATTCATATCTATCAATAATTACCTTGAATGTAAATGGACTAACTGTTCCAATTGAAACATATGGTGACAGAATGCATAAAAAAACAAGACCTGGGCCACCTGGGTGGTTCAGTCAAACATCTGACTTTAGCTCAGGTCACAATCTCCTGGTTTGTGGGTTCAGGCCCTGCATCAGGTTCTGCGCTGGCAGTCTCTCCTTCTTTCTCTCTGCCCCTCTCCCATGCTCCTCTCTCTCTGTCTTCCCCTCTCTCCCTTACACACACTCACTCTCTCTCTAAATAAACTTAAAAAAATAAAAATTAAAAAATTAAAAAATAAAAAACAAGACCCATCTATATTCTGTATGCAAGAGACTCATTTTAGGCCTAAAGACACCTGAAGATTAAAAGTGAGGGGATGGAGAAATTTTTATCATGCAGATGGATGTCAAAAGAAAGCTGGAGTAGCAATACTTACATCAGAAAAAATTGACTTTAAAACAAAGATTGCAAGAAGATACAAAAAAGAACACCATACAATAATAGAAGGGACAATCCAACAAGAAGACATAACAATTGCAAATATTTATGCACCCAACATGGAGTAGCCCAAATACAAAAAACAGTTAATAATAAACATTAAGGAACTAATCAATAATACTACAATAATAGTAGGGGACTTTAACACCCCACTTACATCAATGGACAGATCATCTGAACAGAAAGTAAAAAAGGAAACAATGGCTTCAAACAACACACTGGACCACATGGACTTAACAGATATATTCAGAACATTCCATCCTAAAGCAGCACAATACACATTCTTTTCTTTTATTTCAGTTTCTTGATTTATTTTGAGAGAGAGGGCAAGGAGGAGAAAGGCAAAGGGAGAGAGTGAATCCAAAGCAGGCTCCATGCTGTCAGCACAGAGCTCAACATAGAGCTTGATCCCACTAACCATGAGACCATGACTTAGCCAAAACCAAGTCAGATGCTCAACCAACTGAGCCATCCAGGTGCCCCAGAATACGCATTCTTTTAAGTGCACATGGAACATTTTACAGACTCACATATTAGGCCACAAAATAAGCCTCAATAATTAAAAAAATTGATATCATACTATGTGTCTTTTCTAACCACAATGCTATGAAAGTAGAAGTCAACCACAAGAAAAAATCTGGAAATACCACAAATACATGGAGGTTAAATAACATGCTACTAAACAATGACTGGGTTAACCAGGAAATAAATAAATTATAAAGTACATGGAAGCAAATGAAAATGAAAACACAACCATTCAAAACCTTTGGAATGCAGCAAATCCATTCTAAGAGAGTTTATAGCAATACAGACCTACTTCAAGAAGCAAGAAAAATCTCAAATAAACCACCTAATCTTACACCTACAGGTGCTAAAAAATACAACACAAGATAAAATTAAAAACCAGCAGAAGGAAAGAAATAATAAAGATTAGAAGATAAAGAAATGATATAGAAACAAAATGAACAAACAAAAAACACCTAGCAGAACAGATTAATGAAACCAAGAGCTGGTTCTTTGAAAAAGCAATAAAATTGATAAATCTCTAGCCAGACTTACCAAGAAAAAAACAGAAAGGACCAAAATAAATAAATCACAAATGAGAGAGAAAAAATAAGAAACACCACAGAAATACAATTGTAAGAGAATATTATGAAAAATTATATGCCAACAAATTGGACAACCTAGAGGAAATGGATAGATTCCTGGAGGCATATAACCTACCAAAACTGAAGTAGGAAGAACTAGAAAAGTTGAACAGACTGATTATCATTAATGAAATTGAATCAGTAATCAAAACACTTCCAACAAACAAAAGTCCAGGACCAGAGAGCTTTACATGCAATTCTACCAGACATAAAGAAGAGTTAATACCTGTTCTTCTCAAACTGTACCAAAATATAGAAAATGAAGGAATACTTCTAAAGTCATTCTATGAATTGAATAAATTGATTTGAATTGATCACCATGAACAAATATTACTCCTTTATTCCATTTAATTTCTTTTCTGAACCATTTATCAATACCATTCAGAGGAATGTTAACATTCAGTCAAAAAAAGAGAGACCCCTCAAATTGAAATAAGTGTCAGTGTTCTACATGATCTATGAGGCCAGCATTACCCTGATACCAAAACCAGATAAAGACACCACAAAAAAAAAAAAAGAGAGAGAGAGAGAGAGAGAGAGAGAGAGAGAGAACTACAGGCCAATATCTCTAACTGATGAACATAGATGTTAAAATCCTCAATAAAATACTAGCAAACCAAGTAAAACAATACATTAACAAAGTCATTCACCACGATCAAGTGACATTTAATCCTGGTTTGAAAGGATTGTTCAATATTCCCGAATCAATCAATGTGATACATCGCATCTAATAAGGAAAAGGTTAAGAATTATATGTTCATTCAATAGACATGGAAAAGAATTTGACAAACTGCAATATCCATTCATGATAAAAACCCTCAACAAAGTAAGTTTAGAGGGAACATGCCTCAACATAATAAAGGACATCTATGAAAATCCCACCGCTAACATCATCCTCAGTGGTAAAACCTGAGAGCTTTTCCTTTATGGTCAGGAATAAGAAAAGGATGTCCACTCTCACCATTTTTATTAAACATAGTACTGAAAGTCCTAGCCATGCAATCAAACAATAACAACAAAATAAAAGGCATCCAAGTTGGTAAGAAGTAAAAAATTCACTATTTATAGATGACATTATTCTACATATAGGAAATCCAAAAGACTCCACCAAAAACCTGCTAGAACTGATAAACTTAGTAAAGTTGCAGGATACAAAATCAGTGTAAAGAAATATGTTTCATTTCTATATACCAATAATGAAGCATCAGAAAGAAATTGAGAAAATAATCCCATTTACAACTGCACCCAGAATAACCTACCTAGGAATAAATTTAGGCAAAGAGATGAAAAAAAAAAAAAAAATATATATATATATATATATATATATATATATATAGTCTGAAAACTATAAAACACTGATGAAAGACATTGAAGAAGACACAAAGAAATGGAAAGATATTCCATTGTCTATGCTACCCAAAGTAATCTACACATTTAATGCAATCACCATCAAAATACCAACAACATTTCTCACAGAACTAGAAGAAACAATTCTAAAATTTGTATGGAACCACAAAAGACCCTGGATAGCCAGAGCAATTTTGAAAAAGAAAAGCAAAGCTGGAGGCATCACAGTTCTGGCCTTCAAGTTATATTACAAAGCTGTAGTCATCAAAACAGTATGATACAAAAATGGAACAGAATAGAAAATCAATGGAACAGAATAGAAAATCTAGAAATAAAACCACAATTAGGGGTGCATGGTAGCTCAGTTGGTTAAGCATCTGACTCTTGATTTTGGCTCAGGCCATGATCTCACCATCATGAGATTGAGCTCCGCACCGTCGGGCTCTGCGCTGGCTGTGGAACCTGCTTTAGATTCTCTCTCTCCCTTTCCCTCTGCCTCTCCCCTGTTTGCAGGTGTAATATTTCTCTCTCTCTCTCTCTCTCTCTCTCTCTCAAAAAATAAATAAAAACCACAATTACATGGTCAATTAATCTTCAACAAAGGAGGCAAGAATATGCAATGGGAAAAAGACAGTCTCTTCAACAGATGAAGTTGAGAAACTGGAAAGCAACATGCAAAAGAATGAAACTGGATCACTTTCTTATACCATACATAAAAATAAATTCAAAATGGATGAAAGACCTAAATGTGAGACCTGAAACCATAAAATTCCTAGAAGAAAACACAGGCAGACACTGGCCATACCAACTTTTTTCTAGATATGTCCCCAGAGGCAAGGAAACAAAAGCAAGAATAAACTATAGAGACTACATCAAAATGAAAATCTTCTGCATAGCAGAGAAAACAGTCAACAAAACTAAAAGGCTGTCTGTGGAATGGGAGAAGATTATTTGCAAATGATATATGTGATAAAGGATTAGTATCCAAAATATATAATGAACTTGCACAACTCAACACCCCCAAAACAAATAATCTGATTAAAATATGAGAAGATGTGAACAACCATTTCTCCAGACATACAGATGCTCATCACCACTTATCATAAAGGAAATGCATATCAAAACCACAATGAGATACCACCTCACTCCTGTCAGAATGGCTAACATAAAAAACACAGGAAACAATAGGTGTTGCTGAGGATGTGGAGAAAAAGTAACTCTTACACTGTTGAGAGCAATGCAAACTGGTGTAGCCACTGTGAAAAACAGTATGGAGGATTCTCAAAAAGTTAAAATAGAAATCCCCTATGATCCATCAATTGCACTACTGGGTATTTACCCAAAGAATACAAAAACACTAATTCAAAGGGACACATGCACCCCTATGTTTATAGCAACATTATTTACAATAACCAAGATATGGAAGCAGCGCAAGTGTCTATTGACTGATAAATGGATAAAGAAGTTGTAGTGTACACATAATATATATATATATGTAATATGTAATATATAACATATATAATACATATATTACACACAATGGAATATGATTCAGCCATAAATGAGAATGAAATCTTGCTTTTCAGTGAGATGGATGGAGCTAGAGAGTATTATGCTAAGAGAAATAAATCAATCAGAGGAAGACAAATACCATATGATTTCACTCATATGTGGAATTTAAGAAACAAAACAAACAAGCAAAGGGGGAAAAAAAAAGAATGAGAGGTACAAACCAAGAAACAGACTCTTAACTATAAAGAACAAACGGATGGTTTCCAGAGGAGGGGGTGTTGGGGGATGGGGGACATAGGTGATGAAGATTAAGGAGTGCAGTTTAATGATGTGCACTGGCTGATTAAAATAAAACTGTAAAAAAATATAAATAAATAAAATAAAAGATCTTATAAAAAATAAGTAATTACATTGGTGGCCTAAAAGAATAAATAAAATATGCATTGTTTCAAACAAGTGAGCATTTCTGTCTTCTTGGATGTAATCTGGAAATGCACCAAGGAACTGTAATATTAAGAATGACCTTGAAGAAAGGACACCATTTCAATTGTATGTGAACATGGGCGCACTTGAGGAAGGATTCTCTGTAGAGAGACCATATGAACAAAAACATATATTAGGAGGAAGTATACGGAAGGCTTTTAGTAACTTAGAAGTTCAATAGAATTGTCAGGAAAGAGACTTCAGAATCAAATCAAGATTTTATTGGGAAGTACCTCAAATACTGCCATGGTCACAAATGCAGCATAATATATAGAGAGAGGTATACATGTTTATATACCAACTGTATATCATGTCATCTGTATATACATGTGAACATAAAACATATACATATGCATATATAGAGTTCTATATATGTATGCTATATATACACATAAACTGGTAGATATGACCATCCTTGAAAAGTTATTCAAGAGGCATATTACTGAGTCAGACTTCTGCTTATGAAGAATAATCTGACAGCATTGTTTGGGAAATAAGAGGATATCAACAGGATGTATGAGAAGTAATAAGACTATGACAAAAGGAAGATGTGAGTAGTTTTAGTGTGTGAGCCTCAGTGGTTTCAATAGGGTTGTATATGGAATTAGTGGTGAGAGAGGAAGGGTAGACTGAAATTGGATCACTCATTATACTTTTTTGCCTGTGTTCACTCAAACACAACACTGACTCCACTATGGAGTGAAATGTGATATGAAAATTTGGGCTACACAGCTGTATGACTGTCAAAGATATTATATTTAAATTATTTTCAGAGAAATTACACTCTTACAGTGCTTAATGCATTTCTGAAGCCACATTGAAAACATACAAACATACAAAATATTTTTTTTCTTAATTATTATAGTATGACAGGAATACCTGATTAAAATTCTTTCTATATTTTGAATAAAATACACACATATTTAGATGGTCATTAGTATTCTCACCTTAAGTCATTTGAATGCTAAGGCAATTATAACTGCAAAAAACTTTAAACACCAGTCAACACATAGCAACATCTAGTCTGCACAATTTTGTGGAATTTTAATGGAAGGACAGATACTAGTATGAGTACTAAGCATTTCTCTTTAACATTTTACTCAATGACTCTATGACTTTCTTATTTCTCAGGCTATAGATAATTGGATTTAACACAGGAATTATGACAGTATAAAATAGAGAGTCCATCATATCTTGATCATCTGCCTGTGCAGATCCAGGGCGCACGTACATGAAGAGAAGGGGGCCATAGTATAAAGATACGGATAAAAGATGGGCTCCACAAGTAGAGAAAGCTTTCCGTATGCCTTGTAGAGACTTCTTTTTTAAGATTGTAAAAAGAACTAGTGTGTAAGAGACAAGAACAGTCAAAATGGTGAATACTTGTATTGACCCAGAGAAAATAAATACCATCAGAAAATTAATAGAAGGGTCAGTACAAGAAATCTTAAACAATGGCATAATGTCACAGTAAAAGTGATGCACTATGATGGAATTGCAGAAGGTTAATCTGAATAACAAAGCATTGTGAATTATGGCATGAAGAAGGCCACCTGAAAATGACAAAACTAACAGCCGGATGCATAGTGTATTGGACATAATCACTGGGTAAAGTAATGGTTTGCATATGGCCACATAGCGATCATAAGCCATTGTTGCCAGCAGAAAACATTCTGTGGTTACACTGATTGCAAAGGAAAAAAATTGTACCATGCATTCAGAGAGAGAGATCATCTTACTCTTGGCAAAGAAGTTGACCAGCATCTTGGGGGTCACTGTGGATGATATCCAAGCATCCACAAATGCCAAACTTCCAAGGAAAAAGTACATGGGGATGTGAAGCTGAGGTTCATTCCATATGAGGGCAATCAGACCAAGGTTCCCCACAATGGTGAGAAGATAGATAACCAAGAACACCAGGAATAGGGGGATTTGCCACTGTGGTTCATATGTGAGTCCTGTGAGAATTAACTCTGTCAGCAATGTTGCATTTTCCTTTCCCATGTCCTCACTGGGTGTTGCCTGAAATGAAATGGAATAAGTTTTTTAAATGTCAGTAAGAGTTTATATGTGAAAATATAGGGAGGAGATTTGAGATACAATTATGCATATCATAATGTCCTCTCAATTTTATGTGTTACCTATGTAATAGATGGAATCTGTTTTGGGGACTAGGAAATAAATGCAGTTACTCACATTTTTTAAATGTGGCATGGTTAACAGAATTGGGAAAATGAAAGGCATTGCACATATGTGCTAAATTTATGGGATAGGATTGCATATGAAAAGCAAAGTCTATATCTGGGATGTGGATATTGGGTGAAGGGAAAGAAGCTTGAAGAGCCTGGGATATAAAATGAATTGAATAGCCCAGGAAGGACCTTGAACATTATTCATCATTGAATAACCATTCACTGAAAATGTAAGAGAAGGGAGTGGCATTGTAAGATTCTTTTTTTTAGTGAATATATGGTAGTGTGGAAAATAGACTGTAGGGAGAAGAAATTGAAGTCAGGAATACTAGTCAGGAAGATGTTACTGCTATCCACTGGTTCTCAACCCAGTTTACACATTGGAATTCTCTGAGCAACTTTTTGTGCAGAATATAGATCGTGAAGTTTTATTTTAGAATTAGATTTAGTGAGTCAAGAATGAAATCTAATAATCTGCATTTTAGACTTGCTCCTCAAGTGATTCAAATACATATGATATGGCTAGTTCATGGGTGAAATCACATTGATAATGATGGGGAAGATGAAGAGGGAGATGGAAAAGAGTTTAGAATGTAGAAACACTACTTCTGTGACATATTGGAGGTGAAGGGGTGGTCACTGAAGAATAGAGGAGTCACTCGGTGACTAAATAGATTCGTGTACCCAAAGAAAATGAAAACACTAATTTGAAAAGGTACATGCACCACTATATTTATTGCATCATTCATTATTTAGAATGGCCAAGATATGGAAGCAACCTAAGTGTCCATCTATAGACAAATGAATAAGCAAGATGTGGTGTGATACACACACACACACACACACACACACACACACACATGCACACAATGGATATGCACAATGGATATATATGTATATATTAATATCATATCTGTATCTATATCTACCTATGTATGTATGTATGTATCTATCTATCTATCTATCTATCTATACACACACACACACAATGGAATATTACCAGTCCTAAAAATAGGATAAGATCAGGCCATTTGATACAACAGGAATGGACCCAGAGACTATTACACTAAGTGAAATAAGTCATACTGAGAAAGACAAATATCATATTATTTCACTCATATTGGAGTTTAAAATAACGAATAAACAAAGAGAAGAATAAGACCTATAAATATAGAGAACAACTTGTTTGCCAGAGGAGTGGGGGAGTGGGCAAAATGGGTGAGTGGGCTTCCAGGTATGGAATGAGTAAGTCAGGAAATAAGTCACAGCATAAGGAATATAGTCAATGATTGTAATAGCAATGTATGGTGACAGATGGTAGCTATGCTTGTGGTGAACATAGCACAAGGTATAAACTTTTCCAATTACTGTTTTACACCTGAAACTAATGTAACATTGTGTGTTAACTATACTCAAATTTTTAAAAAATCATGAAATTAGGATGCATTGCCAGTGTGCAGAGAGAATGTCCTCTGAATAGCGAGGTAATAAATACTTTGTTCTATGAATCTACTACAAATAATGACTTGAAAGTCATTGGGGTAGCTGAAGGCATACCTATGTATGCATCTATCCGTTGGAGAATACACAAAGTGAAGAGAAGGGTGAGGAACTAAACTGACAAAGTACATTAAGGTGGTTATAGAGGATATATATCATTTTTAGATAGCAATCTGATCCTCTTTCTGCTGCATAATCTTAGTGGCAGGCAAAGTTTACGATCCACCCTAGGAGCCAAAGGAGCTACAACTGACTTTCCTGTCCCCCTAACAACTAGAGTGAGGGGACATGAGATGTGGATGTGACAACTGAAAACCACCAACACTGGATTTGGAATTTGGAATGAGGGAGAAAAGGGACAAGGAAAAGAGAATTTGAGTTGCTAAGGCAGCCAAGGCACAATATGAAGACTCCAGCAAACGCATCATGCACTCACACCAATGACCCTGGCAGTGGCATTTCCACATAGCAAGGGAACACAGCCCTCATGGAGCCAGTGGTGGCACACGATTTTTGTTGCTGACAGACTGCCTTGCTTCTTCTGTTGCTGCCCATTTTTTTCCTTCTGATTCCTTCTATCTCCCTAGCATTTCTATGTTAGAGAAAATCCATTCATAAACATCATTTCTTGTTGAAACTAATTGCTCTGACTGACAGATGAAAGTCAGGGAGAGACCAGGAAAGGATACTGAGCAGAATGATCAAGAAGAGAAGGGAAACAGGACAGATGTGTGTCATGAGCATAAAGAGAGGAAGATATTTAGGAAGGACAAAGAAAGTTATGGTACCAATTGCTAAAATACATGCTGTATTAGGACAAGGTGTGAACAGATATAATTGAGAATGGAAATTAAGAGATTTTTAGTGGCTTTAGCACAAAATTTCCATTATGTGATGCAGTGGAAGACAGAGACTAATGAAAAGTGAATGGGAAACAAATTGCACAGCAGTGAACAGGGAAATTAAATTGAACATCCCAACAATGTGGAGGACAGTTGTTGTATGTATGCTGTGGGTGAACAAATAGAACATTTTTTCCCTGATATTGTCTTAATAAAAGTTTTCAAAAGAGAGAAATGGAGAGGAAGGCATTAAGAAGAGAAAGGAGGTAAAAGTAGGAGAAGGAGCAATTTTGGCTGGTGAAAAGATCAGGAGATGGAAGAAAAGCATTAAGTAGAGAATACTAGATGGATGGGTCAGTGTGGGAAAGACCACAAAGAAGGAGGAGGAAGGACATATCAGAGATAAGCAATGGACAACAAAAAAGGAAAGGGTCAGAGTTTATCTTAAGCTTGGTTTTCATGTAAAGTTGTCGGCATGTCAATCTTTTCTTTTTCTCTTAAAATTTCCAAATTTATTTTCCTATGGAGTATGTGTATGCAAGAGATTTTAAGTTTAACTTTATAAACTTTGTGCTATTCATATATATACTAACACTGTCTAAAAGTTCTGTTCATATTAAAAGTGCTTTCTAATTTTTATTGCAGGAATTAGAACTTATTTTTTCTAGAAATCCTGCTGGTTTTACTTGAGAGCACTTTTTCTCCACCATTTATTTTCAGCACAATAAAACTGAGTCAAAAACCAGAGTGAAATACAAGTGACATAGATAACCAAAACCAATGGTTGCAATTGTTGAATGCATATGTATTTGAAAAGGGCTTATTTCCATGTAATCTCAAATCATTAAATTATTGAAAATTCTGAAGTTCAACTTGTGTGTGGTACTTATCAAGCCGTAAAAGCTGGAGCTGCAAAGGGACACTTACTGCCTATTTCCTGCTACATATATAAAAAATAATCAATGAAATTATTGCCAGAAGTGGGAGAAAGGATAGAGTTAATATGCAAGTGACTTTAAAAGTATTAATCAGAAAATGTGATCACTTAAACAAATGGAGCTTTTAATCAGAATAACCAGATCCATTTCTTATGTAGGAATCATTAAGACCTGATACTTAAATGCAGTTTAAATTGTTTCACATTTTAGTTCACCACACTTATCTTCTAAAGCCATTATAGCTATGTTAAGAGACAATAAAGCATTGTTAAAGGGAGTAATTCAGCCTCACAGTTATTTTGCTTATCTAGATTATGGCCATCAAAATAAAATATACAATTTACACACTATTTTTTTCCATTATTTACCTGGCTTTTTGGCACCTGTAAACCCAATGTGAAATTTTTATAAATGTAATAGTATATCAACTTTGTATAGAAAAGAATAATGAATATTATAGAAATCATTTCTCTCTTACCCATATCTTATAAGAATTTGAGGAAATTGCTTCAAATTGTTAGGCTTTCTAAAGTAGATAAAAATATAGTAGCAATGGAATGACCATAACATAGGTAGCAACTCTTTGTACACTGATTCACTTTGGAGGCTTCACAAGCTCAGGAAAATGTTGCTTATACCAGTTTGTTCTGAATATGAGTTGGCCAATTGTCATAAAACTATGTGCTTTTGCCAAAAAAAGGAAGGCGTGAAGAACTAAAATTCCCCTAACAGTGCCCAAGGATTCCCCTCAGGACAAAAGTAAGGTGCTCTTTTGAGCATTGTAGATTTGAATTTGTGTGAAAAGTACAGGTATCCCATAGGGCAACACGTTCTGTAGAATACAGGCTCTAAAATCGTAAACATCAGGTCATGGTATACATTTCTAGTTTTAACAGTTGAAATTGCACTTTATGACACTACTGTCTCCCACAAATGACACTTCTGACATGTTTACACAAACTTCAGTTTGTCTATATATTTTGATGCTCTGAGTACTTTGATTAATATGGTCTTCTCTAAGCTAAGCATACATGATTTTATTGAGACCAAAGTTCTAGATTCCTTTCAAGAGCCAACCCCAAGGAAAGTTCCTCCTCAAACAATCTACAGCTCACAACCCAGACCTACACCTAACTCCACATTTTAAGATGAAGTATGATCAGAAATCTTAGGCAAAGTTCAGGGGAGGTCAAAGGCAGAACAAAGATGATGAACCACAGTGAGAGGTGCCATAGATCAGTGCTTCTCAAGATTTAATGCTTGTGAATCTCCTGGAGACCTTTTAAAATATAGATTCTGTACCAGTAAGTCTGAGTGGGGTCTAAGGGTCTTCATTTCTAACATGGTTATTGTTGCCTGTGGACATATGTCATCCACAAGGCCTTCATCATTGGAAGGCCTAGATTATCAGAGCGCCTAGGTCATGGGAGAAGCACAACGTGGCACATTACAAATGGAGAAGCTAGGAGTAACCAAATGAGGCAAGGAAGGCCAGCGTGGGTGGGATCACACATGCCCATAGAGGCTAGTTCAGAGACTTTGTTTTTACCCCAATTTAAAAGACATGAAGTTACTTGAACATGGTGGTAACGTACTCAGGTTTGCTTTTGTGCATTAGCAATGTTGTCAGTGAACTTTCATTCAGAAAAATAAAATTTAATTTGCTTATTTGTGACATTTTTACTTGACCTTTGAAGAGGAGGAAAAAATGTTCAACCTACACATGAGACTTGATTGGTAAGATAAGGAAAAGCAGACAGCATCTTTTTTGGCAGACCAATTAATCAGTTATCTCACTTGCTTATAATTTGGCCTGTGAAGGCCAAAATAGAGAAAAATAAAACAGCTTTAACATAAAGCAAGCTTGACTTACATTTACTGACTCCTTCAATTCTGTATAATTATCTCTTAATTCACTCTGCTACCTATCTGTGAGTACAGAAGATCTGTAATGCTACTTCCAGTAAGAGTTGTTTTTTCAATTTTAGTCATTTATACAAGTGGGTTGTGGTATCCCTTTGTGGTTTTCACATGTATTTCCCTGATGACACATGATATAAAGTATCTTTTGTGTCCTTTTTTGGTATCTTTTTATCTTGTTTGTGTCTATTGTTTGTGTCTGATAAGCTGTCACACTGGCTCATTGCACAGATGACATTATGATGTTCAATCCCAGTGAACAAGAAGTAGCAACTATGCTATGCTTCTTGATAAGACAGGTGCATGACAGAGGGTGAGAAACTGACAAAAATTAAGAGGCCTATTTCAGTGAAATTCCTAGGGAGCCAGTGATACAGGGCATGTGGACATACCCCGTCCAAGGTGAAGGAGAAGTTGTTGCATAAGTCCCCTCTTACAACCAAAGGAGAGTCACAACACCTAGTGAGCCCCTGTGGGTTTGGGACAGAGTATAATCCTCATTTTGGTGTGCTACACTGGCCCATTTGCCAAGTGACCAGATAAAATGCTAGTTTTGAGCAGGCTCAGAACAGGAAAAATCTTTGTCATAAGTGTTGGTTGCTGTAGAAGCTGCTCTGTCGCTGTGCCGTGTGATTCAGCAGATCCAATGGTGCTTTAAGTGGCAGATCAGGCAGGGAGGCTGTTTGGAGCCTTTGGTAGACTTCTGTAGTGAGCCTCATGTGTAGCCCTTAGAATTTTGGGGCAAAGCCCTGCCATCCTTGGTGGATAACTACTCTTCTTTTAAGAAACAGCCGTTGGCCTGCTATAGGCTCTTAGTTTAGACTGGATGCTTAACTATGGGCCACTAATTTAATATGCATCCAAAGTCGCCCTTACAAGCTGGATGTTCTTTGATCCACCAGGACATTAAGTTAGGCATTCACAGGCTCATTCTATTGTGAGATGGAACTGGTATATACATATGTGTGTATATATACATATATATATATATATATATATGTATGTATATATATACGTATATATGTGTGTGTGTGTATATATATATATATATATATATATATGTATATGTATATACCAGTTCCATCTCACAATAGAATGAGCCTGTGAATGTATATATATACATACATATATGTAGGGGCCAGAGCAGGCCCTGAAGGCAACAGCAGTTACATGAAGAAGTGGCCTAGCAGTAGGCTGCTACACTAGCCTCTCTCCCAGGATGCACCTATGGGGAATTCTCTAGGATCAGTTGACAGAGGAAGAAACAAAATTGGGGCCTAGTTTATAGATCATTCTGCACAAAATGCAGACATCATCCAAAAGTGGACAGCTACAACACTACAACCCTTCTCTGAGACATTCCTGAAGTACAGAGGTGAATGGAAAGTGGCAGAATATGATGCAGTGCACCTGGTTGTTCACTTTGGAGGACAAATGTCCAGATGTATGATTGTATTCCAATTCATGAGCTATGACTAAGGAAATTTGTAGAAGAGGTATGTGAACAGATCTCTCTGCAAGGGTGAAAAACATAAAGATATCTGTGTCTCATAAGAACAATCATTAAAGGGTGACTTCAGCAGATAAAGATTTAAATAATAAAGTGGATAGAATAACCTATTTTGGACAATAGTCAGCTTTTTTCTTCAAACATTTTTTTGTTATCATCCAATGGGCTCATGAATAAAGTGACCCAATGGCAAGGAAGGACGATATGCATGTGTACACATCATGGACTTCCATTTACTAAGGACATCTTGGCGATAGCCATTGCTGAGTGCTCAGTCTACCAGGAACTAAAACATGAGTCTCTTATATACCACTGTTTACTAGAGTGATCAGCCAGCTGCCTGGTGGCAGGTTGATTACATTGGACAGTTTCAATCATAGAAAGGAAGTGTTTTGCTCTTACTATAATAGACATTTACTAGATATAGATTCCGCCCACCCCCATGAATTTGGTTCTACCAAAACCGTTGTCTTGGACTTAACAGAATTCCTTACCCATGTCATAGTATTATACACAACATTTCTTCTGACCAAGGAATTTACTTCACAAAGAAGTGCAGCAATGGGCCTGTGATCATAGAAGTCACTGCTCTTGCACTGTTCCCTACCATTCTGAAGAAACTTGTTCAATAAAATAATGGAATGGCCTTTCTGAAGACTCATTTGTAGCAGAACTAGATGCCAATACCTTGCAAGGTTAGAGTACTAAATACTGATTGGCATCAGTATTTAATATGTGGTGATGGTTCCCCTATAACCAGGTTCCACAGGTCCAGGAATCAAAGGGCAGAAATGGGAGTTGCACCACTCATTGTTACCCCCTAGTAACCCCCTGGCATAATTTTTGCTTCGGGTTCCCTTGATCTTATGTTCTGATAGCCTAGAGGTCTTGGAGCCAGAAGGAGGAATACTTTCATCAGGACACACAACAGTGATCCATTGAGCTGGAAATTAAGATAGGAAAAAGTTGCTATGGCCAAGGTCAAAGAGGTTGCTGCCTGTGTTCTCCTCTAGGAATTTGATGATTTACTGTTTGACATTTAGATCCTTCATCCGTTCTGAATTTATTTTTATGTATGGTGTAAAAAAAGTGGTCCAGTTTCATTCTTCTGCATGTTGCTGTCCAGTTTTCCCAACACTATTTGTTGAAGAGACTCTCTTTTTTCCATTGGACATTCTTTCCTGTTTTGTCGATTAGTTCACCATATAATTGTGAGTCCATTTCTGGGTTTTCTATTCTGTTCCATTGATCTATGTGTCTTTTTTTTGTGCTAGTATCCTACTGTCTTGATTATTACAGCTTTGTAATAGAGCTTGAAGTCTGGAATTGTGTTGCCTCCAGCTATGCTTTTCTTTTTCAACACTACTTTGGCTATTGAGGGTCTTTTTTCCTTCCATACAATTTTTAGAATTGTTTATTCTAGCTCTATGGAAAATGCTGATGTTATTTTGATAGGGATTGCATTGAATGTGGAGATTGCTTTGGGTAGTACAGACATTTTAACAGTGTTCGTTCTTCCAATCTAATGAGCATGGAATGTTTTTCATTTCTTTGTGTCCTCTTCAATTTCTTTCATTAAGTGTTCTATAGTTTGTCAGAGTACAGATCTTTTACCTCTTTGGTTAGGTTTATTCCTAGGTATTTTATGGTTTTTGTGCAATTGGAAATATGATTGATTTCTTGATTTCTCTTTCTGCTGCTTCATTATTGGTGTATAGAAATGCCACCAATTTCTGTACACTGATTTTATATCCTGTGACTTTGCTGAATTCATGTATCAGTTCTAGCAGTGTTTTAGTGGAGTCTCTCAGGTTTTCCATGCAGAATATCCTGTCATCTGAGAAGAGTGAAAATTTGACCTCTTCCTTGCTGATTAGGATGCCTTTTATTTCTTTTTATTCTCTGATTGCTGAAGCTAGGACTTCTAGTACTATGTTGAGAATGAACACCCCTTTCTCATTCCTGACCCTAGGGGAAAGGCTCTCAGTTTTTCGCATATAATGTGTGGATTTTTTGCATATGGCCTTTACGATGTTGAGGTGTGTTCCTTGTTTTGTTTTTTTTTTTAATTTTTATTTATTTATTTTGACGGAGAGACAGAGACAGAGAGAAAGGGAGAGAGAATCGTAAGCAGAGTCTGAGCTGTCAGCACAGAGCCCAATACAGGACCCAATCTCACAAACTACAAGATCATGACCTGAGCCAAAATCAAGAATCAGACAATTAACTGACTGAGCCACCCTGGTGTCCTGAGGTATGTTCCTTCTATCCCTACTTTCTTCAGAGTTTTTATCAAGAAAGGGTGCTATATTTTGTCAAATGCTTTTTCTGCATCTGTTGAGAGAATTATCAGGTTCTTATCCTTTCTTTTATTAATGTGGTGTATCACATTTATTGATTTTTGGATATTGAACCACCTCTACAGCCCAGGAATAAATCCCACTTGATTGTAGTGAATATTTCTTTTAATGTACTGTTGGATTTGATTTGTTAGTAACTTGTTGAGAATTTTTGCATCCATGTTCATCGGGGATATTGGACTATAATTCTCCTTTTTAGTGTGGTCTTTGTCTGGTTTTTAAATAAAGGTAGTGCTGGCTTCATAGAATGAGTTTGGAAGTTTTACTTCCATTTCTCTTTTTTTGGAACAGTTTCAGAAAACTAGGTATTAATTCTTCTTTAAATAGCTGGTAAAATTCCCCTGGGAAGCCATCTGGACCTGGACTCTTGTTCGTTAGAATATTTTTAATTACTGATTCCATTTCTTTGCTGGTTATGGGTCTGTTCACATTTTCTACTTCTTCCTGTCTCAGTTTTGGTACTTAATATGTTTCTAGAAATTTATCCATTTCTTCAAGATTGCCCAATTTGTTGGCATATAATTCTCATAATACTCTCTTTTTATAGTTTGTATTTTTTCAGTGCTGTTTGTGATCTCTCTTGTTTCATTCATGATTTTATATATTTGAGCCCTTTTTCTTTTGTTTTTGATAAGTCTGGCTAGGGTTTTATCAATTTTGTTAATTTTTTTCAAGGAACCTGTTCTTAGTTTTGTTGATCTGTTCTGTGTTTTTAATTTCTATATCATTTATTTCTCCTCTAATCTTTATTTTTTCCCTTCTTCTGCTGGTTTTGGGTGAGGATGTGTTTTCTGCTGCTTTAGAGTGAAATGCTCTGAATATATATGTAAAGTTCACTTGATCCAGTGTGTCATTCAAAGTCATTGTTCCCCTGTTGATCATCTGCTTAGATGATGTGTTCATTGCTACAAGCGGGATATTAAAGTCCCCTACTATTATTGTATTATTATCAATGAGTTTCTCTAAGTTTGTTTATTAATTGATTTATATTCTTTACTTCTTTCAAGTCGAGGGCATAAATATTTATAATTGTTAGATCTTTTTGTTGGATAGACCCCTTTATTATGATATAGTGCTTTTCTTCATTTCTTATTGTAGTCTTTAGTTTAAAATATAGTTTGTCTGATATAAGTATGGCTATTCAAGCTTTCTTTTGATATCCATTAGCATGATAAATGGTTCTCTACCCCCTCACTTTCAATCTGGAAGTGTCTTTGGATCTAAAATGAGTCTCTTATAAGCAGTATATCAATGGGTATTGGTTTTTTTATCCATTCTGATATCTTGTGTGTTTTGATTGGAACATTTAGTCCATTTACATTAAGAATAGATATTGATAGACATGAATTTAGTGCCATCGTGTTAGCTGTAAAATTGCTGTTCCTGTGGATTGCCTGTGTTCCTTTCTAGTCTATATTGCTTTTGGTCTCTCTTTCCCACTCAAAGGGCCCCCTTTAATAATTCTTGCAGAAATTTTAGTATTGGATAAAGGGCAAGTTTCCAAAATATATTAAGAGCTTATCAAACTCAACTCCCCAACAATAAATAATTCAATTAAGAAATAGGCAGAACACATGGACAGACATTTCTCTAAAGAAGACGTAAAGATGGCTAATAGACACATGAAAAAAATGCTCAACATCACTCATCATCAGGGAAATACAAATCAAAATTATAAGATACCACCTCATGCCTATCACAATGGTTAAAATGAACTCAAGAAACAGCAGATGTTGGTGAGGATGTGGAGAATGGGGAACCCTCTTACACTGTTGGGGGGATGTAAACTGGTTCAGCCACTCTGGAAAACAGTGTGGAATTTCCTCAAAAAGTTAAAGATAGAGCTACCCTACTACCCAGCCATTGCCCTAGCAGGAATTTATCTATAGGATACAAAAATAGGATACAAAAATATTGATTCAAAAGGGAATATGCACCCCAATGTTTATAGCAGCACTATCAACAACAGCCAAATTATGGAAAGAGCCTCAATGTCTATCAACTGATGAGTGGATAAGGCAGAGGGTATATATACACAATGGAATATTACTCAGCCATCAAAAAGAATGAATTTTTGCCTTTTCCATGTGGATGGAACTAGAGTATATTATGGTAAGCAAAATAACTCAGTCAGAGAAAGACAAATACCATATGATTTCATTCATATGTGGAATTTAAGAAGCAAAACTGATGAACATAAGGGAAGGGAAGGAAAAATAAAATAATATAAAAACAGAGAAGGAGGCAAACCATAAGAGACTCCTAACTGTAGAGAATAAACTGAGGGTTGCTGGATGGGAAGCGTGTGGGGGGATTGGCTAAATGGGTTATGGGCATTAAGGAGGCCACTTGTTGTGATAAGCACTGGGTGTTATATGTAATGATAAATCACTGAATTCTACTCTTGAAGCCAATATTACACTATATGTTAAATAACTTGAATTTAAATAAAATCATGAAAGAAAGAAAAAAAGATCAGCATGGTTTCTTTGAATTCTACATTCCTTGAATGGTCAGAAAAAAATGAAGTTACTGTGTTGGCTCTGGTGGTTGATGCTGATTATCAAGGGAAAATGGGACTAGTCCACAGTGGAGGTAAGGATGAATGTGTCTGGAATACAGATCATTTAGGGTGTCTCTCAGTATATCATTCCTTGTGATTATGGTCAATAGAAAACTTCAAAAAATTAATGTAGGAAGGACTTCTATTGGCCCAGACTCTTTAGGAATAAAAGTTTGTGTTACCCCATCACGTAAAGGACCTGACCAGCTAGGTACTTACTGAAGGCAGAGGGAATATGCAATGGGTAATAGAGGACTGTAGTTATAAATTCTAGCTATATATACATAATCAGTTACAGAAATGAGGACAGCAATTGCCAGGAGTATTTGCCTCCTTAATTTTATGAGTACGTTTTTGCGTGCCTGTATGTGTACATGTAGCAAATGTCTTTGGTTTCTTTTCACTATTATTCCTTTATCCATGTAACATAAGATGTATTGCCTATATCTTATAGTAATTAAGCATTGTTAATTTGACATCATAATATTTAAGGTACCAGATATCAAAAAGATGAGAAAATATTACTCAAGGAATTCACCTCCTCCTCTGGGGAAGGGTTTAGTGCATTTTCGATGTACACGGCATACTTTTATCATGTGAGGCAGAATTATCACCATGCTGTTGTCCTAATTTGGGGATTAAATATAATTTAAGGAATTGTGTGTGTGTGTGTGTGTGTGTGTGTGTGTGTGCAAAGTGACATTGGGTGGACTTATGATGTTTCATTTTATGTGTCAATTTGACTAGACTGCAGGATGTCCAGATATCTTATTAAACATTTTTTCTCGTTGTGTTTGTAAGAGTATTTCCAAAAGTTATTAGTATTGAATTGGTGGACTAAGTAAAGCAGATAGAGCTCACCATTATGGTGAGCGTCTGAATTAAACAAAAAAGACAGAGGATGGCTGAATGTATCTCTGCCTGGCTGGTTTACATTGATCTTTCCCTGCCCTTGGTGATCCTGATTTGAGGACTCAGACTTGGCCTGGAATCTATACCATAGTTCTCCTGGGTCAGGCCTTTGAGCTACAACAAAGGCTCTCCCTGTCTCTAGCTTGCAAACGGCAGTTTCTCAGACTTAATAATTATATGAGCCAATATTGTATTAAAAAATCTTTATATTATAAAGATTTCTTCTTATAGATCTATATCTATATAATCATATTGATTCTGCTACACTGGAAAATCCTATACTAATAAAACAATTCATTGTGATTTATTCAATTTCTTGCTTTACATTGAAAATAGAAGAAAATGTCATGATGCTACTGTTAGCTGTTTCCCACAAATAAGTCTTTTAATTAGTTAGTTAGGTAGGTAGGTAGGTAGGTAATTAAGTGGGCTTCACACCCAGCATGGAGGCAAACATAGGGCTTGAACTCATGACCCTGAGTTCAAGAGCTGAGATGCAGAATCAGACACTTAACTGACTGAGCCACGCATGCACTCCAAATTAGTCTCATTTAGAAAGTACCTTCTCAGAAAAGGTAAACATCACTTTATTATAACATCTGGAACATCTTGTTTGTGAATTTTCATTGATAATGATGAACCTAAAGTTGATCCAGCTTGAAATGTCTTTTTTTTTCATTTTCTTAAATTAAATTTTAGTTAACATACAGTGCAATATTGGTTTCCGAAACAGAATTCAGTGATTCATCACTTACATACAACACCCAGTGCTCATCACAAGTGCCCTCCTTAATACCCATCACCCATCTAGCCCAACTCCAACTCTCTTCCATCAACCCTCAGTTTGTTCTCTATTGTTAAGAGTCTCTTGTGGTTTATTTCCCTCTTTTCTCTTTCCTCCCCCTTTCCCATATGTTCATCTGCTTTGTTTCTTAAATAAGCTTGAAAATTATTTTTTTTTAATTAACTGAGGTCCTATCCATTAACCTTACTCAAATGAGGCAATGGAGTTTTGATTTGCTATCATCACTTTCAATCATGGCACCCAAGAGAAAGTTATAAAATGGTCCAGAATTCTTCATCCTTTGAAACAGAAGCCCAAGTGAAATCTGGACCCCCCCTCCCATAGCAGGGAGGAAAGTACAAACCAGAAGATAGAAACCTTTAGAATATTTGCATATTGTGTTTAAGTAGGAGATAGAGAATGTGTAGAAACTCTATTTTGACTGGTCTCTAAATATTACAAAAATTTTGCTTCACTGATTATTTTAAGTATGGTTTCAAACCAACAGAATTAACATTGCTGACTCAGAAACACTAATGGTGGAGCCTGTCAATATGTTTTCACAAACTCTCCACATGATCTTAATGTTTAAAGACCACCATTTTAAAAGAACAACAACATGAAAGCCTATACCAGAGAGATTGTGACATACACCTAATACACATACTCAGTAAGATTTTACCATAGCTACTCTACAACCTAGATGTTGAGAAATACTGTTCTAGTGTTGATTGGTGTTTATTTTTTTTTTCTTAACCTGGTTCTTTGAATACAATCTAAGATACTTTTTTCAACAATCTTCTGAACAAAAGAAAGTATTGGAAAGTGATGAAAAAAAATGTATATAGTATATGTGTTTAAAGAGGTAGGAACTGTAAGTTATTTTATTTTTAAATTTTTATTCAAGTATAATTAGCATACAGTGTTATATTTCAGATGTACAATATAGTGATTCAACAATTCTATACATTTCTCACAGCTCATCATGGTAAGTGTACTCTTAATCTCTTTTATCTGTTTTACCGATCCTCCCCTCTGATAACCACCAGTTTGTTCTCTGTATTTGTCTGCTTTTTATATTTGTCTCTTTTTTTCTTTGTTTTGTTCATTTGTTTTTTTTTCTTAAATTCCACATCTGAGTAAAATCATATGGCCTTTGTTTTTCTCCAACTTACATTTCACTTAGCATAGTACTCTCTAGGTCCTTCCATGTTTTTGCAAATGGCAAGATTTCATTCTTTTTTATGGATGAGTAATATTCCACTATTACAATTTCTTCTTTATGCATTCATTTATGGATAGGCACTTGGGTCACTCCCACATCTTGGCTATTGTAAACAGTGCTGTAATAAACATAGGGTTGCATATATCTTTCTGAATTAGTTTTTTCATTTTCTTCAGGTAAATACTCAGAAGAAGAATTACTGTATCATATGATAATTCTGTTTATTTTTTTGAGGAACCTCCATACTGTTTTTTACAGTGGTTACACCAGTTTGCATTCTCACCAAATGCATGAGAGTTCCTTTTTGTCCTTTATTATTTTTTCTTTTTTTATTTAATTTTTTTAATGTGTGTTTGTTTTTGAGAGGACAGAGTGTGAACAAGGGAGGGACAGAGAGAGAGGGAGACACAGAATCTGAAGGAAGCTCTAGGCTCTCAGCTGTCAGCCCAGAGCCCGGTGCAGGGGTAAAACTCATGGACCACAAGATCATGACCTGAGCCAAAGTTGGATGCTGAACCTACTGAGCTACCCAGGCACCCCTGTCTTCTGTTATTTCTTGTGGCTTGATTTTAGACATTTTTACAGGTATAAGGTGGTATCTAATTGTCGTTTTTATTTGCATTTCCCTGATAATTAGTAACGTTGAACATCTTTTCACTGTCTTTTGGCCTTCTGTATGTCTTCTTTGGAGAAATGTCTATTTAGATCCACTGCCCATTTTTTTTTTAATTTTTTTTTTAACATTTATTTATTTTTGAGACAGAGACAGAGCATGAACGGGGGAGGGTCAGAGAGAGGGAGACACAGAATCTAAAACAGACTCCAAGCTCTGAGCTGTCAGCACAGAGCCCGACGCGGGGCTCAAACTCACAGACCGCGAGATCATGACCTGAGCCGAAGTCGGCTGCTTAACTGACTGAGCCACCCAGGCGCCCCATCCACTGCCCATTTTTAATCAGATTGTTTGGGTTTCCTGGTGTTCAGTTGTATAAATTCTTTATGTATTTTGGATATTAACCACTTATTGGATATATCATTTGCAAGTATCTTCTCCCTTTCAGTAGGTTGCCTTTTTGTTTTGTTGGTGGTTTTCTTCACTGTGAATAAGCTTTTTGTAGGAACTGTGAGTTCTTTTAAATCTCCAGATTAAGAAAGCGAATGCACCTTGATAATAAAGAGCATTTCAAGTATGTTATCTATATTTCTAAGGGATGGTTTAATCCCACATCAGCAGTGGTAGTTCCAGACAACTAGGTGAATTTAGCATTGTAATATCATCCTTTACATCTAAATATCTATTAAATAATACATATGTAATTTCATAGTTTCTTTTTAGAGGAATCACCAGAATTAAAATATGGGCTTTACACAGATGTATATTTTACCTCTTTCCGAACATGCTACTTAGATGACAAAAATAATGTATAAAATGAATAGATCTATAACAGAAATGATAATAGGATTACACCAATGGGCAAAGCTTTTTGGTGAATTTCTAGAAGGAATAAAGTAGTTGGTATTTTACTGAAGTTCAAACTGGAACAAAGGAATCTATAGACCTGACATATACAACAGGGGGCTGCAGAGGAAATCTGAGCTCCTGAGAGCCCCCCAACTGTCTGTCCCATACTCATCCAGCCTAAAGTAAGACTTGACAGGTAACACATCATGCTCACAGAGTCACAGCTGGATGTCAAACTTCTCATTCAAAGAAAAAAACAGGAAAACATACCTTTCTAGTGGCTAAAGAAATACACAGTAGTAGTTCATATTATTATTTTCGCTTTGGTGTCATAACAACAAATGAATGAAAAAAATCTAGACAATTGACAAGAAAAAGCAGAACAAAGGGAATATTATATAGCAACAAAAATCAATGTAGCTATAGATATATGAAATAACATGAATTCTTCAGGTTTAAAGAGTAAAAGCAGTTGGACTGTGATCCATTCATTTCCTTTACTGGGGCTTGAGGGCCTCTCCTCAGAGAAACAAAAAGGGCAGATTACCTGTTTTAATCTTGTGACTTGTACTTCCAGAAATACATAATAATGACTTTAGTTTTAAATATTTATATGTTTTATATCTTTAAACAAGCATCTAATTAAAGGGCTTCTTGATATTTTGTTATGCTTTCCCAGGTGCTAAATCTAGTGTTAAGAAGAAGAATTCACTATTGGGGGCACATGGGTGGCTCAGTTGGTTGAGCGTCCGACTTCAGCTCAGGTCATGATCTCACGGTTCGTGAGTTTGAGCCGCTGCTGTGCTGACAGCTCGGAGCCTGGAGCCTGCTTCAAATTCTGTGCCTCCCTGTCTCTGCTCCTTCCCCACTCATGCTCTGTCTCTCTCTGTCTCCCAAAAATGAATAAACGTTAAAAAATTTTTTTAAAAAAAGAAGAAGAATTCACTATTCGTTTATGATAGTTGAGATTATCATGAAAGAAATAGGAAGGAGACCTGGCCTGCAGCAGCCATACCAAACCTAGTAATCTCTCTGAGCTCATGACCATACCGAAAAAGAGTGACAGTCTACTATATTCCACGTATTTAGGCTGTAAGATTTTTAAATTTCATAAGTATTTCACAAATACTTACTTAGGACCTTGTGTGTAAGTCATGTCCTATGCACTGCACAAGATAGAAAGAGTTCTAGGACTTCTAAATTGTCATCTAAGTGTGTAGACCAAAAATAAGTACTATTGAAGACCAAGTGTGATCTAAGGATAAATAAACTAACAATGCTTCACATGAATATGCATTCCTATCCTCTTTAAGGTAATCTGCAAATGCATCAAGGAAGTTGTAACATTTAAGACAGAACTTGAAGAAAAGATATCATTTCAATTGCAAATAAAAATTGGTAGTTGTGGTGTGGAGTGGAGGATTTTATTCTCCCTGGAGGGATGCATATGAGAAAAATGCTGAACCTGAGAGAGTGAGGTATGTCTAAAAAGCTTTCAGTAACTCTATATGGATTTAACACAGGACCTGTTAGGGCACTTAGGAGGGAAGGGACTTCAGAATTAAGCCAAGGTTTAAAAAAATGGGGCACCGGGTGTCTCAGTCAGTTAAGCACCCCACTTTGGCTCAGGTCATGATCTCACAGCCCTGCATAGGGCTCTGCACTGACAGCTCAGGGCCTGGAGCCTGCTTCAGATTCTGTGTCTCCCTCTCTCTCTCTCTGTCCCTTCCCTGCTCACACTATGTCTCTCTCTCCTTAAAAAATAAATAAATACTAACAAAATTAAAAATAAAAGCCTCAATGCCAGGGTGAATAAATGCAGGGTAGAAAAGATACTGGTAGATATATAACATATAATCTGGACTTACGCATGAACAAACAAATACATGCATATATATATGTACATAAGTCCAGATATATATATGCCATATATCCACATAAGCTAGTAGCAAAGACATTCTATTAAATGTTATTGAAAAGGGATATCATTAATCTGAATTATGCTTATAAAGAACAACCTAACACCTTTTTTTTGGAATTAAAAGAGAATCAGCAAGAGGAAGGGGTTAAGTAACTATAGAGTGTCACAAATCACAGAGGTAGGTAATTATGGGGGTGAGAGCCTTAGTGGTATCAGTAGGATGGTGTACAGAATTAGTGGTGAGAGAGGAAAGGTGGGGTGGACTTGAAGATGAATCACTCATTAAATTTAGCAAATGGAGTGTAATAATAAGTAACATTAATGGACTTTGAGGCACAAAACATCTAAACTCTTGTTGATTTTCATGTCTCTCTGAGCCACTCACTGCACACTATGACATTCTATCAACTTAACATTATTTGGACTTTGGTAATGTACATTTGAAGCCCTATTTGAAGTTTATTAGTTTTGGTTATTAGTGAAGTTTTCCAGATTGCCCAACCACATACAAACATAGTTAGAAAGGACCCATAGAAGGCATCATAGACAATGAGAGGCAACTTGCCTTTGCTCCCTCTAAGCACACTAAGCTAAGCATCTCTTATAGTTTGGCCCTGTCTTCATTGTCTTAACACCTTTGTCATTTTTACCCTGTTTCTCCTATTTCTTTTTATTTCTTTCTGTGACATGAAAGTTGAATCTCCACAAGAAGCAAAATTCACCAGGCTTCAAATAAGTGGAAAGAAAAACCTTTTGAGGGCTGCAGAATTCCTAGAATTTTCCTCTGTTCACTCAAACACAAATCTGCCTATACTATCAAGCTAAATTCAATATGGGTCTCCAGGCTATCAAGCTGTATAAGGATCAAAAACATAGTAATCAAGTTCTATTCAGAGGCACTATGTATTTTAGTACTTAATGCATTTATGAAGTCACACTGAAGAATGTACAAGCCTGTGAAATGTTTTCATTTTTGTTTTCTCCTTTAATTATTTAAGTATGATAGGAATGCCTGATTAAAATTCCTTGTGTGTTTTTGACTAGCAAAGACAAATATTTTAAGTAGATTATCAGGTTCTCCCACCTTAAGTCATTAAAACAGTAGGGCAAATGGGGTGCTGGGGTGGTTCAGTCAGTTAAGCATCTGACTCTTGATTTTGGCTCAGGTCATGATCTCATGGTTTGTGAGATCGAGCGAGCCCCATGTTGGGCTCTGCACTGACAACATGATCCTGCTTAAGATTCTCTCTCTTCCTCCCTCTCTGTCCCTCCTCTGCTCTTATGCATGCATGCACACTCTCTCTCAAAATAAGCAAAGATTTAAAAATAAATAAATGAAAGATTAGGGCAATTATAACTGCAAAAAAATTTTAATACTAATCAACACATAGCAATATCTAATCTGCACAATCTTGTCATTTTAATGAAAGGAGAATAGATGTTAGTATGAGATCTAAGCTTTTCTCTTTAACATTTTTCTCAGTGAATCTATGACTTTCTTATTTCTCAAGCTATAGATAATTGGATTTAACACAGGAATTATGACAGTGTAAAATAGAGAGTCCATCATATCTTGATCATCTTCTTGTGCAGATACAGGGCGCACATACATGAAGAGAAGAGGACCATAGTACAAACAGACAGATAAGAGATGGGTTCCACAGGTGGAGAAGGCTTTCCTTATGTCTTGTAGAGACTTCTTTTTTAAGATTGTAAAGAGAACTGATGTGTAAGAGACAAGAACAGTCAGAATGGTGAACATCTGAATTGATCCAGAAAAAATAAATACTATCAGAACATTAATAGAAGGATCAGTACAAGAAATTTTAAATAATGGCATGATGTCACAGTAAAAGTGATGTATTATGTTAGAATTACAGAACGTTAATCTGAATAAAAAGCCTGTATGAATTATGGCATGAAGAAGTCCACCTACAAATGATGAAACTAATAGCTGCATGGATAGTCTACTGGTCATAATTACTGGATAAAGTAAAGGCTTGCATATGGCCACATATCGATCATATGCCATTGTTGCCAGCAGGAAACATTCTGTGGTAGCACTCATTACAAAGGAAAAAAATTGTATCATGCATTCAGAGAGAGAGATCATCTTGCCCTTGGCAAAGAAGTTGACCAACATCTTGGGGGTCACTGTGGATGATATCCAAACATCCACAAATGCCAGATTCCCAAGGAAAAAGTACATGGGGATGTGAAGCTGAGGCTCATTGCATATGAGAGAAATCAGACCAAGGTTTCCCACAATGGTGATGAGATATATAACTAGGAATACCAGGAACAAAGGAACTTGCCACTCTGGTTGATATGTAAGTCCCATGAGAACAAACTCTTTTAGCTCTGTTGCATTTTTAGTTCCCATATTCTTAATAGATGGCATCTGAAATTAAATGTATTAAATGTAAAAAGAACATTCATTAAGGTTTATAAAAGAAAATTCAGTGAGGGTAACTGAAATAAAACCGTACACTAGCCTGAAGACCCTTTAATTTTATTTACTCTTACATGGAAGCTATTTGGGGGAATTGTTATGTTGGAAAAAACACAATTATTTCAATTCAAAATATGTAAATAATAAGCAGATTTAGAAGACAGGAAAAACATTCTGAACATGAGCAAACTTATGGAGTAACAATTGAATGAAGTAGGGAAATTCTGTGTGTAGAACATTGATGCAGCATCAAAAGTGCAGATGTTAGAAGGGCTTGGATTATACAAAGTTGAATGCCCTGTGAAATATCTTCAATTTTATTTTCCAAACAATAGGCATGGGCTGAAAACTTTTAAGATGTGGAATGACATCATCAGATATTTGTTAAATTAAATGTTTGGTAGTAGTAAATAGGCTGAAGGGAGGGGACAGTAGAGTTAAGGATACTAATCAGGAAGCTGTTACTAATGTCCAGTGATTCCCAAACCAAATTATACATCAGAATTGTCTAAGGGAGTTTTTGTACAAAATACAGATTGTGAGATATTAATGTAGAGATTAATTTGGTAGCTCATAATTTGGTTGTAATAATATGCATTATATAAATGCTCCCCAGTTGATCAAATAGCATGTGAAGTTCTTAGTCCATGTGTGATATGACGTTGGGGGTGATGAGTGGGACAAAGTGATAGATCAAAATAAGTCAGAGTGTATAGTTACTAGGACTCGGTAACCTATTACATGTGAGGGGAGGTGGTCAGTGAAGGAAGAAGACGCTTGGTGCCTGGATAGATGGTCATCAAAAACTGAGACTGAGGACTCAGGCGTACTGGCCAATTTTTGCAAGGAGCATTCTGGGACCATCCAGGTGAGACGTACTCAGCAATATTGTTCTATAAGATCTTAATAGAAATGACTTGGGAGGCAGTTGGGGTGACTAAAAGCATAGTTATATATGACTCACCCATTAGAGACTGTGCATAAAGTAAAAACAAGGAGGGCATAGAAAGTAACTTCAGAAAGTTGTAGTAAAGAGATTATGAAATGGATGTAAGTCGTTTATTAGATGGATAATATTTAACCCTCTATTCTACCACATGAGTCTTAGTGGCAGACAAAAGCTGTCATACAGCCTAGAAACCAGCAGTTCTAGAAACTTTCCCATCCCCTTGCACATAGTATGAGGGGACTTGATGTAGGTTTGGCCAAACACCTACTCTAGATTTGGAATATGGAGAGAAGTAAACAAAAGTTCAGGGGGGGGAAAAAAGAATTTTCATTGCTAAATCAATCAAGGGAGCAATATTAAGACCTCAGAAAATGGATCCTACACCCACATCAGTGGCATTATCGGTGTGAGCTATTGCATTCCACATTCAGCAGCAAGGCAATAGCTCTTTTTGAGTTAGATAGAAGAGGGACATAATTTTGGCTGCTGACAATCTGTCTTTATGTTCCTGTCCATTTCTCCAGTGGGTTTCTCCAACTCCTCTAGAAATTCTATGTTAAATCCACTTTCCGTTCAATTAACTCTTTCCGTCTTGCAACCAACAGCTGTGGCTTATACAATAGGAGAAAAGGAAAGGCCAGAAAACGATACTGGGCAGAGTGATCATAGAAGCATAAAGGAATTGTAAAGCTGAGTGTTGTGGAATTAAAGAGAGTGAAGTACAGTGCCAAAAGTGAAGTAAGTGCTCTGGTAGGATGAGTGATCAGTGATCATTAAATGTGGGAATTAAGAGATTAGCAGTGGCTTTAGTGAGAGCAGTTTCTATTTTGTGATAGAGTTGAAGTCAGAGAGTAATGAGTAGTGAATGGGAAACAAATGGCACAACAGCGAGGAGAATGAAATAGAGACTCCAAGGAATGTGGAGAGCAGATGGCATTTGTCTGCTGCCCACTATGAGTATCCATAGTGTATTCATAGATGGATAGGTGTAGGAAAGACCAGACAGTGAAGAGGGAGAGAGGAAGTATTAGAGGAAGGCTGAAGATGAAATGAGGAAAAAGCTCAGAGATTGGGGGTAAATATTTGTGTTAATTCTGGTTTTTATTAAAAGTTGTTAATACTGAGAATACTTTCTTTTTCTTTTATTCAAAATTCCAACTTTAGTATCCCATGGAAAATGTATATGAAATAGAGACTGTCATTTTAATTTATGCTAGAAACTTTATATAGTTCACAAATATACTAGCACTGCTCAAAGTTCTTTCCATATTTAAAAGTTGCTTTGTCTTTGTTTTTACCGTGATTAGAACTGACTTTCTCTAGCTATTCCCATCAAGGGCTTGAGAGCCCTTTCTTCTCCACCAATTTTTTTTTTTTTTTTTTTTGCAGAATAAAATTGAGGCAAAAATGGGAACCTAGTGCATGCAATATAAATAACTAATGCCAATAATTGTAATTGTTAAATGTATATTTATTTGGAATGGATTTCCTTCCATGCAATCCCAAATCAGTAAATAATTGAAAAATCTTAAATCCAATCTGTGGGCCCTTATTAAGTTAGAAAGTGGAAATAACACTGGAGGGACATTTTCTGCATTTTCATACTCAAGTTATTATCAGAGGTGGGTGAAAGTATACATAGGGTAATATTTAATTGATTTAACTTAAAAGTTTAATTATAGAATGTGGTTAATTAAATGGAATAAGTATTTTGAACAGAATCATCCGAAAGATTTCTTACATAGGAAATATTATAACCTAAATCCTTAAACTCTCTTTTAAATTGTTTAAAATTCTAGTTCATCAGAAGTATCCTACAGAGCCATTATAATTTTGTTAATCAGATATTAAATTATTAAAAAGTGCAATTCAGTTTTAGAGCTATTTTGCTTACCCAGATTTTATACACAATTGTAAAATATATAGATTATTCATTATTTGTTTTCTGTTTCCAGCTGCTTATTTGGGTATTATATAAACCAAATCAAAATTTTTATAAACTTAACAGTATTTTTAACTTTCTATAAAAAATGAGTATTACAAAAATCATTCTCTCTTACCAATATCTTTTAAAAAATTGTGGTGATCCTTGCAGTATTAGGCTGGAAAAAAAAATACAGTTGCACAGGAATAACAATAGCATAGGCAGTAATTCTTTGCATACTGATTCATTTTGGAGGTTTCATTTACCAAGCTCAGGAAAATGTTGTTTATATCAATTTGCTTTGAACACAAGAGTCAACCAGTTGTAGAACTGTGTGTTTTGGTCAGAAGAGGAAAGAGTGAAGAACTAAAATTCCCCTAATAGTACCCAAGGGTTCCCTTTAGGAAAAAACTAAGCTATTCTTCTGGGCATTATAGATTTGAATTTGTATGAGAAGTCCAGATGTCCCATAGGGCATTACAGCCTGTTAAATCATAAACATCAAGTCATGGTATATAGTTCTAGTTTTAACAGTTGAAGTTGCACTTTAAGCCACTACTTTCCTACCACAGATGACACTTCGGACATGTTTATGCAAATTAGTTTATAAAATGTGTTGCTCTGAGTGCTTTGATTAATATGTTCTTGTCTGAGGTAATCATACATGATTTTATTGACGCCAAAGTTCTAGAATCCCTTCAGGAGCCAATCCCAAGGAAAGTTGTCCTTTTCATGCAATCTGCAGCTTACATCCCAGACCTACACCTACCTTCACACTTTAAGATGAAATATGATGAGAAATCTCATTAGGCAAAGGTCAGGGGTGTCGTAGACTCTAAGTCTGAAGTTCTCTTTTGCCTAGCAAAAGAGCGGACACGGGATTAAAATGAGAGATGGCTAATGTCCGGGAAAAAGACAAGAGCCCCAAATGAGGATCCTTGCCCTGTATTTATTCAGATCAAAGGCTTGCAAACGTGATGGGCGTGTACAAAGAGACAAAGAAGTAGGAACATTAATTTGTGGATGTGAGGGGGAAAAGGGGATTTTGAAGATATACAGTGTTTGAGGTTTGGGTCAATATAAAACAAAATCCAGGCGTCGGGCAGATGGGTAGATGGTTGTTAACAAGCAGACAGGAGGCACCATGCCTGTTTATCTTTGCCAGCCTAGGAGATGAGACAGACAGGGAGAATAATCTCAGGGTTAACAAGACACCTTTTCATTTGTTAACCATCTCCACTCAGGCTGCTTTGCCTGCAGCGCAGCGGTCCAAAGTCCAGTTCACCAATTTACCTAACCTGGCCCTATTCTCCTATGAAAGCAGCTTTCTGCTATAGTACTAAACTTTGGGTGCTTTCACCCTGTAATCTTGTTATTCCTACGTATTGGACACCTTTGTGCTGATTCTATTTCAGGCCTTTGCCTCTCTCTATTTTGGGGGGTTCAACACCCCCTCTCTATTTTGGGGTGACTTTGCACCTCCCTATTCTTGGAGTGCCAATCTGGTACCCAAACTCAGGTGTGAGCATTTTATGACTTTGTGTTTCTTTATGCCTTGTTAACCCATTGGTGTAGGCCCAGGGGATTCCTAAGTTATCCCCCACACAGGGAAGGTGCAAAGAAAAATCAAAGATAAGGAACCACAGTGAAAGGTGCCATAGATCAGTGCTTCTCAAGCTTTGGCCTTAAGCCTGTAAATCTCCTGAAGATCTTGTTAAAATGCAGATTCTGTGCTAGTAGGTCTGGGTGAGGCCTAAGGATCTTCATTTCTAACATGGTGATTGCTGCCCGGGGACATGTGTCATCCGCAGGGCCTTCATCATTGGAAGGCCTAGATTATCAGAGACCCTAGATCATGGGAGAAGTACTAAATTGTAAAAGTAACTGGAATATTAAGAGAGAAGCAGGCAGGAGCAAGTTGGGGTTAGGGAGGCCACATATGTGGATCACAAGAGACCTTGGAGGCTAGGTCGGGGACTTTATTCTTTACCCCAGCTTAATGGAAAACTATTGAGGGCTTTAAAACTTGGTTTAGATCTGTTTCTTGTGCATTACCAGAGTTAATGTTGCCATTGAACACTCATTCAGAAAAATAAAACTTAATTTACTTATTTGTGACAATTTGATTTGATATCTTACAAAAAACTTCCAGTTGCATCATGGTAGCAGCATAGGCAGGGAAAAGGGACTTATTTTTTGAAAGATTCATTAATCCATTTTCCTGGATTTCCAACATTCTTTATAAAGATAGTGAAAGACAAAGTGAAGAAAAAACAACAAAGATACAAGAGGGTTCACTATGAAAATCTGCAGAAGGGTTGAGTGAGCAGGATGATGTGCAGAGGTAGCTTTTAAATAACCAAACTTGACTGAAATTTCCTGCCCCCTTAAATTTTGTGCCATTATCTCCTAACTCATTTTGTTGCCTTTCTATGAGTGCAAAAGGTCTGTATTGCTGCTTCTGGTATGAATTGTCTTTTCAATTTTAGTTACTTTAATAAATAGGTTGTAGTGTTTCATTGTCGTTATAATTTGCATTTTGATGATGCTTAGCACCATTTTGTGCCCTTACTTGACATCAGTATGCCATCTTCAGTGAAGAGCCTATTCAGATTTTTCCCAATTTTAATTAGATTATTTGTTTTCCATTTTTTGAGTTTTGACAGTTCTCCATATTATCTGAATATGAGGTTTTTATTTGCTATATGATTTATACATATTTTCTGAAACTCTCTGGTTTGTCATTTTATTTTAGAAATGTTTTTGAACAAAAAGTCTTTTAATGAAGTTAATTATCTTTTTTTTTTTCTTTTAGGGACTGTGCTTTTTGGTATTCTATTTTTCTTTGAATTTTTACTTAATTTCTAATTAGTTCAAATACAATGCATGTTAGTTAGCATCCAGTCATTTCAGGAGTAGAATTCAGTGATTCATCACTTGCGTACAATACCCAGTGCTCATCACAAGTGCCCTTGTTAGTACCCATCATCCATGTAGCCCATCCTCCACACACCCCCTTCATCAACCCTCAATTTGTTCACTGTTAAGAGTCTCTTATAGTTTGTTTCCCTCTTGCTCTCTTTTTTAAAAATGTTTATTTATTTATTTATTTTGAGAGAAAGAATGGGGGAGGGAGAGAGAGAGGGGGAGAGAGAGAATCCCAAGCAGACAATTCACTATCAGTGCAGAGCCCAATACAGGGCTTGAGCTCACAAACTGTGAGTTCATGACCTGAGCTGAAATCAAGAGTTACATACTTATCCGACAGAGCCACCCAGGAACCCCCTCTCTCTTTTTTACCCCTTCCCATATGTTCATCTGTTTTGTTTGTTAAAATCTACATATGAGTGAAATCATGTGGTATTTGTCTTTCTCTGACTGACTTACTTTGCTTAGCATAATACAGTCTAGCTCCATCCACATCATTAAAAATGGCAAGATTTCATTCTTTATGATGGCTGAGTAATATTCTTTGTATATATCTACCACATCTTCTTTATTCATTTATCAGGCAAAGGGTACTTGTGCTGTTTCCGTAGTTTAGCTATTGTTGAAAATTCTGCTATAAACATCAGGATGGGTGTACCTTCAAATCTGTACTTTTGTATCCTTTGGATAAATACCTAGTAGTGCCATTGCTGAATTGTAGGGTAGTTCTATTCTTTACTTTTTGAGCAACCTCCATACTGTTTACATTCCCACCAACAGTGCAAGAATTCCTCTTTTTCTGCATACTCACCAACACCTGTTGGTTTTTGTGTTCCTAATTTTAGCCATTCTGACAAATGTGAGGTGGTAATCTTATTGTGGTTTTGATTTGTATTTAAAATGTGTTCATGTATTCTGCCCATTTCTTAACTGGATTATTTGTTTTTTGGGTAGTGAGTTTGATAAGTCCTTTATAGATTTTGGATACTAACCCTTTATCAGATATGTCTTTTGCAAATATCTTTTCTCATTCTGTTGGCTGACTTTTAGTTTGGTTAATTGTTTCCTTTGCTATGCAGAAACTTTTTTTCTTGATGAGGTCCTAATAGTTCATTTTTGCTTTTATTTCCCTTGCCTTCAGAGACATGTCAAATAAGAAGTTGCTGAAGCCAAGGTCAAAGACGTAGTTGCCTGTTTTCTCCTCTAGGATTTTGATGGGTTCCTGTCTCACGTTTAGGTCTTTCATCCATTCTGAATTTATTTTGTGTATGGTGTCCAAAAGTGGTCCAGGTTCATTCTTATGCATGTTGCTGTCCAGTTTTCCCAATACAATTTGTTGAAGAGACTGTCTTTTTTTCTATTGGATATTCATTCCTGTTTTGTCAAATATTAGTTGATCATACAGTTGTTGGTCTACTTCTGAGTTTTCTGTTCTGTTCCATTGATCTCTGTGTCTGTTTTTGTGCCAGTACCATACTATCTTGATGACTACAGGTTTGTAATGTAGCTTGAAGTCTGGAATAGTGATGCCTCCAGCTTTACGTTCTTTTTCAGGATTTCTGTGGCTATTTGGGGTCTTTTGTGGTTCCATGCAAATTTTAGGGTTCTTTGTTCTAGCTCTGTGAAAAATGCTGCTGATATTTTGATAGGCATTGCGGTAAATGTGTAGATTGATTTGGGAAGTATAGACATTTTAATAATGTTCTTCCAATCCATGAACATGGAATGTTTTTACATTTCTTTATGTCCTCTTCAATTTCTTTCATAAGTGTTCTATAAATTTGTTATCTCTTTGGTAGGTTTATTCCTAAGTATTTTATGGTTTTTGGTGTAACTGCAAATGGGGTTGATTCCTTGATTTCTTTTTCCACTGCTTCATTACTGGTATATAGAAATGCAATGGATTTCTATATACTGGTGATATAACTAGCAACTTTCCTGAATTCATGTATTGGTTCTAGAAATGTTTTGGTGGAGTTATTTGGGTTTTCTGCATAGCATATCATGTCATCTGCAAATAATCAAAATTTGACATCTTCCTTGCCAATATGGATGCCTTTTATTTCACTTTGTTGTCTGATTGCTGAGGCTCAGACTTCCAGTAGTATGTTAAATAGTAATGGTGAGAGTTGACCCTGTCTTGTTCCTAACCATAGAGGAAAAGCTCTCAGTTTTTCCGTATTGAGGTTTTTAGCTGTAGGTCTTTTGTATGTAGCCTTTATGATGGTGAGGTTTGTTCCATCTCTCCCTACTCTGCTGGCAGTTTTTACCAAGAATGGATGCTATATTTTCTTAAAAGCTTTTTCTGCATCTATTAAGAGGATCATATGGTTTTTATCCTTCTTTTTATTTTTTTTAAGTTTATTTATTTATTTTTGAGAGAAAGCAAGTGCAAGCCAGGGATGAGCAGAGAGAGAGGGAGAGAGAAAATCCCAAGCAGGCTCCACGCTGTCAGCAGAGAGCCCAATGTGGGGCTTGATCTCACAACCCCTGAGATCATGACCTGAGCCAAAATTAAAGGTGGGACACACAACCAACTGAGCCACCAAGGCGCCCCATATCCTTTCTTTTATTAATATGGTGTATCACGTTAATTTGTTTGCAAATATTGAATCAGGCCTGCAGCACAAGAATAAATCCCACTTGATCATGGTGAATAATTCTTTTAATGTACTGTTGAATTCAGTTTGCTAGTATCTTGTTGAGAATCTTTGCATCCGTGTTCACCAGGGTTATTGGCCTATAATTCTCCTTTTAGTGTGGTCTTTGTCCGGTTTTAGAATCAAGGTAATGTTGGTCTCATAGAATGAGTTTGGAAGTTTTACTTCCATTTTTATTTTGGGGGACCAGTTTGAGAATAGGTATTAACTATTCTTTAAATGTTTGGTGGAATTCCCCTGGAAGCCATCTGGCCCTGGACTTTTGTGTGTTGGGAGATTTTTTATTATGATTCCAATTTCTTTGCTGGTTATGGGTCTATTCACATTTTCTGTTTCTTCTTGTCTCAGTTTTGGTAGTTTGTATGTTTGTAGAAAGTCTGCCATTTCTTCCAGATTGCTCAGTTTGTTGGCATATAATTTTTCCTCATATTCTCTTATCATTGTTTGTATTTCTGTGGTATTGTTTATGATCTATCCTCTTTCATTCATGATTTTATTGATTTGGGTCCTTTGTCTTTTCTTTTTGATAAGTCTGGCTAGGGGTTTATCAATTTTATTAATTCTTTCAAAGAATCAGGTCTTAGTTTCATTGATCTGTTCTACTGTATTTTTGTTTCTAGATCATTGATTTCTGCTCCAATCTTTATTATTTCCCCTCTTCTGCTGGCTTTAGGCTTTATTTTGCTGTTCCTTTTCTAGCTCCTTTAGGTGTAAGCTAGAGTGTATATTTGCTACTTTTCCTTCTTCTTGAAGTAGTCCTGTATTGTAATATACTTCCTTCTTAAGACTGCCTTTGCTGCATCCCAAAGATTTGGATTATCATGTTTTCATTTTCATTTGCTTCCATGTACTTTTTTTAATTTCTTCTTTAATTTCCTGGTTAACCCATTCATTCTTTAGAAAGATGTTCTTTAATCTCCAAGTACTCATAATCTCTCTAAATTTTTTCTTGTGGTTGACTTCAAGTTTCATAGTGTTGCGGTATCAAAATATGCATGGTATGATCTCAATTTTTTGTACTTGGGATGATTTGTGACCCAGTAAGTGATATATTCAGGAGGATATTCCATATGCAGTCAAAAAGAATGTGTATTCTGCTGCTTTAGGAGGAAGTGTTCTGAATATATCTGTTAAGTACATCTGGTTCAGTGTGTCATTCAGAGCTATTGTTTCCTTGGTTTTCTGCTTAGATAATCTGTCCATTGATGTAAGCAGGGTATTAAAGTCCCCTCCTATTATTGTGTTTTTATCAATAAGTTTCTTTATGTTTGTCATTAATTGATTTATATATTTGGGTTCTTTTGAGTTGGGGACATAAAATATTTACAATTTTTAGATCTTCTTGATGAATAGATTCCTTAATTATGATGCAATGCCATTCTTCATCTATTGATAAAGTCTTTGGTTTAAAATCTACTTAGTCTGATGTAATTATGGCTTCCTCTGGCTTTCTTTTGACATCCTTTAGCATGATAGGTGGTTCTCCATCCCCTCACTTTCAATTTGCAGGTGTCTTTAGGTCTAAAATGAGTCTCTTTTAGACAAGCATGGAGATGGGTCTTGTTATTTTTATCTATTCTGATACCTGTGTCTTTTGATTGGAGCATACAGTCCATTTACATTCAGAGTGATTACTGATAGATATGAATTTCGTGCCATTGTGTTACCTGTAAAATTGGTGTTTCTGGTGATGTTCTCTTTTCCTTTCCAGTCTTTGTTGCTTTTGGTCTTTTTTCCCCACTCAAAGAGTCCCCTGTAATATTTCTTTCATGGGTGGTTTAGTGGTCACAAATTCCTTTATTTTTTGCTTGTATGGGTAAGTCTTTATCTCTCCATCTATTCTGAAATACAGCCTTGCTGCATAAAGTATTGTTGGTTGCATACTTTTTCCTGTTCAGCATGTTGAATATATATCCTGTCAGTCCCTCTGGCCTGCCAGTTCTCTCTGTACAAATCTGCTGCAAACCTTATCTGTCTTCCCTTGTAAGGTAATGACTTTTTTTCCCTTCTGTTTTCAGGATTCTGTCCTAGTCTGTGTATTTTGCAAATTTGACTATGATATGCCTGGCTTTTGTTGAATTTAATGGGAGTTCTCTGTGCTTCTTAGTTTTTGATGTTTGTTTCCTTCCCCAAATTAGGAAGTTTTCAGCTATAGTTTGCTCATGTAAACCATCTTCCCCCTTTTCTCTCTCTTCATCTTCTGAGACTCCTATGATATGAATGTTATTATGCTTTAAGGAATCACTGAATTCCTAAGTCTACATTTGTGATCCAATACTTTTTTCCCTCTTCTTTTCAACTTCATTGTTCTCCATAATTCTATCTTCAGTATCACTGATTTGTTCCTCCATTTCATCCATCCTCACTCTCATGGCATTCATTTGGGTTTTCATTTCAGTTATAGCATTTTTAATTTTGGCCTGACTAGTTTGTAGTTCTCTTCTCTCTGCTATAAGGGATTCTCTAGTGTCTTCCATGCTTTTTTCAAGCCCATCTAGTATCCTTAAAATTATTGTTTTAAATTCTAGTTCAGACATCTTACTTAGAGCTGCATTAAGTCTCTAATGGTGACTTCTTCCTGTTCTTTCTTTTGGGGTGAATTCCTTCCTCTTGTTTTGGTCAAAAATAAAAAAGAAATAAAAATTTTTAAATTAAAAAAATTTCTTTTTCTGATTAAAAACAAATAACCAAAAACAAAGGAAGCTAGATCCTCTTTCACATATTGCTGAAGATTTGAAGCACTGTATCACTAGTAGACTTGATGTGTGTGAGGAGTCTGTGTTGGTCTCCTGGGCGTGAGGCCCATGGTGCTGCTTCCCAGGCACACTTGCCCTAGTAAAGATGTACCTCTAGAGCGCAGTGGGGAGTGGCTCAGTGCAATCAACTTCAACCTCCACTGGAAGGCACTGTGTTTCTCACTGAAGTTGGTGAATGCTAATGGGTGGGGAGAAATAGGATCCCCTGCTCTCTCATCTCCAGAGCAGGGAGCTCATGTGTACCACTCCTTAGAAAGCCCTCATAAAAGAGCAAACAATCACCCCTCCTGTGTCCAGGCCTTCCATAAGATCACCCTGTCTGTTGACCAAGCTGTCCACCTGCCATGCTACACAGCACTCCCGTGTTTTATCTCAGGCACAGCTGGGTTTCAAAACTCCAAACTTCAGAGACACCCACAGTGCAAACCCTCACTGATCCTCTGGGGGAGGGGCTCGCCCTGCTGTGGCCAGTGCTGGCTTGTCCTAGGAAACAGTCCTGCAATCGTGTAGCAACTCAAGAGTTGATGTACAGCAGAGAAGAAAGCCAGCACCAAGGTTCGCTGCCCTCACCCAGCATCTTTGTTCCTATGCTGGTGAATGGGGCATCTCTGTGGTGCCCTCAGGGCCATTTGTCTATGGAAAGCAGTGCCCCCCTCCCAAATGTACTGCATAAAAGGGAACTCCATAAAAGTGATCCCAGAGGATCCTCAGAGCACACTCTCCACTCCCATCTCCACCTCCTTCCCCACTGGAGCACTGCTAAGCTTGCCAGGTGCAGGACCCTGTCAATGGCACAAACCTCTAAAACTTCAGACTTTGTACTTTACTGCTTATTTTTTTTAAAAAATTGCGATTTTGATCTGCCTTGTTTTCCCAGTCAATGGTTGTGGGGAAGAGTTTTCTTGTGCAATCCCCCGCACATGTTTTTTTTTTCGCTCTTTCTCTCTCTCTTTCTCTCTTGCTCCTCTCTCTGTGATCAAGGCTCCCTCCTGTCCACAGCATCCATGACTATTTTCTCCCCCAAGTCAACTCTCTGCAGCTCCCACCTTCCATGAGGTGGTTGTTTTTCTACTTGGAGATACGCAGTTTTGTTCTCTCAGTCCTCAGATCGATTTATAGGGTGTGCAGAATGATTTGATGTTGATCTAGCTGTGTTCCAGTGACGAGGCAAACTTATAGTTGCCCTACTCCTCTGCCATCTTAACCTGTCTCCTCTGGTGTTGTAGTTCTTGATTGTGCATTTATGTCTACAATTCTTTTAGCATATTATCTGTATCAAAGTTCCTTTTCTGCATATAGATATCCAATTGTTTCTGCATAATTTATTGAAAAAACTATTTTCTCTACTAAATTACCTTTGTACCTTTGCAAAATCAGCTGTCCATATGTGTATGGGTTTATTTCTGGACTTCATTCTGTCCCACTCATTTATTTGTCTATCTTTATAACAATACAACACCATCTTGATACTGAAGTTCTATATGAAGTCATGGAATCAGATATTGTTAGAACACTAACTTTGTTCTTCTTTTTCAAGTATTTCTACATCCTTTACATTTCCATGTGAATAATATAATTAGCTTTATCAGTTTCTTAAGAAATCCTACTATGATTTTGATTGGACTTTTATTAAATCTATAGATGCATTTAGGGAGAATTGACATTTTCTTAAATATTGAATGATCCAACCTGTCTTTCCATTGATTTAGTTATTCTTTAATTTCTTTCAATACGGCATTTTTTTTTCTTTTTCTGGGTATAGGTCTTGCACATTATTTGTCTGATTTGCTACTGCTTTCATATATTTTTAACTATCATACATAGTGTCATGTATACGTACATCCACATGTTTGCAGATAGGGAAATTATGCAGTAGAGATAGTTTTGTAAACTGCTATTCATGCTTAATATGCAGAGTGAAAGTTCTAGAGAAAGGGTTCAAGTCCCTACTCTGATCCCTCCTGCACTTTCATTTTTACCTCTTTTAGGAAATTTATTAAAATAAAAGGAGATTTTAATATGATATATGAAATGACTAGATTCTGGCAGGACCACATGTGTTTATGGAGCATCCAAAGGTTGGCCTGTGGCTTTTACTTACCATTATTATTCTCCCCTTTTAGAAGACATACCAAGCAGTCCCCCAATGCATGCTGCCCTAAAACAGGCCCAGTCATCTCTCTCTCCTTCCTTAACAGAGAAGTAAACTTACTTATGGGCTTTTCCTTCTAAATATGTCCAGCTTTATTTCATTTCTTCTTCAAACTAGCCACCAAGCTTTAGTCTGGCCAACACACGCCAGTCTTGTGCACCATGGGTAACATGTTCTTTTTGGCTCCATTTCTTTCACACTAGAAATCAAGATTCAAATTGTACTTATAAGGAAAAAGCCCCTTGGAGCTCTAGTCTAGGCCATAATTTCCTATGGGTTTTTTTTTTTTTTTTTTGGTTTTGGTTTTCTGGGCTTTTTTGATTCAAAGAGATTCTTTTATTATAGCACAAGGATAGGACTCATGGACAGAAAGAGCTTCATTGTGATTATGAGGAGCATTTGATTATATACTTTTTAGTTGAGAGAGGTGGAGATAAAGGAAGTCTCTAAAGGGATTTCTGTATGTTGAAGAACACTTACAGAATATGTTATTTTGACTAAAGCTCAGAAAACAGTATAGTTTTGCTTTCTTTTCCATGCACTTACATATTTTTCTAGAACATCTGAAAGACTTACGTACTTCTCCTCAAAACTCCTGGAAGATGATTCAGTTTCTTCTGATTATCTGTTTTATATAAAGTATATAGACTGGGCTTTTCTTTGAAGATTTTAACTAAAAATTCAAACAAAAAATGCAAGTAGTCAGGTTATCTATTTCTTCTTAAATAAGCCTTGGTAGTTTGCATATTTTCAAGGAATTTGTCCATTTTATCTAGATGACATAATTTTTGTACATAAAGCTATTCAAGATATATCTTTGTTTGTTCTTTAAACATTATAGCATCTGAATGCGTAGCATACATAATTTTTTATGTTCTGATATTTGCATTTTTGGTCATTTAGTAACTTAAGTCTTTTTTTCTTCTTGGCCCGTTTGGCTAAAAGTTTATCAGTTTTATTGATCAGGAACACGACAGGGATGTCCACTCTCACCGCTGTTGTTTAACATAGTGTTGGAAGTGCTAGCATCAGCAATCAGACAACTAAAGGAAATCAAAGGCATCAAAATTGGCAAAGATGAAGTTAAGCTTTCACTTTTTGCAGATGACATGATATTATACATGGAAAATCCGATAGACTCCACCAAAAGTCTGCTAGAACTGATACATGAATTCAGCAAAGTTGCAGGATACAAAATCAATGTACAGAAATCAGTTGCATTCTTATACACTAATAATGAAGCAACAGAAAGACAAATAAAGAAACGGATCCCAGTCACAATTGCACCAAGAATCATAAAATACCTAGGAATAAATCTAACCAAAGATGTACAAGATCTGTATGCTGAAAACTGTAGAAAGCTTATGAAGGAAATTGAAGAAGATATAAAGAAATGGAAAAACATTCCGTGCTCATGGGTTGGAAGAATAAATATTGTTAAAATGTCAATACTACCCAAAGCTATCTACACATTCAATGCAATCCCAATCAAAATTGCACCAGCATTCTTCTCGAAACTAGAACAAGCAATCCTAAAATTCATATGGAGCCACAAAAGGCCCCGAATAGCCAAAGTAATTTTGAAGAAGAAGACCAAAGCAGGAGGCATCACAATCCCAGACTTTAGCCTCTACTACAAAGCTGTCATCATCAAGACAGCATGGTATTGGCACAAAAACAGACACATAGACCAATGGAATAGAATAGAAACCCCAGAACTAGACCCACAAACGTATGGCCAACTCATCTTTGACAAAGCAGGAAAGAATATCCAATGGAAAAAAGACAGTCTCTTTAACAAAGGGTGCTGGGAGAACTGGACAGCAACATGCAGAAGAATGAAACTAGACTACTTTCTTACACCATTCAAAAAAATAAACTCAAAATGGATAAATGACTTGAATGTAAGACAGGAAACCATCAAAACCCTAGAGGAGAAAGCAGGAAAAGACCTCTCTGACCTCAGCCGCAGCAATTTCTTACCTGACACATCTCCAAAGGCAAGGGAATTAAAAGCAAAAATGAATTACTGGGACCTCATGAAGATAAAAAGCTTCTGCACAGCAAAGGAAACAATCAACAAAACTAAAAGGCAACCAACGGAATGGGAAAAGATATTTGCAAATGACATATCGGACAAAGGGCTAGTATTCAAAATCTATAAAGAGCTCACCAAACTCCACACCCAAAAAACAAATAATCCAGTGAAGAAATGGGCAGAGGACATGAATAGACACTTCTCTAAAGAAGACATCCAGATGGCCAACAGGCACATGAAAAGATGCTCAACATCGCTCCTCATCAGGGAAATACAAATCAAAACCACACTCAGATATCACCTCACGCCAGTCAGAGTGGCCAAAATGAACAAATCAGGAGACTATAGATGCTGGAGAGGATGTGGAGAAACGGGAACCCTCTTGCACTGTTGGTGGGAATCCAAACTGGTGCAGCCACTCTGGAAAACAGTGTGGAAGTTCCTCAAAAAATTGAAAATAGACCTACCCTATGACCCAGCAGTAGCACTGCTAGGAATTTACCCAAGGGATACAGGCGTACTGATGCATAGGGGCACTTGTACCCCAATGTTTATAGCAGCACTCTCAACAATAGCCAAAGTATGGAAAGAGCCTAAATGTCCATCAACTGATGAATGGATAAAGAAATTGTGGTTTATATACACAATGGAGTACTACGTGGCAATGATAAAGAATGATATATGGCCCTTTGTAGCAACGTGGATGGAACTGGAGAGTGTTATGCTAAGTGAAATAAGCCATACAGAGCAAGACAGATACCATATGTTTTCACTCTTATGTTTCACTCCTGAGAAACTTAACAGAAACCCATGGGGGAGGGGGAGGAAAAAAAAAGAAAAAAAACTAGGTTGGAGTGGGAGAGTGAGCCAAAGCATAAGAGACTCTTAAAAACTGAGAACAAACTGAGGGGTTGATGGGGGGTGGGAGGGAGGAGAGAGGAGGTGATGGGCATTGAAGAGGGCATCTTTTGGGATGAGCACTGGGTGTTGTATGGAAACTAATTTGACAATAAATTTCATATAATAAAAAAAAGAAGTAGAGAAACTGGATATAAAAAAAATAAATAAAAACCAGGCTTTTCATTTTATTGATTTTTCTGTATAATATTTGTTTCAATTTAATTGACTTGTGTTCTTAATTTATAAATTTCTTTTTGTTTTCTTTGGATTCAATTTGTTCTTTTTATAATGTCTTAATGTAGAAGTTTTAACCTTAATTTAATTATTTTTATTTTCTAATATAAGCATTTAATGATATAAATTTCTCTTTAAGCACTATTTTACCTATATCCCACATACTTAAACATTTGTATTTTTATTTTCACTTTATTTAAAATATATTCTTTCCCTTATTACTATCTCTTTGACATATGGGTATTTAGAAGGATGACATTTTTTTTTAATTTTGTTTTAAAGTAATCTCTACATTCAACATGGGGCTCAAACTTACAACCCCGAGATCAGGAGTCACGTGCTCCATTGACTGAGCCAGCCAGGTGTCCCTGGAAGGATGGTTTTTAATTGCCAAATAAATTATTGAAAAAGGAGTACTATAAACTTAATCTATAATTGTGAATTTGTCTGGTTCTCATTTCTACTTTATCAGTTTTTCTTCAAGTATTTTGAAGCTCCATTGTTCAGTATTTACATATTTAGTATTATTTTGTCTTAATTAATTGAACCCTATAGAACCCTATATAACCCTATATAATTTTGCAATGTCCCTCTTTATCCTTGGTAATATTCCTTGATCTAAGGTCTGTTTTGCTCCATAGCCGCTATAGCTTTTTTTTTTTTTTTTGATTCGTGTTTGCATGATGGATCTGTTTTCTATCCTTTTACTTCTAATTTATCTAAGACTTTATATTTGATGTGTTTCTTTCGAACAGTGTATGATTAGATCTTGCTTTTGAATCCAATCAGATAATGTCTTATATTTGGTATATAATACCATTTATATTCAATGAGATTATTGATGTGGTTGGGTTAAAAGTTACCATTTTAGCTAACATGATAGATGTTCTATGTCCATTGCATCTGTTCCTCATTCTCCTTCTTTTCTTTTCCTGACTGCTTTTGGATTAATAGAGGCTTTTTGTGATTTCACTTTATATCCACCTTTGGCTTACTATTTATACATTGTCTATTTTTTGGTGGTTCCTTTACAGTATACAGTATATCACTTTAATTAATCACAATATATCTTCAAATAATGTTATACCAAGTAATAATTGTGTCATATTGAAATAAGATGGTACAGGCATGCCTGATTCCTGTATAAAATATAAAATATGACCTTAAGAGAATAAGGGCATCTTCATGTTCTTCCAGACCCTGAGACATGATTTGAGTGCAAGTAATTTATTTAGGAACAGTTGATGAGTGAGAAAGTGAGACAGGAAAGGGAATGTAGCCAATAAAAAGTAATTTAAAAAAATTACAACTGTGGGCTCAAGCTTAATCTTTTTTTGGAAACATCATTAGGCATGAATTTCAAAAGCATTATATCAACCAAAGGACAAAGAATTGAGGGTATTTACTCACCATCTCCCATCAGTCATTGGTTGATAGATGATCTGGAAGAGATTCTAAAAAGAACATTTACTTCTCAGTTTTCTAGTCTGCCTTAAGTGAGGGTAGAATCGCTCTGGCCATGAGGGAAAGCCCTCAGATGCAGATGTACAGCTAAAAAAGATATGGGCAACCATCAACAGTATCTACGACAGGGAATCTGTAGGAATCAGTGGGCAGTGTGACTTGTGATTGACAGTGAATGAGCCATTCAGCACTAGCTATCATAGCAGGTCAGAATATCTCTCAAGCAACCCATTCTCAAAAAACTAAAGTTGTGACTTGTCCACAAATAACCAAAGGAATGATGAAATTTGCTTTTATAGGCTTAGAAAAGCAGAAAACACTGTCTCAAAGTGAGTTATAGCGTACAGTTTATACTACATAACACTTATCACAGGGCCTCTTAATTAAAAGAGAGTATCCTCTGATTTTTGCCAAAATTCTGTTAAGATTGATGGGATATTATTTAATTTATTTTTGAGTCTTTAAACTCTAACATATACTTACAATACAGTTACCAGTCACATTATCATCATCTATTGGTCCATTGCTTATAGCATCTTATGCACAAGGCAGTCAGCCACACAATATTGTGTCATGAATACTGCCCCTGAATTGAGCAGTGCCCTCAGCCTACCCAGCCATTCACAGTTTCTCTGCATACAGTTTGTCTCAATACTATTTATGGAACCCATTATTTTTCCCTCGATAGTTTATAAATGTGGTTTCATTGTCTTTGTAGTCTCAGTGCAACAGACAAAATGCTACCATACATATCTTTCTTTTAGTAGTAATCCAGTCTCTGTCTTTAAGGTTGTAGATAGTCTCTTTACCCCTAGAGTCTGAGACTGTTCACCACGAACATATCCTTGTGAATATGGATAAATGCTATCCATTGAGGATGTTTAGCTTAGGAATCTAAGATTTCCTTTGTTTCTAGGAAATGGCTTGATGATATGTATTTCAGACTGATCCTGACTTGCCACTTTTAGAGTCACCAGCTGAAAGGTTGTAAATGCACCATAGAACCTCTTCAGTAGGAGGTTCTTCCCTAAAATACTCTTAAACAATAAATACCCCAATATGTTAAATTTTCTTATTAGTTTAAATATTATATGGTTTCACAGCACTTGTATTTTGAAATAATAGTGTCCTTATTCACAAATCTAAACCTTTCCCTCTGCCTAGTTGAAGAGAGGACATAGGACCTTGCAGAAACATAGAATAGTCATTTAAATCTCCATCAGCACCAAGATGCCTCTATTAAGTACCTCCATTTATATGATAAGGATCATTTTCTTCTAATACTGTATTTGATTTGTAGAAATTGTGATTTCAGCTCTCTTCAATGTGTACCCTCTTCTTGTCTCTTCCTGTTTAGATTGCCAAGCACATTGATGTAATCATTTTACATTCGTGTACTCTTTGTGCCCTGTCAAAAAGTCAAAGATTATCTAAAATATGCTGGAGGACCTGTACAGTGCTGGCTTCAGTCCTCAGCCTTACATCTTCCTAGCTTGCATTCCTGTTAAGTCTGTACATCAGATTTTCTGAATATGCTATTCTTCCTCTTAATTCTTCCTTACTGCTCACCAATATCAAGCCATCACCTGGATATTTTGCAGTGGCAATAGGTAGTCAAAGATATTACAGATTGAAACAAATTATACATTTGCCACTTTAGAGTTCCTTTAAATTCATATGTCCAATGGAGAAAGTCACTACATATTTCTTAGAGTAGCCAATGAAAGAAAAATAAATATTACACTGAAAGTTTTTATAATCATTTCAGAAATAAAAAAAAATATTCCATAGTGGCACTTACCCAAATTAAGATATGTTTCATTGTCTAACTAAAGAAGTAAATTATTTTTACTTGAGTAATAGACATGTAAGAGATTATAAGAGCAATAACTATGGAAACTTATGTTTCTGCATGATTAAACATGAAAAGATAAATGCAGCATATTCCTAATGTCTGAGGAGATATATCCTGAAATCTTCCAATATCTACAAATTCTTGAATACCAATATTGCCTATAATTTCCCTGATAAAATATACTGTGTATTTTCATACAGTTGAGCCATACTTTTAATTAATTGTCTACTTTTTATTTTATCCCAGTTAAGATTCTTCTCAATAATATCCACCATTCTCTTATATTCTGTGCTTTTCAAAATATTTTCTTCACTACAAAGAAAGTTTTCTCTTCAGGACAGTTTCCTCTAAGAAGTCACTTCATCTGAGTCTCTGAACAATCGAAAGGCAGCAAGACTTTTTTTTCATTCAAGTTTTTGTTTAAATTCCAGTTTCATTAATACACCGTGTAATATTAGTTTCAGGTGTAGAATTTAGTGATTCATCACTTACATAAAACACCCAGTGCTCATCACAACAGGTGGCCTCCTAAAACCCTTCACCTATTTAACCCATCCCCCTGCCCACCTCCCCTCCAACAACCCTCTGTTTGTTCTCTGTAGTTAAGGGTCTATTTCCTGTTTAGCCTCTCTTTTATTTCCCCACTATATCCATCTGTTTTGTTTCTTAAATTCTACATATGAGTGAAATCATGTTATTTGTCTTTCTCTGACTTATTTTGCTTAGTATAATACTCTCTAGCTATGTCCATGTCATTGCAAATGGCAAAATTTCATTCTTTTTGATGGCTGAGTAACATTCTATTATATATATACCACATCTTCTTTATCCATTCATCAGTCAGTGGACCTTTGGGCTCTTTCCGTAATTTGGCTATTGTTGATAATGCAGCTATAAACATTGAGGTGCATGTATCCCTTTGAATCTGCATTTTTATATCATTTTGGGAAATACCTAGGAGAGCATTGCTGGATCATTTCTTACACCATGCACAAAAATAAATTGCAAATGGATGAAAGACCTAAATGTGAGACAGGAAGCCATCAAAATCCTAGAGGAGAACACAGGCAGCCACCTCTTTGACCTCAGCCATAGCAACTTGTTACTAGACATGTTGCCAGAGGCAAGGAAAACAAAATCAAAAATAAACTATTGGGACTTCATTAAGATAGAAAGCTTCTGGGGTGCCTGGGTGGCTCAGTCAGTTGAGGTCCAACTTCAGCTCAGGTCACGATCTCACGGTTTGTGAGTTGTGAGTTCAAGCCCCACGTTGGCTTTGTGCGGACAGCGCAGAGCCTGCTTCAGATTCTGTCTCCCTCACTCCCCCCACCCCATTCATGCTTTCTCTCCTCAAAAATAAAAAAAAACATTAAAAAAGAAGATAAAAACTTCTACACAGTTGAGAAAACAATCAACAAACCTAAAAGGCAGTCTTTGGAATGGGAGAAGATATTTACAAATGACATATCTGATAAAGGGGTTAATATCCAAAGTATGTAAAGAACTTGTACAACACAACATGGGAGAAACAAATAATCTACTTAAAAAATGGGCAGAAGACATGAATAGACATTTTTCTAAAGAAGACATCTAGATGGCCAACAGAAACGTGAAAAGATGCTCAACATCACTCATCATCAGGGATATACAGATCAAAACTACAGTGAGATACCACCTCATACCTGTCAGAATGGCTAAAATTAACAACACAAGAAACAACAGGTGTTGCTGAGGATAAAGAGAAGGGGAAACCCTCTTACACTGTTGGTCAGAATGCAAACTGGAGAAGCAGCAAAACTTTTGATATACAGGCTTTGGACAATTATCTTGGCTCAGGCATTCCAGCCTCAAGCAAAGAAACATAAATATCTGCTACAATCATGTTACAAACTATTATTATATCTAATTTAGAGGCAATGTACAAAGAGTCAAAAATCACAAATTTTAAATGCTTAGTTTTCTTAAAGGTGGTCTATTTTTAATCAGTGATTCAATTCTGTGTGATATTAAGATCTCCTTACATTGAAACAAATACCCAATGAAGCTTTCATCATACAGCACTCAGAAACTGCCCTAGACACTGCCTTCTGTTAAACTTATAAAGCCAAAGCTACTTTTCATAACTTCAGACCCCTTGCATTTTGCACAGTTTGAAATGAGCAAGTTTAAATTTTGCCTTAAGAACTATTTATATTTTATTATTCTCCTCAAGGCATTTATAACCTCTTTGTTTCTCAAACTGTAAATAAAAGGATTTAGCAGGGGAATTATGATTGTGTAAAATACAGAATACATTTTATCTTGATTTTCAGCTGGGCCAGACCCAGGACGCACATACATGAAGAAGAGAGTGCCATAGAACAAAGAGACAGAGAGCAAGTGGGCGCTGCATGTGGAGAAGGCCTTGCTCCTGCCCTTTTCAGACTTCTTTTTCAGGATGGCAAAGAGGACATGGGAATAAGAGATGATAATAGTCATAAAGGTGAAAGATTGTATAAAGACTGAAAATATAAAAATTAAGAGCATATTAACTCTAGGGTCAGTACAGGAAATCTTAAACAGTTGTAAAATTTCACAGTAGAAATAATGTATTACATTGGACTTGCAGAAAGTTAATCTAAATAACAAACTGGTGTGCATCATAGGATGAAGAAACCCTATAATATATGAAACACCTAATAACCGAATGCAAAAGATATTGGACATCACCACTGGATAAAGCAAAGGATTACATATAGCTACATAGCGATCATAGGCCATCACTACCAGAAGGAAACATTCAGTGTTTGCACTGGAAGCAAAAATATAAAATTGGGTGATGCATTCAACCAGGGATATCAAGTGATTGTTGGATAAAAAATTCATCAGCATCTTGGGAGTCACAGAGGTGGAGGAACAAGCATCTGCAAAGGCTAAACTGCCAAGGAGTAAGTACATGGGGGTATGAAGATGGGGGTCCTTCCAGATGAGAAAAATCAGTCCGAGGTTGCCCACCATGGTAGTGAGGTAGATGACCAAGAACACCAGGAACAGGGGGACCTGCAGCCCTGGAAGATCTGTAAGTCCCATGAGAACAAACTCCATCACCTGTGTTTTGTTTCCATCAGATTCACTCAAGTTGATCACTGAAATGGAAGAATAAGTGAAAAACAGAGTCATAAAAGACTGTGAAAATAATCACATTTTATTTGCAAATAAATGTATCTTGCTTAGTTACATATCCCTTTTAACCAGAACATTTATCTTTACACTTCAGTATTCTTTACAAACAATATGTATTTGGGCAACTGTTCCTCAAAATTAAGGGGAATATATATATATATATATATATATATATATATATACCATTTACACACCATATATATGGAATTTATTATGTATATTTATTTTATGTATTTATATTTATACATATTTATTATATATAATTTATTATATATAGAGTTTATTAGTTGTATAAGAGAAGTGGTTTTGTTTTTTAATTTGGAAAAAATTAATTTCAATTTAATAATCATCTTCTAGTTATAAAAGCTTTAAAAATAGAATTAAGCTTTTGAAATATGCTAGAGATGAGTAATCAAAGCCAATAGCACACATTCTAAACAATATAGCATCTTCCTCAAATTAGGACAGATTGAAATGCTTACTCTGACCATTACTGTACAGTATTTTTCAGAAACTTCAATACATCTAAGATATGAAAACAAAATATAACAAAGATATAATGAAATGTCATAAAAATTGTGGGAGATAAATTAATATTTTTACTAATGTTATAGTGTTATAATTAAACAAATAACATTATGACTTTAATAAGTACCAGATGCAGGATGAATACGTAAATAATCACGAGATTTTTTTCAGTGCAAGCAAGAAAGAAAAAGGATATATATCAATTATAATAGCCATACACCTTAAAATACATTGAAATATTTTTAACATATATAAGACCTTGTGAATAAAATTGTAAAACTTACCGAAAAGTATTACACAATTTCTAAAGAAATAGCCAAAATATGTTCTCAGATAAGAAGACCGAGTATTATAAATATGTCGTTAGAATTCAATTTCAGCTAGAAATTAAATTCAGTTAGTTGTTTTTAAGATTATTTATTTTTATTTATCTATTTTGAGAGAGAGAGACAGAGCCTGAGCAGGAGAGGGGCAGAGAGAGGAGTATCCCAAGCAGGCTTCACAGAGCTCAGTGTGGGGCTCGATCCCACAAACTGCAAGATCATGACCTGAGCCAAAATCAGGAGTTGGTCACTTAACTGACTGAGCCACCCAGGTGCCCCTGAATCCTAACTGCTTTTTAACATAATAGCATAAGCATAAAGTTCTTATAAAATAAAATTATTTTGAAGAGACAAGGAAAATATGAACAGTAACAAAGTTAAGTGTGCAGTGGTGTTACAACATAAAGCCTTTAATAGAATATAATATGACATGAAAATAGGAAAATATAATAGTAAAACCAAATAAAGACTCCAAAGACTGATTCAACTATATGTATTGGCATTTAATATAGTACATGGGTGATTTTTCAATTGAGAAAATATTATGGTTACATTTGCCTATTTCAGAAAAAAAAAGTAAGAATGGCTTTGTTTTCCATGTTTGTTTTAAAATTGTTACTGGATCAAGGGCTTAAAAGTAAAAAATTAAAAAAAAACAATTTAAATATTCTAAGAAAATTCATAAAATAAATATAATTTAAATATATTACAAAAATCTCTAAGAAACCCACGAATTATAAATAAGGATATAAGTGTATTTAATATAATGTTTAAATACATGAAAATGAAGTATGTATCAAATATTTCACAAGGTAAAAGATGAATAAAATGTTGGAAAAAATATGTATAGTTAATATAATAGGCTAAATATTAGTTCCTATCACATGCTAGGAAATATTACTAATTGGTAAGAAAAGTCAAGTAATTCGACAGAAAAAAAAATGGAATTGAATGGGCAAGTCACAGAATATGTCAACACATTGAGTTAATGTGAGGAAGGTGAGCACCTTCCCTAGTATTCAAGATGTGTAAATAAAATAAGACGTTATTTTTCATTCCTCAGATTAGCAAAATCTGATTGTTAGAATTTAGAAAATGCCACTGTCACCCTTACTAATAAAAATGTAAATTATTAAGACTGAAAAACAATTTGGTAATATTTAAAAAAAATACACAGGGGCACCTTGGTGGCTCAGTCAGTTAAGCACCCAACTTTGGCCCACGTCATGATCTCACTTACAGTTTGTGAGTTCGAATCCCATGTCAGGCTCTGTGCTGACAGCTCAGAGCCTGGAGCCTGCTTCAGATTCTGTGTCTTCCTCTCTCTGTCTGCACCTCCTCAGCTTGCTCTGTCTCTCCCTCTCAAAAATAAATAAGCATTAAATTTTTTTAATAATGAAAAATAAATAAAAATACACATACTTTTCAACTCAGCAACCCATGCCTTCTATCTATTCTATAGCAATAACATATTTCATAGGTAGAAAAGTCTACAACATTGTTCACAGTGGCAAAAGACTGGAAATAATATGTAAACCAACAGGATGAAACAATGGTTGAACAAATTTTGGCATAACCGGACTAACCAATATTATGGCTAAAATCAATAAAATGAGCTGTTGATCTACGAGTTGTCTGAAAGAAATTTCCACAATTGCTAAGAATGTGAGAAAAATAAGATGCAGAGAAATGTATTTAACATTATCTCATTAAACAAATAGATAATAGAGTCTTAAAATTCCCATTCTGTAGATCTGTGAATACACACACACACACACACACACACACACACACACACATATATTTGCAAAAACCATAAGAACATAAAGATTGTATAAAATGATAGACCCTAGCTTGTTAATATTTATTGTCTGGTGGAGGTGAGAGGGGAGAATAAAGGAGGAGAAAAATACACAGTACCTCCAAAACTGCTTTTTTGATAAAAACACAATATATAATCATCCTATTTTATAGAATTATAGATATTTATATATGGTCAATGACATATATTTAAGGATAGTCTTAAATTTTAATAGTAAAGAAGAGAAAAAGAGAGCAACAGGAATAATAATACTATTGCATTTAGTAGGTGGCAATAAATATTTTAATGAAAAATTAGGAATTAATCATAAGTAAATTTTATTTTATAGGTTTTCTGTATTTTAAAATACAGAAAAGGCTTTGGATTATGTAGCATATGCTTTTGAATATTTTCAGTTGTATCTGAATTCATCCATAGAGAGTAATTTCCCTCTCTCAGACAAAAGTTTTTTTGTAAACAAAGTTAGATATATAAACACAATGTTTTTTTTAAATAGTTTTCTTCATTTTCAGGTTCCTTTCTTTATATTTGATGTATCCCCGAAATAATTTGCTTGATTTTGTTCTATGACCTATAAATGTTGTCTAAAAGCAAATCCAAAGAAGAGATCCCAAGGTATTTAGAGGTGAATGCACAGACTCTTAGATCACCTAGAAGGAGAAAAATCTACCTATAATTTGATGTGTAAATTCATTGTTTCCCAAAATAAAATGAATAACACAATTTTATACACACACTTCTTGCTGATTAAAATACATTTAAAAATCTACCTATATACCCAAATTGTATTGTTTAACTTTAAAATGGCTCCATAGACAATATTTTCATAATGGTTCAACATTAGGGAGAATGAGGAGTTATTTCCCATATTCCTTGAGAATAGAAAAAAAATAGCTTTAAAAATTTATCTTTTGGGTGCAAGGGTGGCTCCATCAGTTAAGCATCTAACTTCAGCTTAGGTCATGATCTCACAGTTTGTGGGTTCCAGCCTCACATCAGGCTCTCTGCTGTCGGCACAGAGCCCACTTCGGATCCTCTGTCCCCCTCTCTCTCTCTGCCCCTCCCTTGCTCTCTCTCCCCCTCTCTCTCAAAAACAAATAACATTAAAAAAGTTCTCTTTTAAAGCATATACCCATGAGAAGGCCTAGAAACACAGCACATGCAGCAAGAATGACTGAAATGTCTCTTCTAAAAATTAGCCTTAATAGACACTGAGGGCAAGTCATTTAATTTCTAAGGTGGGGTTTTGTCCTGAGTGAGCCTGCCTAGGTTTCTTGCCAACTTTAAATCCATAATTGATACATCCTATTTTTATAATTAAGTCAAGAGCTATTAAGTTCTTAGATCTTTTTAATATCCATATGTATCTCTATATCATATAGGTATACACATATATATGTGTATGTGTATGTGTATGCACACACATATATATGCACACACATATATCCATTGGAAACAAAGGGCTTAATAATGTTATCATTGGTGACTTTAGCTCATCTTTTCATGATTCCATGAACAAATTAAGGAAGTTTAAGCAGCATAATTTAGTTGTCCTTAGCCTGACAATGAAAAGTTTCTATGGTATGAAATAATCTCTGAAATTCTTGAGTCTTTATCATCATTTTATCATTTGCCTCCTTTTTCTATTATCTCAAGTTTACTATTAAAAAGAAATATTATTTGTGTCTCCTCATCAGTCAAACATTTAGTATTTATGACAAGCATCCAGAATGGTCTACCCTGAAGTTAAATGAAAAACCTCATAGGGTTACCAGGATTTTCATTTCTCACCTGGATGTCTCATTATCAAATAAAAAAATTGAAAAACTACAAATAATGAAAATTAGACGGATCCTAGTGTCCTCACTCAGTTTCTTAAAGTCTTTTCGAGATTGAGAAATGATGGGTTTCTTGAAGGAAAGATGGTGGGTTTCTAAAGGGAAGAAATATAAATTTCCCTCTACCATACTTTACATTGGGGCCAGAGACATCTTTATGAATCGCCAAACTGATGAAGTTTCTAGCTGCTTTCACACCCACATCCGCTGTACTTCCTCCTAAAATCTTTAAATGAAGAAAAGTGGAAGGTGCAGAATGAAGCAGTGATTACTTGCGCAAAGATTTTCCTTGGAAACCTCGACTGCAGGGAGAAGGTATTTATTTGTACTCTTTTCCAAATCTATTTATGAAAAAGAAAAAAAATATATTTTAAATTCCCTCAGTAAAAGTTACCAATGGATTGATTCCCTGTAGGTTGGGGGCAAAGCTGTTCTACTGGGCATTGTGAGCTAATTGGGGAATAACCCAGGCATAGCAGGTGTAACAATTAGAAATACTTTGTGTCGTTAGAGTTCACTGTGAGGGCATCTTGACAAACTACCCCTGAGCAATTTTTAGGTCATAATAATTTCCTTTCTCTTATTGCTCTTGATGTTGCCACATTCCAACCACCGGATAGTTTCTTCAAATGTCTCAAAAACTCATGAAATTCAGAATGTCCAGATCCAAATTCAGAGTCTTTGTAAACAGTATCACCAAGTGTGGCCCTCATCCTGCCTTCCCATTCTCAGTTAATGGCATCATCATTACCCCGTTTTTAAAGAAAGAAACCTGAGAGTCATCCTTGACACTGAATTCCCGCCTTGAACCCATCAGAACTATTATCAAACTCATGGCTTTTATCTCTTTAATATCTGTTGAAACCACCCACTTTTCTCAAAATTCAAGAAAACTCCATCTCCTGCCTAGAATACTCACATATCCTTTTAATAAGCTCTGCGTATTTTCTAATATATTCTCCCACCAAAATCTGAATTTGGGCCAAAATCATCTTTATAAAATGCCAAACCACTGAGATCAGCACACCCATGGATGAGATTCCATTTAAACCCTTAAGTATAACTTATGATCACTCCTAGAAGATCAAAATTCTTAAGCCTATATATCCCTTTCCTCATCCTAAAACCTATCCATTCATTCTCTGTACCAACCTTTGGTCCATTGTAGCTAATAGATTCTTTAGGGAGAATGAGTCTATTTATTTGACAACAGAATCTAGGAGCTGAAGTTAAAAATCAAAATGTATAGTAAATTAAAAGGTTAAAAACCATGGCTTTCATATGCAATGTTGATGAGGAAAAAAAACAAAAACAAAAAACCAGAATTTATCCCTTTGTTTTTCTAATGTTAGTGTAGCAATGTAAGGAGTTCTCCTTAAACAGCTGCAAAGCTGCCAGCATCTCTCCAGGCCCAATGTAAGGAGTTCTCCTTAAACAGCTGCAAAGCTGCCAGCATCTCTCCAGGCCCAATGTAAGGAGTTCTCCTTAAACAGCTGCAAAGCTGCCAGCATCTCTCCAGGCCCATCAGAATCTGTGTGACATGCTTGCCTCTGTGTGAGCAGCACACACACACTTTTGTGATGGGGCTGACAAGGGCTCAGGAACCAGGGTAGAAGCCTGAGAGTGCCCACTGGTTAGCACTACATTTTCTGTAGTAATGGGAACAGGTCATAGGAAAATGACAAACAAGAATTGCAAAATTATCCTTTCACTGACTTACACATAGTAAAGCATACAACAGAAATCTGATGTAGGTTGGGGATAGTAAAACCCCAAATTTCTGGCAGATAATAGGATTTGTGGCTCAGTTCTCTTGAGCTCCAAGTCTTTCTCTGGGAAATACTGGTTGTGTAGTAACTGTGAATTCACTCAGGGAAAGGGAAAATTATGCTGTGTGTGGGTAACTTTGTGGATTGTGCAAATTTAATACCAAAGGCCCTGTGGTTCCTCGTCAGAGCAGTAACTTTTAAACATTGCATTATGTTTTACTCTTGGCCACAGAGGCTTTCTTTTCCAGTTCAGCTGGAAGCTTTATTCCCCTCATTCTCCTTCAGAACGCCTTAATACTAACTCAACCAGCGTCAGAGCCTTTGTTCCAACTTTTAATTTTTGCTGCTGTTTATTTGTTTTGCCATTTCACACAACACAACTCCTGGGCTGATGACTGCAACTGACTTTTGAACTCAGTTAATTGCTGATGTCTGTTCCTCTCAGGTAGTAGCTTATTGAATGTACAAGAGGAAGCCTCGCGTGTTCAAGTGAGAATAAAAGTTATAAGGAACTGCCTCTGTTAATTCTGTGTGGTATAGCATTAACACTCCTCACTTGTAAAAATTGAGGATGTTTGACTAGAGGATCCTAACTGCTTTACAAGTATATTCTCCATTGTGCCTGGAATTCTAAGGATTTTTTGGTTATTGGGCTCTAGGAGCATTTAAGTAGATTATGGAAGTAGAAAAGTAGGAAGGAGAAGAAAATATACTTTCTTTCTTGATTTGGTTGTAACTCAGCACCCCCCAATTTTTTTTTTTTTTTTAGCTTATCACTGAGATTGGAGAGGTGGAAATTTATGGGATAGATTTTCCTATGTAAGAAGCAGCCATATTCCCAAGTACTAAAAGAAAGAAAATATCCTTCTGAGTGACCCATTTATGTTCCATGTTCAGAGATTGTAATGCTTTTTCTTCAGACCTTTGATCAGTGAGAAAGTGACACAGCCTCAACTTAAAGAGCTTTATTCTCCTCCCTATAGCCTAGGACACGAATTAATTAATATTTAATGTATTGGTATAAATTTACCACACAATATTTCCATGGAACTGCTGTGATTTTGTCTCAGTACAATGAACTGTTCCAGTGAAATCAGATGGCCAGTCTGCTATTGATACAGTATTTTTTCTTAATGGTGCCATTCATAGAAACAACGTTCCATTGGTTTGGGTGATGGAGTGTGGTGGTAGATTGACATTTAATTTATCACCTAATTTGCCTTTTTCTCAGATTTTATAGGATGGCTAAGGCCTCGTATTTCTTCAGTTCATTGATAATGTCTAGCATTCAATGTGCATGCCCATATATTAGATCATGCATTCAAATATAGTTTAGCCCTTATCAAATTACTCCACTCAAAAACCTTCTCTGAGTCCTTGCAATTTGAATAAAGCCCCAATTCCAATGCTCAATAACCTATTACGTACATGCCAAATGCCCATTACCTATTCTCCTACCAGTTTAATTACAAATGGATAATATTTCCCCTGGTATGTGTTCCACTGATTTATATCATAAGATGACTACTCATCTGGCCCAAACAGAAATTTTAGTACAGTTTTGAGTAGCTGGCCTTATTAATATTATAGTCTCAGATATTCTTAACTGAACATGGCATTCATGGTGACAGAAACCATATTCATATGGCCTGACCCCATACATCATTAGGCATAGAATGGATGTACATGAAGATGGCAAAAACAGAAACAGTAGAAAAACTATGAGAGGCCTGTAGACTGAAAAGCGTAATGTGACTTCTCTAATCCACTGTTGTCAAGGTGGTACCCACACGTAGTACCACCTGTACACGTAGGCCCACAGACCTACTTTAGGCTCAGTAGAAGCAGTGGTATAGGAGGCACTTAGAGTTTAATAGACTATTTTTCAGTACAATGCTAGCTTATATACAGAATTTTCTGTAAAAATGTATGTTAAGCAACACAGAATAGAGTAGGAATTATTGTCTAAGAATCATACATCAGGAAAGAAATGTAGCAGAAACAGAAAATCATTGCTCATTTATTTAGACAAATATTTTTGTTTTATTCTTCACCAAAATACAAGAATATAAATAAAGAGGTCAAAAAGCTTACAGTGGATACCATGCTTGAAGGAAAAAAATTACAAGGAGATAGGAGGATATAATAAAGTTTTAATTTAATCAGTCCCTCTAAAATGAAACACCATTATTACAAGACTGATTCGAAACACTGAAAATTTTCAAGTGGTTTGTAATTACTAAAAAATTAATTTTGTATAAACAGTACTTCTAATAATGATTTTTTTCATTGATACTGTCAGAATGAAAAGGGTAATTCATACTTCCCAGAAATTTTTAACTGTACTTATTGTGGAAAGTATTGCTATGTATTTGTCTATATGTTTAGACAAATATTTTAATGTCAGCAAGGAGGATACTTATTTAGAAGTACTTTTTCTTTAGGTGACTGTAATTACCTTGAAATGCTTTAAGATGATGTGTATAGTCACTTTTGTTTTTAAAACTCATGAACTTTATATTATTTAATTCCAAACAATTTCTTGGGTATAAAAGTCTTACAAAGCAAGAATAATGCAGCTGGAAATTGTTTGGTTTTATGGAAGGCTTTTAGAAGACTTTGCATGTGCTTCAAACTGTTTCCAGAATGGGTTATCATTGGAAGTAGAGCTCTCATGCATTTATTCATTCAATAATCATCTACTAAGATGATGATATAAGAGTGAAAGCAACTGAAACATTGCTTCACTCTTGCCTATAGCTGAAGAACAAATCTTAAATTCTGACAAATTGACTGGGTGTTTAAAAGACTTAATAATTGCTTTAAGTCATCAGCCATATTTTTATAACATAGTAATATAAAGTTTACACATTTTCTATTTTTTTTAACTAAAAAATGCATTGAATATTATCAATGTGCAAGATGTCCATTTAGGTTTTGTGCTTATTTAAATAAAAATTGAAAAAATGGTAAGGACATTTTATTTGAGAAATGTGTATTCCTTTATCATTTTATTAGTCCACCTTAAATTTGTTTCTTTTGCTGTATGTGTAAGAAGAGATTTAGTAGAGAATTGCAATAATATACAACAAAGGATGCATTTTGCCCTGTTCTTCATCTGGGGCAGATTCAAGACTCACAAATCTGAAAAAAAAGAGTGTTGTAAGAGAACAGGAGAACAGTGAGCAAATGGCCACCGCTGTGGAGAAGGCATTACTTCAGCCTTTTTCATAATTCTTTTTCAGTATGCCAAAGATGACATGGGTGTAAGAAACTTAATTTAATTGTTCATAGGAGTGAAGTTTGAATAAAGACTGAGAAACCAAAAAGAATCAATGCATTAATAGATTCATCTGTTTGGAAATTTTATATGGCAACAAGAATTCAAAATAGAACTGGTGTTTTTATGTTGGATCTGTAGAAAGTTAACATAAATGGAAATTCCATATGAACAATAAGAGGTAGAAAACCAGAAACATGCAAAACACTCAGCATCTAAATTCCATTTGGAAGAAAATCCATAATATAATACAGACAACTTCAGGGTGGCTCAGCGTCTCAGTCAGTTAAGCAACTGACTTTGGCTCAGGTCATGATCTCACGGTTTGTCGGTTAGAGCCCCACATTGGGGTTTGTGCTGACAGCTCAGAGCCTGGAGCCTGCTTCGGATTCTGTGTCTCCCTCTCTCTCTGCTCCTCTCCTGCTCATGCTCTCTTTGTCTCTCAAGAATAATAAATATTTAAAAAAAAAGAATTAAAAAAAAAGAATACAGACCATATCAAAAATAAAGCTAAAATGAAATCAATAAATTCAACTATGGATATAAAATCTAGAAGAAACCAAAATATTACAAGAAAGGAGAGCCAATGGAAAAAATTTAAAACTAGGAGAAAGTAAAGAATTAGATAAGAGCAAACAAATTTAGATGTAATTTTTAAAATTATAAGCTAATTCTTTTAAAATACCTACAAAATAGAAAAATTATTAGCTAACCTACATTTTCCTAAGTGAGAAAAAAAATGATAAAAGGGAAGTAACCTTCCAAACCCATAAATGTAAAAACCATTATGTGAGTCTTTGTCTAGTTCTAGATAAATAAATTTTAAAATATGGATGAAGTGAATAGTTTTATTAAAAATAAAATCATAAATTTTATTCTTAATAACACACAATAGGCCATCCACAGCTAATAAAATTAATATGTTCTGGATTTAAGTAAGCTTGTAGATCTAATTCTATCATCAGTTCTCTAAGTATACATTACCTTTATCACAAAGATACTATCAGCCAGATCCAAAATGTGAAAAATTCTATAGAAAACAAACCAGTTTATTCAACAGATAAATGACATGAAAAAAGGAGGAAGAGAAAACTATTATAGATGAAAAGAAATTTAAGAACCATCATCAAAATGCAATAGATATACTTTATTTAAATCCTGATTCAAACAAAGAAACAACAAATTTTTGATACAAATTGGGAATATGGAACACAGATTGATATTAAATAATGTTAAGCAATTAATTCTGTCATGTATAATAATTTCACTGTGGTTACAAAACAAAGTCTTCATTTGTTAGCATTACATATAATAAAAGATTAACAAGTTTTTAATAATTGGTTCTACCTTTAATAATTCTGTCATGAAATATCATTGCAGAAATTAGAAACATTATGTAAGTGCCATGCCCTCAAAGTAAAAAACAAAAAAGCAAAAAAATAAAACAAACAAACAAAACAACTGTCGAGACATACATGCATGGAAACATTTATTTTTGTCAAAATGATAACAAAAATTTAAAAAATTGTAACAGAACATAATGGTAAATTATTGGAACAGGGCCCTAATCAAAAGTAAGGAAAATGTAATGCAAAAATCAATCCTACCCTATAAATTAAAAATATCCACATTAGATATTTAAAAAAAAAAAAAAAAAGGCGGCAGGGCAGGGGGGTTGCCTGTGTGGCTTAATTGGTTGAGCATCTGACTTCAGCTCAGGTCATTATCTCACGGGTTGTGAGTTCAAGCCCCATGTCGGGCTCTGTGTTGACAGCTCAGAGCCTGGAGCCTCCTTTGGATTCTGTGTCTCCCTCTCTCTGCCCCTTCCCCACTCACTCTCTCTCTGTCTCTCTCAAAAAGTAAATAAACATTAAATTTTTTTTTTAAAAATCCTGTGTCATTGTTAGCCACCAAAACAGTAAAATTAACCACAGTTTTCTGCAGTCAATAGAACTTTTCAAAAGAATGCATTCAGTTGTCTAACATTTTAAAAAGCCATTTCTAATGGGAACCTATGGCAATAAAATTGTAAGCCTATTAAAATGAATTGAATATTTTCATTTATATTCATAAGTCAAATGATTGATAAATTTATGATGCATACTGTCTTCATTTTAGATAAGTATTTTGATGTTTGTTGGAATTAAAGAAAAAAAAACCCTAAATATAACTTTTAAAATACTTCAACAAGAGGACCATTTTCACTCCTGCTTCAACAACTTGAATTTAATTTTTATTTCCTATGAATTCTTTTTTTTTAAAACACAGTGCTTGAACAAACAGATTGCTCAAGGAACATAATTAAGTCCTCGCCAAAAAAAAAAGAAAGAAAAGAAAAGAAAAGAAAGGAAAGAAAAAGAAACGAAAAGAAAAAAAGGAATCTATGTCAATTGTAGTATACTAAAATAAATTAGTCTAGGGGTGCCTGGTTGGCTCAGTCAGGTAAGCATATGACTCTTGATTTTGGCTCAGGTCATGATCACACAGTTTGTGAGTTCCAGCCCAGTGTTGGACTCTGCTCTGACAGCAGGGAGCCTACTTGGGATTATCTCTGCTTCTCTCTGCCCCTCCCCATATGTGCGCCCTCTCTTTCTCTGTCTCTCTGTCTCTGTATCTCTCTCTCTCTCTCTCTCTCTCTCTCTCTCTCAAAAATAAATAAATAAATACACTTAAAGAAAAAAGGACCACTAGCTCAATTTTTTGCCTGCATCCATATATGCTTAACCAGTTTCTCATCCTTGCCCTCCGCTTTGCCATCTACCTAGTGTAGGAGAGCAAAGCAATCTCTATGCAAATGTTTACCAACTTACTATTGCTAACAAAATAGTCATGTAAATAGAGTACAGGAGATCTGTAATATCTAAGAAAGCTATGTCTTGAGACATTTCCAAATCTGCCAATTCCAAAATACCATTATATTATATTGCCCTTCCTGTATGAAAGTTAGTATGTGGGCTTCTAGATATGGGAAATTAAAATCTTGATGTTCCATTATTTAATTCAAGCCAACTTTTTTTTTAACTGTTGTTATTAAAATGCACCAATTTTTTCAAACTCTTCATTTTTATTAATTTTCCTCCCCTTTATTTCAGAAACATTTTTCTTCCAAGAATCTAAGTTTTTATCATTTTATCATGATGTGGTAAAACATCACAGAGCCTTATTAACATGCAGGTCGAGCTCAGAGAGCTAGGATCAGTCATGAACTAAATGACTCCCATTTACACACCAGCCTCAGTTACTGTCAATTATTAAGTGGAATTTAGGGGAGGAGTCCCTTGCAGATATCAAATTTTCAAAGAGTAAATGTTCAGATAAAAAGGAATTACAATATTTTTAAATAAATCAACAATTAGTAGTAGGAGTCATTTCAACTGACGTAATAACTTTAATTGGACGTATATCCAAGTAAACATTGTGTGAAGCTGGGTTCCTTCACCCATTGCTTAGTAACCACCCTGACCACTAGCTCTTTAGTAAAAGGGCAGAACCATAGCTAATCTGTAAGATTTAAGAACTCGTTTATGCAAAGGGTGAGAACAGAAACAATTTGAAATTTCCCTTGACAACTATTTACTTCTTTGTAGCTCATCTCAAGGCACCTATAGCCTCTTTATTTTCTCAAGCTGTAAATAAATGGGTTTAGCAGGGGAATTATAATAGTGTAAAATAGGGAATACAATTTGTCCTGATCTTCGGCTAGACTGGATGCAGGACGCACATACGTGAAGATGAGAGTGCCACAGTACAATGAGACAGAGAGCAAGTGGGCACTGCATGTAGAGAAGGCTTTGCTTCTGCCCTTTTCAGACTTCTTTTTCAGAATGTCGAAGAGCACACGAGGATAAGAGATTATGATGGTCATTAAAGTGGATATTTGTATTAAAGCTGCAAAAATAAATATCATTAGTGCATTAATACATGGGTCAGATAGATGAAATTTGGAATAGTTGTAAAATTTCACAGTAGAAATAATGTATTATTCTAATACATTATAATAATGTATATTCTATACATTCTATACATAGAGTAATATTCTAACATTATAATAATTTTAGACCTGCAGAAAGTTAATCTTAATAACAAACTCATGTGAATCAGGGGATGCAGAAAACTGATTGCATATGAAATAATTATCAACTGAGTACAGAGTCTGTTGGACATTATCACTGGATAAAGCAAGGGGTTACATATGGCTACATAACGGTCATAGGCCATCACTACCAGAAGGAAACATTCTGTAGTTGCACTTGAAGCAAAAAAGTAAAATTGAGTGATGCACTCTGCTAGGGATATCATTGCAGTCTTGTCTAAGAAATTGACTAGCATCTTGGGAGTTACAGAGGTTGAAGTACAAGCATCGGCAAAGGCTAAACCACCAAGGAACAAGTACATAGGCATGTAAAGATGGGCATCCTTCCAAATAAGAGCCATCAGTCCAACGTTGCCCACCATGGTGATGATGTAGATGACCAAGAACATGAGGAAAAAGTGGAACTGCAGCCATGATCTCTCTGTAAGTTCTGTGAGAACAAACTCAGTGACCAAAGTCTTGTTTCCTTCTGACATGTCCACACTTGACCACGGTAATGAGAAAATATGTATCAAAGACAATCACTAAAGGTAACATAAAGTGGTGGCATTTTATTTGCACATTAAATTGTACCTTACTGTTGTTTTCCATTTAATTAATAGTTTTTAAAGTTTAACTTTTAGCCTGTAGCAAATCTGTTTACAAATTCTTTAAGTATCTGATCCTAAAATTGGAAAAACCTGAAATAAAAGCAAAGTTTGAGGCAATATTAAAACCACGTGAAGGGATATTGCAAGTGGAAGAAATACCATTGCCAAAACCATTGCATGAGGGAGAGAAATAGACTATCAATTTAACATAGGTATAACCATGTAATTTTATTGCAAAGAAAAATCCATAAACAAAGGGAAAGGACAAAAATATGTTGGGAAAATGTTTGGAACATATTCTGCATACATGGGTTTAATACATATAAAACACACACGTACACACACACAACCTCTTACAGCTAGGTTCATGCAAGTTAAATAACCCAGTGGAACTAATGGGAAGAAAATATAAGCAGACCTGTTTACGGAAGAGTAAGTCAACGTGACTGATAAATATATGAAGCAATGCTCATCCTCCATAAAATTAGAAATATTATTTAAATTGATACATCATTTTCACTAGTTAGAAAGGAGATAAGCTACGAAGCAAAATGAGAGATAATATCTGATGACAGGAAAGTGAGAAAGGAAGCATTTCCTACTATAACTGGTGAAAATGTAAATTGTAACAGCCTTTTATATGTGACATTATCTGTCAAAATTAGAAACTTATATAAACTTTGATCACCAGTCTTTGTCATGGGTATATATTCTAGAAATAATAGCATTCTCATACAAGAATAAAGTACAAATATTGTACTTAATGTTTTAGTACATGAAGACAAGGACTGGAAACAAAGACAACTCCCAACTAAAAAAAAACAAATTGAATAGTTGAATAAATTATAGTGCAGTCTTACTGTGGAGCACTATTCAAACATAAAAGAAATGTGTTTGAGCTGTACCAGTTAACAATGGAAGCTTTTATTAATGTATTAAGCGAGGGAATCAAAATATAAAGAAATTTAAATTTTATGGACCCATTTATATAATTTAAAAAATTATGCATATAAAATTTTTAAAAATTTATGCATATAAATAAATATGATATGCATGTGGATAAATATACCAACTTTCTTAAAAAAATTTTTTTTAATGTTCGTTCATTTTCAAGAGAGAGAGTGAGACAGAGCATGAGTAGGGGAGGGCCAGAGAGGGAGGGAGACACAGAATTGGAAGCAGGCTCCAGGCTCTGAGCTGTCAACACAGAGCCTGACATGGGGCTCCAACCACAAACCTTGAAATCATGACCTGAGCCGAAGTCAGACACCTAACTGACTGAGACACCCAGGCAGCCCGAAATATACCAACTTTCTAACATAGATTTTTCTGTGCAGGAGTAGATGTAGCATTAGGAATAGAGAAAACAGAAGAGAGAGATACTTCATCACAACCCCCACACACACACCAAAGTTCATGACAAAAACATGATATGTATCATAAGCCCTTTTCTATGTAATTTTCTTGTGTGTGTGTGTGTTTGCATTTGTGTGTCTGTGTGCATGTGTGTGCCTAGAAATATATATAAAAGGATGGTCACAAGTATGTTAATAAAAAAGAAAAAGAAAATGCTATTGTAACCTTGAAAGAAGAGTATTTGGCACTGAAAACTCAATGTAAAATTAGGAATAAATAATCTGTAAATATTTCTTTGAAATATTTATGAGTTATCTTTAATTCTTAAGGATGCTTTCCATGTTAATATTTGGTAATAGACTTTTGACTATTAAGAGCAAGAATGATTTTTTGAAATAGTCAAAGGTATTGAAATTGTTAAAGATGGTGTCTAAGTATAGGAATCATTTTTATTGTTTATACAGTTTCAGTACGTTTCTTATCTAATTTATTCCTAAGGGTTTTATAGGTTTTTCTGCTATTCTGAATATAATATCTGATATTTTCATGAAGTAACAAGATTGATTTTCTTCTATGACTTTAAAATGACATCTGAAGGAAATCAAGAATAGAATTTTCCAAATATTTTAGAGTGAATGGGTAACCTTGCTTGAAAGAGAAACAAAAATATATTTACCATAATAATAACAGTTGGAATAATAGTAGCTTACTCATTTAAAAATCAATTTTACAATTTTATATCCATACCTCTTGACATTTATAATACATAAAGATGTTAAATGAGAATGCATTTAAAAAACTGGGCTTGTTTAACCAATGGGGAGAATGACAAGTTGTTATTCTCCATCTTTGCTAAGCTAAAAAAATTAATAAGTTTAAATTACTAAACACATACCACAGGGATCCCTTTTATAACATATATACCTAAAAGGATTCACTGGAGTTCATTTGCTAAAAATCAACTACGTGAATTTTAAGGAAATGTCATTTTATTTCCAAAGTGAAAACTTTGTCCTAAAGTGGCCTTGCTTTATTTACAACCGAAATCACCAAATAATAGATATTTCTAATGTCACTTCATTGATTCAGCATAATTAAGGCAAGACATGACAAGCTTTGGGAATTTTTTTTTCCTTAAGAGGAATGTGAAAAAAACATCACATTAGAATAAAGGAGATAGTGCTAGCAATATATATATATATATATATATATATATATATATATATATATAGTATATTATGTAATATAAGGGCTATATTACAGCCCTTGTTTTCTCATGATTCCATGAAATTTTAAGAGCTATGTATTAAAGACCAGCCATTAAATTCAAGTTTAGAATTATCTTGATTCTGCAAAATTATAAATGTAGATACAAACTACATGTCTGTCTCAAATCTAAACTCTCTGCATTATAAAATGTAACTTAAAACTGTTGAATCATTCTTCTCAAGAGTATTTTAATTTTTCCCATATACTTCATTTTTCTATTAATTAATTATGAATTTTTGTGATAAATATGTCTCCTGTACAGTTAGTCATCCTCTCCCATTCATCAAATTTTGATCACTGAGTGAGAAAAATCTCAATGCCTCACTAGAATTTTAAGTTCTTACATAGATATCTTACATAGATATTTGGTTATCTAAAGACAATTTGAAATATAGAAAATGTATAAATCACTGAACTCTCACCCAGTTCCCACATACATTGGAAATTTAGTCAGTGATAGTTTTCTAGAAGCAATGTAGAAAATGCAGAAATGAGGCTGTGATTGCTGGCACACTGATTCTCATCAGTAACTCCAAAATGAATGAAGATAATATATATTACTTCTATTTTCAAACTTGTTATTTAAAAAACAAAGGAAGAGGAAGGAAAGATATTTCCCCTATGCTTCCAAAGGATTCCCTGTAGGATGAAATGATATTCATTCTACTGGGTTTTGTGAGTTAATCATCATTTCACCCCTACAACTAGCTGTAACAATTAAAACCTGCCTTTGTAATCCACAGGGACCACTGTGGGACATCTATACAGAATATCAATTAACAGGCTTTAGGTAATATTTGTTTTCCTTTCTCTTGTTTCTCTTAATGATACCATCATCCAAATACTTACTTTACATGTTCCTTTGGAAGTCTCAAAGATACCTTAGAGTACCTTACCATGTCCAAGTTTGAAATCAAGATCTTGTGTTATTTCACCCCCAGTCATAGTTGAATTATACCAGTTATACCTCAACCTATTAATAGTCAAGCCCCAATTCTCCCTCCTTCAGTCATAGGCAATCACTGCTCTACCTTCTGTCTATAGATTTACCTGTTCTTGACATTTAGTAAAAATAGTATCATATAATATGTGATTTTACTGACTTCTTTCACTTAACATAGTGTCTTATAAGGTTTTTTTTTTTTTTTTTTTTTTTTTTTTTTTACGTTTATTTATTTTTGAGACAGAGAGAGACAGAGCTTGAACGGGGGAGGGGCAGAGAGAGAGGGAGACACAGAATCAGAAGCAGGCTCCAGGCTCTGAGCCACCAGCCCAGAGCCTGACGCGGGGCTCGAACTCACGGACCGCAAGATCGTGACCCGGGCTGAAGTCGGACGCTTAACCGACTGAGCCACCCAGGCGCCCCTCTTATAAGGTTTTTATATTGTAGCATGTAACAGCACTTTATTCCTCTACATTACGAACAATACTCCATTGTATGGCTATGCAACATTTTGTTTATTTATTCATCAGTTGATGGACATGGGTTTCCACTTTCTGGCCTTTTTTTTTTTTTTTTCATTTTATTTAATACTTGTTTATTTTTGAGAGAGAGACAGAATGCAGGTAGGGAAAGGGCAGAGAGAGAGGGAGACACAGAATCTGAAGCAGGCTCCAGACTCCAACCTGTCGGCACAGAGACCCACGCAGGGCTCAAACTCACGAACTGTGAGATCATGACCTGAGCTGAAGTCAGACACTTAACCGACTGAGCCACCCAGGTACCCCAACCACTTTCTGGCTCTTATGAATAATGCTACTATAAACATTCATGTACAAGAGTTTTTGTTTGGACATATGTTTCAATTTCTTTTGATGCTATTATAAACAGAATGATTTTCTTAATTTTATTTTTTGATTGCTAATTGCTAATGCATAGAGATACAATGGATTTGTATATTGTATCCTGCAACAATGCTGAATTCATTTATAAGTTCTATTTGTTCTTTAGTAGATGCCTTAGGATTTTCTAAATAAAAGATCATGTCATCTAGAAATACGGTTTTCCTTTCTTTCTTTCCAGTCTGGGTGACTTTTATTTCTTTGATTTGCCTAATTATAAGATCATAGGTATTTTTAGTTTTCTTGTGATGTCTTTCCTTTTGTTATCAGGATAGTACTGGTTGTCATCATCAGTTTTGGTTACTATAAGCAAGCCATAGACTGGGTGGTATACAAACAACAGAAATTTATTTCTCACATTTCTGAGAAGCCCAAGATCACAGGTGAGTCCAGCATAGTTGAGTCCTGGTAGCAGCCCTTTCTGGTTGCAGACCTCTGACTTCTAGTTGTATCCTCACAAAGTGAAAAGCAGAGAGAGGAAGCAAGCTCTCTTGTGACTCTTTGAATGGTACTAATCCCATTCACAAGGGCTCCACCCTTATAGCCTCATCAAATCCTAATTGCCTCCAGAAAGCCCCACCTCCAAATTCCATCACCTTGAGAATTTGATTTTAACGTATGAAAACACACATTGAGGTACACAAACATTCAGTCTATAGTACTGGCCCTATAGAATGAGTTGGAAAATGTTTCCTCTTCTTCTATATTTGGAAGAATTTGTGGGAAATCAGTATTAATTTTTCTTTAACCACATGGTAGAATTCACCAGTGAAGTCATCTGATCTTTTCTTTGTGGAAAGTTTTAAAGTTACCAACTCATTCTCTTGCTAAGGTTTATTCAGGTTTTCTATTTTTTCTGGAGTTCGTTTTGGTAGTTTGTTACTTCCTAGGAATTTATCCATTTCCTCTAAATTATCTAATTTATTGGTATGTGTGGCAAATCAAATACCTATGTCCTAGTTAAGGAGATTATAGGGAACATATTACACTGCTTTCTGGCCATGCTGAAAACAGCTGACCATTATCTAGTTAATGCATATTTATGCCTGTGCTCATGAATTCCTTAGACCATGTTATCTGTGGAATATCTTATCTTGTTCTCCACTCTGCTTTCTGCAGTTGCTCTTTTGTAGTCTTGGGAATGCCTTGGTTTTTTGCACTCTTTCTATATCTTCGTACTGACAGGTGGCCACTGATGTTATGCAATGTTTTCACTATAATGTATGCCTAATAAATACAGGAGCTTGAGAGAAGCTTGGGGAGACTTCCCTTAGCCTCTCTCTCAACTCTCTTGACTTATGGAGTCTTGAGTAATCCTTTCTGCCCCACCTTGGCTTTGCTAGACAAAGCTGAAAGCCAAACCCGCAGGTATGGAGTTGTTATAGTATTCCTCTATAATTGTTTTTATTTCTGGATGGTCTATAGTGATATTGTTATACCCAGAATTCATGATCCCCAAAGACCACCAGGGAGCTGAGTCCAATGCAAAAGCAAAGAGCCTTTATTTGAGCTAGCTCGAGCTCAATCCCCTACCTGCACTGATGCAGTGGTGAGATATCGGAGAGAGAGAGCTCGGGTTTCAAAAGGTTTATAGGGATCATGGCCTCAGCCGATTGGCTGAGGAAGGGTCGTGGCCTCAGCTGATTGGCTTGCTAGCCGACTGGCTGGGGAAAGGTCAGAGTCCTGTCAAGCAGGTTGCTGGGCGTGGTTTGATTGGTTTGATCGGTTACTCAAGGGGAGGAGGCGTGGTCTGAGGTTTGAGTGGAACTTCTTTGCCATGTCAGGGACATAGTCACTCAAGATGGAGGATACAGAACAAGAAGGAGTCGGCAGGCCTAGGTCTGCTCTTTCAATATCCCCTTCTTGATAACTGATCTTAGTTTTGTTGTTGTTGCTGCTGTTGTAGTTATTTTGCTAGAAGAAAGATTTTATTATCTTTCTATTCTTTCTATAAAAAATGACATTACAAAATCATTGTTATATGAGGAGAATGACTCGTTTTCTGTTGTTCCTGTAGTATTATCACAAACTTGGTGGCTTATACAATACAAAATGTATTGTCTTATGGTTCTGGATGTCAGAAGTACAAAGTCAGTATCACTGGGATAAAATCAAGGTGTCATCTCTGGTGCCTTCTGGAAGTGCTAGGGGAGAATCTGTTTCCTTGCCTTTTCCAGCTTCTGAAGTCTACCTGCATTCCTTGGCTCATGGTCCCTTCCCTCCATCTTCAAAGCCAGCAGTATAGCAAATGACCAACTACTTTTCAATTTTCACATCTCTTTCACTGACCAGATCCAAGAAAGTCTCTCTGATTTTAGGAATTTATGTAAGTAGATTGGGCTCCCTGGGTAATTCTGGATAATCTCTCCATTTTAGAGTCTGTCTCCTTAATCACATCTGCAAAGACCATTAGCCTTATAAGGAAACATATTCATATATTACTGAGATTGGGTTGTGAATATCTTTGGTGGCCATTATTCTGTCTCCCACAAAGATATAATATCAATATTTGTAATTTATCTTGATTTCTTATTCTTTCTCTCAAATACATATTCTTTTTTGTATATAACTATGTATTTGCAATGTGTATTTTCTTTTTTTTAACGAGTATAGTTGACACACAATATTAAATTAGTTTCAAGTGTACAACTTAGTGATTTGTCAAGTTTATACATTATGCTACTTGTTGAAGGGTTTTTTACCACAATTCCTGGGATTTGTTGTCTCACTTCAAAGAATGAAGAGGTGGACACAAAATGAGCATCGGGCAAAAGTTTATTAGAGTATAAGATCAGAAAGGAAGAATAGTAGCAAACCTCTCTTTACAGAGAGGGGACATTTGAAAGTGAATGCCCGAGGACTATAGGCAAGGGTCCTTGTTTTATAAGGTTCTGGTCACCTCTCCCCACCTTGTTCTATCTCAGGTTTTACCCTTATGGGCTTGATAGCTCTAGGTGCTGGTTTGTCCATTCCTGATTGGCTCATTTCCATTGTATGAGGGGTAGTCTATGCCCATACTTAGGTCTTTCCTCAAATTCCTGAGGGGAAACCTGAGGGGGAGTAGTTGGGGTCTCTTACATTCTTAAGAGGAACCCTGTGCCTGAGGGGCTTGCTGTGGTCAGACACTCCCAGCATTGTTCCAAAATAGGTGTTTTTCCCCACCCAGGGACCTCAGGCCCTAATCTTTCCCTCTCTGCCTACTGAATCCTGTCTTCTCATGTCATACAATGTTTACCACAAATGTAGCTACCATCTGTCTTGTTACATCTATCTTACAATATCATTGACTATATTCTGATCTTAGTTTTTTAAAACTTCTCTTTTATTCTTGGTCAGTCCAACTAATGAAATGCCCTTTTTCTTTTTTATCTTTTCAAAGAATCACTCCTGGTTTTGCTAGTTTTCTCTATTGCTTTTCTGTTCTCTCTTTCATTAATGCCTAGTCTTCTTTCTGTTATTTCTCTTCTTATACTTGTTTTGGATTTATCTTGTTTTCCTTTTCTAGTTTCTTGAGGTGGAAGTTTAGGCTGCTTATTTTAAAACTTTTTTCCACTTTTATGGGTATAAATTCCACTTTACTACTTATGGCTACATCCTGTAGTTTGATGTGTTCTTGTTTCCATTCATCTCAAAATATATTCTAATTTACCTTTTGTGTTGAAGTCTCTTTTATCTGATAATGGTATAGCCACTCAGGCTTTCTTATTGTTGCTATTTGCATGGTATTACTTTCTCTATTTAGAAGAATGGAAGCCATTTTTATCTTTGAATCTAAAGTACATCTCTTGTAGACAGCATGTGGTTGTATCTTGTTTTTATGATGATGATAATGATGATGATGTTCAACAATTTTTGCCTTTTGTAGATTGTTTAATCTATTCACATTTAATGTTATATTGATATAGTTGGATTTACTTCTGCCATTTGCTTTTGTTTTTGATGTGTGTGTTTTTTCTCTCTCTATTCTTTCTTTGTTGGTATTAATTGGATATTTTCTAATGTATCATTTTAATACCTTTAATGATTTTTCAGTATATTTTGAGTTATTTTCTTAGTGGTTGATTTAGGGCTTATAATATTCATCTTCTTTTATCATAATCTACTTCAGACTTATACTAATTTAAGGCCAGTAAGATAAGTAAGACTTATACTGTTATATCTATATGTTACATACCATTGTTACAATGATTGCTTAATATAATGTTTTCACTCTTAAATTAGCTGGGATGTAAATAGGAAATAAAATATATATTTATAGAATTTGTCATATTAACCTTCTTAACTACCATTTTTGGTTATATTAATTTACTGTATGGTGTAATTTCCTTATTCTGGTACTCCTTTGTTCCCACGATTCCTTCGTGTTCTGATTGTCAAATATAATACATTTACATGTTATGTCCCAGTAATTCAATTTTACTCATATCATTTTATGAAGTTGCTTTTTAAATCAGCTCACAGAAGAAAGGAAAAGAAAAATGTAATTATAATGTTTTTTTTTTTTTAATTGCCTACATAGTTACCTTAAGTGTCACTCTTTGTTATTTTGTGTGGATTTAAGTTACTGTCTGGTGTTACTTATTTTCATCCTAGAGAATTTCCTTAATTAAGGCAGGTCTACTAGGCAAGAGTTCTCCCATTTTTATAAGATAGTTTCACTGGGTAGAAGATACTTGGTTGAGAGTTATTTATGTTTTTTGTCTTGGCACTTTAAATATGTCATCCTACCGCATTCTAGTCTTTATTGTTTCTGATGACAGTCAGCTGCTAATCTTTGTGGTTCTCTTATACATGATGAGGTATCTTTCTCTTTCTACTTTCTAATGAGTTTCTCTTAAATTATGGCTTTCAACATTTTAACTATGATGGATAAATCTCCTCTCCTTCTGTAGGCTGACTTTAGTTTTGTTTATTGCTTCCTTCACTGTGAAGAGGCTTTTTGTCTTGATGAGGTCCCAATAGTTCATTTTTACTTTTGTGTCCCTTGCCTCTGGGGACATGTCTAGTAAGAAGTTAGGTCAAACCAAGTTTGACCTAGTTACAACCAAGGTCAAAGAGGTTGGTACCTGTTTTTTCCCTTTACGATTCAGATTGTTTCCTATTTTACATTTAGGTTTGTCATCCATTTTGAATTTATATTTGTGTATGGTGTAAAGAAGTAAACCAATTTAATTTTTCTGCATGTCGCTGTCCAGTTTTCCCAACACCATTTGCTGAAGAGACTGTCTTTTTTTCATAGGATATTCTTTCTTGCTTTGTTCAAGATTAGTTGGCCATGTTTTATGGGTCCATTTCTGGGTTTTCTATTCTTTTCCATTGATCTAGGTGCCTGTTTTTGACCCAGTACCATACTGTCTTGATGATTATAGCTCTGTAATAGAGCTTGAAATCTGGAATTGTGATTCCCCCAGCTTTGGTTTTCTTTTTCAAGATTACTTTGGCTACTCAGCATCTCTTCTGGTTCAATACAAATTTTAGAATTGTTCTATCTCCGTGAAGAATGCTGGCATTATTTTGATATGGATTGCTTTGAATCTGCATGTTGCTTTGGGTAGTACAGACATTTTAACATTATTTGTTCTTCCTATCCATGAGCATGAATGTTTTTCCATTTCCTTGGGTCTTCTTCTATTTCTTTCATAAGCATTCTAAAGTTTTCAGTGTACAGATCTTTTATGTCTTTGATTAGGCTTATTCCTAGGTATCTTATCGTTTTTTGTGCACTTGTAAATGGAATTAATTCCTTGACTTCTCTTTCCACTGCCTCATTATTGGTGTATAGAAATGAAACAGATTTGGGGTGCCTGGGTGGCTCAGTCAGTTAAGCATCTGACTTCAGCTCAGGTCATGATCTCACAGTTCATGAATTTGAGCCCCACATCAGGCTCTGTGCTGACGGCTCAGAGCCTGGAGCCTGCTTCAGATTCTGTGTCTCCCACTCCCTCTCTGCTCCTCCTCTGCTATCCTTCTGTCTCTGTGTTTCTCAAAAAATAAAATGTTAAAAAAATTTAAAAAAATAAATGAAACAGTATATTATGTATATTGATTGTATATCCAGTGACTTTGGGGAATTCAGGTATCAGCTCTAGCAGTTTTTTGGTGGAGTCTTTCAGGTTTCCCACAGAGAGTATCATGTTGTCTGCAAAGACTGAAAGTTTGACTTCTTCCTTGCCAATTTGTATGCATTTTATTTCTTTTTGTTGTCTGATTGCTGAAAATAGGATTTCAAGTACTATGTTAAACAACAGTGGTGAGAGTGGAAATCCCTGTTGTGTTCCTGATCTTAGGATGAAAGCCCTCAGTTTTTCCTCATTGAGGATGATATTAGCTGTGGGTCTTTCATATATGGCCTTTATGATGTTGAGGTATGCTCCTTCTAGCCCTACTTTCTTGAGGGCTTTTATCAAGAAAGGATGCTTTATTTTGGCAAATGCTTTTTCTGCATCTATTCAGAGGATCATGTGGTTTTTGTCCTTTAATTTATTGATGTGGTGTATCATGTTGATTGATTTGTAGATATTGAACCACTCCTGCAGCCCAGGAATAAATCCCACTTGATCGTGGTGAATAATCCTTTTAATGTACTGTTGAATTTGATTTGCTAGTATCTTGTTGAGAATTTTTGCATCCATGTTCATCAGGGATATTGGCCTGTAATTCTCCTTTTTAGTGTGGCCTTTGTCTGGCTTTGGAATCAAGGTAATGCTAGCTTCAAAAAATGAGTTTGGAAGTTCTTCCATATCTATTTTTTGGAGCAGTTTCAAAAGAATAGGTATTAATCTTCTCTAAATGTTTGGTAGAATTCCCCTGGGAAGCCATATGGCCCTGGACTCTTTGTTGAGAATTTTTTATTACTGATTCAATTTCCTTACTTGTTATGGGTCTATTCAAATTATCTATTTCTTCATTTCAGTTTTGGTACTTTATATGTTTCTAAGAGTTTATCCATTTCTTCGAGATTGCCAATTTGTTGGCATATAATTGCTCATAGTATTATCTTACTATTGCTTGTATTTCTACAGTGTTGGTTGTGATCTCTCCTCTTTCATTCGTTATTTTATATACATTTGAGTGCTTTCCCTTTTCTTTTTGTTAAGTCTGGTGAGGGGTTTATCAATATTTTTAAGTGTTTCAAAGAACCAGCTCCTAATTTTCTTGATCTTTTCTACTGTGTGTGTGTGTGTGTGTTTGTGTGTGTGTGTATTATTTTTTTTTAGTATCATTGTTTTCTGCTCTAATCTTTATTATTTCCTTTCTTTTGCTGGTTTTGAGCTTAATTTGCTGTTCTTTTTCCACCTCCTTTACGTGTAAGGTTAGGTTGTATATTTGAGACATTTCATATTTCTTTAGGAAGGCCTGGATTGGTACATATTTCCTTCTTATACTGCTTTTGCTGCAGTCCAAAGGTTTTGGACTGTTGTGCTTTCATTTTTATTGGCTTCTGTATATATTTTTTGATTCCTTGGTTAACTCATTCATTCTTTAGTAGGATGTTCTTTAATTTCCAAATATTTGTGGTCTTTCCAAAATTTTCTTGTGGTTGATTTCAAGTTTCATAGCGTTGTGGTCTAAAAATATGCATGGTATGATCTTGATCTTTTTGTACTTGTTGAGGTCTGATTTGTGACCCAGTATATGATCTATTCTCAAGAATGTTCCATGTGCACTCAAAAAGAATGTGCATTCTGCTGCTATAGGATGAAATGTTCTGAATATATCTGTTAAGTCAATCTGGTCCAATGTGTCATTCAAAGTCATTGTTTTCTTGTTGATTTTCTGCTTAGAAGATCTGTCCATTGTTGTAAATGGGGTATTAAAGTCCCTATTATTATTGTATTATTATTAATGAGTTTCTTTGTATTTGTTATTAATTGATTTATATATTTGGGTGCTTTCACATTTAGGTATAAATATTTACAATTGTTTGATCTTCTTGATGGATAGACCCCTTAGTTATGATAAAATGTCCTTCTTCATCTCTAGTTATGGTCTTTGTCTTAAAATCTAGTTTGTCTGGTGTAAGTATGGCTACCCCAGTTTTCTTTTGACGTCCATTAGCATGATAGATGGTTCTCCATTACCTCACTTTGTTTGCAGGTGTCTCTAGGTCTAAAATGAGTCTCTTGGAAGCATAAAGAAGGATCTTGTTGTTGTTGTTGTTGTTGTTGTTGTTGTTGCCGTGGTCGTCTTATCCATTCTGATACCCTATGTCTTTAGATTGGAGCATTTAGTCCAATTACATTCAGAGTGATTACTGAAAGATATGAAGCTAGTGCCATTGTGTTACCTATAGAGTTGATGTTTCTGATGTTGTTCTCTTGTCTTTTCTACTTTTTGTTTCTTTTGGTATGTATTTTGTTGTTGTTTTTCTCCACTCAGAGTCACCTTAAAATTTCTTGCTGGGCTGGTTTAGTGGTCACGAATTCGTTTAGTTTTTGTTTGTCTGGGAAACTATCTCTCCTTCTATTCTGAATGACAACCTTGCTGGATAAACAATTCTTGACTGCCTATTTTTCCCATTCAGCATGTTGAACACATCCCATAATTCCTTTCTGGCCTGCCAGGTTTCTGTGGACAGATCTGCTATGAACCTGATATGTCTTCTCTTGTAGGTTAATGACTTTTTCTCCCTTGCTGCCTTCAGGGATTATTCCTTGTCTGTGTATATTATGAATTTGACTATGATATACCTTTGTAATGGCTTTTGTTGAATTTAATGGGAGTTCTCTGTGCTTGTTGGATTTTGATATTTGTGTCCTTCCCCAGATTAGAGAAATGTTCAGTTCTAATTTGCTCATATAAACTTACTGCCCCTTTTTCTCTCTCTTCATCTTCTGGGACTGCTATGAAAGAAAGGTTTATTCCTCTTCAATAACTCACTGAGTTCTTTAAGTCTCATATCATGGTCTTTTGCCCTTGTTTCCCTATTTTTTTTCATCTTTATTATTTTCCATAATTTTACCTCCTGTATAACGATTTGCTGTTCTGCTTCATCCATCCTCACTGTCATGCATCCATTGAAGATTGCATCTCAATTATAGCATTTTTAATTTCAGCCTCACCAGATTTTACTTCTATTTTATTTCTGCAGAAAGGGATTCTCTGATGTCTCCTATGCTTTTTTCAACCCCAGCTAGTATTCTTATAATTGTGGTGTTAAATTATAGTTCAGACATCTTACCTATATCAGTGTTGATTAAGTCCCAGGCCATCATTTCTTCTTGTTCTTTCCTTTGGGGTGAATTGCTCACTCTGGTCATTTTGGAGGAAGAAAAAAAGGTTAATAAGATAAAATAAAAAATAAAAAAAACTAAAAGCAAAACAAAATCAAATAAAGGAAGCTAGATCCTAGATGTGTTTCAGTCTGCTTAAGAAAAGCTTTATAGAAAAGAGAAAAGAACAAAATATAAAAAATAAAAGAAATTAAAAGTAAAAAATTTTTAATAATAAAATAAAGAAAAAAATAGAATTAAAAAATTCCTTCCTTCTGTATCCAAGAAAAAAATGAAATAAAAAACACATAAACAAATACAGAAGCAAAGAAAACAAAAAAAAAAGCAACAAAAAGAAACCTGGATAAAGCTAAATCCATTTTCCCCTAGAACTGAAACTGTGCAGCACACTGTGATCCATAGACTAAGTGGGTGGAAGGGATTTGTGCTGGTCTTCTGGGGGATGTGCCTGGAGGGCGCAGGTGGGTGGGGTTTGGTGTAATGGCTCTGTTCTCCACTTGGCAGTGCTGCTTAGCTCACTGGAGTTGATCAGTGCAGGTGGGCTAAGGTGAAAATTACTCCCCCCACCCCTGCTCTCTAGTCTTAGGAGTAAGACTTTCACACCTTCAGAAATATGTGATCAATCACCCCTCCATTTTCATAGGTTTTTGTCGCTCCCTGCCTTTACCCTGTCTGTATCCAAGCTGTCTGCCACCAGCCAGCTCCTCCTTCCAGAGTTTTATCCCAGATGGGGTTGTGTTTCAAAACCCCACACTTAAAAGAACCTGTGGCTCCAACCCACCCTGATCCTCCAGATGAGGGTCCTGCTGATCAATGGCTGGGTAGCAACTTGTCTCAGAAAACATTTGCACGATGTGCAGCAGCAGAGCCTCAGAGTTTATGGTAAATGACAACACACAGCCAGTGCCAGGTTTTGCTGCCCTCAGCTGGCATCTTTGTTCATATATCAATAAATGTGGCAGCTCTCTATGGCTTGCTGGAGTTTTGCCTGCTGAGAAGCCATATTGTCTCTACCAAATGCACTCCAAACAGGGGACCACTTCTCTCCGTGCTGCGCATAGTCCCTTCAGACCATGCTGCCCTTTCCCAGGGATTCACTCTGCTTCCTCACTGAAGCACTGCCAGGCACTGAGCTCCAAAACTTCAGACTCTGCACTCCATTGTTTATACAAAACTGGCAGTGTTGAAACTCTCCTATTTCAGTGTTTGGGGCACAGATTTCTTATCCAGTCCCCTGTGAGTGTTTTCACTCATTCTTTCCAGCTACTTTCAGGGGGAGTGCTTTCCTTGCATGATTCCAACAAGCTGCACTATTTCCTCCTTTCTCTCTCTTTCTGTCCTGTCTCCACGAAAACAGCTCCGTACCCTCCATAGCACCATGACTTTTCTCTCCCCCAATTCACTTCTCTGCACCATGTACTTGTCAAGCTCTGTCATTCAACTTATGAAGATTGTTGTGTTAATCCTCAGGTCAATTTCCTAGGTGTTCAAAATGGTTTGATGTTGATCTGTCTGCACTTCAGGGATGAGAGAAGCTCAAGGTGACCATACTACTCTGCCATGTTAACTCATCCAATTTCAACTATACTGGAATTTTTTTAAAGTACAGAGACATATATTATGAGAGAAGTAGACCATGTGAAGAATCTGTATTTGTGCATATATCATATGATGAAGATACATTTTGAGATCAGAGAGAAAAGTGGAATGTGTAAAAAAAAAATCTCATTGGCCAATTGGCTATTAATTTAAAGAAAAAACATACATCCCAAACTCAGAACATTCTTAAAATCATAATTTTTTTGAAAAAAAAAAACGTATTTTAATGTGGGAAAATGAGTTTGAAAATATGGATTGTCAGAGGATAGACAAAATTCTAAGCACTTAATGGAAACTGAGGTGCTGGTATGAGATCTCAGTTTTTAAACACCATTTTTCACATGAAGGAATCTGGCTCCATGGAAAAATTACCACTTTTACATTTGAGGAAGCAAAAATACCAAGTGATTATGGAAAATTTTTTAATAAAGAAAATAAAGATAGTTCCCCACAAATCATTAGACTTTTCAAAAAAACACAGAAACCGGCATGAAAGGAAAACAACTGTGCAAATTTAAACAATTTGAGCAGCCAAAAATTTTATCGTGTTGTATTATAACACATAGAATGAAAAATACTCTTGAATCCTTCATGATAATTTTAAAAAGTGCAGGGAGGAGGTTAACTTCTACCTTATAGAAGGATATTAATTACTACAAACAAAATATAATGAATTATAAAATACTGTTTGGCAGCTGCAGTGTGAGAAACGATTCAATATTTTTTTTAACTTTGAAGCTGACAATGCCAGTATTTATAGTTTACTTGTTTCTATAAAAGTTGAAATTTTTGCCTTATAATATTTGACACCTTCAACTTGTAGCAATAAAGTCTGAAAGTAAATAAATAAATAAATAAATAAAGTAAAAATGGAATAAACACAAGCTGTCCTCCCTTATTCTGAAGACTGATTAATTGATCAATTTAGAGGTCATTTAATATTATTTAAATGTGATTTAAGGAAGAAAATTTTATAATTAAAGTTATCCTCAGGGTTACTTAAATAATTTACAGTAGAATATGTCTCAAAGCATAGTCCAAAGCCCATGAGAATCATAATCACTTAGATGTTTATTACAATGCAGAACCTCTGACCCCATCAAAGATCTGGTGAATCAAATGAGTCTGACATGTACATACTAAAATATGATAACATTCTCAGGTGAATAAACTAACATTTGTAATTTTTCCCTTAAGTTGATGGTTGCCAGTATTATATAATATAATTTCAGGGTGCCTCAGTGGCTCAGTCAGTTGAGTGTGGGACTTTGGCTCAGGTCATGATCTTGCATTTTGTGAGTTCGAGCCCCACGTTGGACTCTGTGCTGATAGCTCAAAGCCTGGAGCCAGCTTCAGATTCTGTGTCTCCCTCCCTCTGTCCCTCCTACACAGACTGTCTCTCTCAAAATAAAATAAACATTAAAAAATAATTGCAAATGTTTCTTAGGTGTAAATAACCAGAGCACAGAATAGACACATTTTAAGAGCTTAATTGATACTCAATGAATTAATTTACTGCACTGTAATATAAACAAAAATGGAGAAGTATCTAACATAAATGAAACACCTGCTACAATGTGAAACTCTGAGAAGGCCTAAGAAACAATCAATCCATAAAGAAGTATACATGCTTTATATATTCTGTGACTATCTGATGGTTGTTGAACAGAAATTAGTGCCAGCCATTTTTATAGATGTATTTCTTTCCAGAACACCAAATTTTGTGTAGATTTTCACTATTAACAGCCACTTGGAGATTTTCTTCTCCCCTCAGATGAAACAATATTCTCTGTTTTTAAGAGAAAAAAATATTCTATGTCTCATTAGTCATCAAAATCCAGAACAATGAAGAAAGGTACCATGGGACCTTAGATAAATCTTCCATGAAATTTCCGTTTTGGGGTAAGTGTCATAATAGTCATCAAACAGGAAAAATTCTGACTTAATTATAATCACCTAATCTTCAGCATCAGATTCTGTGTCTCCCCCTCTCTCTGCCCCTCCCCTGCTCATGCTCCGTCTCTCTCTGTCTCAAAAATAAATAAAAACATTAAAAAAAAAAAGAAGTAATTGTTGTCAGGAGCTGAGGTTAGTCGGCTACATTGTTATGGATGCTGCCAGAAGATAGGAGGCAACAGGTCAGAGACAAAGGGCTTTGTTACTCACAGCAGTAGTAGTATCAAGATTGTCAGTCTTGGTGCCAGTTCCTCAAAACACAGTTCTCATGGCCTATGTTAAGTGGAACAGTTACACCATTACCTGTGCATTTAGGAAACCTGAATCTTTTATGATAGGCAGTAAATCAGCCTGCACTTTGCCCTGGATGAAGACACAGTCTCCACATACAATCGCAGTCTTCCAAAATTGTTTGCTCTGCAAACATCCTGAAACATCTCTGCAAACATCTCTGAAAAGGTAGTCCAGAACGGAGATGGTCAGTGCCTCTGCTTGTAAGGCACTCAGAAAAATGAAAGGCCCATGGAGAATTATGTTTGAACAATCATTATGGATAATTCTTAATCCTGGATGGACACTAGAACCATCTTGAGAACTTTGAAAAAATACTGGGCCTAACCCTTAGCAATTCTGATTTTATTTGACCTGTGTGGGTCCTGATGTTACTATTTCTTATAGTTGCACTAGGTGATTCTTTTTGCAATCAAGAATGAGAACCACTGATCTGTATCTTTTAGAGGAAAATGTGGTAAAATAAAGCAAACAAGACAAAATCTAGATAATGAATGACTTTTCATTAATTGTGTTACTGCTTATCTACAGGGTCTGATTAGTGAGAGGATTATCTAGCTCTAAAATATCCTGTAAACTAGCAGCTCTTGAAATGCCCCTACTCACATGGGTGATATAGAAACAAGGTGGCATCCAAACCATCTTCCACCACAAAATATAAAATTGGAAAGAATAAAAATGTATGCAAAGAGCTTATAGAATTTTATGGAAAATCCAGCAAATGCTCCCCAACATTCTGGGGAAAAAAAGAAGAGGAATCCAGAAAGTATAGCCAGGGGCTGACCTTTACCCCCTCAATTCTAACCCTATTGAAGCAGAGAAGCAGGGGGATAGAAGGAAGTGGCTGACCCTATCTCCATTTATAAGCTTCTTTTTACTTTATTATTCCCTCCCACTTTCCCCTCTTGAACACTCTTAGACTTTTATTCACACTCTACTTCTTTTTCCTTGCCCTTTTTCTTCTTTCCCATACCATGAACTTCTTAGGCACTTATTAACATACAGTATGGTGGTTAAGGGCAAAAATCCTGGAGCCAGATTTCCTGGGTTTAATCATCTTCAGCCACTCCTTAAGATGAATTACTTGTTCATTTTGTACTCCAGTTTCCTAATATGTAAAATGAGGACAAGATCATTCCTATGTTACAAGATTCTATGAAGATTAAATTAGTAACACTATATTTGGAACACTGCCTTAAATGGTGTCATATAAATGTTTGCTAAATAAATAAATCTTTATATAGTATATCCCATATGGTAAAAAATGTTTTTAAAATATGTAAATTTATATTTACATTTTAAAATCAAATACGAACATAGGTATTCTTTACCAAATATATATGTATGAGTCTTCTGTATTCTGGGACTTATGCTAAACTGTGCCACTTGAGAATATTCAACTCAATCTCATTAGCGACTACTGAAAGAAGAAATAGCTCAGTAAATTCTTACAAAGTAATTCCCTAGAAACTCATTTTGGGATCACATTCCTTCCAATGAAACATTTTATTCAGTCTATGGAAGGAGAGAAATAAATAGAGAAAGAACTTATAAATCATTTTCCAGACATCACTGAATAGTTTTATGTCCTTTTACTCATTCTGCTAATAATCTAGCCAATATAATACTAATAAATGTAATTAGAGTAACAACATGCATAAATGATTGGGAAGATGTAAGTGATTTAGAATGAATCTTTAAGTACACTTTTCAGTGTCCTGGGAAATACACCTTCTGGGAGAGGGAGAGAGCTTAAAATGCTGAATATCAATAGAACCTAAAGAAGTATTTACTGAGGATTCTGCACTGATGAATGGTACAGGAAGCCATTGCCATCATGTAATGTTTTTTAAGAAATTTAACATTAATGTGAAGTACAATGAAAAGTAACTTGAGTAGAATGATGCTCACTTGAGTGGGAAAAATTTTTAAATGTTCAATATTAAAAATTTCCACAAAGGAAAAAGAAAGAACATTATGGAAAGTAAGAAATATAGATTGGATAATTAAAGGATGAAAATAGCAAAATTTACATGGAATGTTAGAAAGCTACTAGGAAGATAATAAGGAGAATTTCATGGCAGAATAAATTAGGCAAACAGCTTTAGAGGTAGGAGAGTGGATGCAGGATGCTTTATTTAACTACTTGCCTAAGCAGAAATTGAGAAAGTTTGGAACAAGAATTTGCTTTTTTCTTAGGTATACCTGGGAGAAGATATGTGAACTAAAAATGTTACAGAGCAAGCAATGTATAGAAAAAAAGCAAGATAAAATAAAGCAACATCACAGGGATTTCTGTTCATGTACAGAAGTCTAGAATAAGTGTGATGTGATAAATTTCATTAATTTTTCTTCTCTCTGTTCTCTGTTGAAAGTTGTAGAAATAAAGAAAAACATAGTTCCTCCCTGAGCTTGACAGACCAAGTCACTTGATTGTACTGATTGTTTTTAATGTTTATTTACTTATTTTGGGAGAGACAGAGAAAGCTGGGCAGGGGCAGAGAGAGAAAGAGAGAGAGAGAATCCCAAGCAGCCTCCATGCTCTCAGCACAGAGTCTGACACGAGGCTCAGTCCCACGAACTGGAGATCATGACCTGAGCTGAAATCAAGTGTTGGAGCCACCAACTGAATCACCCAGGTGCTCCTAACTATATCCATTTTAAACACTGTTTTGCTTTTTTGCTTACCAGAAGTATCTTGTGAAGAGGTTCATTTTTTAAAATTTAGAGGAAATCACACTGGTGTGTCAAAAGGATTGAGAAAGTTTCTGAAATCAATAAGAATATGATAATGTGTGCATATTAAAACTTGAGAATTGGTCATTTCTAAATATATTGTAGGAGCCAGTTGACTGCCGTTATCAATTTATTCCATAATTGAGTTGTAAAGGGCCAGGGATCCTGACATTGATGGGGCTCAGGAAGGAAGAAACAGTTGAGAATCTGTAGCTGACAAGGACATGATTTGAATCAGGATTAATAAGGGTTGAAATTAATAAGGATTGAATTAATCAGTACCCTATGTAATTTGAATTTCAACTTTAAGTCTCTCATTATCAGCCCAGCACTCATTTAGAGGAGATATTTAGGGACTAATGGAAATGTCTGCTAATCATGCCATTGCTCACGTAAGAATTGGAAACTGTGATCTAACTTCCTGTCACCAAACTTTTACAAATTTCCCTTGGGTTGTTTCTCATTATTTGCAATAATTACCATTCTCATGGCACCCTGTTAAGTGTTTTTTCCCTATAGAAGCAAAGATAATTATTCTCAAGCCTGGTATAACAGAAGGTTTGAACATAGGCTGTGTTTCAATCATTATAGTTGGCTTCATCCTTACTCTCTAAAGTCGTAAGTAAATTTACATTGAAAGGAAGCTCCCTTGTGCCAGTATCTCCTCAGGTCCAGACCAAGTGACTTTTCCCTGAGCTAGTCTCTTCTCTCTTAATTACCCACCTTGGATATTGACCTAAGTTTACCTCTTCAAAGCATGGTTAGTTATCCCAAAAGACTTGCTCCAACATTTTCTGAGCCATTTATAAACAGGCTTAACAATTCAGCTTTATATTTTACCAAACTAGGAGACATAAGGTGTTTTACGTTTTATCCCCAATTTACCTTGCTTCCCCTTCTTAGATACGTGGCAATTTATAGTCTTTGATGCTCCAAGAATTCATTTCTAAAAATGACACACACATTGACAACTAAATAGGTAACTGGGAATTCATTTTCAAAAATGACATACACACTGATAACTAAATAGGTAACTGGGAAATCTGAAATTTGTCCTAAAGTATTTACATTTGCAAATTTTCAAGTGTCCCATGTATCCTCCCTTTCTTTGTTTACACCTTTTCAGGTTACCCTAAATAGGAGCAGAGATTGCCTGTGTCTTTTATGGTGACCAGTCCTCGGTGGTTACAAAGTGATAACCAACACAAATTGTCTGGCTGGTGATATGCCTATATGTTTGTTTAGTGTGAATAAATAGTTATGGAACTTATTGATGACATGGAACAATCTTGCTGCAGAATCCAAGTATTATATTATTTGAAGGTTCAACTTTTATGATCTTAGAGATTACATGTTTGACTTCTTTGTCCTTCATTTGGACTTTAATATCATACAGACACCAGGTTCTATTTATTTACCATTACCCACTTCGATAAGAGCAGGATCACCATAGTGAGTTAGTTCTCTGTTGTTGTTGTTGTTAACAGTGCCTGATGTATTTAATATTATACTATCTAAATTTAATTTCTGTTGAATTTAAAGCTAGATTCACGAATACTAGTTAAGAAATGTACAGAATTCTCTCAAGATAGCAACAGTATTTCAGCATCTTCTTAATCCAGTTTCCACTGATGAAGAGAAAAGTCCTAGAAAAGATAAGGTACTGTAGCCTGGCCATGCCCTTATGAATGGAACATCATGGTTGGTACAAGGGTGAGAAATTATAAACCCAGGACTTAACACCATTTCTGTTCAGACAGTAAAAAATTCATGGAATTCAGCAAAGTTGCAGGATACAAAACCAATGTACAGAAATCAGTTGCATTTCTATACACCAATAATGAAGCAACAGAAAGAGAAATCAAGAAATCGATCACATTTACAATTGCACCAAGAACCATAAAACACCTAGGAATGAATCTAACCAAAGATGTGAAAGATCTGTATGCTGAAAAGTATAGAAAACTTATGAAGGAAATTGAAGACAACAAAAATAAATGGAAAAACATTCCATGCTCATGGATTGGAAGAATAAGTATTGTTATAATGTCAATACTACCCAATGCAGTCTACACATTCAATGCAATCCCAATCAAAACTGCACCAGCATGCTTCTCAAAGATAGAACAAACAATCCTGAAATTTGTATGGAACCATAAGAGACCCTGAACAGCCAAAGTAATGTTGGAAAAGAAAACCAAATTGGGAGACATCACAATCCCAGACTTTATAGCCTCTACTACAAAGCTGTAATCATCAAGACAGTATGGTATTGGCACAAAAACAGACACATAGACCAATGGAATAGAATAGAGAACCCAGAATTGGACCCACAAATGTATGGCCAACTAATATTTGACAAAGCAGGAAAGAGTATCCAATGGAAGAAGACAGTCTCTTTAGCAAATCGTGCTGGGAGAAATTGACAGCAACATGAAGAAGAATGAAACTAGACCATTTTCTTACCCTATATACAAAAATAAACTCAAAATGGATGAAAGACCTGAATGTGAGACAGGAAACCATCAAAACCCTAGAGGAGAAAACCGGCAACAACCTCTTTGACCTCAGCCACAGCAATTTCTTACTTGACACATCTCCAAAGGCAAGGGAATTAAAAGCAAACATGAAGTATTGGGACCTCATCAAGATAAGAAGCTTTCTGCACTGCAAAGGAAATAATCAAGAAAACTAAAAGGGAACCGACATAATGGGAAAAGATATTTGCAAATGGCATATCAGATAAAGGGTTAGTATCCAAAATCTATAAAGAACTTACCAAACTCCACATCTGAAAAACAAATAATCCAGTGAAGAAATGGCCATAAGACATGAATCGGCACTTTTCCAAAGAAGACATCCAGGTGGCCAACTGACACATGAAAAGATGCTTAACATCACTCATCATCAGGGAAATACAAATCAAAACCACACTGAGATACCACCTCACACTGGTCGGAGTGGCTAAAATTAACAACTCAGGAAATAACAGATGCTGACGAGGATATGGAGAAATGGGAACCCTCCTGCACTGTTGGTGGGAATGCAAAGTGGTGCAGCCACTCTGGAAAACAGTGTGGAGTTTTCTCAAAAAAATAAAAATAGAACTACTCTACGACCCAGCAATAACACTACTAGGAATTTATCAAAAGGATACAGGAGTGCTGATTCATAGAGGCACATGTACCCCAATGTTTATAGCAGCGCTTTTAACAATAGCCAGATTATGGAAAGAGTCTAAATGTCCATCAACTAATGAATGGATAAAGAAGATATGGTTTATACATACAATGGAATACTACTTAGGCAATGAGAAAGAATGAAATCATGCATTCTGCAGCAACATGGATGGAACTGGAAGGTATTATGCTAAGTGAAATGTCAGAGATAGATATCATATGTTTTCACTTATATGTGGAACTTGAGAAACTTAACAGAAGACCATGGGGGAAAGGAGGGGAAAAATAGTTACAAACAGAGAGAGAGGTAAACCATGAGACTCTTAAATACAGAGAACAAACTGAGGGTAAATTTGCAGGGGCGGGGGGGGCGGGGGAGAAATGGATGATGTGCATTGAGAAGGGCACTTGTTAGGATGAGCACTAGGTGTATGTAAGCAATGAATTACAGGAATCTTCCCCACAAACCAAGAGCATACTGCATACACTGTGTGTTAGCCAATTTGACAATAAATTATGTTTTAAGAAAAAAGTTTTATTTATCATGACTTAGCATATATTAGATGCTCAATAAATGCTTCTTGATTTTTGGGGGGGGAAAAAGAATTCATGGAGATTTTATTTTGCTACAAATGACATATATTAAGACACAGAGATCTGTGAAGGTCAAAATGTTCTAAATATCAGTATCTTTCAGAAAAATATAGTGGTTTTTATCCTGAGCCCTGAAAGTGGATCTGACTTACCTTCATACAGTACCCCCTCATCCAGACAATTTTTGGAAAAGGCATGCAATAGATTTAGTTGACTTATTTGTACCCTGTGTCATCTAAAGTTAATTAATGTTTACTCCTAAAAAATAATTTAATCCTTATTATCCATATGGTTTCAATAAAATAATGGAAACTAAAAGAATCCAAATCTCTCCACACATCCTCAAGTTAAAAAAAATACTGATGAACAAAGAAAACAAAAATATCCATAAAACACTTCTTTAGTATACCTAGGAAAGAGAAAAAAAAAAAAAAACTATGAACTTTAATTTATAGTAGGCAGTAAATTATACCGAAACCCACTCTGGAGCCTGGACCTGACTGCAGAAAAGATGGAGATTCTACAGGGGAACAAAAAAGCAAAATTGAGGCCTGAAAGTTCCATCCTGAATGATGAAAATACAAAGAACCAGCCTGAATCCTGGAAAGTAAGAGCAAAGGCTATGAGGTATCAAAAAGAAAGTATCTGGAAGTATACAAGAGCAAAATAAGCAGTCTCGGTGAAAGCATTGCCTCTGTGGAAGGCAGGATATGGAAGATGGAGGAAGCCCTGTCAGTCTTGTAGTAAAGAGACAGAAAGGAATAAAAAGGGTCCCAAAGAAACAAAAGAGAATCACAAAATCAGAATATACTTCAAACTCTCCTCCAAGGAAGGTCCTAGAAATTTGAAACTTTCATTTTAGTGTAGACCAATAGAAGAATGGCATGATGAACTACAAAAATCTAGTGAACTATCCAAATCCCTTCTACATGTCTATCTATACCTATATTTGATGGTCATAGAAAATAACGTTTCAAAAGGCCAGAAAGCATTTGAGAATATCCATAGCAAACTATTATAAGATGAAAACTAATGCATTCCTATATTTACCCCTAAAAATACTGGTGGAGTAAGACATGATTGTAACATAGAATCACAGGACACCAACTCAAATTAAACATCCTTCAATATGCAGATACATAAGAAAACATTCAAATAAAAATTCTAAAACTAAGAACAGATATAGATCAAAATTAAAATGTGAAGCAAGTTGATTGGATTAAAGAAAGAATTAAAGAAGAAAAAAATATCTTATAGACTGACCTATTAAGGTGCCAAGGAAAAATAGATTTTTATTGTATATTTTTACATTTATTTATTTATTTTCAGAGAGAGAGAGAGAGAGAGAAAGGGCTTGCGTGCATGTGTGAACAAGTGAAGGAGAGAGAGAGAGGAAAAGAGAAAACCCCAAGCATGGTCCATGCTCAATGCAAGCCTGACATGGGGCTCAGTCTCACAACCATGAGATCATGACCTGAGCCTAAATTAGGAGTTGGATGCTTAACCAGCTTAGCCACCCAGGCACCCCAGAAAAATATATTTTTTTGAAAACATACTGTAGAACATTGAATGTGGAAACCAGTTTTGAAAGATGGCCTCTAATAGTCTACGTGTCCTGGTCTTCATGCTCTCGTGTAGTCCCACCTACACTGAATCTGGGCTGACCCAATGACGCTCCTTAAACAGTAAAGTATGGCAAAAGTAATGCTGTACCAATTCAAGCTTAAGAAGTTGCTTTCACTTTTGGATCCTGAGAGATCACATGGAGAGACAGAGGCCCAAAGTCTAATACATTAGCTGAGCCCAGAGTTCAGCCATCTTCACCAATGGACCAGATTTATGAATGAGCCATGTTGGAAAATCCAGAACAATTATGCCTACAGATTACTGCAGAGCAGCTGAGATTACATGGAGCAAAATAACTACCCATTTGAGCCTGGCCAACCCACAGAAATAGTAAGTAGATTGTTGGTAGGTCACTAAATTTTGGTCATTTTTTACACATAAATAGAGAAACATTCAGAAAACGTGTGAAAAAAACAAGAGGGAAAAGTAAAAGTAAAAAGAAATAAAAATTATCAGAGAAAAAATTATTTATATAGCTGATATTCAAATAAAATCCAACATATATATATAATGAGTTCTTGAAGAATAAAAAAAATCAATTAAATAAAATTATGAAAATTATAATCTAAGAAAACCTCACAGAAATAAAAAGCTATTAATATGTTATTAATAAGTTTATTATATGCCTTGGAAAATTAATCTTTTTGAGACATAGCATATTATTATTGAAATTTAAACTATTAAATTTTAAAGTAAAGGGAATACCTCTGGGCTTCCAGATTAAAGAAGGAAAATCAGGTTGGCATCAGACCTTTTCAATAGCAACATATAGATATAGATACATGTAGATGAACAATATTTCTAGAATTTCAGGAAAATAAATTTTTAATGATTTATAATTATAACCTTATTTTTCTCTTTGTGTTTAATCTTGCCATATTTTCAATCTGTTTTTCATGCTGTCACCAGAATTGAACTTGCAAAATATATTTTTTTTATTTTTCTCATAACCTTTCATTAGTACCCCTTTTACCTATAATAAGGTCCAACTCATTAGCATGACAAGTGGTTTTCTATTGTCTAACGCCTGCTTACATCTCCAGTCCTATCTATGGTACCACCATCCCCCATCACCTTATTTTCCATCTAGATTTAAACATAAGATTCAAACTCGGAGCATTGTTTTTATATATTATGCTCCCTCATTCTGGCATGAGTGCCTTGTGGATTCCCCTGCTAACTCTTATGCTTCTAGTCCCGTATCAATGCCATCTCCTCTAGGAAGTTCTCTCCGATTTTCCTCCATTATTACCATAAAGTAGACTTGAGCAGTATCTCCTTTACGCCAGCTCTATTCCTTGTACTTCTTTTATGGCACTTTCATTCTCTAGTACAGTCAACATTTTTACAAATGTATTTCTTCTCTAGACTCAGTTCTTTGAAAACAATAGCTGTGGTTAAGTTTATCTATTAGACATTTATTAAGTTTTCTTGAACAAATACATGAATGATTGAATGAACTAATAAATTGGCATAAGTAATAAAGATTATAGCTGCAAGAAGCAACTGATTGGGATGGTCAAGCTTCTTAGAACTCTAAAGGCCATACTTGAGAAATGAAAGATGAAAAAGGCTTTCCATTTGAGAAAGAAGGGAGTTATAGGAGCAAAGTCATAGAAACAAGTAAATTATCTATTCAATGCAAGAATGCAGAATATTTTCTTGGTTACTGTATGTATGTCCACACTCTGCTAAGGACTGTAGACTCTATTATGTAGGCAGAAAGGAAGTACTAGGAGATTTTAGTCAGAGATAAGACATGATAGAAAACAGTGTCTTGTATTTCAGTTTTTCCTCACTGAAAAGGTGATTGCTGTGGGACTTTTACACTACACACAGATAGAAACCTGGGCACATATATGAAGCAACTGTTTAAGACAGCAGACAACAGGCAGCACACAACCACTGTGGCGCAGAACATATGCAGTATGCATATGCAGCCCTGTAATGTTCAGGTAAATGCTAGTCTAGATGTTGCTATGAAAGTATTTTGCAGATGTAATTCACTTTTGCTCAGCTGACTTTTAGTAAAGAAGATTACTCTCAATAATGTGAATGAGCCTCATCCAGTCAGTTGAAGCCCTTAAGAGCAAAAACAGGCTTCCTGGAGATAAAGAAATTCTTCTTCAAGACTATAATATAGAAATACTGCCTGAGTGTCCAGCATGCCAGCCTGCCCTGTGAATTTCAGACTTGACAATCCCCACAATTATGTAAGCCAGTTCCTTAAAATAAATTACTTGGTTGGGTCTGCTTCTCTGGGGAACTCTGACTGATGTATGTGATTAGTTGATTTTTTTCAAGAGTACCAGTGTAATTCAATGGGAGAAAAGAGAATCTTTCTAAAAAATAGGACTTTTAAACGTGGAGATTAGATAGATGATAGATAGATAGATAGATAGATATAAACCTCAACATTAACTCACTCCCTAAACAAAAAGTAAATTGGAATAACTCTTACAGCTAAACGTTAAAACTAAAACTTCTAGGAAAAAAACACAGAACAAAATCTCCCTGGCCTTAGAGTAAGGCAAAGGTTCTCCAATAAAACAATATGCAGTGGCCACTTAAAAAATTGATATATAGGGGGAACCTGGGTGGCTCAGTCAGTTGAGCATCTGACTCTTGATATTGGCTTAGGTTATGATCCCAGGGTTGTGGGATCGAGCCCCGTGTCAAGCTCCCTCCTGAGTGTGGAGCCTGCTTAAGAGTCTTTCTTTCTCCCTCTGCCCCTCTCCCCCACTTGAACTCTCTCTCTCCAAAAAAATAAATAAATAAAGTAAATAAAATAAAAAAATAAAAAACTATATATGGGATTTTAACAGTGGAAACTTTTATAGCATTAAGAATGTTAACTGGAATTAAATATTAACTATGGCATCGTAATATTAACTGATATAATATTAACTGTTTGTTAAACATTATTTTACCCTCATTTCCACACTGATGCTGAAATTCAGAATTTGTTGGTTCACGTATAAACCTAAATTAAAATGTAAATTATCTGGACCTTAATACTCTGGATGAAGAGATACTTGGGAAATTGTCCTTAAACTCTCTAATTTGTATAATACATCTGGAAATGGCCTGATGAGAAAAAAAGGTAATTTTAGCTTAGTAAAAATTACACATACAGTTGATTGCTTCTATTCACCTTCTACAAAAATTTTAAGTAATAATGAATAGTGGGGAAAAAGGATGATATAGGACCTGGTGTTTGTTGCACTTTTAGTATGTCTATTATTGTCCATCAATATTGTAGAAGTTGGTGTATTAAAAAGTATAAGAACCATTAATTTACAGTCAATTAATTTATAACAAGGGAGCCAAGAATATTCAATAGGAGGAGGATAGTCTCCTCATGTTGGGAAAACTGGACATCCATGTGCAAAAGAATGAAACAAGACCACTGTCTTATGCCATACACAAAAATTAGCTCAAAACAGAATAAAGACTTGAATGTAAGACCTGAGACCATAAAACTCCTAGAAGAAAACATAGAGGGTCAGCACCTTGATGTCAGTCTTAGCAATGATTTTTTGGAGTTGACTACAATAGCAAAGGTGATAAGCAAAAGCAAAGATATTTGCAAATCATATACCTGGTAAGGGATTAATATCCAAAATATATTTTAAAAGCTCATGTAACTCAATAGCAAAAAAAAAAAAAAATCCAAACAATCCAATTTAAAAATGGGCAGAGAACATAAACACTTATCCAAAGAAGACATACAAATGGCCAATACCTACATGAAAAGATGCTCAGCATCACTGATCATCAGAAATGCAAATCAAGGCCACAGGCAATATCATGTCAGACCTATTGGAATCGCTATTATCCAAAAAACAAGTGTTGGTGAAGATGTGGAGGAAAAAGAATGCTTTGTGCACTTTTGGTGGAAATGTAAATTAGTGCAGCCACTACAGAAAACATAAGTATGGAGGTTCCTTAAAAAAAAAAAAAAAAAAATCGCAAGTAGAACTACCATATGATCCAGGAATTTCACTCGTGGGTATGTGTCTGAAGGGAGTGAAATCTCTGTTTCAAAGAGATAGCTTCACCCTCATGTCCATTGCAGCGCTATTTACAATAGCCAAGACATGAAAAAAATAGATGTTCATCAACAGATAAATTGATAAAGAAATTGTGATATACACACACACACACACACACACACACACACATATATATATATATATATATATATATTCCAGAGACTCCAATTATTTATATATATAATAAAACAATGTTCAGCCATAAAAAAAAATCAGGAAATCTTGACATTTGTGACAACATGGATAGACCTTGAGGGCATTATGCTAAGTGAAATAAATGAGAGTAAAAGAGATATATGATCTCACATATACATGGCATCTAAAAGACAAACCAAAAAGAAATGGAGGACAGATTGGTGATACCAAAGGCTGGGGCTGAGGGATGGACAGAACGAGTGAAGTGAGGCAAAAGGTATAAACTTCTACTTATAAAATAAAGAAGTCCTGGGCTGTGGTGTACAGCCTGGTGACTGTAGCTAACAATATTCTATTATATAGTTGAAAGTTGCTAAGAAAGTATAGCTTAAAAATTGCCACCACAAGAAAAAGTTTGTAACTATATGTGGTAGTGGATGTTAAAGAAGCTTATAGTGGTAATTATTTCTCATATATATATATATATATATACATATATATATATATATATATATAATCATGCTGTACATATAAAACTAACACAATGTTATAAGTCAATTATACCTCAATAAAAAAATGATATATCTCAAATGATTTTTTTAAGTATAGAAAACCTTCATCCCTCTTTCCTATCTTTATATCTCAGCAACCTGACAAAGGTGTCCCCCACTTTACTAAGCCACCACCTGTGGATATTCCTATACATACTCTTTTCATTTAATGAGTAAGCTCTGTTGAACTGTCTCATTCTGGGAGACATTTCTTTGGCATTCTTCCTATACAGTGGTTATCTCAAGTTTTATAATTATCTGCTGTCTTTCCACGAAGGGAACTATTTCCACCAGAGCCTAATAATAGATCTGCACTTAGATTTCAAAAGGGCTGTTCCTTAGTGCGCATCAAGTACTTTACAATATCCTGAATGGATGCTATTTGTGTGATACTGTTGATATTTGCAAGACTCCAATTACATAACAGACACCTCTGAAACCACTTGTGACTTGGGATGATATGATTTCACAGAGATTGTTTGAGCTCAGTTTATAACTCTCTAAAGCTTGTTTTTTCTCCCCACGCCATTAAAATTCAGATTTCTTTCAGTAGCTCAATATAGGGATTAATAAAATGCTCAAGTACAGAATACACATTCACCAACATGTAAATTGCCCTCTTCTTATCTAGAGGTTCTGAAAAGACTGTAATTTATTCCATACTATCTGTAAAATGTCTATTGTGGTCCTAGTTCAAATTATTCTCCCAAATTTTATGGATCAGTCAAGGCCTTATATTTGAGCTGGATAGATTAACCATTTCAGATTAGTCATATGTGTAACCGCAATTCTTAATTCCTAGGTGTCTTCCTTTTCTCAGAGATAAATTATGATAGAATGTATTTTCAAAGTAATGAACTAGTATCCTCTTTATAGGGATTAAATCTATATCTTATCTAATCAAGGTACATGGCTACACTGGAGTGATTAATTATCTCAAATATATATTGGAGCCTTTGTCAAATGAAAGAAAATTTTGATTTTCAAAGTTCTTCTGAAATTAGAATAAAAACATAAATCTGGGATGCCTAGGTGGCTCACTCGGTTGGGTGTCTGACTCTTGATTTTGGCTCAGGTCATGATCTCGCAGTTTGTGGGATCGAGCTCCATGTTGGACTCTATACTGACCATGCAGAGCCTGCTTGGTATTCTTTCCCTTTCTCTCTCTTCCCACCCCCTCTTCTCTCTCTCAGAATAAATAAACGTTAAAAAACTCATAAATCCTTGGCCAACTCTATAGTAGCATACCAATCACCTTTAGCTCACTGGACCTCTTATCAGTAGAAGTATTATTATCAGTAGAACTAAATTATTTAGACCTCAGTAGTCATAGTAAGTCATAGTAAGTCTTCATTAACTCTTTTTTCTCAGATGCCAGATAGGACCTTTATATAATTGGTCAATCAGGGATTAAAGTCCCTATTTCTACCATCTCTTAAAGCAGAAATGCATTATTGTCCTCCAAGGATTTGGTATTGTTTAATATTCACTACAGAGGAGAGTTTTCACAATTCTAAAGATTCTGTTTGTGTGGCAAATTAGAAATGGATGGAGGCAGACTTGACCTGATTAGATATTAGCAAGCAATGGTGAAGTTCTCTGGTCTCACAACATATCAAATTGAATAAAACATTCAGATAGAGGTGACATTTCTACAGGCTCTTCTTACAGTCACATACTTCAATATGTAATTTAATATAACTCTGGTACCTATTACCACAGCATCATGTTATCCTCAAAGTTTTATCTTTGACCCTCCAATGTTGCCCTCTCTGTCTCTTGCTGATATCATCATGTATTGCGTTCCAGTTTCTGGTGATACCAGAAAACTCTGTTCACCATCTCAAAGCCATTCAACTTAGACCAATCATTAATCTTTAGATTTCCCTGACAATATTTTGCAAGTAGAATTCAATTCTCTTATTCTACTGCCTTAACAAATAGAGTATTCCTGCACCTTACTCACTCACTTTATTTTACCAGTACCCTTTGACATATTCCAAACAGGACTAAATACAACAACTCTATATGGTTCTTTTTAGCAAGGTAAGTGTGGTTGCCCAAAGTGCCAGGTGTTTTCCATCTCCCAACCAGAAATTACTGTCAAATTTTATATAGCGCCTTTGCCAATTTCTTTCTTTTTCATCCAACTTTCATGAGGCACCAGAATACTTCCATGTGGCTATACCATCATTGATTATTCCTTTTCTTTTGAAAAGCACAACACTTTCTTCTGTCACTGAGATCCAGGAAAAGGAGCTTGCTAACAAGTTTGCCATAACTGTCTGTATAGCGTTTTGTTCTCCTACAAGATTATGTAAGGGTACCAAGCATAATGAACTGTCCTTATCATTGAATTTCTCTAAAGTTTGCATTAGAGGCATTTTTCATGATTTTATTGTTTATCTATATAGAATCTAAGTTACCTGAATTTGGAACATATTTACTACCATTTATTTATAATTAGGTGAAAAAATTGAGTGGGTAGCCTTTTCAATGTAAGATTATTAGATTTCTACCTTAACCGTGGTAGTATCATTATTTGGAATGAAAAATGTATACTAAAGTCCATAGTAGTCAGGCCATTTAATTCTCTCCATTCAAACTCAATGGATTCTCTACCATTGAAATCCCAACCCCCTTGATCATGTGGTCTGAGTATCTATACCAACAAAAACTCATCAGGTTTCTAGTGTTTATTTGTTTGAAAGATGTCCCAATTACTTAACAGTACCCTGTCATTTCCATGGTTACCTGGTCTTGTTCTTCTCTCTCATGGACAGTGAGTATGTTGACTTCTAGCTAAATATAATATCTGCCAAGTAAAAAACTTCATGACTCATCTTCTATTCCATTTTATGAATACTATTGATAACCAACAAGCAATGTTTCTAGCCATTTTCCCTACTTGCCTTTGTTTATTAACCCATTCTGCTAAATCCTAGATATTTGAAACTTTATAACCTAAATTCCATTGATAAGATTTATACCCCATAATTTGCCTCAAAAAACTTCCACTATCTCAAACCAGGGATTAGTTTGTGGATATCCTAGCACCAAATCTCAAAAGAACTTCTCTACCCATCCTTCTTCACAAGGGCCATTGAATAAGACCACTGTAGTAAATTTCAAATGTAGAATGACAGTCAAATTCACAAGATGCAATAGGCTTACAGTATTTATTTACCCAAGTTTATTGCCCAAGTTCATTTAGCTTTAAGCAAGAATATGGAACAAGTAAAGCAGCAGCATGCATAGCAGCAACATGACAGAAGCTTTGGCTACCCCGAGAGTTTCCAAAGCTTCATTTACTGAATGCAAACTGATCTAAGTATAGATCACTCAGCACAGGGAACGTGCAAGGTTGACAGTCTCTCAGCTTAAGTAACTTGCTTGTAACCTAGCACCTAGACGGATGTTTGCCTCAAGTCCATTTTTTAGTGCAGTTGCATTCCATAAAATACAGTCTATACAGTAAACAATCTTGATATACTTGACATGCCTCATGTACAACATACTTAGAAACATTTTGGATCAGCAATCAGTTCATACCAACCTCAGCAAGAACCTAATTTATCCCAAGTCAATGCATCTATTGAGTTTGCATTGCAAGAGTGTATAAATGTCAGTTCCTTAGAAGGTCCTCCAACTGGAGTAAAAGATTACAGTTCAGTTCTTAACCCTTTATTTCCAAGATAATACAACATAATACCTGGGATATTATTGAAAATAATCTTGATAAAATCATCTGTTACTTGTGCACTTATAAAGATAGTAAGAGTGTAAATATCATAGCACATAGTTGCCTTTGCAGATACTTCAAGCAAAACATGTATCATCTACGTTCATTAAGAAATAAGTATATTTCATTTACATAAATAATAAATAGTACTTAGGGATTACTTTAAAAAGACCAATAGTAAATTCTAGAAAAGAGGTTTTACTTTAAAAGAAAATAAAAATGTTAAACAGACTTAGTTTACAGTGTTTGCAAAATGAGTCACAAAAACTGTGGAATTGCTGAAAACTGCCTTATAAGTACAGGTGGCTTTTAAAGAGAATAAACTTAATCATCTGGAATATTTTTAAAAGAAATTTTTGTCACTGGGGACCAACCAGAATTAGTCTTAAGACCATACAAACACATTGACTTTTTCCAATAATGTATGAGAAATAAATTTAAGTGATAGGAGATATTTATCATATGCCTACATTTTTAGATAATACTTTTAGTCTATTTGTTGGAACTATTGACAAGATCTAATGTGTTTTAAAAACACTAGAACAACAGGCATATTTTCATTCTTCAACTTAATTCTTATTTTCAATAATGGCTTTTCCTAAGTGAATGTGCTCAAAAAAGAAAAAAAAAAAACAGATTGTTCAAGGAATATAATTGTTTTGCCAAAAGAAGAGTTGAATCACTTATGTCTATAAAAGTCTAAAATAAATTTAAAAATATATATGCTTTAAGTGATCATGTCCCTGAATTGGACGTAAATCAGTAGGAGAGAATTCACTGACACAGTTTTCACCCATATCTACATCCTAAGTGAGGTTCTTGTCTCTGATCCAGGCTCCTTGCCTCTGCCCAGTCAGCTTCTACTAAAACTGATAGGAAAGTAATGCAACCACAAGGCTAATCTCTGAAATTGCTTTTTATTGCACTCAAATATTCCTAAGCTTATAAATTGTTGAATATCATGCTATATGTAGTATCCCTGATACTGTATGTGGAGTTATAGCTATGGAGTTATAACTATGAGCTGTAAGTAACTTTGTTACTTCATTCTTTAACTCATGCCAGCTTCCATTTTCTTCCTGATATCTGCAAATTTCTGTAGAACTTTTCATTTTGCCAAGAAGCAGAATTTTACTTTATCAGTCGACCAGAGTTACTGGGTATGGCAGAAAACAACAAAGCCTTATTAATTTGCAGGTCCAGAGCAATGGGCTGGGCTCACTCATAAACTAAATGACGAATTCTATATGCCAATTTTCTGTAACTATCTGGAATTTTGGAAGGCCCTAGAAAACAACTAATTTGCAAAAGCTAAATGTTCAGATAAAAATAAAGCGCAATGTGTCTAAGTAAGATAATTATATAGGTAATGTCCCCAACTGGACCCATATCCAAGAAAGCATAATCGGAAGCTGGGATGCTTCACACAGAGCTTATGGAGTCCCCTGACCATTAGCCTTCTGGTGAAATGGCAGAGTCGTGACTTATCTATAGGACTTGGGGCTTTTATCAGCAGAAGGTAAAACAGAAACATTTTGAAAATTGTCTGGCCACTATTTATTTCTTCATTATTCTTCTCAAGGCACCTATAACCTCTTTGTTCCTCAAGCTGTAAATAAAAGGATTTAGCAGAGGAATTATTATTGTGTAAAATAAAGAATAAATTTTATCATGATCTTCAGTGTAGCCAGACCCAGGACGCACATACATGAAGAAGAGAGTGCCATAGAACAAGGAAACAGAGAGCAGGTGGGCGCTGCACGTGGAGAAGGCTCTGCTCCTGCCCTTTTCAGACTTCTTTTTCAGGATGGCAAAGAGGACACGGGTATAAGACACCATGACGGTCGTAAAAGTGAAGACTTGTACGAAGGCCGAAAAGACTAAAACCAGAAGTGTATTAACTGTAGGATCAGTGCAAGAAATTTTGAAAAGTTGTATAATTTCACAGTAGAAACAATGTATTTCATTGGACCTGCAGAAAGTTAATCTAAATAACAAACCCACATGAATTGCTGAATGTAGAAAACCAATAAAATATGAAACTCCAATGAACTGAGTACAGAGGTTATTGGACATCATGACTGGATAAAGCAAAGGGTTGCAAATGGCTACATAGCGGTCATAGGCCATCACTACCAGGAGGAAGCACTCTGTGGTGGCACTGGAACCAAAAATGTACAACTGAGCCAGACAGTCAGAAAGAGATATCGCATGATTCTTGGATAAAAAATTTACAAGCATCCTGGGAGTTACAGAGGATGAAGTACAGGCATCTGCAAAGGCCAAACTGCCGAGGAATAAGTACATGGGGTTGTGAAGGTGGGTGTCCTTCCAGATGAGAGCAACCAGACCAAGGTTGCCCACCATGGTGGTGAGATAGATGACCAAGAACACCAGGAACAGGGGGACCTGCAGCCCTGGAAGATCTGTAAGTCCCATGAGAACAAACTCCATCACCTGTGTCTTATTTTCTTCTGCCATAGAAGAAAATGACCTGGCCAGTCAATAAAATAAAAGAATTAAGTGTGGAAACAGTCACAAAAGAATCATAAAAAGCAGTGTAGTTTTTGTGTAACTAATATATTTGTAAGAGATCCTCTCATTTAATTAGTAATTTTGTTTATTTTTACCTTTGTCTACTTTTATATACATGCAGAAATTTCCATAATAAAAATGATAATTGATTATTCGCCTAAAGTAACAAGTAAACTTAATGAAAATCCTTTTCAATCTAACAGAGGTTTTAAGAACTATATATGGATAATAGAAATGAAGTTTATAGCACTGGGTTTTCTGGAATAAGAGTAGAGGTAGAAATGAGGGAAGCACAAGAGAGAGAAAGAGAGAAATCAAAGTAAAAGTTCTGGGGTGGCTGGGTAGCTCATTCAGGTGGTGAAACTCGTAATTTCAGCTCAGATTATGATCTCACGGTTGGTGGGTTTGAGCCCCACCTCAGGCTCTGAGCTGACAGTGCGGAGCCTGCTTGGGACTTTCTCTCTCTGCACCACTCTGTCTCTCTCTCTCTTTGTCAAAATAAATAAACAAACAAACAAAAAGAGTTCTGTGAGAACAGCAACATACATACTATGATCTCTTTCACATGAAGTTATGTAATTGATTTATTTTTGCATATATCTATATACACCAATGTACATACATAAAAAGATGAGTGAAAGAATAGTCTCCAGCATGTTAATGGAGAAAGGAAACTAGAATGATGATATCCTATTGTTTTCTTTTTCAAGGAGATGTTTTGGCACTGAAAATTACATTGTAAAATTAAGATCTAATCATCTCTAAATTTTTGTACAGAAATAGACTTCATGGAAATTAGCATTTTCTTTTGGAAATTGTCAGTGGGAGCCAACCACTGGCCATTGAGAGTAGATATGATTTTTTTTATATATTCCAAAGTTATCTGTAATTGTATAAGATAGGGATTCAAATAGAACAACAGAGTTTTTTAGACTTTTTTTGCAATTTTAGTAATTTTTTTATTAAATTTATTTCTGCATACTTATTGTTTAGTCACTGTTGTGAATATAACATTTGCTGTCTGCATGAAGTAATGACATTGATTTTTTTCATGATTGGTAGTCTCTGAAAGAACTCTAAAAAAGAGTTTTCCAGTGAATATAGATCCCTTTAGATTACCATAAAAAGAAAAATAAATACATTCAGGTATACAGATTATATTATTTTCCTGTATGAAAAAAACATTTTAATAATTCTATAGTCATATTTCTCAATACTGATGGAACATAAAATTTTTTTACCATGAGAATATATTAGAAAAACTGAGTTTGTCTAATGTAGAACTAGGACTAAAGAGCCTTTAGATTGTGAGATATTATTCTATCTTCACTAAAAACATGAGTTTAAGAATTTTTACTTTTGAATATATACTCACAAGGAACCCTAATATGTACAACACAGGGAAAAATATTAATTGAAAATTAAGAACTTAAGAGATTTTTGCCCTGCATAACCTGGACCAACTTTCTTTATAACCTCAAATAACCAAATGTTTTAGTTATTCCTAGTTTTAGTTCCTACAGTGTGTAATTTGGCCAAGAATTAGTAATCTCTGTGAATTTTGTCTCAAGAGGTATGTGATAAGTAATACAAGGAGACTTTTGAGGTTATTACCAGTGATTTCATGAGACTTTTGAGGTTACTACTCATGATTTCATGAAATTAAAGAATTTTTATTATACTCAGACACAAAACTTAAGCCAGAATTTCTCATTCTGAAAAAATTACAAATAAGTTAGATTTGAGCTTATAGCTTATGTCTCAATTAAGAAAACTTCACAAGATGAAATGAACCCTGAATTTTTGTCACTATTATTGAGTTTCTCTATTTTTTATTTCTCTATTAATCAAAGTTTATTATTTAAAAACTTCTCCCCAAATGTGTTATCTACAGAGTAAAAATTCTAACTGAAAAATACATGTCCAGACAGACATTTGCTTCTGTCTAGATTGTCATTGCTTATTTAAAAAGGCAAAAAGCCTGTCTAGGATTTTTATTTCTTACTTAGGTGTTTGTTATTATACAGACATATTACAACATTATATTAAGGAAGTTTATGAAAATCTCTGCACTCTCACCTACTTCCTGTAAGTCATGGGAAATTGGAAATGTCCTGGTTTTCTTGAAGTAACACAAAAGGTACAGAAATGAAGCAGTATTATTTATGCATTGATTTTCCTTGGAAACTCCAAACTGGAGGGAGATAGCATTTCTTCCTTCTATCTGCAAATCTGTTCTTTAAAAAAATCTGAAATTCCCTTAATGCTTCCAAAGGATTCCCAGTAGAATGAAGTCAAAGTTGTTCTAGTGGGCCTTGTGAACTAATCATCAAATTATCTATACACAACTAGTTACAACAATTAAAGCACACATTGTGTCTTAAGGGTTCACTGTAGGGGTATATTTATAAAACGTCACTGAATGGAGTTTGAATAAGCTTGTTTTCCTTCCTCTTATGTCTTTTAATGATCCTGCTATCCAACTCCCTACTTGTCCACTTGGAAATCCCAAAGGTATATTAGAATTAACATGTCCAGATCTAAAATTAAGATCTTTCTCTATTCCACTCCCAAACCTGGTATTCTTCCAATGTTCCCTGCCTCAGGGAATAGGGTCACCAAATAAGTATTTGTGCACACCGTAAACATATTCCTGAAACTAGCCTCTCCCTCAATTCCATGTTTTTGATGATGGCCTCTAGATTTTATGTACTAGAGATGTCTTAAAACCAACAATTTCTATTTGTACAGTTAATCCTAAAATCCATGATGCATTCATCTCTTGCCTGGGCTTATTAAGTGACCTCATAACTACACTATCTGCATCTGCTAACACTGGCTTCCAGTCCATTTTCCACACTGACACCAGACTGATTTTTATAATGTGTACACCATTTCACTATCATCCATTACACACACACTCTCCCCACTTGACATGTATAAATAACTCATTCTACGTTGACTAACAACTAAAATTGTTAACCCTAAATATCCATGTCCCTACACTGAGGGAGTAGACCCAATAACTAACTGTATACAATTGAAGAGGTGTTTGTTTGTTTTTTGCATTGTGTGTGTGCGTATATATATATATATATATATATATATATAAAATTTATAGTAACACTAATTACACTTACAAATAATAGCCAATATTTTAGTGGATCGACATAATAGAAGTTTAGTTCTCCTTTATGATAAGTATGAAGCACATGGTCTTAATTAAATAACTATTCCATTCCATTTGATGATTCAGAGTCCCATACTCTTTCCAACTTGTCACTCAAGCGTCTTCCACACATGACTTCTTTCAGGGTTTGTGTTTTCATTTGGATAAAGCTAGAAGGGGAAAGCACAGGAGATTCCAAATGTGAGGTGCTTATGAGCCAGAAATGTAAGTGATACACACCACTTGCAAACCTAAACTCAATCACATTACTACAGTCAACTGAAGACAGAGGCTGTGTGTCTAGGATGAAAAGAAAATGGATTTGGTGATCACCTAACAGTTTCTTCCACTGATTCTACTACAGTTTCTGATTATCATTTGCCTGTTTTACCCTTCTTCCCACATAGACAATACTTTCAGCATTTTCCCAAGGGAGTCAAACCCAATTCCCGTATAACCTATATTCTAAGAAAAAGCTAGGATCTCCAGTTGATAATCTGGTCTCTCTATCAAATCTAGCTATAGCTGTTCTTTGTCTAGGAACCAAGAATTTTTAAAATATATTATTTTGCCACGTGTTATAATTATACACTGCCAATATACAATTTTTGTAGGATTTACCTGCCATTTTATGGAGTACATGAGCTTTGGAAATGTATCCAGAGTATTTATCAACATGATAGTGTCAATATAAATGAACCAGCTTGCTGTTCTACAAAATGTCCCCCAAATAAATTTTCCTTCTGTCTTCCCAACCCATTACATTCTCTTCTTAGTAAACTTTACTCCACTCAAAAGACTCTTTTTGAGGGATCTACCCACTTGCAAGAAGACCTCTGTCCTTAATCTGATTTTCTGTGTTACAGACTGTGTTACAGACTGTCAAAGTTTGGCTAAGTAAACCTAGATATTGGATGAAAGTCTTTCCTCCTGTTAGGAAGCTGTCCCCGCCCCTGTATTTAACCTGTCTCTATTCCAGGGATCTCAGCTACATGGTCAGCAAGGCTACCCTTGTGTATGTCTAAATATAGGGTGGGTCAGAAATATCTGGAGATTAAGCAGTTGTCTCTGATAAGGTGTCAGAAAGTGTAGAATTTCACCCCAACCCCTATTTCTCTTGAGTGTTCTCTCCCACATGTTCACTCCCACTCCCAAGTTGTAGCCCCATCTATGCCTCACCTGTCTGGCTTGAGTGGAAACAGTTGCTGGATGAGCTGATTGTTGGACGATTAGTATGCCTTCACTTGCTAATTTCGTCAGATTTCTCACATTGGCCTTGGCTTCTGCCTGACAAGCTTCAGGCTCTCTTTTAGACTTGGCTAGAGACTCTGGTCATGTCCTCCCACATCTGGTCTTCACAAATATGTCCCAGGCTACCTCTGTGAACTGAGTTATCACTGTTGGAATTGGGCTGTTCTCATGAAAAAAGTGACACTCAAACATTCAGAGTCCAAGAAGGGGACTTAATTGCTTGGCTGTTAACTTGCTATCTCCCATTCTTTTTATCATGAGGTCATGTCCTCAGCCTGGAGATGACTGAGGTCTGTAATTCTAGTCAATGATTTGTTGAACAATCCATGGAATAGGTATAGAATATCCACCACTACATGGCAGAAAAGAAATTAATTTACATCTTTTTCATCTTTGTCTCTGAGATGGCCTATAAAAATATGGGGGGGGGGAGGTAGCATGTGACATGTTGGGAGTGGAAGGAAAGTCCCTAGGACCTTCTGTCCTACTAATATCCTCACACTCTTATAGACTGTTCATTTGTTCAGCTTTTGCAGCCGAAGTCAAGGCCTGTGGGAACTTGTGATCTGGTCTCTCTTGAATGGAACAGGGCTTGACTATCCTGAAAGGCTTTCTGCCTCTCCTAACTCTCTTAGGGTGTCTATTATACCCTCTATCTACATGCCCTAGTCCATTCTTTAACATTACTTTTCAGGAGTGCGTCTCCCAGCCAGGTTCAGATTTGCAGGAATTTCCAGGTACTGGCCATGCAATGCAGTGAGGGGAAGCAGCCTCTAAGCTAAACATCAAGGCTCTCCTGCCTTCACACACTTCAGGATGAAGTTCATTTTGATGTAGCCAAATAAGGAAGGAGAAGAGCAAGAAAATTTTTTTCCAGTGCCCTAACTGGCAATCTAGGAAGAAGTTCCTCTCTTCTAAGGCTGTCTGTGTGGTAGGCAAAATAATGGCCATCAAAGATATGAACCTGTAAATATGTTAGGTTGCATGAAAGGAGTTATTAATCTTGCAGGTAGAGTTACATTTGCCCATAAGCTGACCTTAAAATAGGGAGATTATTCTGCATTATCTGGAGAGGTCCAATGCAATCACAAAGGTCATTAAAGTGGAAGAGGGAGGCAGAAGAGCCAGAGTCTAAAGACTAAACTGTGACTACAGAAGACAGGCACCGAGAGATGCAACACTACTGGCTTTGAAGGTGCAGGAAGGGGCCCATGAGTTAAAGGATGTAGGCAGCTTCTAGAACTGGAAAAGGGGAGGAAGTAAAGTCTCACCCAAAGCTTCCAAAAAGGAATTCACCCTGCCAACACCTTGATTTTCATTCAATGAGATTCATGTCAGACTTCTGCGTTACAGAGCTAATGTAATAAATCTGTATTGTTTTAAGCCACTGTTCATGGTTATTTGTTAAAACAGCAATAGAAAACACACTACTTCATACTATCAATTTGCCCCCTGCCTTCCAAATCCCAGTCCTCTCCAGAGGGAGACATTAAAACCTGCAAGACTGATTCTTCTTTCACTATTGCCATCTTCTGTCTTTCCCCTAACCTCCCAGGTCCACAAGAGGTGAGCTTGTCCCCTTTAATGACATGTCTTCTTTGTAACAAAGTAGCAAGTTTAAGACCCTCTAGTCATAGAAAAAAACAAAAAAATAAGAAAAACAAGAAGAGGTGAATTCACCAAACCTGGAATATCTCTGGTGAAAAGGAAGTAAATAAATTTAGAAAGTCTCCTCTTAAAGAATCTCTAAAAAGTCAAGTACTAGCTTTTTCCAACTTTAAACACCATGAAAACAAACACAATAAAATGGGATATTTAAATTGCATAGCTTAACATTTGCAAAAAAAATTATCCCCATGGACCATGGAACTCGCTATGGCTGTTTCACCAGGGGGCCTGTGAAGATAGCAGTCCTGCTATGTATCAACCCGTGCTGACAAAACCACAGAAGAATGTACCAATCTGCTGCTGGGTTACACCCCACCTTAGTGACAACTCTGTTAGAAAAAATAAAGATGAGAGAGAACATCTATACATTGACAGATAACCATGATACACAGCCAATACTTAAAAAGAAAAAAAGTTTCGCCACTGGCCTTGACTGTGGAGAGGTGGAGACAGAAACTTAACAGATGCTTGGCACCCATAGAGAGAAATGTGGTTCCAATGAGCCCATAGAGCAGAAGACAGAGCTTAGGTGCAGTGAGAGGAGTAGGTCTGAGGAAACAGAGCCCCAAACCCCAAACACACGGTAGTGAAGCCAGTGGGCCCCACCTCGGATTTTGTTGTTCAATGACTCAACAAATTGTTTCTATCCTCAAATCGAAATAATAGACCAGGTGTTAGAGGGATGTGTCATGTATATGGGGCTATCTTTTCTTGCTTTTCACTAGGGTATTCGCGAGGCCATACGTAATAAAGTCAGGAGACCAAAGAGGCTGCAGGGCCAGATGGAAAACACAGGTAACATTTGTAAGGAAAAGATCAAGCACACTTGCTACCTCAGGTAGTTGTCAATTACAGGAGAAAAAAGTATTCAACTGGTATATCTGTTCTGGAAACAAGGTTCTCAGTGAGATTACTCAATAAATTAAAAAGAAATTTTTAAAGAACTCAGAGTTATTCACTATATTGCAGGAAAAGATATTATTTTAAGTAATTAATTGCTTGATTTTCATATCTTTCATTGAATTCCATGCAAATGCAAGTTAATATTCAACATTGTAAACGTCCCAGATATATTACATTAAATGCCTCAAGAAGAATTAGTGTCATATTTAGTCTAACAGTATTACGTTGGTGCACATAGCATTTGCATAGTTATAAACATCTATCAAAGATATTTATATCTATAAAATCTTGAAAATTACTTAGTCAAGAATTATCTAGGAGGGCTTGAGCAGTATTTAAAGAGGATTTACATATGCTAAATCTTCCTGTAAAAGAATATAAGTTCAAAAAGTTTTAAAATGTGTGTATCTGGAAGCACAAAAGCTCATTCAAATTACAAAGACATAGTAATTTGGAGATTTCTGTTTTATTTTTATCTTTGAGGATGGATTAAAAACAACAACACAAAGTAAACGGAGCCTGTCTTTACCATGCTCATTAATTATTTTGATGATCACAACAACTTATGATGAAGAAAAGTCTACTCTAAATTTTTTATTCATTCATTTAATGATTAAAGTCCCCACTACATGCAAAACCCAGGGACACATTTTGCTTTATTTAAACAGAATGAGATTTAAGGAATAATGAAAGCTTTCCCCAAATATTTCTTTATCACTTTTCTCAGTGCACCTAAAACTTCCTTGTTTCTTAGGCTATAAATAAAGGGGTTTAGCAGGGGGATTATAACCGTGTAGAACAATGAATACATTTTATCCTGATATCGATCTGGCCCAGACCCAGGACGCACATACATGAAGAAGAGAGTGCCATAGAACAAAGAGACAGAGAGCAGGTGGGCGCTGCACGTGGAGAAGGCTTTGCTCCTGCCCTTCTCAGACTTTTTCAGGATGGCAAAGAGGACACGGGTATAAGACACCATGATGGTCGTAAAAGTAAAAGCTTGTATACAAGCAGCAAAAATAAAAATCACCAACGCATTAAGAGACGGGTCAGTGCAAGAAATTGTATATAGTGACAAAATTTCACAGTAGAAATGAGGTATTATATTGGACCTGCAGAAGGTTAATCTAAACAATAATCCCACATGAATGACGGGATGCAGAAAACCAATCACATATGACACACTTATCAACCAGGTACAGAGTCGGTTGGACATCACCACTGGATAACGCAAGGGGTTGCATATGGCTGCGTAGCGGTCATAGGCCATCACTACCAAGAGGAAACACTCTGTGGTGGCACTGGAACCAAAAAAATAATACTGGGCCATGCACTCAAAGAGGGATATCATTTGACTTTTGTCTAAGATGCTGACAAACATCCTGGGAGTCACAGAGGATGAGGAACAAGCATCTGCAAAGGCCAAACTGCCAAGGAATAAGTACATGGGAGTGTGAAGATGAGGGTCCTTCCAGATGAGGAAAATCAGTCCGAGGTTCCCCACCATGGTGGTGAGATAGATGACCAAGAACGCCAGGAACAGGGGAACCTGCATCCCTGGACGATCTGTCAGTCCTGTGAGAACAAACTGCGTCACCTGCGTCTTGTTTGCCTCCATCATATCCACTCAGGCTGTTTCCTGCAATAACAGAATAAATAAAGGAAAAAATGAACAAAGATCGTGAAAACTGGTATTATATGACAAAGTCATATTCCTCTATTTCAGATGGCCCTTACTCAACAAATAGTAAAGCTTAGAGCTTCTCTTGTTTAAAACATACTAATGATAATAAATATAATTTCAAGAAGTAAAGGCTTGATAAAAAGGCTTTTAAAATATGTATAGTATTACTTGAAGGATGATAGAGACACTCGTTCAGGTTCAGATGTAGTTTCACCTTTTCTCAGGAACTCCTTCGTGTCTTTTTTATTGAATGAAAACTGGACTCTATCTTTGGTATTGGTGATATATATCATTTTTTCCAAGATATTACTGTATAGACTAATAAGACAGTAAGTTACAATCCCATTTCAGCTGTTCTATGTCCATTACTATTATGTTATTTGATTGTATATTCATCAAAATCTCCTCAAATTCCTAACAGATCCTTTTGATTATACATTCTTCCAACCCACTCCAAATTTCTAATGGAATCTTTAATTTTCCCAATAAATTGTCCGATGTGAACATATGCGTTCAGTCAATAAATATGTATTTAGTGCCTTCTACATTACAGCACTATCATTCTTAGCTCAGTCACACATAGATCTTCTAATTCTGGTGCTGCACTCAAGATGCTAAAATAATCACTCTTTCAAGACTAGAGAAGAAACAAAAACACTAGCCAGCTTATTTGCACATTTGGAACAGATCCAAGAGCTCCCATTCAACATGCCAATGTAGACAATTATGTGGTTAACCAAGAATGTTTTTAATATTTCAGAGGCTCATAATTATAAAATGATTGGAAGGCTTTTTCTTTTCCTGTACTTTTGGGGATTACAAACGGGACTATCAGTCAGGGTGGAATGAAACATTACAAATGGTCCCAAAGTAGGAAAAATAACCAGTGTTTTTGAAAAGGTGGATTCAATTTAAATAGTAAAAATTATAAATTTTGTTTAAAAGGCAAATCAAATGAGAAAAGATGAACCACAGTAATAGGTAATGACTAACATAAAGACAGCAGTCAAGGCAGATAAGAGCTCCAAAATAAAATGTATCCACGAGTTCCATAAGCCTGGAAAGAAAGTGAGAAGGCTGAATCCTGTGGAGACCCCAAAGAAAAAGCTTCAGTCCTCACCATCACAGTGCATTTCATGAATGATAAATTATGCACAAGTCTGAACATAAAATATGTTTTATGTATTCAGCACCCTCTCTTAGCATCTAAAAGATCGACCCTTTAATAAACAGCTAATGAAGTATACAACCATTCAAGACAATATTTACCAATCTTGGATTTGCAGTCCCCAGGGTTTTATGACAAGACCACCCAAGTGGTTGTCATTCCAACACATATGTATACTTCTGTAATGTAGACATCAATTCTGTATAGACGTAGCTGAAGATTCCCTCCCTAAGTGTGTGCTAGGCTGAAACATCTCAAAGCTTTCACTCTGTAATTCAAAAGGAAGAATAACAATATTTGTGAAAAATTCAGCTCTAATGAAAATAATCTTTGAACCGTAAAAATATATAGAAGAATTGGGGTGTTTTCTATAAAAAGACACCTGGAGTTTTTCCACTTTAAAAGAGAGGCTATTTTGAGGAAAGCAGTTCTTCATTTTCACTGGAAATAGGAAAAGAGAAAATTTGGGATTTATTTTAGACATGGAGAAACACCAACAGAGAGGCTGGTCACATTGACAGTAATCGTCGAGTAAGCGCACTGCTGTCAAACCACTGCAAGTACAAGATTATCCTTATTTTATACCCCTCCAAGAACACAACAGTGAGGTGTGGTTCTCAGCAGATGTGGTGAACTCTTTTCTGCATATTTCTAGAAAACTAATATCTCAACAAGAACCACACTGAAGGGGAAGGCATAACCTCCCTTTAAAGGTCTTTAAAAAACTTGAAAAGCCCCTTAACTATAATTTCTAACTTTTAACTGATTCTGTGAAGTTCCCATAATAATATAAAGGTCAGAATGAATTTTACTTTCAAAGACACAAATTATAAAACAGATTGATTCTATAATTCATTATCCTGGCAAAATAAATGTTAACAGAAATGTAACAAAATTTTAAAAGCTTGAGTCTCAATTCTACTTCTAAATTACTAAGTGATAAGCCTAAGCCACTGTATGACCTTCGTTTTAAGATTCTCTTTTGTACAGCATTGGAATTTCTGAGGTGTATTTCTGCCCACAGCCTATGAGACTATAATTCATCTTAGCTACTTAGTAGGTGGCATAGCATAGTGGTGAAGCACACAGACTATATTATAGCATGGGTTCAAATCTTCATTCTGTAGATACATAGCCTTGTATCCACAAGGGGTTGAAGGAGATGAACAACATTTTTATTTAGCTATTCAGTCAGGATTCTTTTCTGTTCCATTTGATAGATAAATCATCTCAAAAAAATTTGAAGATATTTTGACAGCTCATGAGAAACGCTTGTTACTAAAATGATATGTTCTATCACTTTTCATGGAAAGAATAATGACAATAAAATAAAGCACTGTATTCTCACCCACTTCTTATAAGAAGATGCAGAGATGTCATAAGATATAAATTTTCATGAAGAACTCTTAAGATACAAGAACAAAAATGTCAAACACAACTGTTTGTCTCATGTTATTTTTCTTTGAAAAATGCAGTTTGGAAGAAAAGATATTTATTTCTTCCCATCTTCAAACCTGTTTGTGAAGAGAATGTGGAAACTCCCTCAATGCCACCAAAAGATTCCCTGTGGAATGAACTCAATCTATTGGGAATTATAGACTAATCAACAAATCACTTTTAACATGCTTATTTGTATTATTTTTATAGCTTGTTTCTTCTGAAAATGAAAGCAAGTTAATTGCAGAAAAAAAATTGAAAACATAGAAAAGCACAAAGAAACAAAATTGTTGTAATCTCAGTAACAACTGATAAATACAGTTAACTTTTTGGTGTATATTTCTCCTATTATTTACCCATGCATGTAGTTAATGTTTATGTATACTTATAAATACATAATTTATAGATGCATAATTTTTATGAACATTTTAAAACAAAATAATGGCTCTGCTATACATAAGTTTTCATAAGCTATTTTTAACTTAATGTATACCATATATAGTCTTCTATATCATTACAGTTGACTCTTGAACAACGTGAGAGTTAGGGGCACCAATCAGCTGTGTGGGTGAAAATCTGTGTATAACTTGACTCCTCAAAAATGTAACTGCTGTAATAGCCTGCTGTTGACTATAAGCCTTACCAATAAAATAAATTCTTAATCAACACATATTTTGTATATTAAATGTATTATGTACTATATTCTCACAACAAAGTAAGCTAGAGAAAAGAAAATATTATTGATAAAATTATAAGAGAAAATACATTTACAGTACTGTACTGTATCAGTATCGTAAGTTTACATCCTCTGAAAGATGAATTCTCAGTACCTACATCAATATTGTCTTAGGATACAAAACACTGTAGACGTTATATGTGTTACTAACACTAGATATCAAAAATGAAAAGCTGTGAAAAAGAAATTCATATTTATTTACAGGAATACAGTTCATGCACTGTTACAAAGAAGCAGCAATATGATTGCTTTATGATAGTCTACTATAATTAATATGATTCCCTGATGGTGGCCCAGACCATACATTAAATGAATTAATTGTTATAAGTTCTTTATGGCATACCGTATTACAGCTATATTCATAATACAGTATTGGAAACATTGTTACATTTAAAAAAAAACACCTGTGATAATAGGAACTTCTTATCAACAGTTTTTACCAATAACGAAAGAGAGAGAGGCATACTGTATGATGATGTAATTCTTTGAAAGCAAAGTTATAAAACTAACACCTTATTAATTTTGTATTACATATCACTCACTTTACACCTGTGTAAGGTTAGGCTATTTGCTCCCATACAAGACTTGCACTTGTATTCATCTACAGGATGAATACATAGGCGATGTTGCTGATGATGAAGTTGATACAAAAATATCTCATACAGTTCGTGCTGTGTGGTTACTAAATTTCTCACATGAAGACACACACATAAAATAGGTTTTGTTTTAACTGTATGGCATGATGATTATTTGCTTCATGAAGTAGACATAAATCATCATATAGGTATTCATCCTTGTCTTCACACTGAGGAGACTCAGGAGGAGAAAGAAAAGGAGGAGTTGGTCTTGGCCCAAAGGTAGCAGAGGCAGAAGAGGTGAAGGAGGTGGAAAAGGTTGTGGGAGAAGCAGGCCCACTCAGTGTAACTTTACCAAAATACATTGTCATTTCTCTCTGACTTTTTTGCTTTTTCATTCCTCTCAAAATGTTTCTAACCCAGTACCAATCCTTCTTCCTCCATTTGCTTTATTTTCAGTTCTCATATCATAGAAGGGTCCATGTCATCAAACTCAAAAACAGTCTTGAATAATCAATCAGCACCTTCTGCCAGATTGTCTAGTGTTGATTTGTTTCTGGCATTGCTTCTGCCGTCTTCTTCCTTATCGTCTAGCACTGGCTCAGAAGCATTCATTTCCATCATGTCATCCTCTGTTAATTCTTCTGGTGTGGTGTGTATTAGTTCATGAATTTCTTCAAGATCCGTATCTTGAGAACCTTCATGCCCCACCTTTTTTGCCACATCCGCAACCTCTTTAATGATTTCCTTGATTGACTCTGTCATAAATCGTATTATGTACAACATCTGAACACAGTTTTCCCAGCAAGAATTTATTGTTTTGGGCTTGGTGGCTTTCATGATTTTTCTGTAACAATGATGGCATCTTCAGTGGTATAATCCTTCCACACTTTTATGATATTCTCTCTATTGCGGTTCTCTTCCAAACTATTGACAGTCCCTTCCATATATTACTGTGTATAATGAGCATTAAAGGTTCTTATGAACCGCTGATCTAGAGGCTAAACTAGAAACATTGTGTTTGGGGACAAGTAGACCACTATAATGTCTTTAGTGTTGAACTCGGGGTTCTGGTTGGCTGGGGGCAATGTCCAACATCAGAAGAACTTCAAAAGGCAATCCCTTACTGGCAAGGTACTTCCTGCATTCAGGAACAAAACGAGGATGGAACCAATTCAGAAAAACTGTTCTTATTGTCTGGGCTTTCTTGTACAACCAAAAGGCTGGAAGCTGGGATTGCTCTTTTCCCTTCAAGGCTTAGGGGTCATCAGCTTCATAGATAAGGACTGTCCTGATCATAAACCCAACGGCATTTGCACAAAACAGTAGATTTGGCCCATCTCTCCCTGCCTTAAATCCTGGTGCTCGCTTTTCTTCCTTACTAATAAATGTCCTTTATAGCATTTTTTTTTTCCAGAATAGGACCCTTTCATCTGCATTCAAAACCTATTCAGGTAGTCATCTTTTCTCCTCAATGATTTTTTGAATGGCATCCCGGAACTCTTCTGCTGCCTTTTAGTTGACAGAGCTGCTTCTCCTGTTATCTTGATGTTTTTTTAAGCCAACGTCCTTCTAAAATAATCAAACCATCTTTTGCTGGCATTAAATTCTCCAACTTTAGATCTTTCACCTTCCTTTTGCTTTAAGTTATCATATGACTTCACTTTCTCTTGAATCATGTTAGAGCCTATAGCTATGCCTTTCTTACAGCAATTCTGCACCCACATAAAACCTACATTTTTAATATGAGATTAAAAGGTATTTTGCAAAAAATGCAAGGTTTTTGTACCTGTGAGTCTGCTAGGGTAGTTGCAGTGATTGCTTCAAGAATTTCCTTTCTTTTTTTTTTTTTTTTTTTTTCATAGTGGTCCTTTATACTGTATCCATTTATCTTTACATGGCAGGCAACCACAGCTGCAGACCTCAATCTACCACACATATTAAACAATTCAACTTTTTCTTGTAATGTCATGATTCTTCTCTGACTTTTGGGAACACTAACAGAACCACTAATGGCACTTCATATGTGTCCCATAGTTTTATTCAAGGTTTATGGTATTGCACTAAATATGATGAGAAAAACGTGAGAACTACAGGATCACTTTATACTGCAATATGCAATTTGCTAGAAAAACCAATTGCTTACGTAGAGGTGATTAGCCTCAAAAGTTGTGTAAGCAGGTACTCAACATGAGCTCATTGCAACAGCAGCCGAAGGCGACTATGAAATTATTACAGTGGTACAGTATTACCACAGTTAATTTTATGTAGTTGTGACTTAATGCTGCTTTCTCTCAACTGCCAGTATAGCCATGTGCAGACTCTACGTGTGTGTGTGTGTGTGTGTGTGTGTGTGTGTGTGTGTGTGTGTGTTGGTTTCGATAAACTTTAACTTTTTATATAGATTTTTGTATGTTTTATGGTAGTATGATAAAATAGACTAGTATCACATATGTTATGCATTCATGACATACCTTTTTCTTAATTTTTCAATATTTCCAGACTATGAAGTTCATCTGAGAGTTTTTTCAAATTGTCAAAAATCTAAAAAAATTCCCAATATATTTCTTGAAAAAAATCTATGTATCTATATATAGATATACAGATGCGCATATATATGTGTGTGTGTGTGTGTGTGTGTGTATACATACATATGTGATTAAACTTGGCAAGAAATATGCCTGATCTATATGTATTTGGTATAAATGCAAAACTACTGAAGGGCATAAAAATCTGTTTAATGTGTGAAAAGTCATAATTTTATCTAAGCAGAAAGATTTGATCTAGTAAAGGCATTAATTTTTCCAAATTAATTTATAAATTGGATGAAATATTAAACAAAGTAATAAGGAAATAGTTTAACTAGAAATGTTTAATTCATCTAGAATAACAAATAGATTATTGTAAAAATTTTTTTCAAAAATGATAAAGAAGGGAGATGTCCCATACCGAGTTTGCAATATATCATAAAGTTAGCTGTAATAACTGAAATTATTCCTGATGTCATCAAGGTTCACTATGGATACAAATTCACTTAAATTTAAATATCCACTTCTAGACATGGGGAGGAAGAGTAGCAAAGTTGCTTGAAAGCATAGACTTTGGTTTCAGATCTGGCGTTGTCTCTATGTCTTTCATCAATAACTTAAACTCTCTAAGCTTTGAGATCTCATTTGCAAAATGAAGTCAAAATGTGCACTTACCAGGTTGTTGCAAGAGTCAGATGAGAGAGTTAATGTCAAGCCATTAACACTGTATTTGACAGATAGGAAGGGCTCATTAAATAGTAGGTAACTGTGTATGTTAGTTATTTTAGTTATGCATAAGTAAAGCAGCTAAGCTCTTTTGTTAGAGAATGGTTTGGGGGTGAGCAAATTGTGGTATATGTTGTCATGTTGCCAGTTTGTAACAATGGTAGTTTAACTTTGTACATAAAATATATATAAATTTTTTTTATTTTTTAACGTTTATTTATTTTTGAGACAGAGAGAGGCAGAGCATGAACGGGGGAGGGTCAGAGAGAGAGGGCGACACAGAATCGGAAGTAGGCTCCAGGCTCTGGGCCATCATCAGCCCAGAGCCCGACGCGGGGCTCGAACTCACGGACCGTGAGATCGTGACCTGAGCTGAAGTCTGACGCTTAACCGACTGAGCCACCCAGGCGCCCCCATAAAATACTTTTATAATTAGCTCATCTGCAGGTTGGCACAGAGACCAGTAAGTAGTGATTTATGTTGAGCAAATGAGATACATCTTCTAGAAGAAAAAAACCTATAGGTACAACACATTTTAAAGGGAAACATTTATTTTAATGAAAATTACAGATATCATGACATTTCATAACTAAACATTCCACACTGCATCATTAACAAAGGACATTTTTCCCTAACCACAATTCCATTTTGATATTAGATAAAATGAAACTATACTTCCACTACCATCAAATAAGCAGTCTATGCTCAAATTTCTCCAGTTGTTACCAAATTATTTTTGTAACATTGCGTTTGTTGTATTCATCAAGACTCTTTTAATCCAAAAGTATCATTTCTTTCCCCCTTTATTTACTTCTTTGTTGTTGTTGTTGTTGTTAATCATCATGGTTTTCTTATTTGTTTTTTCCCCTTTATGAAATGACGTGGAGAGAGTGGGCCAATTGTTCAATAGTCTTGTGGAATTTCTTCATTCTGGATTTGTCTAGCTGCCTTGTTTGACTTATTCTCCTACTCTTTATATTTTTCTATTCCCAGTGGAATTTATATCTAAAGGCTTGATTAAACATTTTGACAAAAATTCTTCATAAATACGAATTTCATATTGCGTAACATCAGGAAGTACAGTAAGCCTGTTTGTGTCACTGTTGGTGGATTTCAGGGTAATCCCTGGGTTAAGGGGTTAACAGGCAGATCTCCTTACTGTAAAGTTATGTATTTTCCCTTACATTTGGCAAATAACTAAAGATATGATACTTTTGCACCTTGTAAAACTATCCAGGTCCCCATTCATTTTTTTAGCTAAGGTCTTAGCATCCTTTGATGATTCTTGCCAGAACCAATTATATTATTAGGGATTTTTAAATAATAATTTTTAGTTCTGTCATTTGTTCTACATTTTTGGCTGGAATACTTTGACACAACTACAAAAAAAAAAGAGGAAATTAAGATGAAATGTTCTGAAATTTATTATAAAAAAATTTAGGGGCCCCTGGCTGGCTCAGTCGGTGGAGCATGTGACTCGTAATCTTGGGGTTGTGAGATTGAGCCCCACATTGGGTGTAAAGATTACTTAAAAATAAAATCTTAAAGAAACATTTAAGCAAATATCTAAATGTTGTTTAGACTTATTTGACCTTGCCAGAAGTTCACGACTCTACCTTCCTTCTTGAAGGCAAATTGTTGGTGATTTTAAAAGGCTTACTTTGAATAGCTTAGTCATTCATTCCAAGAATATATTTAAGTGTCTGTTATGGTAGACCCTGGTCAGAGGTTTTCCTTGAAAGGAAAAAGATGCCTCAACATAAATGTAAATTACTCCAAATTCTGGCTTGTCCAATGGTTCCTGTTTCTCACACTTTGTAGGTCTCCTAGGGTCTCCTAAGACTAATTTTTTGGATTTGTGTGTTTAATAAATATATAATAATCATTATCATAAGAATATATTTTTTTGTATCTTACTTTCAACAAAGACATATTCATATAAACTATCTCAACCATATTGGAGCACCTGCCATTTCTTACATTACCTTCTTATATAATGAAAAGAATTCTGGAGTGGCCACACCAGCAACCTGTGACAGTTTGTGACAGTGGTTCTTGTCTTAGCATAGCCCTTTATTGATTATATCACTTTAGAAAAGTTGGATCTTAACTTCCTCATAAAGACAAAACCTGTATTTGTATAGTGATTTATGCTGTGTAATGTACCATCCCATATATTGTCTCACCCAATCAGCTGAATAGGGACATAAATGCATATTATAATCTCTATTATACAAATGAAGAAATTAAGGCACTGCCCATTTAAATATCCTCAGACACTCATTGTTTTCTTCTGTCTATGACCTACAAGATTTCATGGAGGCTATTGTGGTCACTTTTAGCTTCATCTAAAACTCAGGAATAAAATACCAGATCTGATTTGACACACTGTGCTTTTCCACTACTCCAGGCTGCCTCACATGTAAATGGAAGAAATACCACCTCCCTTCTATTTTTCCAGAGTGACTGAAAGGATCAATTAGGATAATTCAGATGAATATACTCTAAAAGTCTTGAAGTAATATTTAAATAGGAGGTAGTACCTTAGTCCATTCAGGCTGCCGTAAAAACATACCACAGACTGGGTAGCTTATAAACACAGAAATGTATTTCTCACAGTTCTGGAGTCTGGAAGTCCAAAATCAAGGTACTGGCAAGGTATTGCCAGTATTGTTGCATTCTGATGAAAGTCCTCGTCCTGATTCATAGCCAGGGTCTTTTCAATATGTCCTGACATGGAGGAAAAGGTTGGGGATCTCTCTGAAACCTTTTCTTATAAGACACTAATCCCATTCATGAAGGCTCCACCGCCTGACTTAAGCAACTTCCAAAGGCCTTAGCTTTTAACACCATCATCTTTGGGGAATGAGATTTTAAAGTATGAATTTGGGGAGGACACAAACATTCAGACAATAGCCGGTAGACTTTCCTATTAAGAAGAAATCAAAATCACAACCTAATATGATCATGATGAGTGTTAGAGCTTTGTGTTTCAGAATGTAGTCCAGGCCCACCTGCCTCAGAATTGCCTGGGATACCTGTGAATAGTACAGAACCTCAAACCAGCCAATGATCTGCTGAATACAATACCTGTGGGTTCATGCACACGAAAGCTTAAAAATGAAAACCTCAAGTGAAAAATCTCCATGACATTGGCCCCTCTTCTGCTTAACTAAACCAGTTTTAGGTGTTATATAGAGGCTATAGACTCCAATTCTATAAAGTATTTACCTTGTAGACACTTTGTAAGAGCCTAGCTGACATTCAGTGGATTGATCATACCATATTACCATATGGACAAGAATGGAGAACTGTCCAACATATGTAAAATATCTACTGAAATATGGGTCTCTATTAATGCAAAAGAAATATTTGTTAGGAAATAATTGCAGCTAACTTTTGGTGAACTGTCTGGATATGCATAGTCTGTCTCTCCAAACTCATTATCTGGTAGGAATTTGAAAGAAATTAGTGTTATCTATTACTTGTTTATTTATGAACTTGTTTTCAGACAGCAAACTGCAGGTCCATATTCACTAGAATATGGATAATTGTGTCAGACTTCCAAATCCAACTAAAGAATCAAGACCATATGAAGATTTTACTTTTCCTTTAAGCCAGTAGTTTTCAACCTGGGCTGTACATTGGCATCCCCTGGAGTGATAAAGATATACTAGTAGCTGGGTCACATCTCCAGAGAAGCTGACTTCACTGGCTTGAGACTGGGTCAGAGAATCTTAATTTTTAAGGACCTTAGGTGACTCCAACAAGGACTGAGAACCACTCCCTTAAATAAAAAAGCATAGTATGCAATATACGTGACATCTATCATTATTCCCTTGGTGCCATAAGAAATGGGGAGAAATAAAGATAAAAACTTGATAAAAAATTGGATAAACTCTCATAAAGTGGCCACTTTGGCAAACAGTCATTGTAATAGTCATACAGAGAAGTTTCTATATTCAATTATCATCTAATCTTCATCGGAAGCTTGCCAAGTTTCACGTGATAATTATCTCTAGTGACTGTCAACACTGACTGCATATTAGAATCACTTAGACAGGTTTATAAAACTATGAGAAGCCTGGAACCCCATCTTAAAAATTCTAGTCTGTTTGGTTTGAGGTGATAACCAAGTGAGGACCACTGGCCTATACCATCTGGGTGAGGAGGCAGATGGGCAAGACTTTATTGGTGACATTAAGTCTTTAATTCTGTTAGTTGTTATCGACAGAGTGTGATGTAACAAAGAACTACTCAGTTTTACAATATGCTGTAAGCTGAACTATGAAGCACCTGAGATGTGGTCATTCTTATGGATTATGTAGTATTAGTTGGATTCCAAACCGTCTTTCACATAAAATATAAAACCATAAAACATAAAAGTTTCTACAAAAGAACTCACAATCTCCTGGGGAAAACCTAGCATGGTGACCTGAGCTTTACAGTAAAAGAAGAATCCAGGAAGCACATCAGAAGGCTTACTTCCTTCTCTTATCCACAGGGCACACTGTGGAGCGGAAGAAGCAGTCAGTGATTTGGCTAGTACCATCTCCTTCTGTGTGCCTCTTCAGCCACTAGTGTTAGGTCTCATGTAAGACGTTGTAGTCGTATAGAAGCAGCATAGGGTAGTGGTTAAAAGCGTGGACTCAGGCACCACGCTGCCTTGAAATAATAGAGGTATAAAGGAGGCAGAGAACATCTATATATTGCCAGATAGCAATTGTACACAGCCAATACTTAAAATAGTCTGTGTGGCACATAGAAAAAAAGAGAGAGTTTTGCCGCTGGCCTTGAGTGTGGAGAAGTGGAGGCAAGAACTCCTACAGAGATTCTGCAGCCACAGGGAGCAACCTGCTTCGAATGAGCCCACACAGCAGAAGGCAGAGCTCAGATGCAATGAGAGGAGCAGAGTCTGGGAAAACTGAGCCCCAAACACACTGTGCTGGAGCCACTTGGCCACACCACGTGCTTTTTTGTTCGATGACTCAACAAATTGTTTATATCCTCAAATCAAAATAATAGGCTAGGATCTGAGAAATGTGCCATGTATATAGCAATACTTTACTCTTTTTCTTTACCCCCCAGAATGCACTAGGGTCACTATTCATGGTTTATATGCTCCTTTGCCCTTGTATGCCCTGTAAGAGACATCTAAGGGTTATGAAAATCGGCTCTATCAATAACGTAATGTAGGTCAAACTACCTACCTTTTCCTTTATTTTTGACTAAAATATTCACAGAGCCATATGTAATTACCTCAGGAACTCAAAAATGGTAACAGGGTCAGACAGAACACATACATAGTTTTTATAAAGAAAAAGTCACTTAAGTTGCATAATTATGATTTGATCAAGCACATCTGCTATTCCAGGTAGTTGTCAATTACAGGAGAAAAAAAATTCAATTGGCATATGTGTGTCAGATGCAAGATGCTTATTGAGAGTGCTTGATAAATTAAAAGGTGGACATTTTAAAGAATTTAGGACTTTTCATTACATTGCAGGAAAATTACTTTCACTTAAATATATGATTGTTAAATTTCTTAACTTTTCAATGGTTGCAATACAAATATAATTTGCAAAATTACTTTTAAACCTTGTAGAGATGTTCATTTTAAATGCCTCAATACATTATATATTGTCATATTCAGTCTAACAATATTACTTTGGTTTTCATATTGTTTGGGTAATTATAAATAACTACTAAAGACAAGGTTTTGAAAAAGTACCCATTCAAGAATTATTTAAAAAGGCATGAGTCTTTTTTAAAAAGAGGGCTTATACAGGATGAGTCTTCCTGTAAAAACTATAAACTCAAAGGAGTTTTGAAGTGTGAATATCTGGAAACACAAAGCTCTTCACGTTACAAAGATACAGTAATTTGGAGATTTCTGTTTCACTTTTGTCTTTGAAGATGGATTAAAAACAACAATAACACAAAGTAAATGGAGCCTGTCTTTACCATGCTCATTAATTATTTTGATGATCACAACAACTTATGATGAAGACAAGTCTATCTACTGTAAATTTTTTATTCATTCATTTAATGATTATAGATTAAATCCCCACTATGTGCAAACCCCACATTATGCTTTATTTAAACAGAGGAAAACATAAGGAATAATGAAAGCTTTCCCCAAAAAAAATATTTATTTCTTTATCACTTTTCTCAGTGCACCTAAACTTCCTTGTTTCTTAGGCTATAAATAAAGGGGTTTAGCAGAGGGATTATAACCGTGTAGAACAATGAATACATTTTATCCTGATATTGATCTGGCCCAGACCCAGGACGCACATACATGAAGAAGAGAGTGCCATAGAACAAAGAGACAGAGAGCAGGTGGGCGCTGCACGTGGAGAAGGCTTTGCTCCTGCCCTTCTCAGACTTCTTTTTCAGGATGGCAAAGAGGACACGGGTATAAGACACCACGATGGTCGTAAAAGTAAAAGCTTGTATACAAGCAGCAAAAATAAAAATCACCAACGCATTAAGAGACGGGTCAGTGCAAGAAATTGTATATAGTGACAAAATTTCACAGTAGAAATGAGGTATTATATTGGACCTGCAGAAGGTTAATCTAAATAATAATCCCACATGAATGACGGGATGCAGAAAACCAATCGCATATGACACACTTATCAACCAGGTACAGAGTCGGTTGGACATCACCACTGGATAACGCAAGGGGTTGCATATGGCTGCGTAGCGGTCATAGGCCATCACTACCAAGAGGAAACACTCTGTGGTGGCACTGGAAGCAAAAATATAAAATTGGGTGATGCATTTGACCAGGGATATCATGTGACTGTTAGATAAAAAATTCATTAACATCTTTGGAGTCACAGAGGATGAGGAACAGGCATCTGCAAGGGCCAAACTAGCAAGGAATAAGTACATGGGGGTGTGAAGATGGGGGTCCTTCCAGGTGAGGAAAATCAGTCCGAGGTTGCCCACCATGGTGGTGAGATAGATGACCAAGAACGCCAGGAACAGGGGGGCCTGCATCCCTGGACGATCTGTCAGTCCTGTGAGAACAAACTGCGTCACCTGTGTCTTGTTTGTCTCCATCATATCCACTCAGGCTGATTACTACCATGAGAGAATAGGTAAAGGAAAAAAAAAACAATCAAAGGTCATGAAAACTGGTATCGAATGGTAATGTCTGTTCCCTATTTCAGATGGCACTTTCTCAACAAATATGAAGGGACAGTGTTTCTCTTTTTTACAAACACACTTAAGGGCATTAAGTATATAGTAAATAATTTTGAGAAAGATTTTTTAAAAAGGCTTTTAAGTACATACATATTTAGAATTGAATATATTAACAGTGAATTGTTTTTCAGAACTGAGAATAAAAACATACAGTTTATATGAAAGTCTCTAAAAACAGCAGCAGTTCAGTTTCAAAAGTGTTATTATTACTCTTTTCAGAAAATCTTGTGTATCTTTTCTATTGAATGAAAAATGGACTCTGTCTTTGATATTAATGATATACATCATTCAGTTCCTTTAAGGCATTAATAGGTTAAATAAGAAGACAGTAAATTAATATTGCATTACTGTTTTTACTGTCCATTATCATTGTTATTTGATTATATATTCATATAAATCACCCCAGATACCTAATCAAGTCTTTTGATTTTATATTACTCAAAACCACTCTTAATTTCTAATTAACACTTTTTAATTATCCCCAATAAACTCTCATATGTGAATATAATCATTCATTCAGTCACCAAATATCTGTGTAGTACCTCCTCAGTTAGAACGCTGTCATTCTTAGCTCAGTCACACGTAGAAACTCTACCTGGTGTCGCACCCAAGATAAAAAAATAAAAGCCCCCCCCTTTGAAGAGGAGTGAAGAAACAAAGACACCACCAGCTTATTTACAGGTTTGGGAAGGATCCAAAGGCCGTCATTTTATAGGCCAAATAAAACAATTACCATCCAATTAACTGAGAATATGTTTTAATATTTCAGAGGCACAAATTCTAAAATGATTGGAAGGATTTTTCTTTTCCTGTTCTTTTTGGGATTACAAGTAGGACTATCAAAGTCAAGGTGGAATGAAACATTACAAATGACACCACAGTAGAAAAAATAACCAGTGTTTTGAAAAGGTGGATTCAATTTAAATAGTAGAAATTATAAATTTTGTTTAAAAGGCAAAGCAAATGAGAAAAGATGAATCACAGTAATAGGTAATGACTAACATAAATCCAGTCGAGACAGTTAAGAGTCCCAGACTAAAAATGTATCCACGAGTTTTACAAGCCTAAGGAAGCAAGTGAGAAGGCTAGATCTTGTGGAGACCCAGGAGAAGAAAACCTCAGTCCTCACCATCACAATGCATTTCACAAATAATGCACAAGTCTGAACATAAAATATGTTTTGTGTATTCAGATCCCTGCCTTGGTATCTAAAACAGGATCTACCCATTTACAAACAGCTGATCTAAATATTAACCATTCAAAGGAATATTTCCCATTTTTAGATTCACAGCTCCCAGGCTTTCATACCAAGACCACCCAAGTGGGTATCATTCTATCCCATATGTTTAGTTCTCTTTTTTTTAATTTTTTATGTTTATTTATTTCTGAGACAGAGAGAGACAGAGCATGAGTGGGAGAGGGGCAGAAAGAGAGGGAGACACAGAATCAGAAGCAGGCTCCAGGCTCTGAGCCATCAGCCCAGAGCCCGACGCAGGACTCGGGCTCACAGACCGCAAGATCATGACCTGAGCCGAAGTGGGTCGCTCAGCCGACTGAGCCACCCAGGCGCCCCATGTTTACTTCTATAACCCAGTCACCAGTTCTGTACAGAAGCTGAAGACTTCATTCCCCAAGTCTGTACTGGCCTGAAACATTTCCCTAAAGTGCCAGCTTGGTGATTCAAAGACAGAGAACAATACAGAAAATTGAGGGAAGACAGAGTTTGTGAAATATTCAGTTCTAATGAGAATAATGTTTGAACAATAAAAATACATATGAGACTTGAGGTATTTTCTATAAAAAGTCACCTGGAATTTTTTCCCCTGTGAAAAGGAAACCACTTGGAGAAAAACTTCTTCTCCATCTTCGTGGAAATAGAAAAAGAGAAAATGTGTTTGAGATTTACATTAGACATTAAGAAACAGAGACGCTGTTAGTATCAGCAATAATCATCAAATAAACACGCTGCTGTCAAATCGCTACAAACACCCGATTATCCTTATTTTCCGCTCTTCACAGAATATAACAAGTTGTGGCTCTTAATAGTTGTGGCGAACTCTTTTGTATGTGCGTACATGTTTCCAGCAAAGTATCATCTTAAAAAAGATCCAAGTAGAAGGGGAAATCATACACTCCTTTAAAAAACCCCATAACTCTATGATTCTTAACAGTCAGAAATCTTCTTCGTTCTGTTTGTGTTTCCATGTAAATGAAATGCCAGAATGAATTTTAATTTTCAAAGACACAAAAAATATTAAATGTGTTTTATAACTCATTATACTGCCCCCCCAAATTAACAATAATATAACAATATTTCAGAGGCTTTGAATCTCTATTCCACGTCTGAATTGGCAAGTAATTATGAGCTTTATGACCCTTGTTTTGAGGTTCTCATCTAAAGCACCAGATTTTCTAAGGTACATTTCCACCCACAGTCTGTGTGACTATGACCCCCCCCTCTGCTCTTTAGTAGGTAGCATAAGCATAGTAGTAAAGCACACAATGCCATAACTGAATTGCCTGAGTTCAATTCTTCATTCTACAAAGACATAGCTTGATGTCTAAAAGTTTTCAGAGGAAATACACAATGTTTATTTAGCTATTCAATTCAGGATGTTCCATTTGGAAACTAAATCATCTGAAAAATATTTTTCACAAATTTTGATAGCTCATGAGAAACTCTTGGTACTAAAATGGTATTTTCTAATAGTTTTCTTGGAAAGAATAATTTACAATAAAATAAAGTACTGTATTCTCACCTAATGCTTATAAGAAGATGCAGAGATGCCATAAAATATAAATTTTCATGAAGAGCTCTTAAGATACAAGAAAAAAAATGTCAAAGACAACTATTTGTTTCATGTTATTTTTCTTTGAAAAATACTGTTTGGAAGGGAAGATATTTATTTCTTCCCATCTTCAAACCTGTTTGTGAACATAGTATTGAAATTCCCTCAATGGCACCAAAAGATTCCCTGTAGAATGAAGTCAACCTACTGGGCATTATAGGCATAATCAACAAATCACTTCTAACATAGACTTTTGTGACTGTTCTTTTTATAGCTTCTTTCTTTCTTCTGCAAACAAAAACATTACAGGTTAATGGCAGAAAAAACATTGAAAATGTAAAACAGCAAAAAGAAAACAAACTGCTATAATTCGCTAATCACTGATAAGAACAGTTAACTTTTTAGTATATATTTCTGCCATCATTTATCTATACATGTAGCTATTTTTATGTATACTTTATTATATGTAATTAATACATATATTTATATTTACATAATAATATAAACATTTTATATATACATATAAAAATAAAATTATGGCACTGCTATACATAATTTTTCATAAACCAGTTTTTATTTAAGTGTGGTTGGCATATAATATTATATTAGTTTCAGGTGTACAACAAAGTGATTTGACTTTTTTTTAATGCTTATTTATTATTGAAGGAGAGAGACAGAGCGTGAGCGGGGAGGGGCAGAGAGAGAGAGGGAGTCACAGAATCTGAAGTGGGCTCCAGGCTCTGAGCTGTCAGCACAGAGCCTGACGCAAGGCTCGAACTCACGAGCAATGAAATCATGACCTGAGCTGAAGATGGACGCTTAATCGACTGAGCCAACCCAGGTGCCCCAATTTGACATTTATGTAAGTTATGAAATGATCACCATGTAGGTCTAGCTAACATCTGTAATCATGTATAGTTACTACAATATTATTGACTATATTCCCTATGCTGTACATTACATCTCCATAACTCACTTATTTTATAGCTGGAAGTTTATATCTCTTAATCTCCACCTATTTCACCTATCCCCCTAACCCTTTTCCTCCGGCAAACAACAGTTTGCTCTCTGCACTTATGAGTGTGTTATTGTTTTATTTCTTTTGTTTTTTAGATTTCACATATAAAGTAAAATCATACAGCATTTGTCTTTCTCTTTTTTACTTATTTCACTTAGCATAATACCCTCTAGGTTCATGCATGTTGTAGCAAATAGCAAGATTTCATTCATTTTATGGTTGAATAATATTCCATTGATGTGTGTGTGTGTGTGTGTGTGTGTGTGTGTGTACACAATACACACACACACATATCACATCTTTATCCACTCATCTATTAATGGACACTTAAGTTGCTTTCATATCTTGGCAGTTGTAAATAATGCTAAACATAAGGGTGTATATATCTTTTTGAAATTATTTCATTTTCTTTGAGCAAATATTCAGAATTGGAATTACTGGATTGTATGGTACTCCTATTTTTAATTTTTTGAGGAAACTCTATACTGTTTTCCACAGTGCCTGCACCAGTATTCCCACCACCAGAGCACGAGGGTTCCCTTTTCTCCACATCTTCACCAACACTTGTTATTTCATGTCTTGTTGATATTAGCCAGGTGTGAGGTAATATCTCATTTTGGTTTTGATTTGCATTTCCTTAAGGCTTAGCATTGTTAAGTATTTTTTCATATATCTGTTGGTCATCTCTATATCTTCTTGGGAAAATGTCTGTTCAGGTCCTCTGTCCATTTTTTAAACAGATTGTTTGATTTCTTTTTTTTTTTTTGGTGCTGAGTTGTATGAGTTCTTTATATATTTTGGATATTTAACTCCTATCAGCTATATCATTTGAAAATACCTTCCCCCACTAAGAAGCTTGCCTTTTTGTTTTGTTGATGGTTTCCTTTGCTGTGCAAAAGATTTTTAGGTTGACACAGATCCAAATGTTTTGCTTTTGTTGCATTTGCCTGAGGAAACAGGTCCAAAAATTATTGCTAAGACCAATGTCCAACACTTTACTGCTTGTTTTCTTTTAGGAGATTTATGGTTTCAGGTCGTACGTTTAGGTCCTTAATCCATTTTGAGTTTATTTTTGTATATAGTATAAGAAAATGGTTCAGGTCCATTCTTTTGCTGGTAGCTGTCACGTTTTCCCAGTACCATTTATTGAAAAGATTGTCTTTTCCCCACTTTATATTCTTGGTCCTTTTTGTAGATTAGTTGACTGTATAAGTATGGGTTTATTTCTGGGCTCTCCCTTGTGTTCCATGGATCTATATGTGTAGCTTGTGCCAGTGCCATACTGTTTGAATGTAGATAATATATTTTGAAATCTGAGGATTTCAAATCTTGATGATTTGTTCTAGTTCTGTGGGAAATGCCATTCATATTTTGATAGGGATTGCATTGAATCTATAGATTGCTTTGACTAGTAAGGACATTTTAGCAACATGAATTCTTTCAATCCACAAGCACGGTTTATCTTTTTATTTATTTTTGTCATCTTCAATTTCTTTCATCAATGTCTTCTAGTTTTCAGAGTACAGGTTTTTCAACTCCTCGGTTAATTTATTCCTAGGTACTTATTCTCTTTGACATAAATGTAAATGGAAGTATTCTCTTGATTTCTTTTTCTGATAGTTTTTTATTAGTACATAGAAATACAACAGATTTCTGTATATTAATTTTCTATCCTGAAACCTTAATTAATTCATTTATTAGTTCTAAATATTTTTCGTAAAATCTTTAGCATTTTCTATATATAGTATCATTTCATTTGCAAATAGTGATAGTTTTACTTCTTTTTCCCAGTTGGATGCTTTTTATTTCTTTTTCTTGTTTGATTTATAAGGTAGGCTTTCCTATTAAGAAAAAAGAAAAATTCAAAATCTAAAGTGATGGTCATGAATGTTTGATCAATTTTAGTGCTTTGTCTCTCAAAATGTGACCCAAACCACATCTGCATCAGAATCAGCTGGGATGGCTCTGAATAATGCAGAACCTCAAGCCCACTGATGATCTACTGAATCTAATACCTGTGGTCTTGTGCACAACAAAGTTTAAGAATGAAAATGTTGACTCAGAGGGGAAGATGGCAGTGTAGGAGGACGCTGGGCTCACCTCGTCCTGCTGATTGCTTAGGTTCCACCCACATCTGCCTAAATAACCCAGAAAACCACCAGAAGACTAGCAGAACGGATTCTCCAGAGCCAAGATAGACAAGAGGCCCACAGAAGAGGGTAGGAAGGGCGGAGAGGCAGTGCGCACTACATGGACTGGCGGGAGGGAGTTGGGGTGGTGGAGAGGCAGCCCACTGGGCAAGGCAGAGCCCCTGAGTCTGGCTTGTAAAAGCAGAGGGGCTGGACTTCGTGAATTCTGATAGCCATCAGGATTTAACATCTGGAATGTTAAAAGTCAACAGCTCTGCTCTCGGAGAGCAGGGAGGGCGAGAGGATGCCGGGAGGGAGAGTCGTTGAGCCCCGAAAGACAGAGCTCAGCTCAGCGTAGAAACAAAGGCCCTGGCAAGCGCCATTCCCCTCTCCCACCCCCAGATGAAATTCCAAAGGGAACCAGTTCCCATCACTGAACTTGCTTGCATGGCACAAAGGCCCAGTGCTGTGCTTCTGTGGATCCATCCCTCCATGGGCCTGCCTCCCTCCTGGTGCTGCAGGGCCCCTCCCCCAGGGGACCACCAACTGCAAAGCAAGCTAAGCCTTCCCCTCCTGCCCCTGTGCAACTTGCAGATCCACCCCAGCTAATACGCCCTTGACCAGATCCCATCAAAGCAGCACCACAAGCCTGGCAGTGTGCAAGTAGCCCAGACAGGGGCCACACCACTCCACAGTGAGTCCTGCCCCTGGAAGAGGGGAAGGTAAGGTACACGCCAGTCTGACTATGGCCCCAGCAGTGGGCTGGAGGCAGACATCAAGTCTGACTACAGCCCCGCCCACCAACGCAAGTTACTCCCGACACCACAAGGGAAGAGCCCTGCAGTTCCGCACCACTCCAGGGACTATCCAAAATGATGAAATGGAAGAATTCTCCTCAAAAGAAACTCCAGGAAGTAGTGACAGCTAACGAACTGATCAAAAACGATTTAAGCAATATAACAGAACAAGAATTTAGAATAATAGTCATAAAATTAATCGCTGGGCTTGAAAAAAGCATAGAGGACAGCAGAGAATGTATTGCTACAGAGATCAAGGGACTAGGAAATAGTCATGAGGAGCTAAAAATGCTATAAATGAGGTGCAAAATAAAATGGAGGTGGCCATAGCACAGATTGAAGAGGCAGAAGAGAGAAGAGGTGAAGTAGAAGATAAAATTATGGAAAAAGAAGAAGCTGAGAAAAAGATAAAAAAATCCAGGAGTATGAGGGGAAAATTAGAGAACTAAGTGATGCAATCAAACGGAACAATATCCATATCATAGGAATTCCAGAAGAAGAAGAGAGAAAGGGGCTGAAGGTGTACTTAAATCATAGCTGAGAACTTCCCTGATCTGGGGAAGGAAAAAGGCATTGAAATGCAAGAGGCACAGAAAACTCCCTTCAGACATAACTTGAATCGATCTTCTGCACAACATATCATAGTGAAATGAGCAAAATACAAGGATAAAGAGAAAATTCTGAAAGCAGCTAGGGATAAACAGGCTCTAACTTACAAAGGGAGACCCATAAGACAGGTGGCAGACCTATCTACTGAAATTTGGCAGGCCAGAAAGGAATGGTAGGAAATCTTCAATGTGCTAAACAGAAAAAATATGCAGCGAAGAATCCTTTATCCAGCAAGTCTGTCATTCAGAATAGAAGGAGAAAGAAAGGTTTTCCCAAACAAACAAAACTGAAGGAATTTATCACCACTAAACCAGCCCTACAAGAGATCCTAAGGGGGATTCTGTGAGTGAAATGTTGCAAGGACCACAAAGTACCAGAGACATCACTACAAGCATGAAACCTACAGATATCACAATGACTCTAAACCCTTATCTTTCTATAATAACACTGAATATAAATGGACTAAATGCTCCAACCAAAAGACATACGGTATCAGAATGGATAAAAAAACAAGATCCATCTATTTGCTGTCTACAAGAGACTCATTTTAGACCTGAGGACACGTTCAGACTGAAAGTCAGGGGATGGAGAACTATCCATCATGCTACTGGAAGTCAAAAGAAAGCTGGAGTAGCCATACTTATATCAGACAAGCTAAACTTTAAATTAAATGCAGAAGATGAAGAAGGGCATTATATAATAATTATAGGGTCTATCCATCAGGAAGAGCTAACAATTATAAATGTCTATGCACCGAATATGGAAGCCCCCAAATACATAAAGCAATTAATCACAAACATAAGCAACCTTATTGAGAAGAATGTGGTCATTGCAGGGGACTTTAATACCCCACTTACAACAATGGATAGATCATCTAGACACAGAATCAATAACAAAACAAGGGCCCTGAATGATACATTGGATCATATGGACTTGACAGATATATTTAGAACTCCACATCCCAAAGCAACGGAATATACTTTCTTCTCAAGTGCACATGGGACATTCTCCAAGATAGAACACATACTGGGTCACAAAACAGCCCTTCATAAGTATACAAGAATTGAGATCATACCATGCACACTTTCAGACCACAATGCTATGAAACTTGAAATCAACCACAGAGAAGTCTGGAAAACCTCCAAAAGCATGGAGGTTAAAGAACACCCTACTGGGGCGACTGGGTGGCTCAGCCGGTTAAGCGGCCGACTTCGGCTCAGGTCATGATTTCGTGGTCCATGAGTTCGAGCCCCGAGGGTCTCTGACCCTCCCCCATTCATGCTCTGTCTCTCTCTGTCTCAAAAATAAATAAACGTTAAAAAAAAATTAAAAAAAAGAACACCCTACTAAAGAATGAATGGGTCAACCAGGCAATTAGAGAAGAAATTAAAAAATATATGGAAACAAGTGAAAATGAAAATATAACCATCCAAATGCTTTGGGATGCAGTAAAGGCAGTCCTGAGAGGAAAATTCATTGCAATCCAGGCCTATCTCAAGAAACAAGAAAAATCCCAAATACAAAATCTAACAGCACACCTAAAGGAACTAGAAGCAGAGCAGCAAAGACACCCCAAACCCACCAGAAGAAGAGAAATAATAAAGATCAGAGCAGAAATAAACAATATAGAATCTAAAACAACTGTAGAGCATATCAATGAAACCAAGAGTTGGTTTTTTGAAAAAATAAACAAAATTGATAAACCTCTAGCTAGGCTTCTCAAAAAGAAAAGGGAGAGGACCCAAATAGATAACATCATGAGTGAAAATGGAATTATTACAACCAATCCCTCAGAGATACAATTATCAGGAAATACTATAAAAAATTGTATACCAACAAACTGGACAACCTGGAAGAAATGGACAAATTCCTAAGCACCCACACACTTCCAAAACTGAAACATAAAGAAATAGAAAACTTGCACAGACCCATAACCAGCGAAGAAATTGAATCAGTTATCAAAAATCTCCCAACAAATAAGAGTCCAGGACCAGAAGGCTTCCCTGGGGAATACTACCAGATATTTAAAGCAGAGATAATACCTAGCCTTCTCAAGCTTTTCCAAAAAATAGAAAGGGAAGGAAAACTTCCAGACTTATTCTATGAAGCCAGAATTACTTTGATTCCCAAACCAGACAGAGACCCAGCAAAAAAGAGAACTACAGGCCAATATCCCTGATGAATATGGATGCAAAAATTCTCAATAAGATACTAGCAAATCTAATTCAACAGCATATAAAAAGAATTATTCACCATGATCAAGTGGGATTCATTCCTGGGCTGCAGGGCTGGTTCAACATTTGCAAATCAATCAATGTGATACATGACATTAATAAAAGAAAAGAACTATATGATCCTGTCAATCGATGCAGAAAAAGCATTTGACAAAATTCAGCATCCTGTCTTAATAAAAACCCTCAAGAAAGTAGGGATAGAAGGAACATACTTAAACATCATAAAGCCATTATGAAAAGCCCACAGCTAATATCATCCTCAATGGGGAAAAACCGAGAGCTTTCCCCCTGAGATCAGGAGCACGACAGGGATGCCCACTCTCACTGCTGTTGTTTAACATAGTGTTGGAAGATCTAGCATCAGCAATCAGACAACAAAGGGAAATCAAAGGCATCAAAATTGGCAAAGATGAAGTCAAGCTTTCACTTTTTGCAGATGACATGATACTATACATGGAAAACCCAACAGACTCCCCCAAAAGTCTGCTAGAACTGATACATGAATTCAGTAAAATCCAGGATACAAAATTAATGTACAGAAATCAGTTGCATTCTATACATTAATAATGAAGTAACAAAAAGACAAGAAACTGATCCCATTCACAATTGCACCAAGAATCATAAAATACCTAGGAATAAAACTGGTGCAGCTGCTCTGGAAAACAGTGTGGAGTTTCCTCAAAAAATTAAAAATAGATCTACCCTATGACCCAGCAGTAGCACTGCTAGGAATTTACCCAAGGGATACAGGAGTGCTGATGCATAGGGGCACTTGTACCCCAATGTTTATAGCAGCACTTTCAACAATAGCCAAATTATGGAAAGAGACTAAATGTCCATCAACTGATGAATGGATAAAGAAATTGTGGTTTATATACACAATGGAATACTACTTGGCAATGTTTTCACTCTTATGTGGAATCTGAGAAACGTAACAGAAGACCATGGGGGAGGGGAAGGGGGAAAAAAAAGTTAGGGAGGGAGGGAGCCAAACCATAAGAGACTCTTAAAAACTGAGAACAAACCAAGGGTTGATGGGGAGTGGGAGGGTGGGGAGGGTGGGCGATGGGCATTGAGGAGGGCACCCTTTGGGATGAGCACTGGGTGTTGTATGGAAACCAATTTGACAATAAATTTCATATTAAAAAAAAAGAATGAAAATGTCAAATGAAAGTCTTTGTATAATTGGTTTCTCTTCTTTTAACTGGCCAGTTGTAAATATTAAATAGAGGCTATCCACTCCAACTGTATAAATTAAGCACAAAGCCTACTTGGGATTCTCTCCCTCTCTCTCTACCCCTCACCCCTCAAAATAAATAAATAAACTGAAAAAATCAATTACTGTAATCCATAACATCAATAGGTAAAAAAAAAAAAAAACCACATGATCATATCAATAAATGCAGAGAACACATTTGACAAATCCAACACCTATTCATGATATAAATTTGGTAAACTAGGGATAAAGGGGAACTCCCCCAACTTGATAAAGAAGAGCAACAAAATACCTACAGATAACATCATATTTAATGGTGAGAAACTTGAAGCTTTCCCACTAAGACCAGGTACAAATCAAATATGTTCCCTTTTACCACTATTTGTTTTTTTTAATTTTAGAGAGACAGTGTGAGCAGGGGAGGGTTGGGTGGGGAGGGGGGGTGGGAGAGAATCTTAAGTAGGCTTCACATTCAGTACAGAGCTTGACATAGGGCTTGATCCCACAACTCCGGGATCATGACCTGAGCCGAAATCAAGAGTCAGATGCTCAACCTAATGAGCCACTGATATTTTTTAACATCATAGTGGAAGTCCTAGGTAATGCAATAATATAAGAAAATGAAATTTAAAAAAAATATACTGATTGGGGAAAAAAGAAATAAAACTTCTTCGTTCACAGAAGACATCTATGTAAAAAAATTTAAAGAAGTGGCCAAAAAACTCTCAGAATTACTAAGGGATTATAGTGAGGTTTTAGGATATGAGGTTAATATAAAAGAGTTAGTCCTTCCCTATATATCAGGAATGAACAAGTAGAATTTAAAAATAAAAACAAAGTACCACTTAACATTATCACACAAAAATGAAATACTCAGCTATAAATCTAACAGAATACGTACAAGGTATATATGAGAAAATCTACAAAACTCTGATGAATGAAATCAAAAAAGCACCAAATAAATGGAAAGATATTCCATGTTAACGAAAGAAAAATTTTAAATTATTAAGATGTCAGTTTTTCCCAATATGATCTTTAGGTTTAATGCAATGCCAATCAATATATCAGAAAGTTATTTTGCGGATATCTACAAACTGATTCTAAAGTTTATATGGAGAGACAAGGGCCCACTATAGTCAATACAATATTAAAGGAGAGTAAAGTTGGAGAACTGATGTACCTAATAAGCCACTTATTGTACTTATTGCTTAATATTTAAATGACAGTAACCAAGATAGTATAGTATTGGTGAAAGAATAGAAAAACAGGTCAGTGAGCAGGACAAAGAACTAGAAATAGACCCACATAAATAAAGTCAACTAATCTTTGATAAAGGAGCAAAGGCAATACAATGGAGCGCAGATAGTCTCTTCACCAAATGGTGTTGGAACAATTGTACATCCACTCGCAAAAAAATGAATCTAGATACACACCTTACCCTTCACAAAATTAACTCAAAATGGACTACGGATGCAAACATTAAAGGCAAAACTATAAATCTCCTAGAAGATAACATAAGAGAAAATCTAGGTGACCTTAGGTATGGTGATGCCTTTTTAGATACAACACCAAAGACATGATCCATGAAAAAAAAAAGGATGAGCTGGACTTTATTAAAATTAAAAACTTCTGCTCTGCAAAAGGTAATGTCAAGAGAACAAGAAGACAAGCCACAGACTGGGAAAAATTATTTACAAAAGACACATCTGATAAATGATAGTTATCTAAGATGAACAAAGAGTTCTTAAACCTCAGCAATAAGAAAAATAAACAAGCCAATTAAAAATGGGCCAAACACCTTAACAGACATGGCACTAAAGAAGATATACAAATGGCAAATAATATAAAAAGATGCTACACATCATATGTTACCAGGGAAATATAAATTTAAAAAACCATGAGCTACCACCACACATGTATTAGAATGGTCAAAACCTGGAACAGAGACAACACCATGTGCTGGCAAGGATGTGGACCAACAAGAAGTTTGGTTCATTGCTGGTGGGTGTACAAAATGGTCCAGCCATTCTTAAAGACTGTGGTGGTCTCTTACAAACTGAATGTACTCTTACCGTATAATCCAGCAGTTCCACTTGTTGGCATTTACCCAAACAAGTTGAAAACGTATGCCCGCACAAAAACCTGTACGCGGATGTTTACAGAAGCTTTATTCATAATTGCAAAGGCTAGAAAACAACCCATATTGTTGGTGAATGGATAAATCAACTGTGGTACATACAGACAATAAACTATTATTCAGTGCTAAACAGAAACGAACTATCAAGCCATGGAAAGACATGGAGGAAACTTAAATGCATATTATTAAGTGAAGGACGTCAACTGAAAATGCTACATACTGTATGGTTCTGATATATAATATTGAGGAAAAAGCAAAACTACTGAGACAGTAAAAATACCAGTGGTTGCCAGGGGTTGAAGGGAAAGAGATAAATAGGTGAGGCACAGAGGCTTTTTAGGTCAGTGAAAATACTGCATATGATACTATAATGATGGATACATGTCATTATTCATGTGTCCAAATCCATAGAAAGCACAACATTAAGAGTGAAGTATAATATAAGCTATGGACGTTGGGTGACTATCATGTATCTATGTAGGTCTATCAATTGTAACAAATGTACATCTTATGTTTGAAGATGTTGATAATAGGGGAGGATACACATGAGTAGAGAAAGTGGCTATGTAGAAAGTCTCCATACCCCCCTCTCAATTTTGCTGTGAACCTTAAGCTTCTGTAAAAAAAACTGTCATTTTAAAAAAAAAGATCTGGAAATGAACAGTGATGATGGTTGCACAATAATTTGAATATACTTAATAATTCTGTGCTGTACCCCAAAGCATGGTTAAAATGATAAATTTCATGCTATGTGTTTTTCACAATTTTAAAAATTGAATAAAAAATCAATCATATTTCTATATACTAACAATGTACAATTGGAAGCCAACACTTTTTAAATCAATGACATTTATAAGAATTCCAAAAACATAAACCACTTAGGTATAAATCTAACAAAATACATATTAGATCTGTATGCTGAAAACTATAAACACTGATAAAAGAAATCACAAAAGACCCAGGTAGAGGCATACCATGCTCATTGATTGGATAGCTCAACACAATAAGATGTTAATTATCACCACTTTGACCCACAGATTTAATGCAGTGTCAATCAAAATCGTAGCAGAATTGTTTTGTAGATGTAGAAAAGCTGACTTGAAAACTTGTACACAAGGACAAAAGAACTAGACTAATTAAAACAGCTTTGAAAAAGAAGAATAAAGTTGAAGGATTTTAAAATGTATTTACTATGAAGTTACAATGATCAAGGCAGTGTGGTATTAGCAAAGGAATAATAACATAAGACCATCATAACAGAATAGAATTTCTCCTATAGGCAATGGGAAAACACTTTTGCCAGAGAAAAGATATTAGAAAAAGAAGTATGATTAGTGTATATTAGCAAAACTACATATAGAAGAGAGTAAACTAGGAAGACTTGAGGCAAGGAGGCTGATTTAGATATATATTTATAGTAAGGCAAAAGGTGGCAATGGGAATACAAAGGAACTGCAAAAGAAGTTTTGAAGGAAAACACAATTTTTTTAAGTGGGCTCCATGCCCAATTTGAACTTACCACCTGAGATCAGGACCTGAGCTGAAATCAAGAGTCCAGCGCCTAATTGACTGAGCCACCTAGATGCCCCTCAACACATAAATTGGAAGAAAAAAAAAAGAGGAAAGAAAGAAAGAAAGAAGAAAGAAAGAAAGAAAGAAAGAAAGAAAGAAAGAAAGAAGAAAGAAAAGAAAAAACCAAATCTTGAAAATGGAAGGATCAAAGATGACTTCAAATTTTCGAGACTGGGAGACTGGAAGAATGGTGGGAATCATGATCAAAATCATGATGTTGGAAATACAAAGACTATATTAATAGAGAGGAGTAAGGTTGGCAGCTAACATTAATTGAGGTGATTGTTGTATTTTCATTGTGCAAAATGCACTATAGAAAGTTTCTCTTTCTATAGTGTTCACTTGTACCTCCTAGCATTCCCAGAGATAAAATTTTTACATGTAGGTAAGAGATGAAACCTTAAAAATATGCTCAGTATTCAGAGAAACCAACAAACATCATTAGTCAATCTACATTCGACATAAATAATTGCATTTTCCTCGATAGCAGGAACTTTTTCCCCCTGAGTCATTTGGCATTATATCATTAATCTTTTCCTTTAATAGTGCCTGTACTGTTAAGTGCAAATCATTGTGATTTTCCTTTGACAGGAAGAGGACACGTATTAGTGTGGTCCGGCTGGGTATGTGTAGTCTGTGCTGTCATCTAGTGGTCGTATTGTACTATTGCACCGTGATGAAGATTTCTCGGTTTTAGTGCCGCCCACTTTCTTCTATAGCAGAGCAAGATTCTCCAGTCCCCTCTCCTCCCACAACGCATTCTGTATCTCGGAACTGAACTGAGAGGGGAATAAAAAAAGTGGTGAAAAGGAAAGAAGCTTTACTAGAGCTCTGGTAATTCCGAGAAACGGAAGAGAAAACACCATCTCTGAATGAGAACAAAGATTTTGTGGAGGGGAGTGAATGTCCCCTACTGGCTGATCTTGGCATGGCCAGGTTATATTCTATTTCCAAGAGAGTAAAGCAAAATAAACAAGAAAGCAAACGCAAATGAATTGTATATAATCTCTCTAATCTTAGTTTCTTCATATATTAAAAAGACGAGGGGGTAGTCTAAGTGATCTCCAAAGTTTTTCATATCAAAGTTCCACAACTCCACAATTTTAATCTCAAAGTATTTTGTCTACGTGACATCATTGCAGATACTTTGAGAAATTTCTGGAGGCTTGGATTTTACCGTTTTTGTTAGATGTTCTTGATCCAGTCTAAATAAGACCTTCACTTTCCTTTTCTCTCTTTATAGGCAAAGTAATAGCTACATGGTCCATAATGAATACATTGAGGACACAGCCAGCCTAGCTGAATTTTCTTTTTGGCTCCCTATCAAAGGAATCAAAGCTGGCTGACATCATCAGGGTGGAAGAAGAATGTAGAAGAGGCAATTTATTCAAGGGGGACAAGTCATTACAAAATTCTCCAGTGACCCTGTGATTTATTTTGTTTCCTTGTAGTTACCACTTTCTAATTTTGACAGATGTGGTTTTCTGCTTTTCTCTTAAGAAGCTTACTGGGCTTCCACAGAAAGTACTAAAGGGATAAGGTTAAGGAGCCGATTCAGCATCACAGAGACAGATGCCTTATTGTAATTGAACTGAAACCCTAAGACCTTCCATGGGCCAGCTCTTTGTAGGCTAGGTCATTGCCTTATTTTCATTTTTACGCAAACCATTTCCACTTAAAATTCATAATTGACAACATATAGATGACTTTTATTCCTCCCTTAATCTTAATATTGATATGAGTAGTTAGTCTAGCTAAGATTATTCAGTAAAGTGAGAAGGACTTTCACCATTGAGTCATCCCTACAGTGTGGAGAGGGACACCCTGATGTGATTTAAGTGGTGAAGGAAGGCATATGATCTGTCAGGTACATTTGAAAAACACATGCTCCAAAGTAGCTCCACTGCTGGCCTAAAATGTGGACAACTTTTGCTTTTGTGCATCATTCCTTCGGCTCAGAATATTGCTTCGAAATCCCCTCTCAATGTCTTGTCTGGTTTTTATCAGCCATCACTATTACATTGTGAATTTAAAAGTTTAGCAGTCTGGGCACCTGGGTGGCTCAGTCGGTTAAGCGTCTGGCTCAGGTCATGATCTCCAGGTTTGTGGGTTTGAGCCCCACGTAGGGCTCTGTGCTGACAGCTCAGAGCCTGGAGCCTGCTTCAAATTCTGTGTCTCCATCTCTCTTTGCCCCTCCCCTGTCACACTCTGTTTCTCTCTATCAAAAATAAATAAACAGTAAAAAAAAAATTTTTTTAAAGATTAGCAGTCATCAAAAGTAGTCTCGAGATGATGAGACATAGCATTTGATAGGGAGGATGGGTAAAGCACAGATTTACCTATAAATCAGAATTTCCCAATGGATGTTCTGGAGGAGCACTTTTTTTTTGAGGAACATTAATGCAAATATTGCAGATTTTTTTTAAAAGGAGATCTGAGATTGAGGCACCTGAGTGGCTCAATTGGTTGAGCCTCCGACTCTTGATTTCTGCTCAGGTCATGATCACACAGTCACTGGGCTCTGCACTGAGCATGGAGTCTGCTTGGAATTCTCTCTTTCTCTTCCTCTGCCTTTCTCCCCTGCTTGCCGTCTCTCTCTCTCTCTCTTTCTAAAATCAATCAATCAATTAATCAATAAGAGATCTAAGGTCGATCAACTTTGGGAAACAGAATCCAGTGGAACTAAACAAGCTTTTTTTTATTGAGGTTTCTGATGTATTAATCATTCAACAAATATTTATTAAACACAAACTATATGCCAAAAATGGTTATATGTTTGGAATACTCCAAGGAATAAGACAAAGATTGCTCTCTTGTACAGCTTACATTCTAGCAAGATTGGACAGAAAATGAGTGATAAACATAATAAGTAAATTATATAAAACACGGTAAGTGCCATATAAGTGAGTTGAAAGGAAAGACCAGTGCTAAAGTACCAAGGTACCACAGGTAGGGCCACTCCAATATTATGCAATCTGAGAGAGAAGGGAGAATCAGATAACAGGACTAAGAAAGAATGACCAGAGAGGTAAGAGGAAAACAGGAGAGTATGGGATCCCAGAAAGCAGGTGAAGAAAATGTTTCAAATAGGAGGGAAATCAGGTGTGTCAATACTTCTAATAGACCAAGCATGATAAAGACTGAGACTAGACCATTGAGCAAGCATCCTTCAAGTTGCTGCAAGACAAGAGTAATTCCACTGTTCCATGTAATGTGAACCATAAATCCCTGACAGGGTTGTAAAATGCCATGTCCCAAACTCACTTAGCACAGAGCACTTTTTTACAAAATATCTCCAGTGTAGCCACAAACTACTTTGGGAAATGTTGGTGTAGATAATGGTACTAAGTGAAGAGAATAGGCCTTGGTAGCCTGGAATGGTAGGATCAAGGGGTCGGGCCCTGCATCTCATGAGGGCACTGAGGTGGAAAACAAACTGTATCACAAGGAAATCCTCCAGCAGCCAAAGTGACAGTAGTTTAAGACCAACAACTCTGCTTACATGTCTTCTATTGATTGGCTCTTTGCAGAAGAGGAAAGCTTACTGACCCAGAAATACATGAAAAAAAAAAAAAAAAAAAAAAAGCTCCAACATCTGTGAAAATTAATCAAAGGAAACCTTGTTCAGGATGAAATCCGGAGGTCAGCAGGGGGAGCCCTCACACCCTACCACTCCTTGTCAATTGTGGACCCAACAGGAAGAGACATACCATGCCAGACGATACTCCGTTTTTAAATATCCCAGCAGGAGGAAGAAAGACTTTCTTACAGCCCAGCCAATGAGAGACTGTCACAACTCAGCCAATGAGAAGCCACTACACTTCAAACTCTGTTTATTCCAATGGACTTTTTGTTTATAACAGCCCCTCCCAACCTTTCCTCTTCCTCCCTAAAGATTTCCTCTCCTTTGTTCTGTGGATTTGCCTCTGTCTTGCAGTAGCTTGCTTGGCGCAGATTGCAATTCTCTACTATTCTTTAATGAACCTGTTTCTGCTGGTAAGATAACTGACAGTTTTAAGGTTGACACTTCTCGAGCCAATAGGGAAATTAAAATTAAAACTACAACAGCCATTGGATTAGGTAATATTTAGAAACCTGTTAATACAAATTTTTTAAAAGATTTTTTAAAATGAGGGCTCTCGTTTTCTAGTAGTGGGGTTGTAAATTGGTATACTCACTTTTATGAGCAATATAGTATTATCCAGTAAATTTGAAGATGTAAAAATTGTTCAGCCTAGCAGTTTTACTTCTAGCCGTACAGTTGTGCACAAGGATATATTTACAAACATTCACTGCAGAATTGTTTATAATAGATTGTTTATGACAGAAAAATAAGACATAATGTCCGTCAACAAAAGAATGAATAAATTAAATGTTAGTCATCCACGCATTGAAATGCCATGTAGCAGTTAAAAATCAATTAAAACTAGAGCTACATCTATCAACGTAATAAATCTCTCAGCATAAAGCTAAGAGAAAAAGCTGATTGCAGAAGTAAAAGTATGACACAATTTTTATAGCTTTTGAAACATGCAAAAAGGTTGTATGTTATTTATGAATATATACATGTAATAGTGTAACTTTATATGATGATAAACACTAGAGGATAAGGGGAGAGGTAAGAATTTATCACATCATTCTGTATATTTGTAATATTTTATATTAAGCATATATTTTAAAGAGGAAAGGCATGCCTAAGAAGCATACAAGGAGGTTTTAATACATTGGCTAAGAGAAGATGTAACCTAAGTCAAAATAAATTAATGTGGTAAAGCAATAACCCAAGATACAAGGTGTCAAGGAGACAAATCAATTCCGGGAAAATTTAAGAATTTCCTTCACATTCTGTTTCTGAGAAGAAAATGGTATTTTTCTTAAGTCCTGGTAAACAGGTCAACTGTTGCTATGTTGATCACCTTGTGATATTCCAGCTGGAGAAATTTAATTTCACTGACATTCTCATTCTTTGGAACTTTACAGACTTAGAGGGAGTGTTTCCTGGGTATATTTCTACTCTATAGGTGCAAAGAACTTTTAGGAATGCTTGTGGCTATAATTTATCAGTGACAGTGTGTTTCTTTCCCACTGCCCAAGGCTAATTTTGTTTTTATTTATCAGGCTGTTTACCATATTAAATCTTAAATTGAACCACTTTCGCTTTCAATGGAATACACCATCATTTTAAAATATGATTATTTGTTCAACAAAAATAATAAGTTAATGTTTTTCTATGTACTATGGCAATCTGTATGCATATAGGGAGAGAAAGATTCATTTCTGGTTAAAAAGGTCCTCCAGTGCATAATTAAAATTAAATTAATCATCTTTGTTCTCTTTAAGCATATTATTTTGCTGAATCATTAAATATACTCAAATGATATTGTGTTGGATTAAGGGGATTTAATGCCTAACCTCACTTCTTTGTCGGCCGGGGACCAGACTGCAGCTGAGAGTTTATTGAGTAGGGGATCAAGCATCTCACTAAGCACCTTCCCAGGAAAGAGGGACTGAAGGATGGAAACTGAAAATGAAAAGATCTGCTTTGTTTTCCTTAAACTGCTGATGAGCCAGACAGATGTTTGCCTGTAAGTGATGTGAACCTATTTAATCTACTAAAACAAACCACACCATATTGAAGGCAATGCCTCTCTTTTTTCCTTGAAACCTTCTACGTGGCACTCTGTTTACTTTTAAAGAGCCACATGAGGAAACAATACTGATAATAATATTGGTTGCGTCCATCTACATTCCTTTCTTTTGGAAGAGATGATCCTGGCTTCCCAGTTGGTCTTCCTCACCTGTATCTGGATCACACTGACGCCAGATGTTTTTGCTGCTTCTGAAATCAAGAAGTCCTACCAGCGGTGCTCCGCTTCAGTGAAAAGAGCCCGGTAAGATAGTCAGAGTCCAGCCTCTGCAGTCATTGCCCACTTTCCCTCACCAGCTGCCTCACACCTGTGGGAAACCTGGAAACCAATCTCCATTGTATTTGTGGTGGTGATTGTCTCTGGAACTAGCGATCACCCATCAAAATTAATCACTTCTGGTTAGCATCAGAAAGATGCTAATAAACCTTGGGTTCTCCTGGCAATTGTATGCTTATTTTTGGAGAATACAATTACGGGCTCATGTAGGGATCTTCTTTCAGGGAATGTATTTCTTCAATGAATAATGTATCTATTACTATTAATGACACATGTTTAAAGTTTTGTCAAGTTTTTTTGAGTAGAAATTAGTCTAAGCAACAACTTCTAATGTCAAGCACTTAGAGAGTATATAGTTCCACAAATTGGTAATATAGTAATGAAAAGCATCAGACCATTTGTTACCTTTCAAGACGAGTTTCCATACCTTTGAAATATTATCCTGAATGTCAATACATCATTATTACTATCTTATCATCGATAATTGAGAGCATATTTGCAAATGCCAGTGGGGGAGCAATCTAGTAGAGTGACTAGTTCATCCTGCTTTGCCAGAAACTCCCTGGGTTTTAGCACTAAGTGTCCTATGAATCCCCTCTGTCCCAAGCAAACAGGAATGACGACTCACCCTAATACTCCAGTATCTTTAATAAGCAAAAAGTGGCCTCTTGTTCCCTTTCACCAAGCACAAGATTTTCAAAAATACCCAGTAGGGGAAATTGAGGAATGAAGGTGAGTAATATCACTCAGCCAATCTTGGCAATCAATGAGGTGACAGATGTTTCAGCCAGATTGCCCTCACATCTTGAATATTTATGAAGCACTCACAATAATATCAGGAAAAAGAACATAAAAATTTAATAAATCCTTGTGAAGCCTCAGATTTAATGATCGGAAACAAAAGAAGTGTGGAGAGGTTGGGAGGAAAAATTTACTAGACTCCTTCCTGATTTCTGCTCTGTTCTTAAAAATCACAGGCCACCTCCCACACTTTTTTTGCATGCTCAGATCTGAGATAATATGAAGTTTCATCCAGTTTAACCACCTTCTGAGTCTTATTCAAGGCAATTAAGAAAGCAATATTTGGGAAACATGGGGTTATAACACCAGACTGAGGAAAAGGGACATTGTGATAGGAGCTAACCCATCACACTGGCCCACTATCAGTGATAGAGTTGCTGCAGGATAATATTCTTTGTGTATTTTTCAGGTGTTCTTTAAGAGGCAGGAGGGGCATCAGTTCTTTGTGGTGAGGTGGGAATTTCTTATGTTAGAGGTCTCATTTTTAGACCCTATTTAAATGAAGAGGGCATCTCAGGGTTTCTGCTACATGGGGTCAAGCATGTCTGTTTTCACTTCTCTGTATCCTAGGTGAGGTACCCCTTTCAGCATTAAGCTGGAATATTATTCATTAAAATTTATATTGCTTTCTTTTGTTCTTCAAACAAAAATCCTCTAGGGCACTAGGGATTGAGTAAGCCATCAACCCTGGTTCAAAAGTAGCCACTTAGAATGAAAGCCAGTCATTTTCTCTGACTGAACAGAGTAATCCAGCCAGCCAATTTCTGAGCTGTCACTCGCCAGTCTCTCATGCAGATTTGAAGGCATTTTTGACAAAAACACGGAAATTACTGTATATGGTAGTTTCTAGAGTGGGGAGCCCAGGATTCTTCAGACCTCAGTATGTGAATAAATACTGTGAGGTTCTTTGCCCCACACCCAATCTCATTATCAGTAACTAAATAAGTGATGATTTAATTAGTTAATAATCCATTCTTTCATAACATAAGAGAACTAATAGAATGAACATGGAAGAAAGGCCTGATCTTTCTTTGAAAATTAGGAAGTGGAATTTACATTACTTTGCATTTATGTGCATTAATTTGAGCCAGTTTTCATTCAGTCGGGTCTTTAAATGCTTTGCTATTATTTTTTTTTTTCAGAATATAATCATACTCTTTACCCAAAGATTCCCTTTTTTATCCAAATATTGTTGAAATCTTCTACCTAAAGATATCCTTTGTTTCTTAAAAACAAAATAGGAGGAAAAGGGGAAAGGTGAATAAAGCAAGTTTTGGCAGGTGAAAAATGTCCCTGTTTTGCCTAGGAATGAGGTTTGGCTCCCTGGTGATACAAAGAAGATTAGGCATATAGGTTCACTGAATATTTATTCATTCTTCTAATGGTTGTCTTGGGTGCCCTTTATATGCCAAGTGCTGGGTCAGGGATTATGGATGCCAGGGGAACAATATGCTGTCTCAGGTCTTAAGAAGAGTGAGTAGAGTATGGACTCTGCCTAAACGGGCTTGCAGGAGATGATTGTCACATTTTCAGGAAATCTATTTGCTAGCTGTTAAAAATAAACATAATTAAAAATTAAATTATATAAACATACAATTAAATAATTTTTTAAATTTTTTAAATGTTTTTTTTACTTATTTTTGAAGGAGAGAGAGAGACAGAGAATGAGCAGGGGAGGAGTAGAGAGAGAGGGAGACACAGAATTTGAAGCAGGCTCCAGGCTCTATGCTGTCAGCACAGAGCCCGACGCGGGACTCAAACTCAGGAACCGTGAGATCATGACCTAAGCCAAAGTCAGACGCTCAACCGACTGAGCCACCCAGGCGCCCCAAAATAAATTTTTTTAAAGTAATTTTTTTTTAATTTTAAATAAATTTTTAAAATTTATTTAAAATTTTAAATTTATTTAAATACATTTTAAATTTATTTAAAATTTTTAAAATTTTTTTAAAGTTGAAGCTGCACTTCAAACTCACCACTTTCTAACTCCTTTACTACATTTTACCGTTACCATTGTTCTTTAGGTTATTTACATCTATTCTATCTATGTGGTAGAAATCCATGCTATACTGTGTTATCCTATCCTATTATAGTAAATGATGTTAAATCATACTACACCATATTATGTTATATTATATCATATTATATTATATTATACAGCCCTACACCATGGGCTATGCATGGCTACATGCATGGGCTACAGCTCCATCAGGTCAGTACCTTGAAATCAGCCATGTGGGAGTATTTACATCATGGAAATCAGCAAACACTACAAATAGGGCTGTTTCTCTCCTGGAGAACAACTTGTTAAACATTTACGCGCATTTGTGAACCTAACATGAAAGGCCAGAGGGCCCTAGCGATGGCAAATTCAAGTGCTACTGCAGGTAAGACAGAGGGCAGTGGCAGAGGTTGTACTACTAGAGAGGATACACTGCTCTGGATGCAATAGCTGGTCAGGTCCAGCCTTTTCTTGTAAGAAAACTTGAGCCCAGTGTTGCTAGATTCTTTGAGGTTGTAAAAGAAGCAGGAAACTAAGATTTTCACGTGAAATTTTCCAATATCATATACCACATGAGCTAGTCAAAAAAAATATCTGCAGACCAGCTCCTAATCTGGTCCAATTTCCTCATTTCCCAGGTAAGGAAACTGAGACCTCACCACTGAGCTCATGATCAGATAGAGGCCCAAGTAAGACAAAGGAACTGTCGTGTCTTAAGTAGGGGCCTTCTCTCTGGCTGACTCTTCCACAGAAATGTTCATCTGTATAGGTTTTTTTCTTTATAAGAGATGGGCTATTGACTAAAGTCAGGTATGTATGTCCAGAATTCAGGAGCTCAGGAGCAGTTCAGTCAAAGCCAGAAGATGTGCTCTGTATAGTGCACCATGTTGTCCCTAAGAAATAGCAAAAGCATCAGGGACCTAGATATAACCACTGGATCCAGAAGTATGAAGATTGTCTTAGTGATCAAAGCCTGGATCACCTAATTTTCCTACTACTTTATTGCATCCTTGGATTTGTATCTATGTAGCCTAATAGATCATTTTTGCTTCATTTTGTATTTTTCTAAAGAAAAATAGTTAAGTCTATGCAAAGTTTTTAAATGTTGCCTATACATTATTTGAGACTCCTGGGCCTCTATGTGTACTGGTTCATAATAGAGCTTCAGTGAGGAAAAAAAAGTCCATGTTAAGCAGCAGGACATGCTTCTAGAATGACAAGGAAAATGGAATGATAATGATGAAGTTGGAGTGGTGGGGGGGTCCAGAGCCAGTAAAAAGAATTCTTGAAACATCTGTAGTGCAAAAGATGACTTTATTAAAGCACGGGGACAGGACCTGTGGGCAGAAAGAGCTGCACTGGGGTTGTGAGAAGTGGCTGGTTATATACTATGGAGTTGGGGGAGGTAAAGGCAAAAGGGAGGCCTCCAGAAGGATTTTCATATGCTGAAGAGGACTCATAAGATGCCAGGGGCCTTGCTATTGTCAAGCTAAGGTTGTTTTTGATCTAGTAAGGCATGAAGCTTAAGACAGTAGGAGGTTCCTAGAGAAAGGTTAGCCTCTGCATTGCCTCAAGTATTTGTCAATGGGGTACAGGTTATAAAGAAATTTAATGTTATTTACAATTTCTTCTTCACAGTTATTCCTAACATCACTGTGGAGGGGAGGATGATGCTAGGGCTCCAAGAAACTTGAGTCTATGGGTTTCGGGAGGGTAGGCTATTGACAAGATTGCCTTTTTCTTGTAATTTACTAAGACATTTATAAACTGATGAAGACTTATGTCCTGCATGACTGTGATCTCTATCAGTTAAACACTGGTTTGTGGGTTTTTTTTCCTTGGTTTGTTTTTTTTTTCCTTTCCTTTGTTCTTGGGCAGCCAGGAGTGCCTGGGGAATGTAATCCCTCCTTGGAAGGGGGTAGGTTGTTAGCTTGTGCTTTGCCCCCAGCTTGCCTTATGCTCCCCCATCAACAAGGTGGAGAGCCATGCCTAGATCTTTATTTGGAAAAGATCCAAGATGGCAAGTCCTCCTTGTTCTAGATAATTTATGAAGCATTTATTACACAAATTCAATAATGGAATTTTACATGGAAATAATACAAAGAATCTCAATTATGCTTTCCCTTTTCCAAGTTCTAATCCTTATTCATATAGCTCCATGATTTTTCATGTTTGAAATTATAGTATAGAAACCATTTTGTATTTTATTAACTAATTATTTTCTACATTGTTTCACAGACATTATAATGGTTAGTATTTTTAATCACTCCATATTATTACTTTGAATTAAAGGACCAAAATTACCTACTTTATTATTGAACACTTATTTTCAAATTTGCACTGTTGTGAATCACAGCAGTAAATATTTTTATGCATGTAATTTTCCCTGTAGCAATAAAACTATAATATGGATGGAAATGAATTATGAATCAAAGCATAGGAATTATCTTCATAGCTCTTGAAATTGATTTCTAAAAAGGTTTTGCCAATATTTATGCCGCCATATACAAAGTATAAATGTTTCCATTTCATCATATCCTTTTAACATGGTTGGCTACTAAGATTTTGTGTTTGGGGCTCATTTAATAGGTATAAAATGGTAGTTATGGTCTTAATTGGTATCTCACTGTTAACTCTCTTAGATTAAATGTTTTTCAAAATGCTTGTTAATTATATCCTTCCTTGAGTAAGTAGTTTATTCATGTCAACCTACTTGTTTTCAACTAGTTTCATCCTAGTAAACTAATCAAGTATATATGCCCTTCAGAAAACAGTTTTGTAAAGTAACCTGCTGAGTGTTAGTGACTCAATTAAAATGAGTTTTTGTCATTCCATTAATTTAACTCTAATGCATCAGAATGACTTATTTTTTTTTTTTTGCTTTTCCTTATCTGGCTCTAGTACTTTTTCATTCTTTGCCTAATATGTCCTTCTCAAAGACTCTTAATCTCCCTGAAACCACTCAAAATCCAGCCTTTTCTTCCCCCACTTTCTTAGTCACAAAATTATAGTAGAATTTCTTTCTTTTTTTTTTTAATGTTTATTTACTTTTGAGAGAGAGAGAGAGAGAGAGCACGAGTTGAGGAGGGGTAGAGAGAGAGAGAGGGAGACACAGAATCCGAAGCAGGCTCCAGGCTCTGAGATGTCAGCACAGAGCCTGACGAGGGGCTCAAACTCATGAACTGTGAGATCATGACCTGGGCCGAAGTCGGATGTTCAACTGACTGAGCCACCCAGGCGCCCCAACTTTCTTTCTTTTTTTAATGTTTATTTATTTTTGAGAGAGGGACAGAGACAGAGAGGGAACAGGGGAAGGGCAGAGAGAAGGAGACACAAATCCAAAGCAGGGTCCAAGCTCTGAGCTGTCAGCGCAGAGCCCAACACAGGGCTCAAACTCACAGAAGGTGAGAATATGGCCTGAGCTGAAGCCAGACCCTCAACTGACTGAGCCACCCAGGTGCCCCTATAGTAGAGTTTCTGATACTGAGGAGAAGGGGAACATGGAAATAGTTTTCCTTTGTTTCATCCAGGAAGGAAAAGATTCTAACTCAAAGCAAAAATTGGTAACTATTACCAAGACATATACCTACTATTTCTTAAACAGTGTTTGTTATTCTTTGTGGGAAAGAAAAGACAAAGATTAAGAACACTCAGGTAAGCCTCTTTCACAAATTGAGATTTCTTTGCTTTATCCCATCAGGACTCAGCCTTTTAGAAGGCCCTCTCCTCAGACAGAAGTTATCCAAAAGCTTTCTTTCAGGAGCTACTAAAAATGAAGATTTTTTGTTTTTTTCTAGAAGAAGGGAGAGGGCAGAAGACACAAAGTGGTTTAAAATGGTATATATATATTGAATTAGACCAGAAAGCTCTGAGCTAAGTCTGATGTTCCATCATATATTGAATGTCCCCTTATTAAGCATACTTGCTTCTCTTGCCTTTGTTCTATTTCAGTCTTCACTTTATTAACCTTTACATATATCTTTTTTTGTTGTTGCATAAGCCAGGGTCTTCAAGCTAGGAAACCTATACTCCTGAAGTATAATGTACCCCTCAGGGTACATTCAAACTATCAGAGAGGCATGTGGCCACGGATAGTTTTAAAACAATCAATTTCTGGATCTTTGACTTCCTTTGACCTCTTTCTTAGAATTGATCTACCTGAAAGCATGTCTTCAGTCTCCTTTAGAGCATCCCTTTAATTAAATTATTGCTGTCTCATTTGGCAGAAAAAAGGCGTACATCTCCCTTTTCCTGAATATCACTTTATGTATTGCCCCAGTGTATAAAATCCTCCTAGGTACAAAGAGATCATTATAAATATTGTTGTTGAGTAGTGGATGACTCTAGAGTAAATAACACATTGTTTTCCAAACTAGGTTGTTGTTTCTTTGCTTTGAACAAAATTAAAAGAAGAACCTAATTAATTTGTCAGGTTACAAATCATTAGAAATAATTACTGATGATAGATCACGATGTGAATTTTGGAAACTAAGAAAGAATTTAAAAAATCAAGTTACGTTGCTAAAACAATGCTGACACAAAATTTCTTCAAATTTTATGTATGTGAAAGTTTTTTAATACTTTCATCTATAAAAGTAAAGAACAGGAATAGCATTTATGCTAGAATAGAATGATGCTAGAATTGTTTTCATCCTAGCAATGAGTAATATCCATGTACACGATGTAATTGGGGAAGATGTATAATCACTTCATTAAGAAATCCATTGCCAATAAAATTTTAATAAGTATCTATCAACATTTATATGAGTTATGTTTTGCTCCAATTGTAATAGTCATAGATGCTAATGTGTATACATAATACACAATAGTTAATGTGTATACATATATTCTTGCAAAGAAATATGGTGAGGTGATAAAATTCTATGAATGTAATAAAATGGAAATACAAGTTCAAAGAAAACAAGGAATGATATAAAGGGGAGTTTATTCTTCTTTTTAAAGGGGGAGTTTATTCACATATTTTAAATTGCATAGTGTGGGTATTTAGATTCATTGAATACATTAAGAGGAAGGATATGGGTTTTCTTCTAAATTTTTGATATTTAAGTAATTTTAAAGTTTATAATGAGAAAATTGTTGACATCTATTTAAATGTGTGAGTACGTAGATTTTCAAATTCTTTTAGAGGGTATGTAAGCCACATAATCCTTTGTGAAAAATAGATGAGGTATAAATAAAGTAAAAAATAAATAAGTATGGGACATCTCACTGTGCATCAGAAGAGCCCTCAAGTTAAAAATAGTGTGTGTGCTTTCGCTACCTGCCAAGAGTGCACTTCACATAGGCTCTGTGTTCAGTGTTCTTGGGAATCTTAATTAAGATTTATCCTTTTCAATCACATGATGCTTCTGAAAATGTATGCTTCCAAAAAAACAAGTGACGGCCATTTTGTTATATTATATTACCAAAGGAATTCACAAATTTTCATGAGTTTCCACCCAAAGCTACACTTGAGTTTTCCTAAAATGATAACAATTAGCTAGCTTTTATTAAATGTCAACTGTTTTCCAGACCAATGGTTCTCCTAAGAAACTGTTATAAATGCAAACTCTCACATCCCCAGCCTCTTGAATCAGAAGTTCTGGGAATAGGTCCCAGCAAGCCAGGTGATTCAGACGCATGCCAAAGAAGATAATATTTAATATTTATAAAACATCCTGGCATGAGACCTTGAACATAATAGGCATCTAATAAACACATTAGCTACTATTACTTTTTCAATAAATAGTTCACTGTAGCTCCTTAAAAGAAAGGTTCTAGTTAATTTGAGATCCTTGGAAGAAATAGTTCTATATGTTCACTTATTTGTAGAATACAATGACTTAACAAGTTTAAAATCAAACTCATTGTCTTCTACCCAAGGCAGATTTCTTCTTCCAACTTCCCCATTTCTCTCAATGGCAAAAATACATACATAAACCTCTGAGGGTCTCAACCAGAAACTTCCCTATTGAAAAACCATATGGATGGTGATAGGTGCCTTTAAGCCTGGACATATTTCTTGAATCAGCTGCTTCAGGATGTGAAATTCTCACCATCAATGTCACTTTATTAAGCTAAGAAATCGTATCCACAAGTCTTATGTTAAAGTTCACATCTCTTTTCTGGAGAAGACATTTATTAATGCAAAAGCATATCAGGAATTCAGAGTAACTAGAATTCACTTAGTAGCCCCTTCAATGCCTGGTGTTGTTATTGCTGCTGCTGCTGCTGATGATGACAGTGAAGATGGCAGGCATGTTTCTCTGGAAGGAGCTGAGCAAAGTCTCTAGCACCCAGAACAAGAGAGCTGCTCTAGTTCCAGAGGAGCTGGGCTTCCACAGACATTCTGCTTCCACACTTAGCAAATCACTCGAAGTGTGTATCACAGGACAGAAAATGAGTCAGGGAGATCCAGCAACTTTCCCGAGTTCACAGACCCAGGGAGTAACAGAGTAAACCCCCACATCAGACTCTGGGAACACCTGAGAGGCCACTCCCCACTTTGCCTACATGCTGGATAACTGTAGGTGAAAATTGACTTTGCTCACTTCACAACTGGACCAGACATCAAATCCAATCAATTGTTAAATCCATCCATTTTTCCTTTGGATCCTTCTCCATTCCCATTGCCATCCCTCAGGTCCTAGAACCTACTGCAGACATTCTACTCAAATCTCAACTTGTACCCATGCTTTCTGCTCCTTTTGTCTTTGTAAAACTATTTTCATCAGTTTACAATTCTACAGTGATTTTGTTTTTGTTTTGTTTTGTTTTGTTTTACTGTCTTGGTGCAGAAGTACTTTGACTTCAGTGACCCCAAGAATCACTTAGGTAACATGTTTAATGCAGATTCCTAGGCCTTGTTTCCTCAGGCTTTGGTTTAGGTGATCTGGGATAAGGTGGTAGCGATAAGGTTTTCCTGGTCTCAAAACCATATTTGGAGAAATACTGCCTGCATTATGTAATAGTGCCTTACATCCAAACTAAGTTTTTTATATAAGTTGCTCCAAATTTTGGCTTCCCTTACCTGCCCCACCTTTATATAATGAAGAGTAAATGTTGGCAGATCTTTAGCTAAGTGTAATACAAGCTGAGAAAATGAGCTTCTATGTATATATTTCAGAGGATACCATGTTGAATACAGAAGGCTAACCTAAATCAAAACACCCAGAAGTATATGTATCTTAAAACTATTTTTTCCCCTTTGGAGGGAGAGCAAACAAGAAACCAGAATGAGAAACAATGACAGCACCAAAGCATGGCTCCTGAAATACAAACAACTTCTCCATATAGAGGACCATGATTTTGCAATGAGACCTGGATTTGGAGGTGAGTATTATCTTTCTAAAACTCTTATGTCTAGGGTGCCTGGGTGGCTCAGTTGGTTAAGCAGCTGACTTCAGCTCAGGTCATGATTTCACGGTCTGTGGGTTTGGGCCCCGCGTAGGGCTCTGTGCTGACAGCCCAGGGCCTGGAGCCTGCTTTGGATTCTGTGTCTCCCTCTCCCTCTCTGCTCCTCCCCTGCTTGTGCTCTATCTCTCTCTGTCTCTCAAAAATAAATAAATGTTTAAATATTTTTTATTAAAAATAAAAAAAATGAAACTCTTATGTCACAATCCATTGCACTGTCAAAATGAAGCTGAAAATTTGAAGCAATTAAGACCAAAACACAAGCAAAGACCATCTATTAAAAAAAATGTTTACAATGATACTGTCTTGAATGAGAACAATTGATACATTTTAAATTAATCACAAAGAAGATAAATATCTTTAGTAAATATTCATACTGTTTACTAATTGTAAATAATATGTGTTCAATAAATAGTGAATGGATATATACTGCCTATACAGCAGCTTATTCTTTCAACTAAAACCTGTAAATTGTATTATGTAATGATATTCCTGAAATCTTGTGAATAACCTTATAAGCTGGAATGCCCGGCTTTGGTGGAAGGACTAACACACCAAATGCCATGGCTCCCTATGGAACAACTCTTTTCAGGTTTCTCCTTCAATCACTTCCAGCAACTGAAGTTGATCAGAATATTGGAGTGCCAAGCACTGGGCTGAGGCTGTTAATGCACTAGCTTATTCCACCCTCCTAAGAAAGAGGCACTATCATGATCCCTCCTATTCCAGTGTGGAGACTGGGGTGTAGAGAGGTTAGGAGATTTGCTCAAAGCCATGAAAAAAGCAGTATGTGGGAGAACCAAGATGCAAGGGCAAATAAGGAGGACAGAAGAAAGCCAGGTAAGGACATACTTGGAACAATGTCTTTCCTCAGATTGTTTAATGAGCATACAGTTGCATCACAGAGGGTACCAAGTTTTCCAGAGACACACAGAATGTGGTAAAATCAAGCGGTTAATGTGAACTCTCTGCCTTACTGCTAAATCCATCCTGATTCTTCTATCATTGACCTAAATTCCCCATTCATACCATTCCCGAGCTGACAACTTTTCAGAATACTAGAGGTGTGGATGTGACAGAAGTGAATGTGAGGCTGAGAAGGCAGGAGCCCTCAGCTGTAGAACAGGTGCAGCTTTTTCAAAAATAACGAATACTTTGATTTTTGGCATGGGGTGGGGGAAACGTGACACTTGCTATATCGTGGTTATGACCAAAGGAAGCTTGTTGGTACGTCAGAGAACTCACTTGTTAGCAGGTAAAATAAAACAGTACGTCAGGTAGTTTTTATGTTGAAGGATATTTGTTGTTGTTTAATTTCATGGAATCCATTGGATTGCAATTCTGAGTGTCTAGCTTTGATTTTATTACATTCTTGACTAAAACATTAGCAGGCATCAAAGCCACCTGGGGGCTTCTTCACAACAAATTACTGAGCCCCACCCCCACACCCAGGTTTTAATTCCCTAGGTCTGGGTGGGGCCAACTATTTGCATTTCTAATAAATTGCTAGGTGATGCTGATGAACCCGGTCTGAGAATCACACTTGATAATTGCTGAATTCGATTATCAGCATCAGAGTAGATCTTGGTGAGTTTCATTTTTGGTTTTTCCAGAGAATTTCTCACACTTACTGAACTGAATTTAAGGTTTTAGATGCCTCTAAATTAATCAAGTTAAAGTATGTCCGTGTTTCACTTCCAAGGCCGCTTCTTTATCTTGTTTTCTTCACATCACTGTTCCTTAAATGTGTTCCTTACTGCAATTCTCCTAAAGATGCCTGAGCCCTCAATTTCCAACAGACCGTTTCTTTCCCCCAACCAAAGTTTGCCCAACGTTTTGATAATATGCTCTACAACTATCATGCAATCATTCTGTACCTTGGTCTCCATGATTCTATACAAAACTTCTAAATTCTCCTCCATCACCATTTAGTTGGAGAAAATGTTACGAAGAGAAATTTGCCCTGCTGCGGGCCTTTTTAGACACTAGAGGGCGCCAGTCTCACAGGAATGGCTTGGAACTGGCGTCTCCTGAACAGCAATTCGAACCCCAAAATGATGTATGCTCTTCAACACCAATTCAAAACGCTGCCCTAATTCCTGTCAGTTTAGGTTCCTCAATTAAATGAATTCCTATCTTAGAGAAAAGGGTTTCTGTGAGTCTATTTTGAACCATTGAAACCCAGAAAGAGTAAGAGAAAAATGACTGTCCTTTATTTGGACCTTGAAACACGCACTCTAGAAAGCTTCATCGCTCAAAATGGTTCAAGGGCCAGCAGCAGAATCACCTGGAAGTTAGTTAGAAATGCAGAAGCTCAGGCTCCTTGCTCAGCCTTTCTGAATCAAAATCCACATTTTAATAAAATCCCCAGGTGATTTGAACACACTTTACAATTTGAGAAACACGACTGTAGATTGCCAAGTGAGGACCCTCTGTTCTTACCTTAAAACACTTAAATCTTCATTCTCCCTTGCGTGTATCATCCCCATCCCCAACAAAAACATAGAATTGACCTTACATTTCCACTTGTTTTGATCTGTTAGAGATAACCTGTTAAGATTTTGAGTGGGAATGATTTTTTTAAACAATTTTATTTTTCCTGAGGCTACTTTGTGGGGTTATTAAAAATGCAATTGAAACGCTACTTAGTGGCAGGTGGCAAATCATCCCACGATGAGGAAATTTTTCTGACAATCGTGGACTGGGGCTAAATGGTGTCCAAATGTCTTACATGTTCAGTCATTTCAGGCAGAAAAATCCATAAATTCAGTCCGAAGTGTCACACTGGTAGCTCTGTGAAATACAGTCCTTAACCTTCTCTTGTCTTCGTCAGAGCAGCTCTTCCTACCGGTGACCCATTTCTCTGTTCTCTCAAGGCTGCCTTCCTGAGGAAATCAGGCTGCAGGATATAAATGACAAGCTTTAATTTATCTTCTCTTTCTTTATACTTGTCCACAACATAAACACACGCACATACCTCTTTCCTCTTGAGCTAAATGTAACTTCAGCACTTCTCTTGCCTTAATGTGTTTTCCTAATTAGCTTTAACATTAAAACCAGCTGCTACCGCAGTGTTTTTTACTTTTATAAAGCATTAGAAGATTAATTGACTCATTATGTGGAAACAGGAGGATATAAATTTAGGGGAGCTTTTTGTTTAACTTGGGTTGTAAATTGCAGCTCATTTTCTTTATGTTTTCCCCACCCTTTACATCTCTCATCACTAAGGGCTTTTTTGTCTCAGTCCTAGAGATGATGATTTCTTTGGTTCTTTAAAGTGAAATCAATTTAGCGTCTAGATACTGGCTACTGAGTCCAGTCAAAAGCTAACGTTGTGAGAGCCGCTTGTATAATCCATGCTTGTCAAACAAAAGGACTAGACTGAGAGCCAGAGGGACCTGGCCGTATTCCTGCATTAACTAGCTTTAGGTTTCAGGCAAGCTCTCCAGTATCTCTGAATGAGTTAGGTCGTATGTCAATTGCATCTAACATTGGCTCAACCTACCTAACAAACGGCTATAATGACAATATGGGATAAAATATTGTATAATGTATTTTAAATGCACTATCCACATAAGATGTGTAACTGTTATTTAACTCTTATCCCAGCCTATGTAAAAAATAGACTGGCAATCTATGTATGTAAAAAAAAGACTATAAATGTGCGTACTACTACCTAGACAACGATCCTGGAAAATCAACACATGATAATGGTTAATATTTATTTATTTTTACTGTATTCCAGATGCTTTATATATAGCATTAGTGAAAGTATTTGTGAAATTGTTATCATTCATGTTGTTATATGTATGACTGATCCAGTAGACGCTGAACAAGTTGGTTGTTAAGCCATTTGAATGGGGTTAGGTCAAGGTCTTGACATGCATTGTTTTGCTTAGTCTCACAGTGATGCTATTAGGGAAGTACCACAGAATTATTCCCACTATTTTACAGATAAGCAAACTAAGCTCAGAGGAATTAAGGGATTTACGGAAGTTTGGCTTCAGTTCAGGTTTAGTGGCTAGAAATTCTATGATTTTTAATGTATCTGCTTTATTATTACCCTTTCTCTGAGACTCAGCTCCTTATCTGTAAAAAGAATTTTTGGCACTTATACGTATCTCCACAATTCTGTGATTTTGTATCTTGCCTTTATATGCCCCTCACTCTCCACACGGTCCTCAGGAATGTGTAGATTCCCAGACCCCAGACAAGGTACACTTGAGCATGGAGTTCAAAGGAGCTAAAAATGAGGTCAGATGGCATCTGAGGGCAAACACTTTTCTTCAAAATGGCAGAGCTCATCCCCACTAGAATAAATCGAAAGGAAAAAAAAGAAATGTAGAATGTTTCTAGGAGTCCACTCCTAGCCATGTTTCTGCCCCACTCTCAGACCAGCCTTCAAACAACCCTGAGGGTCTGTTGCTCACCCAGTGGTGGCATAACTACCTCCTTGGATGGTGGCTTTATAAGAGTGCCCCAGCCTTGCAGAAATAGTCATTAGCAACTGGGATCTGCTTACAGGTCACACGATCCCAAATGCAAATTGTTCTCAGGTTTTGTCATGAAATAAGAACTCTATGAGAAGCACTGTATCATTTTCTAGTCAGAGGTGGACGGATTATCTAAATGTTTGAGTGTCAGATTGGGAATAGTAGCTTGCATTCCTTGGAGCAGGTTCACATTTTTGCTGAATTGCAGTAGCAGTAACATTTATTTAGTGCCATTTATTGAGCACCAATTAAGTTCACTAACTGCGCATTGTTTCTAGTCCTCAAATAAGTCTCCAAGGTGAGATTTTAAAGGTGAGGAAACTAAGCTTAGAAATGTTACTTACCCTAGATCACATATGAGTGGTCGAGTTAGGTTCAAACTCTAGTCTGTGACTCTAACACTGGAATTTTAACCAGGACATTCCTGCTACTTCTCTCTAAGATCTTGGCAAGCCTTTCAGTCCCTTGGAGTATTGGAGTTAATGGAAAGATGTACTCATCCTGAAGCCATCCTGAAAGGCCATGAAGTTTTATTTTGATATCTATACTAATTAAGGAAAAAGAGTAAACAAAACAAAAGCATTAGAGCTGAACTCAATAAGTAATGGAGTAATACTGAATAGTCCCCAAGTTAATGCATAATCATAATTATCATTAAACAATTTTTAAATATAATTGTCATAATTAATGTTGTAGAAAATAATTAATCCAATATGGCAGGAAGTCATTAGTGGTTAAGATGCAAGTAAGGTGTTCCTGAAGCCTGGAGCAGAAATATATTTGAGTGACAGACCCGGGGCCTGTCCAGCTACAACCTCTGTAAATAAGGAATGATATAAGGGTATATTATGGAACATAAAAAGGAATCTGTATTTGTAAAAGGAAGGTGTCTTCAGCCTTAATGAAGGGAGTCAAAGATGGTGGACAGGGACTGGTGAGGCGTATCTTGTTTTGAAATAAGTTGCACATTTAAAACACAATAATTAGGTGCTTTGTTGAATGGTATGCACGTGTATGTCACATATAGCACATCCAGACATTAATTAGCCTTAGTAAGGAAGTTTTCTAGCCTGACCCTTCTCATTCTCAGAATCTTGACTAAAACAGCCACCTGGGATCCATCTAGGCAAGATTTCTATTTTTTCAAAAATAGTTGAAAGCATTTTTTAAAACTCAGAATTATACAGAGACAATAAGATTTAATTGAGAATTGGTCACAACCTGGTTCTCTGAGGCCCAACTGCAAACACATCTCAACACTAGTCTTTCTGAGGTTTCTCCAGTTCTGACTTTCAATACATTTTCATCAAACATATTTCTTTTTTTTTTCAAATGTATTTATTTATTTTGAGAGAGAGAGAGAGGAAAAGGGTGAGAGAGAATCCCAACCAGGCTCTGCACTGTCAGTGTAGAGCCCGATGCAAGGCTTGAACTCACAAACCGTGAGATCATGACCTGAGCCCAATCAAGAGTCGGATGCTTAACCGACTGAGCCATCCAGATGTCCCTCAAACACATTTGAAGGATGTTTGCTTCATCCGAACTTCAGGTTGTGGTTACTGATGTTCTGCAAAGGGACATCTGTGAATGTTTGACGTCCCTGCACAGCACTATACTATCATCTGTGTTCCTCTAGTCTGCCATGCACAGCCCAAGTGAAAGAGGCTGAGTTTTTGGCAAGAGAGAAAAGGCTTCCACACTTCCCAGAGTCATGAATTCCATGACTACACTCCCTGACTATAAAATATGACTCTTACCGTAGAGAACCCATAATTCTACATACTCTCAGACATATTTTTGAAACGTTCTTCCTTTTTAAATCACTACTAGCTAAAACAAAAAAAAATTGAAACACTATTTCTATACTCTAAGTATACTATAAGAAGGAAGATATTGAGTTGTTCATAAGCAAATATATAATAATTATTGAAATAACGTTTATTTATATATGTGCCCTTTTATTGTCATTAACTGTATGATAATATATTGATGGATACTGGAGAAATTTGTTGTTAATTTACAACATTGATCTCTCTCTGCTTTGAATGTTTCCAAAATAATTTTAGTGATTTCTGAGTATATCATTCATTCTTCTTTCTTAAGGGTCTCCAGTACCAGTGGGTATAGATGTCCAAATTGAAAGCCTTGACAGCATTTCGGAGGTTAACATGGTAAGTTTCTCCACAAGACATTGGTCTTTCCCTGGAAGGTTAGAGAATAGTGTCAAAATCACTGGTGCTTTAATAAACCATTTTAGTTATGTATGTTACTATTATATATTTTTCTTATTTTATGTCATAGAGTTGAAGTTGCTTGGCTCTCTCTATTCACTTCTTTCTGCTTGAAATTTAGATTTTATGTATTACTTTTATAGTATGCAAATACCACAATTAAAGATAAAATGTAAAAAAAAAATGAAGATGTATAAAAAAAAAAAAAAGGAGAGAGAGAGAGAACAAGGTTGGGAATCTCTTAAGGAAGCCAGATCTAGAAAACATTAATCAATGAAGTTGGAAGATCAAGCAATATATTTACATGTATACTTAATATTTTTATTTATAGTGATTCCTCCAGCTAGTTATTGCCATCGAAATGCTAGCTGAATGAAAAATTATAGGACATATAAAAATTCCAACAAATTCTAAACAAAATTTTTTATGACCTATTATATCTTGTTTCAATCTTCAATTAATGTTCTTCTAGTCCTTATCATTAGAAAATTCAATATTTATTTCAGTTCACTCTGAAACTTCCTTCATTTTAACCACACTACTCCAAAGGCAATAGCACAGATAGTACTCACTACTCAAAAATGCCTTGTTTAGAAGGTTTTGGGTCTTACCTGACCAAAATCTGCTTTTACTGACATTTTCTTGAGCCTGTTGTACTCTAGGAGCAAACATTCATTTCCCCTTTCCTAGCATAATCTCTAAATTATCCCTGAATGACTCATTGTCTCCACCCTCTGCCCCTAAAACCCAACCTCATCCTCCTCTCCTGATTAAGGTCTTCTCTGGTATTCAGTATCAGCTAAAACTGGACTGGGTTCTCCATGCCCAATGACAAAATGCTTTCTAATTATAAGTGACACCCAGTGTTGGCTTCTTTTGCTTCTCATTTATCATCTTCCCACCCTGTCATTCACTTGCCCTACCCTGAATTCACTTTCAATTCCTTGGAGTTTTACCCCACGCTCTTAACATGCTCTTCAGCCTGCTTTCTCATGATAGTGCCCACTAGTGGTGATGTTGATGTATCACTGACATGTACCAATGTCTGCTATTCCACTTCCTAGGCTCTGTGTTTGCCCAGTGACCTTCAAATCAGACTGAGCACCTAATTCTAAATATATGCTTACTAAAGCAGTCCATGCAGTAACCCACACAACTCCCTATAGAGTAGTGTTAGGGGAATGAATGAATCATTCTATTTATTTGCGCTCACCCTAATCCAAAATTAGGCATGGCTGATGCTCCCTGATTAACCAAGAGCAATAGTACAATGTACCTCTATTCCTAACCTAAAAAACAAAAAACAAACAAACAAAAAAAACCAAAACTAGTTCATCATTAATTGGTGACTTATTTGTAGTTTACTGAAGTTTGTCTTTTGCCTATGTAATAAATGTCAAAGTTCTATCACATGTAACTAGTTAGACAATAATTTGAGTATTGCTGGGAAATAAATGATAGTAAGAAATAAACAATTGTGAAAGGTGAAACACATCATCATTGTCCACACCCAATGACTTGAATGTAGCTAGGGGAGTTTCTGTTCAAACAAACAAAATAGTAAACATAGCATCTGAAAGCCAAACAAAGCTCAAAGTAGTGACTAACCAAATTTTTTTTTCTCTAAAACAACATTAATATAATCCCCCCTCATATTTATCTCTTTACAATTGGGTTATACACTAACAATTCAGTTCCCTGAGCCACACTGGTACTAGCTTCTGGGGAATATGCCATTTTAACAAATTCACAGGTAAGTCTTTTGCACACTAGAATTTGAGAACCACTATTTATTGGTATTCTTTCTGTCTCCCAAGCTGAAGAAAATCATTGTCTCCATCTCAGGATCTCTGACAGCACACTTACCACTAATAGCTCTAATAAATACTGTATCTGTTTTTGTGGGACTGTAGGTTATTCAAATGGGGGGGGGGGCTGTAGTTTTATGGGACTGTAGTTTTGTTCCTTAACAAAAACAATATAAATTTATGGATACATTATAAAAGTGAATATTTATTTGCAATAAAAAGAATAAGTCAAAATAAAATATTGGGCCATGTGGATTCAAGTCCTTTTCTTCTGAGATCTCTTTAGGTGATTGACCAGTACTTACACAGAAATGTTTCCCAGTTATAACCTGGCTTCCCTTACCCAAATTGAATTCTCTATGGTTCCCAGAAACTCAACATTCACCAGACTCCAGATGAAGGAGAGGTTCTGCAACTCAAGCTCACTGGATTTATCCTAAATCTACCAGAAAATACAATATATGCCATTCATTTTATATGTCATTAACACCCATGCCAATCAATCTGGGACTAATGGTATTGATTGGTCATCCTGAACTATATTCTTACTGACTTTGACTTGTCTCTGTTTCTCTCTGCCTAGGACTTTACAATGACTTTTTATCTCAGACATTACTGGAAAGATGAGAGGCTCTCCTTTCCTAGCACAACAAACAAAAGCATGACCTTTGATCATAGATTGATCAAAAAGATTTGGGTGCCTGACATATTTTTTGTCCATTCTAAAAGATCATTCATCCATGATACAACTGTGGAGAACATCATGCTACGTGTATACCCTGATGGAAATGTCCTTTTCAGTCTCAGGTAAGGAGGGCTATGGACCGTCTTTGGCTTCCCTATGTCAGGGTTGTCTACACCAAAGTTAGTGGATCTCACTTCAGGCTAAGCTCACACTATTACTGTCTATTTAGTCATCCTGAAGACTGAGACACAGCAGAAAATATGATTTTTCCTTCTACTAACTTCCAGATTTTAAAGAATAGTTTTCTAGTCTAACTCTACCTATACAGTGTATTGTTGGAGAATGATAGAAAAGAAGATGGGACAGAGTGGAGCTGAATTATGGAAATCCCTAAAAGCCTGGCCCACAGTTTTATAGGTACATAAAATTGCTTTTCTTCTTTACCAACTACATACTACCAAACAGTCTTAGAATCTTGGATTAACTAGTTTTCTTAATTATCTCATTCATTTTTCACAAGAAGGTATAGTCATCATTCAAATTACTGCTAATTTGTTCACTTCCTTTTCATTTTTTTAATTTAAAACATTTTTTCTGGGGCGCCTGGGTGGCTCAGTCAGTTGAGTGTCCAACTTCGGCTCAGGTCAGCCCACATCGGGCTCTGTGCTGACAACCCAGAGCCTGGAGCCTGCTTAGGATTCTGTGTCTTGCTCTTCTCTCTGCCCCTCCTCTGCTTGTGCTTGCTCTCTTTCTCTCTCTCTCTCCACTGAACGCTAACAAAAAATTTTAAAAGCCACCATTTTTTCTGACACTATGCTATAACAGCACTCCATCTTTAATGCACTATATATTCTTTTAGCCTAGTAAATCCTGTACATACTGATGGCTTATCATTGGTAATTCTTAAAATGTGTAGTAAATCCAAGTAATTCAATTTTTTTCATATCTTAAAAATCCTAGGAAAACTCTATAGTAAGACTGTGGGGGGAAAAAAATGGCTCCCTGAAAGGTATCCATGTCCTAGTCCTTGAAACATGCAGAAGTTACCTTATTTGGTGAAAGAAAGAAAAAAGAAAGAAAGAAAGAAAGAAAGAGAAAGAAAGAAAGAAAGAAAGAAAGAAAGAAAGAAAGAAAGGGAAAGAAAGAAAGGGAAAGAAAGAAAGAAAGAAAGAAAGAAAGAAAGAAAGAAAGAAAAGAAAGAAAGAAAAGAAAAGAAAGAAAAGAAAGGTAAGAAAGAAAGAAAGAAAGAAAAGAAAGAAGAAAAGGATCCTTGCAGATATGATTAAGTTAAGGATCTTGAGATAGGAAAATTATCTTCCATCAGTTGGTTGGTATCTAAGTGCTATCCATCATAAGCATCCTGGTTAGAGAAAGGTAGAGTACTATCTGACATGCAAAGAAGAGTAGAAGACAATGCGACCATTAAGATAGAGAGTGGAGTGTGATGCAGCCACTACTACAGGAATGCCAGCAGCTGCCAGAAGCTGGAAGAGGCAAGGAATGAATTTTTCCCAAAAGCCTTTGGAGGGAACAGGACCTTTCTGACACCTTGATTTCAGTGCAGTGATACTAATTTCAGACTTGTCCTCCAAAACTGTGAAAGAAGAAACTTCTGTTGTTTTAAGCCACCAAGTGGTAATAGAAAATTAATAGATTCTTTTTGCTCTACACCTTGTTCACTTTAGTGCAAAGGTGCTATTGCCATATTGATGTCAATGTTTTTAAAAATGCAATGAAAGGGGGCTGCCTGGGTGACTCAGTCAGTTAAGCCCCCAACTCTTAATTTTGGCTCAAGTCATGATCTCATGGTCCTGAGATCAAGCTCCGCATTGGGCTCCATGCTGGGTGTGGGGCCTGCTTGGGATTCTCTCTCTTCCTCTCTCTCTGCCTCTCCCCCACTCATGCTCGCACATGATCTCTCTCAAAATAAATAACTATTTTAAAAAATGAAAATAAAAATGCAATGAAAAGGAAAGTACCACTTTCAATAGAACTTTAAAAAAATGTTTATTTTGAGAGAGAGCATACAAGAGCAGGAAGGGGTGCAGAGAGAGAGGTAGAGAGGACCCCAAGCAGGCTCAGTGCTCTCAGCGTGGAGCCTGAGACAGGGCTTGATCTCATGAACCGAATTGTGAGGTCATGACCTGAGCAGAAATCAAGAGTCTGATGCTTAATCCACTGAGCCCCCCAGGAGAACCACTTTCAACAGAAATTTTAAGTCAGGTGTAACATGGGACTCTAATAAGAACTAGAGTCGGGCCTTACCAGGAATCAGTAGCACAATGGCAGCATCTGGCCAAGGTACCAACTTTGTAAAACTTTTAACTTTTCAAAATAATTAATTTTGATGAAAGAATTAGTTGAGTAGATTGTCTGTACCCTACATATTCCAAAGAATGATTTCTGGCTCCTGGAAGATAACCTCTAAGCCCTTGAAATATCTTGCCTGTTAAGAAGATCTTTGTTTCCCCTGAAGCCTTGGGCCACACCAGGAAGTCTATGCTAACAATGTGATCTATGGAGGAGGCTTTGAGCTACCCAGTAGCAGCTTGACCCCTGGAGGGGCTGGAGACCGAGGTCAGCCAGACCTGTGTGACCAACTCTCAGTTAATACTTTGGACCCCAAGACTCAGGTAGCTCCCCTGGTTGGAAGTCCTCCATGTGTGTTGTCACACTCACTGTTAGGACAGTAGCACTGCCCACATAACTCCACTCGAACAGGACAGATGGAAACTTGCTCTTGGTCTCTCCTGGACCCTGCCCTCTGTGCCTTTCCATTGCTGGTTTTAATCTGTGTCCTTTCATTACAATAAACCATAACTGTCAGTGGAACAACTTTGATGAGTCCTGTGAGTCCTTCTAGTGAATCATGGAACCTGAGGATGGTCTTGGGGAATCACCAAACAAAGGAGGACTCAAAATTGTTGTCCACACAGCTATTCCAGTTGACAGCAGAGCCAGTCAAAGCCCAGAGACAGGTTACCTGGTTCCAGGCTTGGTTCTGACACTATCTACTGACAGAGATTCTCTCTTTGACCAAACTCTGCTAAGGCTCCTCTGAACTTACTTCTCACCTAGACTCTGACTTTTGAGCTTCCATGTTTATCTCTGCTACGTCCATTTAGCCAGAATCCTCCATCCATAATATCTGCCTCCCTTCAAATCTGATAAGATTCCTCATCTTGCACCACCCACAAGTGATGTCTGATCACCCTGGTCTGCCTTCAGCAAGGATCCTGTTAGGTCCTTTTAGCCAGAATCACCCACCCCTCACCCCTGATGTTTCCTCTGAGTAATTTCCCATCCACTGCCCCCCACCCTACTCCTTGGCTATAAATTCCCACTTTGCCTTGTTATATTTGGACCTGAGCCCACTCTCTCCCTATATAAACCAAAGTATAGTAGTCCCCCTAAATAAAATCTTCCTTACTGTTCTTTAACAAGTGTCATGAGGGCGCCTGGGTGGCTCAGTCAGTTGTTGAGTGTCCAACTTCATCTCAGGTCATGATCTTGCAGTCCATGGGTTCGAGCCCCACATCAGGCTCTGTGCTGACTGCTCAGAACCTGGAGCCTGCTTCGGATTCTGTGTCTCCCTCTCTCTATGTCCCTCCCCCACTTGCACTCCATCTCTCTTTCTCTCTCAAAAATAAATAAACACTAATTTTTTTTTAAAAAACACCAAGTGTCATGAATAATATTTTCTTTACCACGACTCGCCTAAGCACTTTGGTTGCTAATTTATCCATGTATATACTGTGAAGGAGGTAGACTCAAAGACTTCAGTGGTCCCTTCCAGCTTTAAAGTGCACTTGAACAACACAGATTTGAACTGCACACATCTACTTATATGTGGATTTTTTTCAATAAATATAGTACAGTACTGTGAATGTATTTTCTCTTATGATTTTCTTAGTAACATTTTCTTTTTTCTAGCTAACTTTACTGTAAGAATACGGTATAAAATACATATACAAAATATGCATTAACTATGTTGTTGGTAAGGCTTCCTGTCAACAGTAGGCTTTTAGCAGTTAAGTTTTTGGGGAGTCAAAAGTTACACAGGATTTTCAACTACACAGAGGTTGGCCTCCCTAACCCTGTATTGTTCAAAAGTCAACTGAGCCAGGAATATGGTAAAATGAGTGTTTTGTGACACAAAGTCATCCAGAAACCTCCCTGGCTTGGCATTTTGCTGCATGACTGTTGACAACAGAATTCAACCCATGGAAGATAAAATCGTTCCTGATTAACTTGGGGCACCATGGGTAGAAGCAGCTGTTGACTTTGTGTTTTTTTGCAGACTTGCTCAGGGGCCTTTTATAAACCTCTGATCTGCTGTTGTGGGTACCAGAGTTTCTACTTTGAGGCAGGATCATAGTATAGCAGCATCTGCCTAAAGCCAGAAAACCTAGGAGGATATAAAATTTGAAAAAACAATATTCATCAGTATGCAAGGTTTAATGGCACCTGAATTATGCATTGTGCCCATAAATCTATAACTAAAAATGCTCCAGGCTTTCTCCTCGCTCCTGGAAAGAGAATTTTCTCAGGCAAACTTGCTTTGTGAAACTTTTACCCATAGGCTTTTATTACCACTATCCCAGCCCTTTATGACTAGAAACTAAGTTTAGATCTTCCAAAAACCAGAAGATATTTAAATCCATTTAAACATCTTCTCCCTCTGGGGGTGCCTGGGTGGCTCAGTCAGTTAAGCACCTGACTTTGGCTCAGGTCATGACCTCATGGTTCATGAGTTCTAGCCCCGCATCAGGTTCTGTGCTGACAGCTCAGAGCCTGGAGCCTACTTAGGATTCTGTCTTCTCTCTCTCTGCCCCTATCCCATTCATGCTCTCTCTCTCTCTCTCTCTCTCTCTCTCTCTCTGGCTCACTCATTCTCTCTCTCTCTCAAAAATAAATAAACATTAAAAAACAAACAAACAAAAAAGTCTCCTCCCTCCGAAGTATGTTTTTCTGAAAGACATCACAGCCAAAAAATATAGAGGGAGCTGACTAGGAAATTGTGAGATTAGAAACAATTGTTAGAGCAGGAATTCACTCATTAACTCTGTGTCTTTAGCAAATCACCCACCTTCCTGAGTTTGCTTCCTTCTACATTATTTTGCTAAAGGATAGTAATGCCTGTTTTGCATTCTTCTTTTTTTTTTTAATGTTTATTTAATTTTGAGAGAGAACATGAGCGGGGGAGACAGAGAGAGAGAGAGAGAGAGGGCAGGACAGAGGATCCAAAGCAGGCTCTGTGCTGACAGTGGAGCGCCCAATGTGGGGCTCCAACTCATGAACCATGAGATCATGACCTGAACTGAAGTCAGATGCTCAACCGACTGAGCCACCCAAGACACCCCTGTGTTGCATTATTCTTGAAAGGCACACAAGACAAGCAAACAGGAAGCTTCAATATTGCATGTTCATTCAGCCATATGGTTAAATGACCTGCAGTTTTTGTTTTCTCTTTCCTCTTCCAGGATAACTGTTTCAGCCATGTGCTTTATGGATTTCAGCAGGTTTCCTCTTGACACTCAAAACTGTTCCCTTGAACTGGAAAGCTGTAAGTCCTACTTACTGATGGAGCAGGCACTCATGATCTGAACACACGATCACCTACTTACATGTAAATAAGCGTGTTCTTAACAAGCATTAAAAATCTCGATATAAGTTAAATACATTTGTTCAAAATAGTTACATTTTTTTAAAAAACTAAGGATGATGGCAGATTGCCTGCCAAAAGAGAACATCCAGGGAAAGAATGTTTTCATAATTACATATTCTGCAGTTTCCACAAGGGTTGTAAAGGAACAATCTCCCTAAAAAGGAATATTCTATATGCTATTAACTATATAGACTGACACACTTCCCAAATTAGGAAAGCTCTGGAATTCATGTTCCCATGTAAATCACAATTTTCCATTAAATATACTTGGTTGGGTTCCCTAGAAAAATGCAGCTCTAGACATACACTCGCTGATCAAAGCCCTGTCAGAGAGCATCCGAGCCAACTCCTTGTCAATCACTTTGATCCCTCAGCTGTTTTTGATACATCTTAAAACTGACGGCAGTTTTTCACAATGTGGCAAAAATGCTGGGAATTTCAGTGGTTGTTCCTCCCCAAATCCATTAGAAACTCTCTGTAATGCTAGTTGATTTCAGGAGAAAATTCTTTACTGAGCGCAGCTCATTTTGTAATTTCATGCAAGAGAGCCGCAAAACTAATGGGGCCAGAAGACCTAGGGTGGGACCTGTGATGGGGGACAGGCAGTGCTATGACATCACTCAGTGCACGCAGGTATGGGAGCAGCTATCTGGAGAGTTTTCAGTCCTCACATGGGCACCAGAAAAGCCTCCACACTATGCCAGTAATTAGGGTCTAAGTTTTGGAGATTATTTTTCCTTTGGTAGGTATGGGTATTATCAGTCTATCGGCAAACACATTTTTCAGTACCCAATATATACATGTCATTGGACTAGGCACTGGAGATACAGAACTGTGTAAAACATGGTGGAATACCTGTGGAACTCACAAGAGCCAGTGATGGGAAACTATTCTCTTGTTTCAGATGCCTACACCGAAGAGGATTTAATGCTGTACTGGAAACATGGGAACAAGTCCTTAAATACTGATGAACATATTTCCCTGTCTCAGTTCTTCGTTGAGGAGTTCAGTGCATCCAGCGGATTTGCTTTCTACAGCAGCACAGGTGCGCTGTTTTATGGGGACAGTTCATCAGCACTTACTGACACCTCCCGTTGCGAAACATGTGAAGAGACCTGAATTCACACAACTGTCCCGTGTGGTCTCAGCATCCTCCCTCCTTCACAAGCAGTCTCCTCCACCTCCAGTCCATGACCACTCTTGTCCTCATGCAGCCACCTCTAGACAAATGCCTTGCTTCTACCCCTGGCCTCTGCAGTCTACTCTTAATATAGCAGAGAGAGTGCTCTTCGCAAAGGCAAAGACCACAATTCCTTCCTGCTTAAAACCCTCCAGGGTTTTTCTGTCACACTTATGACAAAATTCAAGCTTCTCAAATGACCTCCAAGGCCTACACGAGCTACCTCTGACCTCACCCACTACACCCGCCACCCTCCACCACATCCCACACCACCCACGCTGGCCTTCCTGCCTGTCCTCAAACACACCTGTCTCATTCTATCTGCAGGGCTTCTGTTTTGGCCTTTTCCTCCCTCTGCCTACAATGCTTTCCCCCCAGCTTTCTCATGACCGGCTCCTTCCTGTCATTCAGGTGTTGTTCAAATATCACCTCCTCAGAGAGTGCTTCCTCAAGCATCCCGTCTAAACGAGGCCTCCTTCCTCACCATTCCCTATCTGTTATTTGTCTTCATAGCACTTAACACTTCCTGAAATATATCTCTATGTGACTGCTTTATCGCCGGAGTGCCTGACTAGAAAGAGTGCAAGAAATCTGTCTGCCTTGTTCACCATTTCTTCCCCAGCATCTGGAATGGGCATGGTACATGATAGATACTCAATAAATATCACTGTGCTCACTTCGGCAGCACATATACGCAATAAGTATCGCTGAAGGAATCAGTCAGTAAAGGGCATCATTGCTCAGAAGAGAAAACCTATTCAATATTGGACCTATATTGTATACTCTTTACTATGACAGATATATTTTTCATTTGGTAACACGTCTCCAAGGCACTTTTTAAATTATATGTGGCCCCATTTAAAAAAATAAACAAAAAATAAATAAATTATACTTGCTTCCTGTTGATTAAAGTTAAAAGTAGCTCCCTCTTCCCTGGTTATTAGCATTCTAGGTCATTTCAGGAAGAATCCATATAAAATGCCATTTTAGATTTTTTAAGCCATGCATAGGTTGGAAAATGTATGCTGCCCTGAGTGCCTAGAATCCTTTTACCTACTGACTTTTCTCCCTGGAGGGTGCTCTACTCTTGCCCTTAGACTCCAGAGAGGAGTTATCAAGTTGTTATCTAAAAGCCAGAATCATCGGGCCTGGGTGGCTCAGTTGGTTAAGCCTCAGACTTTGGCTCAGATATGATCTCACAGTTCATGAGTTCAAGCCCCATGTGGGGCTCTGTGCTCACAGCATGGAGCCTGTTCAGATTCTTTGTCTACCTCTCTCTCTGCCTCTTCCCCACTCATGTGCTAGCTTGCTCTGTTTCTCAACAATAAATAAGCATTAAAAAAAATAAAAGCCTGAATCATAAGAGAGAAATCAAAATTTACATCACAGAGAAGCTGAGGGACTTTCTAGAACCAACAGCTATTTCGCTATTTAGATCCAGGAGAAATGCTCTATTTCACTTCATTATTTGTCTACATTGTTCAGGATTCAGCAGATAATGCTATTAACTGTAATAACGCTTATGGACTTTTCTGATTATATAAATAATACATATTATTTGTTTCGACCATTGGTATATCCCTGGCACATACTAAATGCTCCATAGGTAATTGTTGAACAAATGAATAAATGGCAGATAACTTGAAAAAAAATTCAGAGAAATTTAAAGAAAAAGCCTTTGTAATCCAACCTCATAAAGATAAACCATATTATTATTTTTATATAGTTTCTTCTCCTTCTTTTTCTTTTCTCTGTCTTCCTGTCTTACTCTGCATAAGTAAATACTAACCCTTGAACAACACGATTTTGAACCGCACAGTCCACTTACATGTGAATTTTTCAATACATACACTAAGGTAATACACATGCATTTTCTCTCCCTTATGATTTTTTAACATTTTCTTTTCCCTACCTTAATTTATTGTAAGAATACAGTGTATAATACAGATAACATGCAAAATATGTCTTAATCCACTGTTCCATTATAGTGAGGCTTCCAGACAGCTTTAGGCTGTTAGTAGGTTTGGGGGACTAGAAAGTTATATGCAGATTTTCCACTGCACCAGGGCCCGTACCCCAAACCCCTACACTGTTCAATGGTCAACTGTATAAGTATGTTTTTATCAGGATTTTAATGTTCATAGTCCTAAATTTAATTAATATTTAAACAAAGGAATGCATGCAGTGAACAATGATACATGTCAAAGTGTAATTTATAACTGTTTTCATTTTGCTGTTGTTATGATGAAATAACTTTGGCATATGATAAATTGTGAACAGGTCTTTGCAATGTATGAAGCTATTAAAATGTCAGAGGGGTGCCTGGGTGGCTCAGTAGGTTGAGCATCAACCTTGGCTCAGGTCATGATCTCATCGTTCATGGATTCCAGCCCTGTGTCGGGCCCTGTGTTGACAGCTCAGAGCCTGGAGCCTGCTTCAGATTCTGTGTGTGTTTCTCTCTCTCTGCCTCTCCCCCACTCATGCTGTGTCTCTCAAAAATTAATAAGCATTTTAAAAATGTCATATATACAAAGCATAGAAATCTAAGAGTATTGTTCCCTCCACAGAATGTATGCTACATATATAATCATAGCAATGACATTTCTTCAGATTTTGAAGCCCGAGTATCCATTAATATATACCCAACTATCCTCTTAAAAATAAAAGGTTAAATTTGATTTCCAAATTCTTACTTCATCAATACACCATTCCATTGGCTATGAATCCAGTTATTAATCATATCTGGGTTTATTCAACCATGCTTAGGTTTCAGAAAGATCAGCATTTAGACATTTATTTTAATTTACAAGCATGTGATAGTTCTGTCTCACATTATCCATGAAATATTAAATGTGGTCTCCTGAGAGCTAAACTCAAGTGTTTTTTCTCCAATTAGTATCCCGTTTAAACATATTAGCTTAATCAAAAATAATTTTTTTTATGTTTATTTTGTCTTCGTTCCTGTCATTATAACAACCACTGTAACCTGCACTGCCAAATCAGCTATACAGTAAAATCTGTACTTGCGACTCTGGTTTGGAGAGCCAGAAGTAGAGTTAGAATTATGTAACTTTAGTTTCTATTTGATAGCTGCACCATCATGTCCCCAAGTTTTTCCCTTGGCTCTGTCTTCACCACTCCCTGGCAATAGTAACAAGCAGTTGAGGGCTTATTCCCCCTCATGCCTTTCAGTGCCCCTCACAATCATGCACTGTAGATTTATGAAGGAAAAAAAAAATGACTCCTGCCCCTAAAGAATGCATTGACAATTATTCTTTATTGCAGCATCATGTGGTGGCTACAAGTATAAGTTTTGGAGACAGGCTGCATGAGTTCAAATCCTGGCTCAACTGCTTATTAGAAATGTGGACAGGTTGCCTTATCTCTCTAAGCCTCAATGTCTTCATCTTTCGTAACACTCTCTACCTCAGAAGGTTGTGAGGATACATGATTTAATACATTTAAATAATTTAGAATAAAGTCTGCCATCAATAACTTAGAATACTGTCTATCATATGGTGAGTAACCAGTAAATATTAGCTAGTAGCTCTCATCATCACTATTTTCATAAACATCATCTTGATCCTTTTGACACAGATTGAAGCCTTTAGCATCAACCACCCGTTGAAGGTGACAGTCTCAGGTGTAAAACTCTTCTTGAACCTGACTCCTTGAACCTGACTGACTCCTCAATCACTTCCCCTCTCTTGCATTTTCCTGCTGCCAACTCTCCAGCCCTCTCCTTCTTTCATAAACTCCCCTTCTTTCTACTGTGCGGCAACCTGATGGAGGCTGACAGACCTTCCACCCAGAATGTGGTTCAGATGTCAAAACTGATGATGCCGCACACAAAGCAAAAGGTTATAAAGAGATTTATTATGCATGTAATGAAGTTTTCCAGAGAGAGTGGAGTAAGCTCCCAAAGTAGGTCTGAAAATGGCCTGAGAAATCAGAGAAGGGCAACTGGCTTAAAGTTTTATGGTGGTTAAAGGGTGGGACTGGGGGGGAAGCATTCCCTTGCATGACTTGAATTTCCCATGGGTGCCAAAATAGGGAGCACCCAGCTTTCCTATTAGCTTGCCCAGGTGTGAGACAGAAGGAGAAGGACCAGTGGGGTTTGGGAGCTATGAGGAGTCAAGTATCGGAAGTGGAGTCAGACTCTTTATTACACTACCCAGGATGAGGGTTCCACCATCTTTCCAAGGCAGCACCACATTTCTTGGTGGTGGAGGGAGCTCTTTCTGGCCTGCAGCTTCAACCACAATAGTATCCCTAGTCTCCCCTGCCCTGAAAAGCCACACAACATAGTAGCATTTCTCCTGATTGGTTGCCAAAAACAAATTTATTCTTCAGAAAATTACAAATAAAGAAAGGACATGTTACCAAAATTTAAGTCCTAGCTAAAACCACATACCCTAAGTGTTTCTTTATGAAGTTCTTTCACAGCTTTTACTCATCTCTTTTAATCTCAAAATAATTGTATGAAGCTGTAACATCAGAGAGACTGCTATTCCACTATACAGCTATAATAAAAACTCTCAACCGCACACAAAAATCAAGCAGGGCTGTGGCATGGGTAATACAAGACAAAATGAGTAGCTTAAAAAATAATGTATATTCTGACTTTAGAATGCACTATGTAATGTATCTGTTGTTAACCTTGGTAATGAAATTGTTTGATATTCCTGAAACATATATCAACTGATGATGAGAACCTCAGAACAGGTGGGGACAAGAAGGGTCATCAGCACATAATTGAGAAGAGAATACTGAGAGAATAGTATGCCAATTCAAGGTGGGTTTGCTAGGTATATGTTTTAGGCTGAATGCCTAAATATTGACCTGTTCTGTGTAATAGGTTTGCCATCTTGAGTTTCCTAAGAAATTAATACTGAGACTAGAAGAAGGGTTCTCTAACTTTGCAATACTTATGACTTTGTTTTATAATTTTTAACCTAATAGTCCCTTGTTTTTTGGCTTTAAACTTCCTTGCAGCCAATGTGAAAAGGGAAACCTGAACAAAATTGTATGGATGTGACCACAATTCTTACTTCTGATCAGCATGAATTAATCAATATTAGCAACATGAATCTATTTAATTCCAGTCAGAAGGAAAGAAACATCATCATTTGGTTACTTTTTTGTAGATTTACCATACATAAATAAATGGTACCCGCCAGACTTTGAAATAATACAAACAGTTTACAGATATTCCTTTCACCCACTCCCTTTACGAAAGCCTCACTGTCTGGGTTCCAACTTGGAATCCAATGACTCAGTAGCTACTGTGAACCTTTTCCTTCACATAAGATGTTCTCTTTCATTTGTTATAGCTAATAAATGGTTTATTGGCTATTGCATGCAGTTATTAGTCATGTATTGAAGACTGGCTTACTTGTAGAAATGATGTGAACACAATATATTTTGGAAAAAAGGTCTTTAAGGTCCATTTCACACAATATGATTACCATTCATTCCTGAACAGCAGCTATGAAATTTGAGGGGAATCTTTGAATCACATAATTAAACAGACTTCAGATCACCTAACAGACTTCAGTTCAACAGACATTGATGGAATGCCAGGCCCAGACCCTGTCCTTGTGCTGGGTAAACAAGGGTGAGTGTGTTCTGTTCCATGTTCCCTAAGAGCTTAGAGTTTAAAGAAGCAGGTCATTTCATGAAGTGTGATGTTTTCATGCGGAAGCCTGTTCTAAGGAAAACTCTGGCTTTTTCTCATAGGTTGGTACAATAGACTTTTCATCAGTTTTGTGCTAAGGAGGCATATCTTCTTCTTCGTGCTACAAACGTATTTCCCAGCAATGTTGATGGTGATGCTTTCATGGGTTTCATTTTGGATTGACCGAAGAGCTGTTCCTGCAAGAGTTTCCCTGGGTAAGGTTTTTCTGAATCTTTGTGAAATGCTAATATCAGAGGAAGTTCAATGAAGGTAAATAAAAAGGGATGATAAGTAGAGAGAAAGGAGTGATGGTTTAGTAGGGATAGTTAGAGACTTACACTCAGCTTATATCATTGATCTCAACAGCCTCAGCAGCAAACTGTAATTGGACTCTTTCCTTGGAAACTGAGACATTAGGTATGAAGCCTGCACCAGCTGACCAAATGCTGACTAATAAGGATAAATTATGAAATTATGAAGCATAAACAGCCTCACTTTACAAACCTATCTCCTCACTTTCAGGAAACCTCCCCATCCCTTGCCCAAACCCATTTTGCTATGCATGACAAACCTTTGCATCATAGAAAAAAGAACCTTCAATCCACTATACTACTGGTATCCTAATAAATTACTTCTTGAGATAGGGGGCAATGCCAATTAGAAATCAGGCCTTAACCTAAACACCAAAATCAGAATCAACTGCACTGAAATTTCAGTTATTGTGGTACTTTAGTTGGCAAGCGATTTCAAGTGGAGAGACATTGCCAGCTTCATGAAGTCACCACACAGGTGTGATTATCTACTCCACCTAGCATGTTGTATGCCACTGTCACACATACTGATTTATGGGAACCATTTCAGACCCACTCAGCCGTTACTATGTTCTTACTAAGTGCAGGATGCCTGGCTAAGCACTTAGATAACACGTTACTTAATGAGAACTCAAGAGTCAATTCCACTTGCCTTCTTGGCTGGTTCAGGGCAGAGCTCCCTTCATTTCAGCTGATTTTGTTTTCACCTGTAATGCTCTATCTAGAGAGAAGATTGTTATAAGTGCTTCACAATCATTGTAATTATCACACAATTCATTCCAGAAAGGGTGATTTCTAAGTTAATGTTCGCAAATTATATGCATACTTCAAAAGACCGTTTGAAAGACATAAATTGTTATTAATATTAATAATTTGTTCACCTCTTTCCCCTATTAAAAGCTTCAATCTACAAGCATTTGAGGCTTGAATATCTTCATGGGAAAAAATACCATCTGAATAAGTAATTAAAGCATTGTGGCTGTTCCTTCACATCAGAACAGTTATGCCCTGACCTCAGTGCAGCAGTGGGACAGGGTAGAATTGAACAGGAGGCTAAAGGCACATTACCAGCCCTCAAGACAGAATGAGAAAGACATTCAGTCTCTAAAGGTTTATAAACATGATTTTCAATCAGATTCCTGAAGCCAACTACTCAGCTCTTACACTTTGAAAATGACAAGTAATCAAAGCTGGTTCCAGGGTGGGTTGGGGTGAATGGAAAACACTGAAATGCATTTAAGTAACCCCTGAAATTCTATGCTTCTTGCATCTACATTGGGTCCCTGCAGGGTTGGAAAATTGCTATGCAGATTTGTATAAAATAATATACAAATCAGAAGTGTCCCTTTCCCCTCTTCTCTTAATAAAGGGAACTGTAGTATTCCTATACCACAGCTATCTTCTCAGGTTTTTGCTTCCTAACACCCTCAAGTTTTTTCAAAGGTATTTTGGGCTCTGCTTTACTGGCTGTTCACAAATACTACTGGGCTACCTGATTCTCCAGAAGGTCCTTCTATCTTTCTATCATACTCTTGCCTTTTCTCGGTTGTTCCCCCTCCATCATCTGAAGCTCTGAAGTATTTGACACTATTAAGCATCCTCTCCAAATTCAGAATCAGGTGTAGTGGTCAAGAGCCCAGCCTCATCTTCCTCATCTGCAAAATGAGATGATTAATACAGCCTTCCAAGGTCACTGTATGAAATAAATGGGAGCATTTATGTCAATTGCCTAGGCTGTGCCTGGCCCATAGTGTTTGATGAGACTAAACAAACAATAAGTTTGTTTTCGGTACTCTGTACTAGTCTAGGTTTTCTCCCTTTTTAGACTTTTCTTTCATTTGTACTCCTACTTTGTCTTCCTTCTACTCCCTGAGTAGGTAATCTGGGTAATTACCTTCCAAGGTTTTGCTCGCTTTTGATTCTGTCATCAAATGGAACAAGCCTTTGCTTCTGACTACTGTCTCTATGAAAGCAAATCCCAACCCTGTCTTTATCACAAATCTTTCTCTCAAGTTCTAGATACTACTCCCAGCTTCCCACCTGGACTTCATTTCCAGGTACTACAGGCACTCCACATGTTCAAAACCCAACAAACTACTCTTCCCAGCTCTGCCACCCCTGCCCAAATCCCACTTATTCTCTTGACTTTTCTTGTTCTTCTAAGGGCCCCGAATGTGTTGAATCTTTCACTATTGGACCCTTAATTTCCTTAGTCTTGGGCAGTCATTCTTAGGTTCTTAGGACCCATTTACATCTTAAAAATTATTAGGAACCCTAGAGAGCTTTTGTTTTGTGGGTTGTATCTATCATTATTTATCCATGTTGGCTATTGAAACAGAATTTTTAAAAATCTGCATTAGTCCATTTAAAATTAGCAATAATAAACTCATTAAAATTTAGCATATTCTATGAAAAATAACTTCTCTAAAGGAATTTTTTAAAGTTTTCTTTCTTTCTTTATTTTAAGAGAGACAGAGACATTATGAGTCAGGGAGAGACAGAGAGAGAGGGAGAGAGAGCATCCCAAGCCGACTCTGCACTGTCAGCACAGAGCCCAATGAGGGGCTCAAACTCACGAAACCGTGAACTCATGACCTCAGCTGAAACCAAGAGTTGGATGCTTAACCGACTGAGCCACCCAGGTGCCCCATAAAATAACTTTTTTCTAAAACAAAAAATATTTGTGAGAAGAGTGGTATTGTTGTACATTTTTGCAAACCTTTAATATCTGGCCTTCTGGAGGGCAGCTGGATTCCCATCTCTGCTTCCTCATTCAATCTGTTGTAATAGGTTTTAGTTGAAATATAGGAAGAAATCTGCCTCGTTCAGATATGTGGTTAGAGCAAAGAGCCATATTTCAATAGTGTTGTGCATAGTCTTTCTTGACATTGCACCAAAACTCAGAAAGTGACAGTTTCTTAAAGGTTAATTACAATGTGGAATCTGATATTCTATCAGTGAATTTTTTTGTACTCTATTAGATTAAAATTCATTGATCTAGCTTGCATTTTGCCTAGATCTTTTCACCCGTGCGTCAACCATTTGAAAAATACTGGTGCACTGAGTTATACAGATCTTCTCAATGTTCATGTAATTAATTATATAAATTCAAAAACTCACATTTATTAATCTCATCAAAAAGTTTTTGAGTAATGGAAAAACTCTCAAGCTCATAGTGATACATACAAGTTTAACATCATTCTAGTTTTGGCTTGAAATCTCAAATTTTATCATTTAGCAACAAACATCATTAGTTGCTTTACTTCAAGCGATAGGCTTACTTTACTCAGTTTTGACAAAATGCCTGAAGATACCCAAATCTGAACAACCAGAGTTTCTCTGTGAGTTGTTCTTTTAAGTGACAGTGATGTCCCATTTTTAAAAGTGTCTCCTGTTCAGCTCATAACTCAACTGTCTGAGCATTTTCCCTCAAGACAGCCATTGCTGTTTGGTATGGAGAAGTGCCTTATATATACTGCTCATTTCATCAACCAGAATATTAAAAAGGTATATACACAAAGGCTGTAATTTAATAAAATTAAAACATTTTACTGATTTCTTTTTACTGTGATACTGACAGTTAAAGAATACAGTGATTGTCAGTTGCTGGACCAGGTGGGTGTTGCTGCCTGAATTCATGATAAGGCAACAGTAACTTTTCCCAGCAGTGCTTCCCACCATTGCAAATATCAACATAGGGAAAAGGTAAACAATGTCTTAGTATTGTGAAATTCATCTTCACTATACAGACCCTCTGAAAATGTCTTGGAGAGCCCAAAGGAGCCACTGACCACACTTTGAGAACTGTGGCTATAAGGTACCTAAATCTTAAGAGTTAGCCTTCTCTATAAAAAGTCCTCAGATATGCTTATCCTTTCTCTTCCATTCCTCCTGCCTTGACCAGTGCTGGGACCCTTGTTAATTTTTCCTGGATTGCCCTAACAGATCCCTACCTGCCCAGGGCCATTTTGCAAGGCTGTGACATCTGATCCAGATGGGAGTAAGGAGCAGAAATCCAGCCCAAGCTCTCTGGGACATGGTATGGGATGATATCCTCCAGAAAAAAAGGCACCATTTGCTGATTTGCACAAAGCTGTAGTATGGGCTTGTATAGGCCTTGTACTTGCTTATTTCACTTCCTATTCTTCTTGCCACAATCCAACCGTACTACCAGAGTAATATTTCTAAACTCAACTGTGATCACAACACTCTCATCTCAAATGCCACTGAAGTAAATATCCTCAGCTTGGAATTCAAGGTGCCTCTTGAGGGTTGTCAGATGAAATACAAGACACTTGGTCGAATTTGAGTTTTAGATAAGCACCAAATACTGTGTTAGTATAAGTATATCCTGAACATTGTATGGGATGTACTTATACTAACACATTATTTGTTGCTTATTTGAAATTCAGATATTACTGAGTGTCGTGTATTTTTATTTGCTGCATCTTTAACCATACTCCTGCCCCAAGTGGTTGTCTAAGCTTCAACCAGCTTGAATATTCAGTGTTCTCAACAGTCGCTCATGACTAACTGCTTATCTTATCTATAGTACTTCTATACCTTTATTCTTGTTCTTACTCTACCTATCCCTCCTCTGTCAAAGTCTTGCCATTTCTCAATGGCCACAAACTTCTACTGATGGCACCAGGAAGACATGGTCTCTCCAATATTTGAGCCACATGGCACTTTGTATCTCCCCTAAGGTATCTCTTCTACCTTACTTCCTCTATCTTGTAATAGCTACGGGGTGCCTTGGTAGCTTATCCTGTCTCCTGTATTAGAATGTGAGTTCCTTAAGGACAAGGATCGTTACTACCATCTTTTCTGTTCCTGTAGTGACTAGTACAGTATCCTGCACATATTTTGTTCTCAATACATAGTTGTTAAATTGCCAATGTTTAGCCCACCATGTTTTTAATAACTGTATTTTAGTTACTAACTGAAAACAATAAGGATTCATTGTTGGCTAAGACCTTTCCACATTTGGATTCATTTGCTAAGTAAGGATGAATCATTTGCTTGTTAAGATCCTTTCACATTTGTCATGTTTCAAATGAAAAACAGTAGAGGCTGAACGGCATAGAAGTATCAATTGTGATTAGGCGATTTTCATAAGAGATAATAGCTACCATAATTTGGAATGTGGGATGGGTTAAAAATACTAATCTATCTTTCCATATAATTTGGTGTGGAGAGGGAATGAGACTATTATAAAGTTGTTCAAGGATGTTTTAACCCTCATGGAAGGATGAGTAGTATTGTACTTTCATCTCTTCCTTCTATCTGCCTCCTCTTCCCTTGCCTCCATCTTTCTCATTTGGCTCCTCTAGGTATGCCATTCATACTGCATATTAAGTAATAGAGTCATTTACCAGGAACAGACATGGCAGAGAAAGACAACTGAAGTTTTCAGGCATGTAGACACTTATAAAGAAAAATGTCTCCTAACAGAGGATATGACATATGCCTGAAAAAAGTAAATAATTAGGAGTAATTCATTTAACCATCATAGAGGTTACCAGAACTTCTAGGCACTGGACTCTGACACCACCTTTGTGCGGCAATGGTTGTTAGTTTCTGGCCGTAGACTCGTGGTGTTAGGCTATCCAACCTACCTTCTTTTCTCTCGGATCACTTGATATTTTCTTTCTGCTTAGGCCTACAGGGAAAATGTTTTTATTCACTTAAACATAAATGTAGATACCTATGCCTTCAAAAGACCTGTCCACAGCACAACTACTGAATACACAACTGACTCAATAGTTCTATAAGTGATGCCTATTGCCATCACACTAGTCAATGAACCTCTCCATCACATGTGAAGAAAAATGGCCAATGAAACACAAAGATCAGTATCTCTCACTAGACCAAAGGGTTCTTAGGACCCTATATGTGTCCTTAAGAGTTAATATGGCATAACTGCATAACTGGCATAATGCATAATATGGCATAACTGGCTCAGGGGAATTCAGTCCCATGGGCCAGACCAAATATTGTCTCCTAACACTTTCCTGACCATGCAGAGCAATATTGGTAGGTGAGAAGATAATTTTCTAATCCTAATCTAAACAGAACCTTTCTTTGACTAAATGGTCACTTCATATATTTAAAGTGCCTTTATTGGGATGTTAACTTTAAAGGGTTTGGAAGGAATACAATTTGTCAAGATTAATGCATTTCTAAGGAGTGGCTCAAGACATAAGTGTTTTAATCAGTAGATGTTAACACTCCTGACTCAAGTTCTATTGCTTTAGGAATTTGTATATCAGTTTTCTCATCCTTTACTTGCATACTCAAACAATCTCTCCTCCCTACTCACTATTTTTTATTGCTCATTTTAAACAAGGAAAATCTAAAATGCTAGTTTAAAAATAAATAAAGCTATAGTAAATTAGCTGTACTAAGTATCCTTTTAAGGAAAATGATAGTTTATTGCTCTCTGGCAAAAAATAGATAATGCAGTTTCCTTTTACTGGCCATCGATTTAGTGGCCTTTCACTAGTCATCTATTTAAAATGCCCAATAAGATCTATCTGGCATGTAGGAAACTCATATATGGGTTCTAAACCTTTATTTTGTCCATTAAGCCCCATGTTACTGTTCATTGAAAAAAACTCAAGTTCTATCTTCTATATTGTAGAAAACCAGTAAAAAAAGACATTAAATTTTTTTAACTAATAAGGTAAACTACTAAATATGAATATTAGTGCAGGATTCATTCAGTTTTACCAGTGAAGTCCTGAAAGGAATAGGACTTTTAGCTTTTTGAAAAGCACAAAGTATACCTCCTGACATAATTCTACTCTTAGCTTTATAGTGTCTTCCTCTCAGAGTTGCTTCATGTATAGAGATTGGTTTATAATGTTAGAAACAAAAAGAGATCCCTCTGGAATGAGAAGCAGCAGGTTTGCATATAAAAAGCATGGGTTCCACACTCAGAAAATTTCTAGCCCTGCTCCTGACTCAGGAGCTTTTCAAACTCAGGCTGGTTACTTAGCCCCTCTCAGCTCATATTTCTTTTCTGCAATGTGTGGCTAATAATATTTACTTACCTAGGTTTTTGGTGGGTAAACATTCAATAAAGGCAAGCAAGCTTTATTTAATAATCTTGCCCCTCCCCCGCTGCCCCTCCCCTGCTTGTGCTCTCTCTCATTTAAAAATAAATAAAAACATTTTTTAAAAAAATCTTGCCTTCAGCTACGCATACATTTGTAATGGGAATAAAAAAAAAATCACATATCCACATTTATGTAGCAAGGAATGCAAACAGCATCCACTGATATGCAGATGGTCCATACTACCGTTGTTGGGGAGATCTGGGACTCAGTGAGACAGTGGCCTGTATTTAATGGTAAGAGCTAGAATAGCATTTAGGTTTCTTATCCTGGAGTTTGAATCAGTGTCAAGGTAAGACTCCAGGGCCCTCCCATGGTGACTGCCAAAATGCCAAGTCCTTGGTCTTGATCATACAAATGGAAAACTTAATTTGAAATTGAATAGCTCTGTAGATCTGTCATTGTCTTTGATATGGGCTCCCTCAGATGAGAACCTTGAAGAATTATTGTAGAAGGGTGGAAGTGTGTGATGAAAGCTGTCCACATGCTGTGTCTGTACATTTAGGAGTAAATCATGGTGCTCTTCCTGCTGTTCGGGACTCTGTCTGTTGACATTAAAATGTCCTCACAACTTATAAAAATCATTAAGGACTCCATTTGTGCCTCCCTGGTGGGAAGTTAGGAAATAAAACTGTGCCAGCTAGTGTACATTTCAAATATTTACAATACTGTACTTTTTCTCCAGGCAGCACTCTCGCTGCGTCCCTCTGAGAAATTAGTGCAGACACAGACTAGCCCACCCCGAGGCCAGCATTTTGTTAAGGAAATCTCGAGTCACTTCTTTCTCCATTGTGCCCCAGAATCTTGATCTCATTACCTCTGATGCTTATGCCAGAGGATAAAGAAGGGAAAGGAAGAAAAGAAGAGGGAAGGGGAGAGACTGGCCAACAAGGAAGGGAAGGAAAGGGAGGGGGAGGGGTGGGGAATGTAAATGGCATTTCACAGTCAAATAGCAAGTATTTACGCTGAACTGAGCCTCCAGGATCACACTTCCATCCTAAATCTCAATTGAACTGTAGTTTCAGTAACAAGGGACAGAGTGATAGCAATACTAATGGCTCATAAGTATTCTATATGAAAGAAAAATATGGAAAATGACAAGATCACTCTCTGGTGAATGAAAGATTAAAGATTGACTCAAAGGCAATTTCTTAACAGTAAATTGCAAAATGACAGGAAAGGGTAGTGGGAATGGTTTTAGAATTTCTTTTCCAGAAGGAATTTTAAAATTGAACACATTTGAACCTTTCTGGGATGGTTTAAAGAGGCCCAACTGAAGGCAAATGAGTGAATGAGTCCTTAAAAATATGTTTGAGTCTGTGAAGTCTTTAGATGGGGGGAAGGAAACATTATGGACAGTTGGGGTGAGGGCAGGGCAAAGAGACAAATCCAAGGAGAGCTTCTTGCTTGGGCTCAAGATGTGTACTAGGTTAACATGCAGGGATTCCTCCCCCACTCCCAGCTTTGATCATCTGAAAGTGTTCCAGAAAAACTTACCCTGGTGTAATCCAGCACCAGATCCTAGAACAGAGTGGTTATGTCACTGAGCTTGTCACTGTTCTCCAATGGCAGGAATCACCACAGTGCTGACCATGTCCACCATCATCTCTGGCATGAGTGCCTCCATGCCCCAGGTGTCCTACATCAAGGCCGTGGACGTGTACCTGTGGGTCAGCTCCCTCTTTGTGTTCCTGTCAGTCATTGAGTATGCAGCTGTGAACTACCTCACCACAGTGGAAGAGTGGAAACAATTCAAGAAGACAGGGAAGGTATTGCCTGGCTTTAACTATCTGATCCCTTTTGGAATGTGAAAAAGACTGTCCTTACCTATAACCCTCTCCTGACAGTGTTGTAAGCCCTTGTATTAAGTCTATATGCCTTGGCAAGATGCAAGTTCACAGGATTTAATATTGAACTTTATTCTGCCTGTGCTGACTGGTTTCCTCAGCATCTCATTCACCTTTGCCAGGAGGGTTTTCTTGTGTGAGGAATTTCTCTCAGTGTGCTCCTCTCCACCTGCTCTATCCTTTGAAAAGAAAGGGTTGAGGTGTAAACTACATCCTTTCAAGAAGACGATGATGATGATAGCTAACATTTAATGTGTGTTTATTCTATATTGGTATTGCACTAACCACCTAATGACACAGCATGTCATTTAATTCTCAGAGTAGCCCCGAGAGGTAGGTACTGTATAACCCTCATTTTACAGAGGTGAAATAGGAGCAGCTAGGGAGTAACTTGGCCAAGGTCGCACAGCCAAAGAGGAATTAGGATTTGTTTCTGGGTCTCCCTGACTCCAATGGCTGTGCTCTCAATCCATAAATGATGTGCTTCTCTCCACCAGAGCTAGGATTTATGTTTCTCTTCTTGTTACTTGGGAGAGTGGCAGAGCATAAAGAGAGGTTCTTCTCTCCTTGGGATACTGGGGATAAAAGGTGGTTTCTGGGTTCTAAATGTCATCACATGTTTCTTGTGCCAGGGTTTAGTAAACATGGACAGATTGATCTCTACCTGCTTCGTTTCACAAAGGATCAGGGCACCAGTTCCCTGTTATTATGACAACTGACATAAGATATTGTACTTAAGAAACGTAATTAATCTGTTTGGTAGCCTGTACTTAAGGCTGTATATATATATATACATATGTGTGTGTGTGTGTGTGTGTGTGTGTGTGTGTGTGTCGCATCTATGAACATGATTTTAATGAAATATATTCACATTGGTTTGAGAAATTCTTATATGCATACTTATGTACACCCAAAACATTATTTAATATTTCTTATACCTCTAGTGAGAGTGTTTCTTACTTTTCAGAGTGTTTTATATCCTCTTCTCAAATTGAGCCTTCATCTCAGCTCCATGATGTAGGCCTTGCAGAGATTATTATCTCTATTTTTGAGATGAAGCGGCAGAGTTTTAGTGAAGTGATTTGTCAAGAGATTCACAGCCAACAGAGATGCATTTGAAATTCAGATCTCCTGTAATACCACTTCCTTCTTCTATTATATCCCCTTTGAATCAAAGCTGTAATAGGAGCTGATTTTGCTTTATTGCTGATGCCTCCATTTCTTTTGTTGACACTGTGTATGTGTCCCCACCACACGCATACCCATATGACTTCTAGGCAGATGTGAGAGAACTGGGAGCTTCTGGACAAGTATGCAGTGATGGGTGTGTACACATCACCTGGGATTTGTTCAGATATTCATTCAGCAGATGTGGGGTGGGATTGGAGTCTGCATTTCTAACAAGTCCCAGATGCCATTGATCCATTGATCCATTGCCTGCACTGAGAATAGCAACGATTTAGATAATCTGTGAATTAAAGGTGACAGAGAAAAAAGACGTGTGATAAGAAAAAGAATGTTGTTGTTGTTCTGTTCTATTTTTATGTGGAAGTGGTTAACCCAAGCAAGAGGCACTGTAGGAATTTGGGCCCATCTCTATCCAGTCTTTTGGTTCCAAACTGTCTACATCTATCCAGTCCCACCTGCCACACAACACATATGTTCACACTACCTGAATTTTAGTTTTCACTACTTGGGGCTATACGCACTCTTCTTGTATACCACTAAGAAGAAAATCTTTTAATTAGTAAGTACCATCCATTTAAAAAAAATTTTAAGTTGTGGTAAAATCCACATAACATAGAGCTTACCATCTTAACCTGTTTTTAAGTGTGTAGTTCAGTAGTGTTAAGAATACTCACATTGTTGTACAAGCAATCTCCAGAACTTTTTCATCCTACAAAACTGAAACTCTGTGCCCGTTCAACAACTCCCCATTCTCCCCTTTCCCCAGCCTCTAGGAACCGCCATTCTAAGCATCCTCCTTCAAAGGTGCAATTATCTCAAAGAAATGTCCTACCATTCATATATTTGTGGGGAAAAATGAAAGAACACAGATTTGGAGTCAGAAGTAATGATGCCAAACCTAACTCTGCCACTTTCTAGCTTTTTGTTCCTGGATCTCATTCTTCATTTTCAAAATGGTGGAATTTCTTCCCTATTTACCTCATAGGGCTGTTGCGAATAATGTAATAAATGGGTCTGAAACTTTTGCAAACTGTAACATGCTACACAAATATTGAGTTATTATTGTGATTAATGCCCAGCTCATGTGCTCTGAGCAAATAGTGGTTTTAACAAGGAAAGTGGGAACAGGCTGTCTGAGATGAGATATTGTTAAAGGGGTAGGATGCCCTGGTGAGGGGCAGGGTAGAAGGATATGTCTGTAGGTTTGGGGGGATAATTGGTGATACTTCTTTTCTTTACGCCTGAAGTGGGAAACCAGTTTTAGAGAAAGATGTGGAAACCAGGCAGATGGGAGAATGTCACCTTTGTTGTTGATAAAGCAGTTTGGAGTAAGTGCTTAGATATGGGAGCAGGAGGTCTCACTAATACTTCATCACTGTACTGAATGTGCTTACCCCTTCTGGTCACTGGTGAAGCTAGACAATTCAGGACTCTCCCTGTAAGGATAATCTCCTTTTACCTCACTTCAGAGAACAAACTTAGGTACCAATGCAGATCCTAAAGTGAGGACTCAAAAGGAGCTGCTGAGCCACACATGCTAATTCCTTCTGCGAAACCTCTGAGAAAGACCGGGAATCTTAGGCTATGGAGTTCCTTCCGATGAAATCATGAAGTGAAGCAAAGCTCATTTCCTGCCACCACCGCCATCACACACCCTGTCCCAACCTCCCCCAGGTGCCAAGAGCTGGGAGAACAGCAAGGATCATGGGAAAATTGTCCCTACTGTTGACCTTTGCCCAGAAAGGAGAAAGGAAATTCTTTTCTTTCTTATTCCTTCATCTGAATGTTTTCCTACTTCCACGACTTAGAACTCCACATAAAACAGTCAAATCTATACTTTAGATATAATATGCCTTAGGTATGTGCTTATTTGTAGGCTGGAGTGAAAAATTAAAGACCCATTCTAAAACTGTTTCTATTAGAACAACCAACTTATGAAATTGTGGAAATTAGCACCCTACTGGTAAATTGTATACTGCCAAGATTTAATCAATTATATGAATGGTTCTAAATTATCATAGTGTCCAGTGGGATAACTCAGCAGTGTTCTGGGTGGGTATAGTAAAACCGCGAAAGAGATTATACTAGTTATTCTGTTCTCAGATCCAGAGTTGAATATATTATTAGTGTTATTTTTTACTATCTGAGGTTAGTTTTTGAGTCCTGATCTTATTTTATGTTCATATCATCCATTTTCATTTTGTTATGAAAAGTTCCTATGGCTAAAACAAAAAAGGACAACATAACTTGAGTATGGGTCCTTGGTTAGTTTACTGACTACACAAAATATTCTCTATGTCTCTTGAATTCAGTAAAATATTAGTTTTTTTTAATTGCTGTGAACCAAATACATGTTTTGGCAGACTTTATTCTGTAGCTTCCAATTTGAATTCTGAATAATTTCAGCCAGTGGTAGCCTGTTCATATTTGCTCATTTTTTTAACTTCCCTATAGATCAAGAAGTGATTTCGTTTTCTCATAAAGCAATTAGTAACACCTACTTCCTAGACACAGTTCTGTATCAGTGAGAACCACCATCTCCCTCAAAGTAAAACCTTAAAGAAAAGTGGTAGCTTAGATTTAATCAGGCACTGGAGCCAGAAAGCATTGATAATTCATTCTCTCCTTCCAAAACATAAGCCAATTTCAAGTTGTTTAATTGGGCTGTGTTGGTATCATTTATAGGTACTTCTCAGCAAAAAATGAGAAAGGTTGACCAATTTGCATTTAAAGAGAGTAGCTAAAATCATTTCCTATCCCTACTCCAAATTTAAGCATAAGTCGATCACCTGATAATATTGTTTTGGTTTTGGACAAAAAATTACACTGACCAGGCATATTACTGTGTTTTCTCTAAAGACAAAAATATGTTGAAAAGCAAATCCAATTGGTTTTGCTGATAAATCATATTCAATTTCAACTCAAACTTATGTCAAACAATTCATACTATGCAGAAACAAAGGGGGAAACCTGAAACAGTGTTCCCTTCTGGGGAAACATGCATTGAGTGTAAAAGTCTATCAGGCCAAAACTAAATTAGAAAACACTGACATTATAATTGTGAAACATTTATTTGTATAATGTTCAACTATCTCTATGGAGATAATAATAAACCTTGCTAAGTCCCTATTAAAAACAGATCTCTTTGATAATGTTTTCCATTTATTATTAAAATGACTTTTAGTCAGATACCAAAAGCAAAACCAGAATTCTATTCTTTAAAATAAGCAAAACAGGGGCATCTGGGTATTTCAGTTGGTTAAATGTCCAACTTTGGCTCAGGTCATGATCTCACAGGTAATGAGTTCAAGCCCCACATTGGGCTCTCTGCTGTTGGCTCAGAGCCTGCTTCCAATCCTATGTCCCCCCTTCTCTCTGCCCCTCCCCTGCTCACTCTCTCTTTCTCTCTCAAAAAATAAACTAAAATAAAATAAAATAAGCAGAACATTCTTAGCATTTATTGAAACTCTTTTAAAAATCTGATTGTTTAGACTTTTACTGTAGTTCCTACATATAGAACCATATTCATGGCTTACTAACAAAAAGTCTTTTTGTCAGATTTCTGGAATGTATAATATTGATACATTTCAAGCCATGGCCTTTGACGGTTGTTACCATGACAGCAAGACTGAAATGGACCAGACTTCCTTTTCTCTACACTCAGAAGAGGACGCCATGCGAGGAAGATCCACAGGTAGTCCCAGCACAGATACATCTCAGATAAAAAGAAGACAATCCTTAGGAGGGCATATTGGTACAATCATTCTGGAAAATAATCATGTCATTGACACCTACTCAAGGATTTTATTTCCCACTGTGTATATTGCATTTAATTTATTTTACTGGGGTGTATATGTGTGAGGAAGAATTCCCAATGTATAATACTCATTTTGGAATCAGAGTAGGTTAACAACAACAACAACAACAAACAACTCTTGACTATGAGTTGGACTGTACTTGATTCAACTGAGAGTCAGCCAGTCAGTCACCTCTCTTGGCCTATAGAAGATTTTAAAGTTGACTGATTTACATCTAGGAAAGAGTTTAAGGTCCCTGGAGAATTTGATTCCATACATAAGAGTCACAGGCATGCATATTACAGAAAAATTTCCACAGGGATGGGCTTTGTAACTACTTCGCCTAGACCCTCCTTGCTTTCTAAATGTAAACGTTTTGTATTTAACTAAGCAATAAAGTTGGACTATGACAATGATTCAAGAAACATTGATTCTTAGTGCTAGCCATGTGCCATGCTACCTAACAGAGTTGAATCCTTGTGAGGAAGAACATCAACATCAAGGTGGGACCATGGACACTTATACAGCTGAGATGTACATGAAGAGCTTCCCCGTCCATCTCCAGTCAAGTCTTTTATCTTATTTCACTATTAAATTTCATATATTATTGAGTCCAAGAGCAAAACTCTAAACTTTGCTCCCATCCTAATGTTGAATTAATATGTCAATCTTCAGTAATAGAATCTTGTATTTTACAGTTGAGTCATAGCTTTCATAGATTTCGGGGGGCATTTAGTGAATTAGTTACTGTATTTACCAAATATTATTGACCTCCTGTATAAGCCAGTTACTTTATTAGGTGTTACGTAGTCAAAAATGAATATAAAACGGCATTCCTGCTATCAGTGAGTGCACAGCCTATCAGGAACAGTGAACTGGTAGCTTTCATAAATAACAAATATAATAATTACAATAGATGTAAAATAGAGGCTTGTACACTATGCTGTCTGAGTTCTGAAAAGGGGATACCAAAACAAGGAAAAGAACATCCATGAAGGGATGTGGAGTCTCAGTTCATAAATGACTAAAGATGCTTCCAGACATGGTATTGAGTGAACAGTTGAATGAAATTTGTATATCCCATAGTAATCCCATAGTAACGTTGGTTGAACCAAGTAAATCAGGTCAAGTGGGTATTAAATAAATGTTTGTTAAGTAGAAAAACCTCTAACGATTAGCATTCATTTTGTAGACTGGTAGTGTGCATGCTTTTGTGTTAAGTATTTTGTGAAAAAGATTCCATTTAGAGATCAGCCCTCGGTAAGAAGTATGAAATATTTTCCCTTCCTGTTTTGACTTTTGGCATTGAATTAAGGGAAATAAATTAAATGGTGTGTTACATTAAGTGTATTGCCATTTATTTCACCATAAAGTGAACCAAATGATTTGAACTATTTTGTGCTAGGTTAAAAGACAAGTAACTTCCTGCTTATTTACCAGTAACATTGATTTTGGTTCTCTGCTGTGAGTGACATAGGGTTCTAGAAACTTATTTTCCTCTTGGGCACAAAAGTTTTAAAGGCAAATCCCATCTCTATCATAACTTCCCTCACAGGCTAATTCTGGGATACTTCATTCTATTTTCTTAATACAACTTCTCTAATTCCTTCAGAATTTTCCAAGGATTATATTTTTCTAGGAAACTGTCCAAAATTGAACTAATATAACTTATTAAAACCCTTGTCCATTTAGTTATGGATAGACAATAAGTAAATTAGAAAACTAATAGTTTTTAAGCTTGACTTAAAAGGAATAGTAATTTTATAGGATTACATTTTCAGAATACAGAACAGATTAATATGCTAGGTGTTTCTTTGAGAATTTGTAGCTATTATTTGAGGAGAGTTCTACAGTTGGCTTAACATTTCTGATGCTGACATACTCTCTATACAACTGATGTTAAAAAAAAAAAAGAAAAAAAAAAAAGGGAGAGGGTTCCTGGATGGCCCAATCAGTTAAGTGTCTGACTCCTGATTTCCGCTCAGGTCGAGGTTTCTCAGATCAAGCCCTGAGTTGGGCTCTGTACTGACAGTGCAGGAGTCTGCTTGGGATTCTCTCTCTCCCTCTCTCTCTCAAAATAATTTTTTTTTTTAAAAAGGAAAAATCTACAAATGAACAGAATAAATCTATACTGTTCCCTTCTTCTCTTGGGTTCCTCAGATGTTACTGTTTTTCTTCTACTTTGAACTATACCATTCAGAATGTCTAAGGCTTTCCCTGGGCATATTTATTTCACAATTTCAAATCAAATGCATCACTGAATACATCTGGCACTCTAGACTAATACATCTAATACTCTAGACTAATACTAATACATCTGCACTCTAGGTCTCCACCACACTACTCATACACTCAGCATTCCTCTTGAGGAGTACTAATGCACAACTGTTGGCTGATCGAACATAACTTTTGCTAAAGACTAGAAACAGTCTTTGCATTTTTCAGTAATGTCTAAAATACGCTTGCTGCTCAAGAGAATTATTAGAACATTCAGAGTGAGCACTTGGGATTTTGGCCGGTCTTCATCTCCTCAAATCAGTGGCTTGTAGAAGACTGTGAGGGTACAACTGTTCCTGTGAACCTCATTTCCACTAAGGAACACCAGTGTTCCTGGCTCTGTTATTTCAAAAAGAATGAAATCACAGTTACCTTGGAAATGTATGAGCGACAGACAGCATATAATAGGTACCTCATTTTGATTTTGACTTCATTTACTGATCACAATCCAGAACAGACTGCATGTGATTGTTCACTGAGGGATAAGCTTGGATAAAATGTGAGGATTTCAGAAAATAAGCTGCTTTCCAAGATTTAAGAAAAAGCCAGCCAGCTCTGTAAACTGCCTAAATATAGAAACAGGATATTTTATAGGGACTGCTCTGGAAAATCTATGAAAGATATATTTTTAACTTAATTTTATTGTTTTCTGATTACAAAAGAAATACAATTTCACTATAAAAATTAAAAATACCAAGTGGCAAAAAAATTCCACTCAGAATTAAGCCGTTAACATTTAAAATTTTTTTAATGTTTATTTATTTTTGAGAGAGAGAGACAAAGAGTGTGTGTGTGTGTGAATGCAGGAGGAGCAGAGATAGAGGGAGACACAGAATCCAAAGCAGGCTCCAGACTCTGAGCTGTCAGCACAGAGCCCGATGCGGGCCTTGAACCCACAAATCCTGAGAACGTGACTGGAGCCGAAGTCAGACAGACACTCAACTGACTGAGCCACCCAGGTGCCCAAGTAGTTAACATTTTAATATATATTCTTAGAGTTTTTCTATGCATAACATATATTTTTCCAATGGAATCATTTGTATATACTTGCATTTATTAATTTAATCACTTATATCACACCAAACACCTTGCTAGGGATACAGTAAAGATGGACACTCCCTAACTAACTGAACTTACATTCTAGCTGGGAATGTGTTTAACTTAGGCAATTTGTAGCCAGATTTTCTTCTCTGGATCATAAGCAACATTTTTTTTTAAAATGCAGCTTTGTTTAATTATTCTTTTCATAAACAACTTTCTATGCCATTTTTTCCTGCAAAATAATTTTTATATGCTGCAGAGCAATCCACTAAATGAGTGTACCGTAATTTATGTAACCCATCTTCTCCTGTGGGACTTTGGTTTTATTTCCTATTGTGTGTGATTATAATGGGCTGCAATTAGCAACATAAAGAATATTTAGAAGTGAAATTATTTTAGAAACAAAATTTTTAGCCATATCTGAAGTTCAGCATTTATTTCCTTTATAAGAATTCCTATTTGCCACTAGAATCTGTCATGTCAGACTCAGTTACCAGTCTGTTTATATGGATCTATATCCACTGGCATTCCCTTTATAGAAGAAGTTTAGACATTGTATAAAATACCTATTTAAAGCAGTTCTATTTATTTAAATTCTGCTTTCTTCCATGATTGTTACTGCCATCACAAGCCCTTTTTGTAAGTAGGAGGGCAACGAAGATTGCAAATATTTGCATATGAGTTGTTGCACAATCATAATTTATGGTTACACTGTCTTAATTCTTGCAGGTGGATTAGTTTTCATGAATAAGGTCTATCATTTTGTATCGTGCTGCTCTTAAGCCTGTTCAAATCACTCACACACACACACACACACACACACACACACACAATTTTTTTAACATGGAGATTAATGAGGAAAGGAATTATACCTAATTCTGTAGTCATTATTAAGGTCAGAATTCCAATAAGATTAACAACACCCTCAAAGAAGCAAGGTTAAAAAGGGGTAAGGAAATTGCTATTTCAACTGCAATTCTACACCTGGTGCTGTTTCCTGGTAGGGCCGGAGGCAGCCCAGTCAGTGTTACATTCCAGCTATTTCATTTGCGTGATGCCTAGTCTTTCCCTATACACATTGCTTTAAAACAATCAAACTGTAAAGTCTTGCTTAATTTTAAAGTTCTGTCACCTTCCAACTGCAATTTGACTTCCCTGAATTTAACAAAGAACTTGAACATTGTGTTTTCTCTTATAAAGAAACTGAAAGAAAAAATGCACCAGATAATTGAGATGATTTTGTCAGGCTATTACACTAGGAAGGATATTCATTAATGAGGAACATCTCAAAATTAAGGAAGGGAGCCCAGAAATCCAAAAAGACATAAAAACAAGGGAGTCTTACTCACTGAGGAAGGGTAGAGGTGGGTCTTAGAATATACAACAGCAAGTGGTCATTTCTCAGAAGACAAAATGGTGGTAGGGGGGCAGATTTTTTGACTCTTGCGATTTTCCAGGAACACACGGGCTTCTTCAGATGAGGTTCCACCTTGTCAGTTGTTTTTCCATTTCAATCTACTGCTGAATCATAATGTTTTTTGATCAATAAAAGGGCTGTGTGTGGAAAAGGGATTTCACAGTCACTGAGAAAAATTACCATAGTTTTCTTTTCAATATATTGATAATTTGATGTAGGAAACATTGAACTATATTTTATTATCAATTAGGCCATTTGATGAATGTGCTATTACTTTTGATCCCAGGATCAATATAATTCATTATAGAAACTTATTTTCTACAAGAGTGCTTCAAAGGCTTTCTACAAAATTATGCTGTTAGTGGCTCACTCCTTGCCTTAGGCCATCCAAAGGAGATGATGTTATAATGTCATTAACTAATATTTTTAAACCTATTATGAAGTAGTAATGCTTTCTGAAGTTCGATACACAAGCCTAAATTCTTTAAAAAATTTTTTTAATGTTTGTTTATTTTTGAGAGAGAGAGACAGAGCATGAGTGGGGGAGGGACAGAGAGAGAGGGAGACACAGAATCCAAAGCAGGCTCCAGGCTCTGAGCTGTCAGCACAGAGCCTGATGCGGGGCTCAAACCCCCAAGCCATGAGATCATGACCAAGCTGAAATCAGATGCTTAACTGACTGAGCCACCGAGGCGCCCCATGCCTGAATTGTTTAAAAGTAACACAATATTTTCAAGAAGACTAGCTAACTGAACAAGGCACCCTAAGGAAGGAAGTGCTTACATACATTAATTTCTTCTGTTCTTCAGAGAACATTAATGCAGGTGTTTCAAGTGTTTTACGCTCTAAAGAAGTGTTATGAACATAAACCCACACATCAAACAAATTTTTAGAGCATTCACACCACCCCAGAATAACTTAAAATGTTTTGTTAATTAGGTTGTATGTTGGGTGAGGTCATATTTAAATTAAATGGTGACTCAAAGTGAAAGAAACCTGAATACCTGCTAAAGAGCTTTTAAACGAGTATGCAGTTCAGGTACACAGTGAAGAAAGAGGTTTTCTGAAAAGAGCTCTAATAATTTAATGTGACTTGTAGAGATAATGTGAATTTGAAGTAGGAGAGAAAAATAAGGCAAAAGAAAGGAGAACGGTAGAAGCTAAAAATGTGGTTCATTTCACAAAACAAAGTTCTGTGGTATGTGTCTTAAGGGAAGATTTTGATTTGAGGGCAAAATTAATTATATTTAATTATTTTGGGTGATATCCTGGTCTAGATTAATACAATCAGATGATTATTGCTCATTTGTACAAAAGATTGTGTGTCTTTGGGCAATCAAAGTAATTAATTGCATGTTGGTCACCAAGTACTCAATATAATATGCCATCTTGACCAAAGTAATCAAATTATTTATTAGGATCATTTGATTCTCTCATGACATTAACTCTTACTCCTTTTATGCAGTAAATTCAGTGGTGGAATTTCTGTTGAGTTCTACTTGACTAATGTAGATTAACCATTTATTATATTGCTGAACTATATTTTACATGAAATAATCTGAATTTGTTGGGGGTACTGATAGAATATGGCTTTATTTTTAATCAATGACTGTTTAATATGCTTTATTAGCTACAACTTCTCTGCCCCTTGCTGGCATCTCAGGTAGATCCCACAGCTTTTTAGATACTGTGAATTATCAATCAATCAATTAACAAGCACATATAGACATATACATACAAACAAAACAGTTTGATGATGGAGATTTGTTTTCGGGTATAAAGCCTAGACTGATTTCAGTGTGTTTTCACTTTTCCCACCTCAGACTTAAACCCTGCTGGGGAAATTGTCCTAGGAAGAAGGTAACATCTGCTCTAGTGCAGGCCTCTCTCCTACCCTTTTCCATTCTACCAGGTTCAAGGGCAAGGAATGGATGGGTAAGATTGGGGATTGGCAAAAGTCTTTTTACTTAAATGGTATAATGTATTTTAGTTCTTTGCTTGGTTGATGTCCTCTAGGGGGCAGGTACACCTGGTTTCCTGAGCATGAAACCAGTATCCTCACACAAGGCCCCACCCTTGGGGGTTAGTGCTCTACAGTTGCCATCTTGAAATTCTTAATCATGTAATCTTTAAATTTATTTTGTAAGTAAAGTCTGTTGGAACAACAACGCGTGTACCCAGGTTTGGCACGTGCAGTTCCGCTTCCTGTGGGACAGGTTCTGGACGTCACTTTCCTGCCTCCTTCTTCTGGTCCCACCTGAGGCCCACCACTGCTCTCTTCCCCTGGCAGGGGCTTGTACATAGGTCCACACATACCACAGCATTTCCCTGCCCTGGGCTGGCAGTGCCCTGGTGGGTTTGAAGAGTGTTTAGACTGGAGCACGCCTCTTACCCACCCCCTATCCAGGTAAGGTGTGAGTCCTGGGAGGTTATAATCTCCTGAGGTTGGCCAGTCTGCTTTGGGTTGGGACCCTGACCAGAGAATCAGGAAGATTGACTTCTCCACCCCTGGCCTGAGCACAGCAGTGCTGGTCCAATGGTTAGCAGGAGGGGGTACTGAGTAGCCTGTGGGCCATGTGCTTCTGTGCATGTGTGGATGCTGAGCGGCACCGCAGGGTCCTCCCATGCCTGTGAATGTATGCACTCACCTTTCAAGTATTCCTGTGTTTTCTAGAGCATGACATTGAATAGCAAATAAAAAGCACCCACCATTATAGCGAAGAGAGAGACTGCAAAAGAATCGTTCTATATTTTAGTACCTTTAACGGCACTTCCGTCTTCTTTTGGAACAAGGAGCTTCACATACTCATTTTGCACTTGGTCCCACCAATAATGTAGCCATCCCTGGTGGCAGGTGTTCAAATGTTGAAGCTTTCAAGGGCTACTGGTGAATGTTCTTTGGAGGTCTACATGCTGTGGTTCATTAAAGTTAACCCTTAGATCTCTGACCTCGTGTGACTTCATGCTCCTTTCCTGTCCATGCCAAAGTTCATGCATCTATTTTTACAAATAACAGTCTATAATTTTCTTTCTTAAAAGGGTTATTTTCCTTTTCTATATTTAGAAGCAGTTTATGTAAGGCATATTTTTCTCTTCCTTGAAAGTTTAAAAAGATTCATTAGCAGACCTGTCAGTTCCCAACTACTACACCTTTGAGATCAATCAATGGGTCATTATTAGGTCATTATGACAAAAAATTTTAAAGAAAGATAAGTAAATGAATGTACAATCACCACGTGAGTCTCTCTCATCCATCCATATATGTTGTGCTAGTCTCCCAGGAAACATTTTTCAGTTGGAGCCTGTTTCCTTTTTAACAAAGGCAATCCAAGCAGTATGAACAGAAAACACCTGTGTAGGATTACATCTTATTTTTATAAGAATCATGGACAAATTTATTTCAGGTTTTATGGGTAACATATTAAACAACTTCTCTCTCTGAGGGAAAGAGTCACTGGCCAAAACCCGAGGTGTATTTTCATTTGCAAGTGGTTGGCTATTGAAGAAGAGAGGTGTGTAGCATCATTTAATTAAAAAAGTTATACAGCCTGTCACTGACTTTCCTACAGGCATAGGCTATACAAGAAATCAGACTGTAAGTCAGACAAGAAAATGGGAATACTAACCCAATCCAATTCTGTAAACATTGAGTAACTACACCATGCAAAGCTCTGTTCTAGTTCTCAGAATAGATGAAAGCAATTTCCTGGCTCCAAAGAGTTTAAAACATAGCTATAGAAATATTGATTTCAATGAGATGTATCATAACTATAATTTTGGAAGACCTCAGCCTGGGTCATTAAAAAAATGTGGCTCTTTCAGAAGTTCACTAAGTCTGACCAAGATTATTCATGGTGATATGGCTATGTCAGTGAGAAGGTGCCCTGTTGGATGAGTTTAGTCAAGGAAGTGAAACATATACATGTAAAAGCCTCGGTTGCATTTAATTCATTCTGTGGATCATGTTCAAGATGTTGTAATGGATTTAACAATAATGCCTCTCAGGTGAATAGCATTCTACAGTTTTAACACTCTTCTGCTTACTCCGGCTCACCTGAGACTCACAGCAGCTTTATGAGTTAGACAAACAAAGCAAAATTAACCATTTCTACAGGTGCAGAAAATGAGGTTCAAAAAGATTAGTCGATAGGCACCATGGGATTTAAGTCCCAGTTGTGCTATCCAATGGCTGTATAATTTTGAGCAAGTTATTTAACCTCACTATGTCTTGGTTTCCTTATATTATATATATTGTTTGCAAAAGTTAGGATGGTAATAATAATGGTACAGGTATTAAATAAAATCATATAAAAGAAATAAATCACTTATATCTTTTCTGGACCAAAGTGAATACAAACACAATACAAATACCTAGGGGGCAGTATGCATGATTCCTGATTTTTCTTCTAATACCCTGTGGAAATTGGTGCACAGACCTTTAGGATTATAGAATGTGAGAGCCAGTAGGGATAATAAGAATTATCTGGTTCAATCTCACCTAATAAGTGAGGAAACTGAGCATTAGCAAAAAGAGAAAGTTAAGTTCATGTACTTTGCATCTCTTCCCCCTGAGTAACCTTAAAAAGTACACTCACACAGCATAATTCTAAGATTCTTTAAGCCCAGGATCATTCTGATTGGCAGTGGAGAAAGGACAGAGATGGGTTTGTGCAGCCTGACACCCAGGCAGGGCAGGCCCAGTGGGGAGCTCCAGTGAAGCGGCCAAAACCTAAAGTTCTATAGGAAGAACAGCCTAGGAAATCACAGGAGAGGATGACAAACTTGGGTTTGAAATGAAGCAACACAAAGCAACACAAAGTGTATAAACATAAAACACTCTTGCAGAAGTGCAAGTTATTTTTGTGAGAATCGCAGACAAGTTTATTTCAGGGTTTCTGTATAAGGATGGAATTCTCTGCTCTTTCCTATCATCTCGGCATCTTGTTCCCAGGCTCCACGGGAGGATCACTAGTCTATTGATTCAGATATCTGGGGGCTTCTTCAGGCCCTTCTGGGTAGGTCTGGGTCACTGAGCCATCTATGACTCAGCTATCTATGACATTGTTTTTATGAGAAAATAGATTACAGAAAGAAAATAACTGACTTTTTAATGAGTCTGGAATAGATAAGTTGGAGACTGCATAGTGGCCTGCTTCTTGTCCTCTGGAACAACTTTAAACTCAATGGACTAAAAGCAAAAGATGAAAAAACAAAGTACTCAAACAGTATGTTAGGAATGCCATAGATTCTGGAAGCTCTTCTCTCACATCCCTCCCCCCCCCCACCCCTTTTCCTCACTTCTCTCCCTCCTCCTTTTCTTTGTAGACACGCCAGCCATTGTGTTTAGGTCTGAAGACTGAATGAGCATAACCTTTTTTTTTTCTTTTCTTTTCTTTTTTTTTGCTTGCTATGCTAACAAATCTGAATTATAATGACAGTATCAGAGAGAACACATTGAAAGACTAATTTTGCATCAGGGGAACTCCTATACAAGATGTATGATTTTCCCTAGCAGAGCTGACTTCAATATGTACTTTTGTTCTGTCAGGCACCCTAGTGACGATTCTCTGTCTAGGAGATGGTTTTATTTGTGTTGACATTGAAACTTTTCTTTATACAAACACAAAGTGGTGCTTTTCCATATAATGGACATGGGTAAGAATTTACCGTTTTCTGAATCCTTGTAACATCAATACTGTTCTACATTATCTTGATAGATGTTTTGTAGTCAAAATAAAGAGCAAAGTACATTACCAATATAATGTCAAGTGGACTAGATTTTTTTTTATAGTCTCTGCCGAAAGACAGATCTGAGAAAGTCTTTCCCGAAAGACTTAGCTCTTCCAAATCTAAATGTGACTTTGTGCAAGTTAACTTCTCCAGACCCAGTCTTCTCAACTGTAAAATGGAGGTAAGCACAAGATTGTGGTGAGGATGGAGTGAGGAGTCCCCGAAACAATTAGCATGGTGCCTTACAGCAAGAACTCAATTCAGGTGTTGCTATTATTGTTAGTTTCGGACGAGTGTTAGACAAGGCTGTACTTTGTTCCCATTTGCT